>NC_068333.1:1250000-1875000 GCF_000147395.1 Oryza glaberrima
ATACGATGGAGTTGACGTCGATGCCGATGTGGTCGTAGGTTGCGTTGGGGTCGAAGTCGCGGTTTAGATAAGTGTCGAATTCGACGGCGACGAACCGGTCCTCGCCGGTGGAGACGTTGGTGTAGGACTTGTTGGTGAGGCCGAGTCCACTACCGGAGGCATTCTTTGGCAACCTCGATGGGTAGCTGCCGAGGAAGAAGGCCATCCCGTCGCCCCTGTTGTTCCTATCGCTCGGGGTGACGATGTTGAAGGAGAAGGTTGTGGTGAAGCTGGCCACCTCGCCGGTGGCGGCGTCCCAGAGCTGCACCGGTGTCTTGTAGGATACCCGTCCCGCGCTGGTGAAAATGTCCCGAGCGTCGTTCGCGCTGATGTCAATATACCCGACGCGGATGGAGGCTTTGCCTTCAATTTCTATGTTCTGGTTGTTTGAGCTGAAGTTGGAGTAGTTGAAGGACAAGGCGGCGACAGGAGCCGGAGGCTGCAGGTAGCAGACGGAGAAGAAGATGACGAGGCCGGTAGCACAAGTGGTCAACGAAAAGCCGGCCATCGCCGTCGGCGACCCAGCGTCGATAGATCGTGTGCAAGGTGATACTGATACAGTACTGTGATACTAGTACTGTGTACTGATCGGCTTCTCCAGCTGGAGGAGCAACGACACAACTTCCTATACTGCCAGTCTGAGTCTGTATTTGAGGTATCCTCCATTGGACCCGTTCTCGGCCTGGCGCGTGACGACGAAACAAGAGTAAGTCAAACCAGTATTCGTTTCGTCCTTAGGGTACAATGTCACTGAACTCTTCAAATGATTGATACTCCCTCCCTCCCAAAATATAAATATTTTTAGAGTAATGTGATGTCAAACCTTTTAAATTTTGACTATTAATAGCAAAAGAAAAAAGATTGATCATGTCAATTTGATGTTACTAGACTGATCATTAAACAAATTATCATAATATACAACTCTTTTTAGTTAAAACATAGATATTATTTGTCAAAGTAGTATCTCGAAGACCGTGTCGAAGTTTAAAAATAATTATATTTTGGGACGGAGGGAGTAGCATATATTAGGCTGTATTTAGTTCCACGTTAAAATTAGAAGTTTAAAGAAATTAGAACGATGTGACGGAAAAGTTGAAAGTTTATGTGTGTAGGAAAGTTGGATGTGACAAAAAAGTTAAAAGTTTGAAGTAAAAAAGTTGGAATCTAAACAGGGCCTTACTATATGTGTCTTCTCTAGCACTAAAATAAATATAGAGACTGTAACTTTTGTGCTCCCCGCCGGCCGTGGCCCGTGTTAACACCGTACCGTACACGCTCACCCTCTAGTTACTGATTTTAAAATTAGATTTTTTTTTCTCCACTGTCCATCTAGAAACTACAAACAACATAATCTTTAGCTGACCTTAGGCGCATTTTGTTTGGTGTTACTGATTTTAAAATTAGAATTTTTTTTTCTCCACTGTCCATCTAGAAACTACAAACCACATATTCTTTAGCTGTCCTTTGGCGCATTTTGTTTGGTGTTTCTGTGGAGATGTACATAATTTTTAGCTGCCCTTTGGCGCATTTTGTTTGGTGTTTATGTAGAGATGTGCTGAACTTTGGCGTATTTTGTTTGGTGTTTCTGTAGAGATGTACATAATCTTTAGCTGCCCTTTGGCGTATTTTGTTCGGTGTTTATGTAGAGATGTGCTGAACTGGTTGTTTGGTGTTTATGTAGAGATGTGCTCAACTGAGATTATGTTCCTCTTAACTTTGATGACTTCTTTATCCTTGCTGACATTAGAGCTGAATTTAACCATTTGCTGGACTCTATATATGAACAACGAGAAACAACATCGTATCTACCTTTCCAAATTGTCTCTTTCTTATTGCCGTGGAGTTCTTTGTGTAGGATCGTAAATAGTCTTTCCCATCACAAAAGCTAGCCTTGAGGTGAGGGGCTCTTCCACTTATATCTTATGTCATTTGTCCTTTCACAATCAATATAAAGACTATTCAACACTTTGCATCGGCTGGAAATGAATAAGAGTGATCTAGAGAAGCTGGCCGGTAAAGAGGTTGAAGGAGGGAGGACCTGCTCTAAGACAAAATAGAATAGGAGTTGGTTGATCTTGCTAGCCCCATGCAATGTTTTGGCGTTCGGTCTGTTTCAGAGGTTTAATATATCCCTTGTCTGTTGGTACGTAATTATCTCCGAGTGCTTTCTGTGCTCCTTTTTTGTAAAGCTGGTAACCCCAGCAAAAACTCTGCTCGAGGTTGGCTTTCAATATAGGCCGGGTCCTTGTGACCTTTTCTCTAAAAAAAATCTATATGGATAGGTAGGAGTATATAGCAAATCTAACTGGGAATTCAATCATAATTTTTACGGTCGGTTTTTTTGTGTGTGTAGATGAATTTGACTATAGATGTATAAGAGCAGGTACAATAGCAGTCTATAAGCTAACTATAAACACATTTCGAGGAGATAAAAGATAAGAGAGAAGAGTAGCGGGCTACAGATTTGTAGCCAGCTGCAGCACGGACTCCAAAATGCATGTGTGTATGACAGGTGGGACTAGATATTAATTGTGTAGTATATGTTTATAGGTAACTATTGTATGAATTGGCTATTAAGTTGACTATAGATGATTTAGAGTCAGCAGTTGGCTACACTATTAAACTTGCTCTAAATGAAACCTAATCTGCGATTCCAGATCCATAGCATTCCCAAAAAATAAAGAGCGATGCTCCGGTACTCTACATCGTAGTATTATACAACTAGTAGAATTGATTTAAACCGTTGATTCATAAGGACATTTTAGTACTTTACTAACTTAGTGATTAGAGGTAAGGTTGGTATTTAGGATATTATCCACTCTTCATTAAAAAAAAGTTTTTGTACATTTAGATCTATCGCTTGGCTACTCGACGGCACATCCTTCCGTTGCCGGTCGGCAAATCGTCCTGCCGGGCGCCGGCGGCTCCGGTGGCCGCGTTCACAAGGCCGTTCTGTTCCCTTTTCTTTTCAATTCATTGCCCGGTTTCAAATATGAACAGAGAAGTAGAAGATAAAAACTGTTGCACTGCAGACTGTAGTATAGTCGCTGATTAACATGTAAATCATAAAGCACATTCTCTGAATTATAACAGTGTAGACTCTATTAGAGGTCCCATAGTTTAGAGTGGGATTCAATTGAAGCAGATGAGCAAGAGAACAGAAGCTTCGCTCTGATATGCTGATTAAAAAACAGTAGCAGTTTAGCACGTCAAGTTCAGACTTTTATCTTTATCTCTTGTAGTAAATTTTATAATGTTTAGTCCTAATTCTTTCCGCAGGCAGGAGACGGCCAACCAAAGAAATAAACTACTCGCATCTATCGCTGCTGATCAGCTGCCGGCAGCACACCAGCCACCTCCACTCCTCGCTCTGTAACGCTACCCCGCATGCTCAGCCCAGCAAGACCCAAAAATCCGAGCGTTTCCAACTAACATGCAAATTTACAAAATTATCCTCCCATGCACGTTTCTACTACCATTAAATATGGTGGTAGTACGAATAGGTCTGATCCCTTGAATAGAAAAGAATCTACGGTTTAGCTAGATTTATTTTTACTACCATTAGAAAGCACCGTTGTGAGATTCAAAAATAATTCGTCAAGTACTTTGTTTTGAGATAGATAGATGGTCAAGAACTGTCGTAAAGTAAAAAGGAGAAAATAGGTAACAATCCAATGATTTTAGAGAAACTCTTACCTTTTTATCATTGACAAGGAGCCAGTTCTATAGATTACCATTGACGATCTCAAATCTATCTATCTATCGATTATATTATTAAAACAACTTTAAAAGGCGACGCCACGTTCGCTGTGGGGGGCTATAAATTCCCACATTAATCGAAAAAAATAAAAGAAGAGTCTAAGTAGAAATACAATTTGGAATAAAAATAAGCAATATTGAAAGAAGAATCCATATAAGCACCCAATACAAGATTAATCAAAATTCGGAATAAAAATAAAATAAAATCCGAAATTAGAAAAAAAAAAAAAGAAGAGTCCAAGTAGTAATACAATTTAAAAATAACTGAAATTCGGAATTAAAAATAAGGAATATCGAAAAAAGAGTACATATAAGAACTCAATACGAGATTAATTAAAATTCAGAATAAAAATAAAATAAAATCCGAAATTAGAAAAAAAAAATAAAAGAAGAGTTCACGTAGGAATAAAATTTAAAATTAACTGAAATTCGAAATTAAAAATAAGCAATATTGAAAGAAGAGTCCATATAATAAACCAATACGATATTAATTAAAAATCAAAATAAAAAAGAGAGTTCAAGTAGGAATACAATTTTGAAACAATTGAAATTGGAAAATAAAACTATTAAAAAGATAGTCTATATATAACACAATACAAGAATAATTAAAATTCGAAATAAAAAATAAAATAAATTCAGAAAAATAGAAAAAGAAAAATAAGATCTCAACTATAATACAATTTATAAATACTAAAATTTGTAATAAAAATAAATACTATTGAAATAAGACACAATCTAGAATACATGACGAGATTAATTAAAGTTCAAAATAACAAATAAAATAAATTTCAAAAGTAGAAAAATAATTATAAGAGTTCAAGTAGGAATATAATTTATGAATAAAAATTATCAGAATGAAAAATATGCAATTTAAAAAAAAGTCCATCTAGAACACAACGATGACAAATGACAATAAAAAGGGGAGAAGCAATAGGTAGAGTACTAGCGGTTGATGGGATATCTAAAAACTATAAACAAAATCCCAAACAGAATCACAATGATGATTAAGAGGAGTGACGATGGGCATGCCGTTAAGCAGCATGGTCACGACGGTTGACAGGACTTAAGGAGAGTGAAAATATACCCCAATAATAATCATATCCGATTTTTAAGATCTCAATGACAATAAGGATGGGAGGCAGCAGGTGAGCTGTAGAGGAGTATAGTGGCGAAGTCACTAATGATTTGGCGAGACTTATAAAACGTAAAAAAAGAACACAAACAATAATTATGTTCGATTTTTAAAATCCCAATAACAATAAAGAGAGGTGGTAGCGGACGGGCCGTAGAGTAGTAAACTGGCGATGTTGGAAGATACTTCTAAAAATTATGAAAACGAAACCCAACAAAACAATGAACTCTAAAAACTATAAGGACTAATTTTAAAAGTTCTAAAGAAGATGAGTAAAGGTAGTGGTAGATCAAGTAAGCAAATAAAAAGGTGACAAGGAAGTAAGGGATAAAGACTGGTGTGGCTTTTAAAAACTATAAAATTATTAGAATCACGGGAATGATAACTTTAAATAAAATCATGTGTAAAAAATAGATAATTTTAAATTGATGCTAGCCACGCAATTGCGCGGGCCGCCTAACTAGTTATATTATTAAAACAGTCTTGAAAAGAGGCACCAAGTTCGCTGTGGGTGCTAGAAATTCCCATATTAATCGAAAAAAAGAAAAAGAGAGTCCATGTAGGAATACAATTTAGAAATATCTAAAATTCGGAATTAAAAATAAGCAATATAGAAATATTGAAAGGAGTTTGTATAAGAACACAATACGATATTAATTAAAATTTGGAATAAAACATAAAATAAATTTCGAAATTAGAAAAATAAAAAAGAGAGTTCAAGTAAGAATATAATTTTAAAACAACTAAAATTAGAAATAAAAAATAAGAAATATTAAAAAAATAATCCATATAGAACGCAATACAAGATTAATTAAAATTCAAAATAAAAAATAAAATGACTTCTAAAATTAGAAAAAGAAAAGAATAAGAGTTCAACTAGGAATACAATTTATAAATAACTAAAATTCATAATAGAACATAAAGACTAATGAAAGAAACGACCATCTAGAACGCATGGCGATATTAATTAAAATTCTAAATAAAAAATAAAAGAAATTCCCAAAAATAGAAATATAGTTATAAGAGTTCAAGTAGGAATATAATTTATAAAAAAAAATAGTGGAATGAAAAATATGGAATTTTCAAACAAAAAATTTTATATAGAACACAAATGATAAATGATAGTAAAAATGAGAGAAGCAACATGCGTATAAAGGAGTAGATTGGTGATGGTTGATGGGAAATCCAAAAACTATTAAGAAAACCCCAAATAGAATCCTAATAGCGACAATGAACATGCAGTTAAGCAATACGGTCACAGCGGTTGGCAGGACTTCTAAAAAGTAAAAAGTAAACCCCAATAATAGTTATGTTTGATTAAATCTTAATGACAGGAACAGGTGAGGTAGCAGGCGAGCTGTAGAGAAGTACAATGGAAAAGCCGCTGATGGTTTAGCAGGACTTCTAGATAGTAAAAAAAAATGAACCCAAACGATAATTATGTTCGAGTTTTAAAATCCCAATGACAATAAAGAGATGAGACAGCGGACGAGTCGTAGAGGAGTATAATGACAGCGTTTGATGGGACTTCTAAAAATTATAAAAACGAAACCCAAGTTATATTATTAAAAACAGTCTAAAAGAAGACACCAAGTTCGCTTTGAAGGCTAGAAATTGCCACATTAATCGAAGAAAAAGAGAAATCTACACCATCAGATCATGATAGCTTCAGATTTTAACAGTCGAGATTGATCGGATATGTATGTATAAGAGAAGGAAAAATACTATAGACTAATCTTGCTTGGACTGACAAAGAAAGAAATCTTACATATACTTCTGTTCCAACTCCAAGTGCTCTCTGAACCGGATTGCATGGCTTGATTATCGTCGGGTAATAAAAAAAAATCAAGTCCAACTGACGTATATGGCCATATGCAAGGAAAGGACTAGGAAACAAACAGACTGAATGCTCCTGATTTTTGGTAGCCACGTACATACATAGATGAGAAAAGATAATAACTAAAAATATCTCATTAAATATTGATCATGTTTTTGTTAGTATTAGATCAAATCTTGAATCTACGGTCTACCTGTCTACTGTATTATACAAAACTATAAAAGCAAATCTCGAAAGAAGGCACCACGCTCACTGTGGATTAGATAAAAAGAAAAAAGTTTCAAGTAGAAATATATTTAAAAATAACTAAAATTCAAAATAAAATAAGGAATACTGAAAAAGAGTCCATATAGAACATAATTAGATATTAATTAAAATTCGGAATAAAAATAAAATAAATTCTGAAATTTGAAAAATATAATTTAGAAATAACTAAAATTTAGAATAAAAAAATAAGGAATAATGAAAGAATAGTCCATGCATAACATAATACGAGAATAATTATAATTAAGAATTAAAAATAAAATAAATTTCAAAATTATAAAAAAAAGCTCAAGTAACAATAAAATTTACAAATAACTAAAATTTAGAATAAAAAATCCTAAAAGAGTAATCCCCTAGAACATAATACGAGATTAATTATAATTAAGAATAAAAAATAAAATACATTTGAAAATTATAAAAAATAAAATAAGAGTTCAAGTAAGAATACGATTTAAAAATAACAAAAAAATCAGTATAAAAAATAAGAATTGTTGAAAGAAGAGACCATCTAGAACACAACATGAGATTAATTGAAATTTGGAATAAAAATTAAAATAAATTCTGAAAGTAGATAAATAGAAATGAGAGTTAGAGTAAGAATACAATTTAGAAATAACTGAAATTTAAAATAAAAATGATTATTGAGAGAACAGTAGATGTAGAATAGAATATGAGGTTAATTAACTAAAATTCAGAAAAAATAAAATAAGTTCCAAAGAATAAAAAAATAAAAATAAGAGTTCAGATAGAAATAAAATTTTCAAATAACAAAAAAAAGGAATGAAAAAATACAAAATTTTAAAAGAACAGTCCATTAAAAAATACAATAATAGCAAATGACAATAAAGAGAAGAGGAACAACAGACCTATAAAGCAATAGGGTGGTGACGGTTAACAGGACATCTGGTGAAAACTATTAACAAAACCGAAAAAATGATTAGGTTCAATTTTTAGAATCCCAACGACGATTAAGGGGAGGAACAACGGGCAAGTCGTTAAGCAACACGGTAATGGCGGTTAGTGGGCTAGAATGTAAAAATAACTGAAATTTGAATTTAAAATAAGTAATATTGAAAGAAAAGTTCATATAAGAACACATTGTGATTAATTAAAATTTGTACTAAAAATAAAATAAAATCTGAAATTAGAAAAATAAAAAAGAGAGTTCAAGTAGGATATAATTTTGAAACAACTAAAATTGAAAAAAATAAATAAGGAATATGAAAATAATAGTCCATATAGAACACAAAACGAGATTAATTAAAATTCTAAATAGAAAATAAAATAAAATATGAAATTAGAAAAAGAAAAATAAGAGTTCAGTTAGGAATACAATTTAAAAATAGTAATAAAAAAATTAAAACTATTAAAAGAAGAGACCATTTAGAACACATGACGAGATCAATTAAAATTTCGAATAACAAATAAAATAAATTCCGAAAATAGAAAAATAATTAGATGAACATTTTTTTCAGATGTTTTTGTGAATTTGTGATGTCCATTTGATCTGTGATGTTCATTCAATCTGTGAAAACTAATGAAAAAAAGGCCAATATGCAAACAGCAAAAAACAATGAAAAAAAAGAAAAAAAACTTTAGTCCCGGTTGGTAACACCAACCGGGATAGCGCTGCAATTTTTAGTCCGGTAACACCAACCGAGATGAATTAAAATTCTAAATAAAAAATAAAATAAAATATTTGATTAAAAAAAGAAAAATAAGAGTTCAGTTAGGAAAACAATTTAAAAATTCATAATAAAAAATTAAAACTATTAAAAGAAAAGACCATTTAGAACACATGACGGGATCAATTAAAATTTCGAATAACAAATAAAATAAATTTCGAAAATAGAAAAATAATTAGATGAACATTTTTTCAGATGTTTTTGTGAATTTGTGGTGTCCATTTGATCTGTGATGTTCACTATGTGAATTTGAGTATGTTCATTCGATCTATAAATTTGTGATGTTCATTAAATCTGTGAAAAAATAATGAAAAAAAAGGCCAATATGCAAACAGCAAAAAACACTGAAAAAAAAGAAAAAAAACTTTAGTCCCGGTTGGTAACACCAACCGGGACTAAAGATGGTAGTGCTACAATTTTTAGTCCCGGGTTATTTCAAGCGGGACTAATGATGGGCATCTTTAATCCCGGGTTGTAACCTGTGATTAAAGGGGTTGTAAACCAGGACTAAAGATGAGTTCCCCAGCAGACACATGAAGAAACAAAATTAACAAATTTTATTATTTTTATTTTTTTACTTGTAGATCAGATAGAAACTTGCATGTTTGTGTATAGACTTATATCATCACAATTGATGTTACTAAATTTTTTTAATTTTTTCTATAATAACTATTTAAGTCACATGTAAATGTTGGGTGTCATGACACCTACTAGGTGTAGAGAACCTAGTCTCTTTCTTGTACCTTTCCTTTTTTGCTTTGAACTACACTTTAAGACTTTGTTCTTCCACGGGGTAATGAAGATTGGAGAAGGGGACCAGTTCGAAACTGCACTGAAAGTTCCAATTCACCTATCTTTGTTACGCTGGTTGCTTGACAAAACGAGAGCATAGCAGCAATGTATCCAAAGTATTCTGCAAATTGAGATCTATTGTTCTGAATTTTAGTATACTTATATGATTATTGTGATCATATTATACGCATTTAGATCTTCTAGACTGAACTAACCATTCTAGATCTCAGCCAGAGATGGGGATGAATTAGAACAAAACAATGTTTCAGTAGTAATCTATGCAGTCATTGGACAGCATTAGCTGAATATCATATGAGATCTATCAACAATGAACACATGTCATGCAAGAGGTCTCTTCTGTTGGTGCCTTCGATCATTTCTGTTTTGTTAATATTTCTGAGTTTCTTACAACTCCAACAATTCCAGGCCCTCTATAAGGACTAGGATATCGACTGAAAACAAGAAAAGTATGTAACAAATATCAGTTAGAGATATGGACTGTTTGATTGGATTGTTGGAGAGGATATTGTAGGAAAAGTTTTCTGGACAAAATAAATAAATGCTTGGAAAACTGAAAGCGTCATGTAAACTAAACACATTGCTCACATTGCCAATTAGGCAGCTCTCTAAAGAGCAAACCAATTGCCTCACGAGCTGTACATATCCCATTCAAGCGTCAATTTGTAAATGTAGAACAAGTAAAATGAACTAAACATGACTAATACTCCTGTATGGAGCAATTAACGAAGATGAGTCCTTCAAACCAACTTGTGGGTATGGATAAAAATCTATATATGACAATAATTGTCTCGCTATATAAATCCTATGAGTGAGAAAACTTGCAAACCTAGCGAGGTGTGATGGATGTTAGTGTCAAACTTGAGGACGACATTCGTGTCGATGATGAGGGCTGCCCCTCCGCTGAGGCCATCGGCGGTGCATATGTTGGCACGGGCATCTTAGCTGGTAACACAGGTAGTGGTCCATTGGATTGGAGAACTGCCATGACAGCTCTGATAGACGAACGTGCACATCGGTCTGGATGCGCACACCAAAGTCTAACGGCCATGACACACTCCATGCTAGTTGTGTCGTATTCATTGTTGAGCCGCTCGTCGGCTGCCTTGAGAACGGCTCCTTGGCCGTACAGATCCCACACCCATTCCACCAGTCGGAAGAGGCAATTGTTTTGGGTGTCCTGTAAGCTAATTGGTCTTCTCCCGCATGCCACTTCCAATAGAACAATGCCAAAACTATAAACATCGGACTCGGCGCTTGCTTTGCCGGTGATCACGCATTCAGGATCAAGATAGCCTGGCGTCCCTGAGGGATGGGTCATTGTTTGTATCCCAACAGCATGGTCAATAAGCCTTGCAAGGCCGAAATCGCCTAGCTTCGCGTTGAAGGATTCATCTAGCATGACGTTGCTCGGCTTGATGTCACGGTGCACTACACATTGATCCCACTCCTCATGTAGGTAGAGTAGTGCAGATCCGAGTCCATGAACAATATTGATCCTGTGGCAACATCCAAGTCAGCTGATCAGTTGAATTTCAAAGGTGTCGATTGCACATAACGAAAATTACTAAATCAATGAGTTAATTAATAAACCTCATTGGCCATGTGAGGAAGGTGCCATTGCCGTGGAGATGGACGTCGAGGCTACGGTTGGGGAATAGCTCGTAGACGAGGAGCAGCTCGGTGCGGCCATGGCACCAGCCAATGAGCTGCACCAGATTGCGGTGGCGCAGCCGGCTTATTACCTTGATCTCTGACTTGTACTCCTTCCTCCCTTGCTTAGAGGAATTTTTGGCAAACCTCTTTATGGCGACGGCGAGGCCAAGCTCTCTGAGGTAGCCCCGATACACTGCACCGAAACCGCCTTGCCCAAGCTTCTCCTCCGGCGCAAAGCTCTTCGTAGCGTCGACGAGCTCGTGGTACAGGAACCGCCTTGGTCCCGTCCCCATCTCGATCTCCATGATGAGCTCGCCGTCGTCGTCGTCGTCACTGCCGTGCCAGCTTCCATCCTCTGCCTCCCTTCTTTTCTTGCTCTGACGCCGTCGTACAAGGACTTGTACCATGGTGAAGAGGAGTATGACGAACATTACCACGCCAACTGTGGCTCGCACTACAACTCCGCCACGTCTGGAAGTCGGTGGTGGTGACGGTGACGACGGCGGCGGTGGAGATGCTACTTCTGCTGCCAGCTTCTGCTCGAACGACGAAGTCGACTTGAAGTACCAAGAAGTCAGCTGATGCTGCTCATAGGCTGAGCCAATTGATGCCGAGAAGCCGATGGTGACGTTCTCCGGCAAGGCTCTCTTGAGATCAACCATGGAGCTAAGGGTGTAAGGCGTCGTCGAGCCATTTATCCATAGCTTAACTGACAGTATTCTCGAATTGTTGTTGTAGTCGACGGTGGCGGTCATGTTCCCGATGAGGCTGAAGTTTGGTAGGGACTCGTTCGTCACAGATACGACGGAGTTGACGTCGATGCCGATGTGGTCGTTGGTTGCGTTGGGGTCGAAGGGGTTGACGAAGGTGTCGAACTCGACGGCAACGAACCGGTTCTCGCCGGTCGAGACGCCGACCGTCTGGTTCGTTAGGCCGAGGTTTTGGCCACCGGCGTCGCCCTCTGGTAACCTCGATGGGTAGCTGGTGAGGAAGAAGGTCATCCCATCGCCCTTTTTGCTTCTATTTCCCGGGATGATGTTGAAGGAGAAGCGCGTGGTGAAGCTGGCCACCTCGCCGGTGGCGGCGTCCCAGAGCTGCACTGGCGATTTGTGGAACACCCGTCCGACGTTGTTGCCCACACTGTTCGCACTGATGTCGATATACCCGACGCTGACAGAGGCATTGCCTTCAATTTCGATGTACTGGTTGTGTGAGGAGGCGAAGGTGGGGTAGTTGAAGGACAAGGCGGCGACAGGAGCCGGAGGCTGCATGTAGCAGATGGAGAAGAAGATGACGAGGTCGGCAGCACAAGTGATCAACGAAAAGACGGCCATCGCCGCCGGCGAGCCAGCGTCGATCGATCGTGTGCAAGGTGATACTGATACAGTACTGTGATATCAGTACTGTGTACTGATCGGCTTCTCCTGCTGGAGGAGCAACGACACAACTTCCTATACTGCCAGTCTGAGTCTGTATTTGAGGTATCCTCCATTGGACCCGTTCTCGGGCTGGCGCGTGACGACGAAACAAGAGTAAGTCAAACCACATGCCACTAAAGTGGAGTATTCGTTTCGTCCTTATGGTACAATGTCACTGAACTCTTCAAATAATTGATACTACTCCCTCCGTTTCACAATGTAGGTCATTCTAGCATTTTCCACATTCATATTTATGTTAATAAATCTAGACATATATAACTATCTAGATTCATTAACATCAATATGAATATGAAAAATATTAAAATAACTTACATTATGAAACGAAGGAAGTAGCGTGTATTACTGTCTGTGTCTCCTCTAGCACTAAAATAAGTATAAACTGTAGCCGTTGTGCTCCCCGCCAGCCGTGGCCCGTGGTCAACCCCGTACCGTACACGCTCACCCTCTAGTTACTGATTTTAAAATTAGTTTTTTTTCTCCACTATCCATCTAGAAACTACAAACCACATAATCTTTAGCTGCCCTTTGGCGCATTTTGTTTGGTGTTTCTGTAGAGATGTGCTGAACTGGGATCATGTTCCTCTTAACCTTGATGACTTTATCCTTGCTGACATTAGAGCTGAATTAAACATATAGTTGTGAAAAATGCCCTGCTTGCTGCCATTTGCCGGACTCTATATATGGACAACGAGAAACAACATCATGTTCAGGGATAAACTTGTTTACTCACCCCTAATACTACCTTTCCAAATTGTCTCTTTCTTATTGCAGTGTAGTCCTCTGCATCGGCTGGAGATGAATAAGAGTGATCTAGAGAAGCTGGTAAAGAGGTTTAAGGAGGGAGGAGCTGCTCTAAGACAAAATAGAATAGGAGTTGGTTGATCTTGCTAGCCCCGTGCAATGCTTTGGCGTTCGGTCTGTTTTAGATTGCTGCCGTCTAGTCTTTAGAGGTTTAGGGGGTGTTTGGGTGAGAGGGTCCCTCTCACAAAAAAAATAAGTCCGGACTAAAGTTTAGTCCTTCTCTCACCTAAACACCCCCTTAATATACCCCTTGTCTGTTGGTACTTAATCATCTCCGAGTGCTTTCTGTGCTCCATTTTGTAAAGCTGGTAACCGCAGCAAAAACTCTGCTCGTGGTTGGCTTTCAATATAGGCCGGGTCCTTGCGACCTTTCCACTAAAATAAAATCTATACAGATAGATAAATACAAATCTAACTGGGAATTCAATCATATTTTTTAGGGTCGGCTTTTTTTGTGTGTACATGAATTTGACTATAGATGTATAAATGAAACCTAATATGCGATTCCAGATTCATAGCATTCCCAAAAAATAAAGAGCGATGCTCGGTACTCTCTACTCGTAGTATTATACAACTAGTAGAATTGATTTGAACCGTTGATTCATAAGGACATTTTAGTACTTTACTAACTTAGTGATTAGAGGTAAGGTTGGTATTTAGGATATTATCCACTCTTCATTAAAAAAAGTTTTTGTACATTTAGATCTATCGCTTGGCTACTCGACGGCACATCGCCTTCCGTTGCTGGTCGGCAAATCGTCCTGCCGGGCGCTGGCGGCTCCGGTGGCCGCGTTCACAAGGCCGTTCTGTTCCCTTTTCTTTTCAATTCATTGCCCGGTTTCAAATATAAACAGAGAAGTACTCCCTCCGTTTCATAATGTAAGTCATTTTAGCATTTCCCACATTCATATTGATGTTAATGAATATAGACATATATATCTATCTAGATTCATTAACATCAAATCCGATTACACCATTGTGTTCGTTGCAATTAAATCTTTATAACAATATCTTACATGACTATATTTTGATAAAAGAAATATCTATGTTGTAAATTACTTTTATTATATATGTAAGTTACTTTTATCATATATATAAATTACTTTTCGATTTGATTAAATTACTTATTATACAACCATAATGTTGTGAGTTGTTTATTTTATTATCTTTTTTAGTCAATTCCATAATTCGTGCTGATTAAATTTAATTTTTAGATAGACTCACGTTTTTACCTCCATAACGGATCTACTTTAATGTCATGACAAAGTTACTTCCTTTTTGTCTTAAGTTACTTCTATAATAAATTATTTTTAAGCTTTACTGAAATTACTTTTATATGTCTAAGAAGTAATTTAGTGAAATCTAAAAGTAATTTAGATATACTATAAAAGTAATTTGTAATTTTTCATCAAAATATAATCATGTGAGATCTTGTTGTAAAGATTTAATTCTTACGAACACAACCGTGTAATTGGATCATAAATCGGATGAGTAGTTTAAGAGAAAATTTCATTTGAAACATAGGTGATAGGAATATATTTTCTACTTAATTGATGGGGACTAGTACTACAGTTAAGGCATCTAGATAGGATCTCTCGTTAGCACTAAAACGAGAGGCCTCTTGATTTAGATTTTGCCGAGAATTATCATGTCGCCAATAGTCGGATTCTTGTAGCATTCAGTTAAGGAAATTAATCTATTTAAGGAAACTTATCCAGAAGAGACCAAGTTCGAGGAGGATGCGGCATGGCAATTTATCTAGTAATTAGGAAGAGTTTATTAGTTTTCTTTTATCTTTAGGAAAGTGTGTTTAGTGTCCAATAAGAACTTTATGTTTTTCTTTTATCTTTAGGAAAGTTTCTTTCTTGTCCGACAAGGACTAGTGTCTACCCATGGGTATAAATATGTACACCCGAGGTCATTGTAAATTATCTCCACGATCAGTACAATTCGGCGCATCGCCACCTTTTACCTTTTCTACCTTTTTATTTATCACGGCGGAACTTGGCACCTGACACGGGGCTGCATTGGTTCTCGATCTCCGGCGAAGAGGTAAGTCCAATGTTCCGCCGGCTTAGGCAATTGTATCATCTACGTTGGCGTTGTTCAAGGCTGCATCAGTACATTCGACCTCTTGGATTGCTTTGGTTTGGATGATATATTTGGGTTAATGACCAAATTTGGTAAGCCATGAACTACGTTCAACATTGGAATCAAAGCGGATTTGGCAGGGAATCATATTCCAAGAACAGTGCGCATTAGCTAAGGGTGTCGGCTGAAGACTGCATCAGATGAGATGGATCGGATAGAAGATAGCCGATTTAGCCGATGTAGCCGATTTCGTTGAGATGGTTGTATAACCGTCTTTGGGATCGATCAACGTGCTACACAAGGATTGCCATGATGGAGATAAGCTCACCGATAGGCAATTATATCTATTAATTAGGATATTTTAAATAGTTTCTTTAGAGATATATTTCGGTAAGAGTCTGCTGTAAAGACTTGTTCATATCTTAGAGTTTGTTAGAGATAAGAGTCTTGTCCGGCAAGGACTAGTCATGTATCCCAGGTATAAATATAACCCGATCCCATGTAATTTACAACGATAGTTCAATAACACTTTCGGTGTATCGCCGCCCTTTTTCTACTTTCATTGTTTCGACAAGTTCTTGCTTTCGGGTTGAACTACATCGATTTCGATCTTCAACAAGAGGTAAAATTTGTCATGACGGCTTGCGTTCTCGGGATTAGTGCTTCCATCTTTATGACACTCTAATCTTGTTTATGTAAATCGTCGAGTTATCATATATGCCTTGTAATCTTTATTACTATCATAATCTAACCTTCAGTCGGCTAACATCTATTACTAGAGAGTAGCCGATAGAGTTAGATTTTATTGTTAATCTAGATTGTATAGCATATCTACCATCTTTTAGAGGTTTTCATCATCTTGTCTAGATCTTGTATTTATTCTTATGCTTAATTAATGCTGCATCGGTTGAGTTCGATCTATTAAGTAATATTCATAATTGCAATATCTAGCTTGTTTTATGACCACCAATAGAGGTAGTATCGGGGTTTCAGCCGATCTTACCTGATTTAGCTATTTTATACTTTGTATGCTTACTTGATATGCTAAATCTGCCCTTTATATTAAGATATTGTTGCATTAAAGTATATTAGGCTTGTTATTTGATATATTTTGTCTGATTTAATATCTTAATATGGAGTGGTATCGGAGTATTAGCCGATATATGTTAGATCTATTTGATCGGCTATGCTATAAACATATATATAATCGTTATCTTAAAGTATCTTTAAACATAAGTGATTTATACTGTCTTGACTTGCTGCTCGATCTATCCCAATCACTCGGTTTAAATATATTTTGAGAAAATGATTATATATCGTTGATATCTACAGCCGATCGAGTAGATTTAACTCTATATTGCCTTATTCTTCATTGCCGATCTAATACCAATAACATCGGCTCAATGTTCGACGATATGTCATCGGCCCCTAGCCGATCGGCTATCGTTTATGGATTTAACCTTGGTTTTCTTGTTTTTCTTTCTTATTGATTGTAGGATCAAATCAACTGGCATGCCTTTGAACCCAAGAGCAAGATTTACGACCTACACTGGAGTTAAGCAGATCTCCCAGGCCAGTGTGTGTTTTTCGCATCAATAATTTGTTTGCCAATTTATCATATGTTTTAGTTAATCTAGTCTTAGTATCTCAATTTAGCTCTACCGGTTGCCTCTCGCTTTAGTGTTTCTGCCTGTATCGGCTAAGTTGTTTTACTAGATTAGATTAGCTAAGGCATTTATCACCCTGAAAATCAGTCAAGGGCTTGATCGTCTAGATATTATGTTTCTTTTCATACTTAGTGTATGCATCAGTTAAGTTTAATATATTAAGTCGTGCTTAGAACCATAATCTCTAGCCAGCTTATTGACTACCAATAAGGGTTTTATCGGGGTTTCAATCGATGAGTTATCTGGACGTTGCATCAACTTATAAGGTTTGCATATATAAGTTGGATTTAGCTGATGACAACAAAGGTTTCATTGTTTAATCTACTCTTGTGGATTTTATAGCATCAGACCTCCAGCCGATGTATGCTTTAACCATCGGATCAGTATTTATCCTATCATATTATTATTAGCCGATTGGTTTTTGTTGGATTATATTATTACTATATTTTATTATCATCAGCCGATTATCTTTACATCATTATCTACATTGAACATATAGCCGATTGCTCAAAACCCTATTGACATCGGCTGGAATCGGCATCGGTTAGTATCGGCTATCGGCTGGAATTACTCCATCGGCTTGTCAGCCGATCGGCTATCTGATATATTGTTTACATATCTTGTCAGTTACAGGATCAAACTGACTGACACACCCGCATCTCATCAACATCTTGGATCTGCACTAGAGCTAAACAGATCTCCTAGGCCAGTGTGTATTTTTTTTTTACATCAACATGACTCCAAGTGCTCTATGAACCGGATTGCATGGCCTGATTATTGTCGGGTAATAGGAAAAAAAGGGGCAATTGCAAATTTACTACTAATTTGAATCGTTATTGTAAGACTGCTACTAGAAAATTACAAAAATGCCACTAGATCTGTCAGTCGAGTGGCATCCTTGCAATATTGAAAAAACCAGTGGCAAATTTGCAAATGCCCCAAAAAAATCATGTCCAACTTATGTATACGGCCATATGCAAGGAAAGGACTAGGAAACAAACAGACCGAATGCTCCTAATTTTTGGTAGCCATGCACGTACATAGATGAGAAAAGATAATAACTAAAATTATCTCATTAAATATTGATCAAGTTTTTGTTAGTATTAGATCAAATCTTGAATCTACGGTCTACCTATCTACTGTATCTTAACTAATATAAATATTCGTATTTTTCCTTTCGTCACCTCGTGCATGCGGTGATTTTTCGTCCCGTCAGCCCCCCCCCCCCCCCCCAAATCCCAGTCGAAATTCCGTATCACACAAATAGACCCACATTGAGCACACCTTCTCTCCAAAATCTCAAACCATCCCAATCCAAATAAAAACTTTTCAAAATTCCAATCCAAATCTAAATCGGAATCATAAAAAAAATCCAAAATAAGATGACGACGTCACAACGATTTTTCGTCCATACCGCGATTTTTCTTCCGTCGCGCACCTCCTCTTCAAATCCCACATCATCACAATCCTACCCAAAAACAAAATCTCAATTTCAATCCAAATCCAAATCGTAATCAATGAGAGGTCTCCTCTCATAAAAACCCCAAAATCAATCACGGAAACGACATCATCATCACATAAAAAAAAATAGAAACAACCCATACACAACCAACAACACCGGCAGATCCGGCCGCGAGGGGACGGCGGCGATGTCGGGCAGATCCTCTCGGTTAGATCCGTCCGCGGGTGCCGCCGACGTCGCCACCGCCGGATCCAAGGGAGAAGCTTGGGGCGGAGGGGGAGGGGGTAGGGGATCGCTAGATCCGCCCACCAAAAAGAACGCCGCCGCCACTTCTGCTGGATCTGCCCACGGGAGCACCGATGTCACCGCCGCTGCCGCAGGACAAGCTTGGGCGTGGAGGGTGAGGAGGAGGTGGTAGAGAATCGCCCGCCGGATCCGCCTGCCGGAAACACCACCGCCGCCACCGTCACCGGATCCGCCAATAGTAGCCGCCGACTCCACCGCCACTCCCGGATCCGGCCCGCGGGAGCAGCTGAAGCCATCGCTGCCGCCTCCTCTGCTACCGGCAAGGGAGAGACGAGAGGGAGAGAGAGGGACCGGTGGGAGAAGAGACGGGGGCGGCGGCGCGGCGCTCTCTCTAACTCTCGGCTGTTGGCAAAGGAGGAGAGACGGGGACTCGGGAGACGGAGAAAGCGACGAGAGAGAACTGAGAAGCGGAGGTGGAGGATTTCAGAGAAGGAGATAAGGTTCGATAGGTGGGCGGGTCCATACCAATTTTTTTTCTTTACCGCGCTCCAACATGTATAGGGTGCAGGGGCGGACACACTAACGTTACCCATATTTTTAAAATGTAGCTACACAATGAAGCACAATGTCGATGATTCTCAATTGGTTAGACTGAAACATTTGATCAATAGTTCATGAGTTCGATTCCCTCGATCTCTTCGTTTTTTCCATTTTATCCAATTCCTTTCCTAACCTGATATTTTGCTGGTTATCCTCTACTGTTCTTTTCCCTTTTCTCTCTAATTTTATCCTTTTCCTTTAAAATAAAAATGATTATTGCAAGAACATACATGTTATCCTCTACTGTTCTTTTCCCTTTTCTCTCCAATTTTATCCTTCTCCTTTCCTAACCTGATATTTTGCTGGTTATCCTCTACTGTTCTTTTCACTTTTCTCTCCAATTCTATCCTTTTCCTTTAAAATAAAAATGATTATTGCAAGAACATACATGTAGAATAGAATACGAGGTTAACTAAAATTCAGAAAAAATAAAATAAGCTCCAAAAAATAGAAAAATAAAAATAAGAGTTCACGTAGAAATAAAATTTTCAAATAAAAAAAGGAATGAAAAAATACAAAATTGTAAAACAATAGTCCATTAAAAAAATACAATAATAGCAAATGATAATAAAGAGAAGAGGAACAACAGACCTATAAAGCAATAGTGTGGTGACGGTTAATGGGACATCTGATGAAAACTATTAACAAAACCGAAAAGATGATTAGGTTCGATTTTTAGAATCCCAACGATGATTAAGAAGAGGAACTACGGGCAAGTCGTTAAGCAACACTGTAATGGCGGTTAGTGGGCTAGAAAGTAAAAAATAACTAAAATTCGAAATTAAAATATGTAATATTGAAAGAAAAGTCCATGTAAGAACATTTTTTTTCTTTTTTCATTGTCTTTTGCTGTTTGCATATTGGCCTTTTTTTCATTGTTATTCATAGGTTGAATGAACATCACAAATTCACAGATCGAATGAACATACTCAAATTCACATATTGAACATCACATATCAAATGGACACCGCAAATTCACAAATACATCTAAAAAATGTTCATCTAACTATTTTTCTATTTTCGGAATTTATTTTATTTGTTATTCAAAATTTTAATTGATCTCGTCATGTGTTTTAAATGGTCTCTTCTTTTAATAGATTTAATTTTTTATTATGAATTTTTAATTTGTATTCCTAACTGAACTCTTATTTTTCTTTTTAAATTTCATATTTTATTTTATTTTTATTTAGAATTTTAATTAATATCGTTTTGTGTTCTATATGGACAATTCTTTTAATATTCCTTAATTATTGTTTCGATTTTAGTTGTTTCAAAATTATAACCCTACTTGAACTCTCTTTGATATTTTTCTAATTTCAGATTTTTATTTTATTTTTAGTCCAAATTTTAGCGCTACAATTTTTAGTCCGGTTGGTGTGGAACTAAAAATTACCAACCGGGACAAAAGATAGATCTTTAGTCCCGGTTATTTCAAGCGGGACTAATAATAGACATCTTTAGTCCCGGGTTGTAACCCGGGATTAAAGGGGCTGTGAAGCAGGACTAAAGGACTAAAGATGAGTTCCCTAGCAGACACATGAAGAAATAAAATTAACAAATTTTATTATTTTTATTTTTCTAGTTGTAGATCAAATAGAAACTTGCATGTTTGTGTACAGACTTATATCATCACAATTAATGTTACTAATTTTTTTATTTTTTTTTTCAATAACTATTTAAGTCGCACATAAATGTTAGGTGTCATGACACCTAGGTACAGAGAATCCTAATCTCTTTATTGTACCCTTCCTTTTTTTGCTTTGAAACTACACTTTAAGACTTTGTTCTTCCACGGGGTAATGAAGATTGGAGAAGATGACCAGTTCGAAACTGCACTAAAAGTTCCAGTTCACCTATCTTTGTTACGCTGGTTGCTTGACGAAACGAGAGCATAGCAGCAGTGTATCCAAAGTATTCTGCAAATTGAGATCTATTGTTCTGAATTTTAGTATACTTATATGATTATTGTGATCATGTTATACACATTTAGATCTTTTAGACTGAACTAAGTAACTAACCATTCTCAGGGGCGGATCCAACGTGGGGACTCGAGTCCCCCCTACACCCACAAGACCTATGGATACCCCCAGAGCACCTCCTTCAATTTTTTCACCATAAATAATAAACTAAAGGTCTTTAGATGGCTAAAGGTTAGAGAAACAACGTACTTGAGGCCCCCCAATTTTCTGTTGCTGGATCCGCCCCTGACCATTCTAGATCTCAGCCAGAGATGGGGATGAATTAGGACAAAACAATGTTTCAGTAGTAATCTATGCAGTCATTGGACAGCATTAGCTGAATATCATATGAGATCTATCAACAATGAACACATGTCTTGCAAGAGGTCTCTTCTGTTGGTGCCTTCGATCATTTCTGTTTTGTTAATATTTCTGAGTTTCTTACAACTCCAACATTTCCAGGCCCTCTGTAAGGACTAGGATATCGACTGAAAACAAGAAAAGTATGTAACAAATATCAGTTAGATATATGGACTGTTTGATTGGATTGTTGGACAGAGGAAATTGTAGGACAAGTTTTCTGGACAAAATAAATAAATGCTTGGAAAATAGACAGCATCATGTAAACTAAACACATTGCTCACATTGCCAATTAGGCAGCTCTCTAAAGAGCAAACCAATTGCCTCACGAGCTGTACATATCCCTTGTAAATGTAGAACAAGTAAAATGAACTAAACATGACTAATACTCCTGTATGGAGCAATTAACGAAGATGAGTCCTCCAAACCAACTTGTGGGTATGGATAAAAATCTAAATATGACAAAAATTATCTCGCTATACAAATCCTATGAGTGAGAAAACTTGCAAACCTAGCGAGGTGTGATGGACGTTAGTGTCAAACTTGAGGACGACAACG
This sequence comes from Oryza glaberrima, assembly GCF_000147395.1. Classification (NCBI taxonomy): domain Eukaryota; kingdom Viridiplantae; phylum Streptophyta; class Magnoliopsida; order Poales; family Poaceae; genus Oryza; species Oryza glaberrima. The sequence continues at coordinate 1,272,365 of NC_068333.1, forward strand.
GCTGCCCCTCCGCTGAGGCCATCGGCGGTGCATATGTTGGCACGGGCATCTTAGCTGGTAACACGGGTAGTGGTCCATTGGATTGGAGAACTGCCATGGCAGCTCTGATAGATGGACGTGCACATCGGTCTGGATGTGCACACCAGAGTCCAACAGCCATGACACACTCCATGCTAGTTGTGTCGTATTCATTGTTGAGCCGCTCGTCTGCTGCATTGAGAACGGCTCCTTGGCCGTACAGGTCCCACACCCATTCCACCAGTCAGAAGAGGCAATTGTTCTGGGTGTCCTGTAGGCTAATTGGTCTCCTCCCACATGCCACTTCCAATAGAACAATGCCAAAACTATAAACATCGGACTCAGCGCTTGCTTTGCCCGTGATTACGCATTCGGGATCAAGATAGCCTGGTGTCCCTGAGGGGTGAGTCATTGTTTGTATCCCAACGGCATGGTCAATAAGCCTTGCAAGGCCGAAATCGCCTAGCTTCGCATTGAAGGATTCATCCAGCATGACGTTGCTCGGCTTGATGTCACGGTGAACTACACATTGATCCCACTCCTCATGTAGGTAGAGTAGTGCAGATCCGAGTCCATGAACAATGTTGATCCTGTGGCAACATCCAAGTTAGCTGATGAATTGAATTTCAAAGGTGTCGATTGCACATAACGAAAATTACTAAATCAATGAGTTAATTAATAAACCTCATTGGCCATGTAAGGAAGGTGCCATTGCCGTGGAGATGGACGTCGAGGCTACGGTTGGGGAATAGCTCGTAGACGAGGGGCAGCTCGGTGCGGCCATGGCACCAGCCAATGAGCTGCACCAGATTGCGGTGGCGTAGCCGGCTTATTACCTTTATCTCTGACTTGTACTCCTTCCTCCCTTGCTTAGAGGAATTTTTGGCGAACCTCTTTATGGCGACGGCGAGGCCAAGCTCTCTGAGGTAGCCCCGATACACTGCACCGAAACCGCCTTGCCCAAGCTTCTCCTCCGGCGCAAAGCTCTTCGTAGCGTCGACGAGCTCGTGGTACGGGAACCGCCTTGGTCCCATCCCCATCTCAATCTCCACGATGGACTCGCCGTCGTCGTCATCGTCACTGCCGTGCCAGCCTCCATCCTCTGCCTCCCTCCTTTTCTTGCTCTGACGTCGTCGTACAAGGACTGCTACCATGGCGAAGAGGAGAATGACAAACATTACCGCACCAACTGTGGCTCCCGCTACAACTCCGCCACGTCTGGAATGCGACGTTATCGGGGTCAGGGAAGGCGGTGGTGGTGACGGTGACGACGGCGGCGGCGGAGATGCTACTTTTGCTGCCAGCTTCTGCTCGAACGACGAACTCGACTTGAAGTACCAAGAAGTCAGCTGATGCTGCTCAAAGGCTAAGCCCGTTGATGCCGAGAAGCCGACGGTGACGTTCTCCGGCAAGGCTCTCTTGAGATCAACCATGGAGCTGAGGGTGTAAGGCGTCGTCGTCTCATTTATCCATAGCTTAACTGACAGTATTCTCGAATTGTTGTTGTAGTCGACGGTGGCGGTCATGTTCCCGATGAGGCTGAAGTTTGGTAGGGACTCGTTCGTCACAGATACGACGGAGTTGACGTCGATGCCGATGTGGTCGTTGGTTGTGTTAGGGTCGAAGGGGTTGACGAAGGTGTCGAACTCGACGGCAACGAACCGGTTCTGGCCGGTCGAGACGTTGCCGACTGTCTGGTTCGTTAGGCCGAGGTTTTCGCCACCTTCCTGGCCCACTAGTAACCTCGATGGATAGCTGGTGAGGAAGAAGGCCATACCGTCGCCCTTTTTGCTTCTATCGCTCGGAGTAATGTTGAAGGAGAAGCGCGTGGTGAAGCTGGCCACCTCGCCGGTGGCGGCGTCCCAGAGCTGCACCGGCGGCGCGTACACCACCCGTCCGGCGCTGTTGCCCATGCCCGACACACTGTTCGCGCTTATGTCGACATACCCGACGCTGACAGAGGCTTGGCCTTGAATGTCGATGTTCTGGTTGTCTGAGGAGGCGAAGGTGGGGTAGTTGAAGGACAAGGCGGCGACAGGAGCCGGAGGCTGCAAGTAGCAGACGGAGAAGAAGGTGACGAGGCCGGCAGCGCAAGTGATCAACGAAAAGCCGGCCATCGCCGCCGGCCAGAGCCAGCGTCGGCGCGCAAGCCGCAAGGTGGGTTGATCGGCTGGCTTGACTTGGAGCAACGAGTCGATGCACAATGCGTACACTGCTTGTAGTGCACTGGCAGCCTGTAAGGAATCTCTATTCACGCGACAGCCTGTAAGGAATCTCTATTCATTAAATGATATTTTCTCCATATTTTATTGTATGAAGCCGTTGACTTTTTTAATTAATGTTTGATCATTTATCTTATTTAAAAAATTTATGTAATTATTATTTATTTTATTGTGACATGATTTATCATCAAATATTCTTTAAGCATAACATAAATGTTTTTATATTTACATAAAATTTTGAATAAAATAAATAGTTAAACGTTGGTTAAAAGTCAACGTCAATGGAGAGAGTAATAAAGAAACTGGCAAGTGACGGTACATAGCCTCGATTAATGATCCCTTGGAGCATGTATTGCGGAGGCTCATGCCGTGAGGAATGGAATCTCTTGCTGGCTAGAGACTTACAAGTTGATCTAATTAATCACCGTTGAGTCAGATTATATGGAGGCCATCCAATGCAAAATGACTCCCTACCGTTCCACGAAGATACCACAAATCAAGGATAAAGGTAGTAGTTGGCCATAAGGACCGAGGCCCGAAGGCCCGGCCCACGGCACGCCTTTTTGGCCCGGCCCAAGCACGGCACGGCCCGACTTGGTTCGGGCCTGTGCCGGCCCGGCCCGACCGTCGGGCCGTGCCTGGGCCTCCCCACCGGCACGCTGGGCTGGCCCGGCACGGTCGGGCCGGCCCGGCACGATGGGCCGGCAGGACAGGCCCGGTACACAAAGTATAGGGACTAAAATTAGACATATAAATGTCACCGTCTAAAGAATAGGGACCTTTAATAGACTTATTTTAGCTATTTATATACCACAGCCCAAAGAAGAGGGAGGTAAATTAGACTTTTTTGTAGCTATACATATGTCACAGCCCAATTGGAGGGAGGAAATTTAGACTTATTCTGAGGAAAAGCACGACGGCCCATCGTGCCTTCGGGCCGGCTCGGCACGGCCCGAGGCGTGTTGGGCCGTGCCTGGGCCGTGAGTGCGGCACGTGGGCTGGCACGGCACGGCCCGGTGCGTCGGTCGGGCCGTGCCGGCCCGACAAGCCTCGGCCCAGGCACGGCCGGGCCTGGGCCGTGCCATGCCAGGCGGCCCACATGGCCATCTATAGATAAAGGGTTTCTTTAGATGCTAGTCTCTCATTGTATCACCAAAGTTGACAATGCCAAATCCAATTGTACTTTTTATGGTCTGCTTTTTTGTGTGTTATTGATAGAAACCTAATCTACGTTGCCAGCTTATGTTTTTCTTAACTATTTCGATCACATTCAAGAAACGTTGCCACATGCCTCTAAAGAGTTAAGAGACCGAGATGTATCACAAAACAACTATATGGTGGTAGTGGTGCCTATCAAGGACGATAGTAAAAAAAACTTAAATAAATTGGCAATATCATTCTCATTCCCCCGGTAAGGTGATGTCCAGAAATAGGTCTCCAACCATGTGACATCAAAACTAGTTTGAATAAATGGTAACAAGAATTGCCACTCACAAAACAATGAGACTGATAGCAAACACTACAAGTGATGCCACATAATTAATCTCTTTTTCTTAAATAATGTTCGTCAAGGACTTCGTTTTGACATAAATGGTCAAGAACTTTCTCATTAAGTAAAGGATAAAATGTGTAACAATCCAATTGTTTTAATAATTAATATTCCACATGTGGATGGATCACCTCTACTACCCATTAGCCTGTTCAACTGATGTCCACGATATCACTCGAGCAGCTGGTGCCACCACTAGCAAACAGAGACTCGAGAAGCCGGCTCGGTCTAACAAGGAATTGTAACACAAGCGTGCCGTTGATTTATTGGTAATATTAGTTCTTCCACTTGTATTAATTGTGTCAAATTGGCATTGAATTGCTTCTTTCTGTGCTCCGGCCATAGTTTTCGACCGTCAAGGTCAGAAGAGATTGCGTTGAGTCAACGATCGATTGTTTGTTGGTCATATGGGACTGAAGACCGAAATGCTGAGCTCTAGCTTGGAGCACCAAGTCAATGGCTCTGTTTAATTAAAGAGCTTTAGGTTTAAGAAGCAGCTTTAGCTAGTGAGAATCTGAAAGCTACTGCTTCATTTTCTGAATTCTGTAATTTATGTGCCTTTGAATCTACGTGATAATCTGGATTACATAGGAAGCTGAAGGGAAAATCACCTAAAGACGGAGAGGTTCACTACTACAAAAACGGCATTTATGGAAGCACCCCTAGCAAAAAAAAAACATCTGCATGTAAAAAGATTTGGATGCTATTTGGTTGAAACCCACGTGAAAAAATCGATTTTCGAATACAGCCTACTTAAGAGGCCTGCATGCAAAAACAACTTTACAGCCACCCCTCTTCTTTATAACCATCTGCCCACCCCGATCCACTCTCCTCTCCTTCTCTCTCCCTCTCTCACTTAGCTTTTCTCCACCTCTACTTCTCCCCTCCATATCTGTCGGAGAAGTTAGGACTCGGCAGGGTGGCACCGCGACGTGAGCTGGCGGCGGGGTGGCGACGATGGGCTTCTGGCAGTGGCGATAGCATGTGCAGGTTGGGAGCTCGGGAACCGACGGATCTGGTGCTCAAGAACTCAGCAGAGGTGGATCCAGTGCTCAGAACCTCGGCAACGACAACGGCAACGGCGGAACCGGTGCTCGGGACCTCGGCAGTGATGACAAAGATGGTGGATCTGGCGCTTGGGAGCTCGTCGACAGCGGCGTCAACCTCGTGAGTTGCGGTGCTTAGATGGCGATGACAACAACGGCGGTAGCGAAGATCACATGTGTCTATGTGGAGTTGTTCATCCTACATGGCACTACAATAATAAAACAAAAACTTAACGGGACTCGCATGTCATTGAGTTGAAACCTTTTTTTTAAAAAAAATAACTAGTGGACCCAATATGCCCTTGACATAAGGTCTCGAGTGACGCCATGTGTTGTTTCTCCATAACTGCATCACCGAAGCCATCCTCTGTGGCGAGCTTGAGACGACCAACACTCTAGCCGAAGTTGGCAAGTACAAGACAACCTCCTCACAGCGAAGATGGGGACGACTGCACTAGAGCGATCATCAGAGAGCTGCACCGTTGCCTTGCTCCTCCTTCGTGAGCTCTGCCACCGATCCGTCGTCCCAACCTTACCACATATTAGCTCATCCACAGGAAGGAGGCAGCAATATAATGCTCACCGGAGGCCTCCCCAGTTCATTCTCCCCATCCCCATTCCTCCGCATCGTCATCCTCCCATGCCAGATCTAATGGTGCCTCCGACCTCCATAATGCCAACAAAAAATAGACTTGTCCCACCCCCAAGTGGGCCCCAACAAACTCCCTTGCTCTTCCAAAAACTCTGGCCCAAGGCCCATGTTAGGACTTGAGTTAGCCCAATAAAATGTTCTCCTGACGTTGCACGGCCCAACTAGCCATGCTCGGTTTAAGCTTTTTCTTCTTTCCGCAACCGTCTTCTACCGCACCGCCGCCATGCTCTGGTGGTCGGCCGCACGCCGACCAAGATCTCCGGTGACGAGCACGTTCCGGTCGGCGAAGGATCCTGTAGCTCCTCCACGCCTTCGCAGGTGTTCCTGCTAACTAGGTCTGGATGGGAACCATGCCGCGACCTTGTCAGGCACTTCGCACTGGCGGCAAGAGCGGATTCTCTGATGATGCTGCACAGCGCGGTGGTGGATGCTAGGCTGCAGCAGTGCATGGCCGCCGACTCTCCCCACTGGAGCTTCCTCTTCCAATAGGTGACTAGGTGAGGGCTTTGCATCCGTTACCTCATAACCTCAACTGAATGTGAAAAATGCTAGTGGTTGATTTGGTCACAATAGTACTGCTGTTTTTTTTTGTCCAATGTGAAAAGAATCGTTGTTTCGTGTGATAATTTAGATGTGATCAATGCCCAATTTGGTGTCCAACATTTTCCTTTAAGGTTGGGTATCTTCGTATTTATTAGTTTAGCCTCTTAACGTTTTCTGATGTCCCCTGAACAAAAGAATGTAAGGGCTTCAACCTCATTTTAGGTCAGCACAATCCTACATCAATGTTGAATAGCTAACTTGGACATTCAAAAGAGGCTATGCATGGACTTTTATAGATGAAAAATTGCTGTAACTATTGTAGTTTTTAATTCCGAATGCATAAATCACTGGAGTTTTTTTTCTCTTTGTTCAAATTCGCTCTCATTACTCTTCTATCAATCATCCTGGTAGGTTTGACCAAGCCCGTCTGATCATGGCTAAGGACATAATGTGAAAGAGAATACTCCCTCCATTTTTTAATAGATGACGTCGTTGACTTTTTCTCACATGTTTGACCATTCGTCTTATTCAAATTTTTTTTTGCAAATATATAAGATATAAATCACACTTAAAGTACTATGAGTAATAAAACAACTCATAACAAAATAAATTATAATTACGTAATTTTTTTTTTAATAAGACGAATGGTCAAACATGTGAGAAAAAATCAACCGCGTCATCTATTAAAAAGGGAGATAGTATATAATGTTTCCAGATCTTTCCTTTCTTCTGGAAGGAGTAGGGTCCAATGGGTTGTTCTATCAGATTCTGTTGAGAATTTTGCAGCAGCAAACCCATTACTGAGGCCCTATTTAGATAGGACTAAAACTTTTAAGTCCCTATCACATCGGATGTTTGGATACTAATTCAAAATATTAAACGTAGACTATTAATAAAACCCATCCATAATCTTGGACTAATTCGCGAGACGAATCTATTGAGCCTAATTAATCCATGATTAGCCTATGTAATTGTAACACCCTGAAAATTCGACCAACAAAAATCCAAGTTCCAAAAATATGGACCTTCAAAAACTTTTTAAATAAATTGCATCATGCAGATTTTGTTCGATTATTTTATTGGATTTTGATTTCGGAGTTTATAAATCGCGAATAATGGATAATTAGTTAGGAATAAACCCTAAAAAGTAAATTGACAAAATAAATAATTAAAGGGCAATTTAAAATAAGATTTGGTGAGGTTAGAAATGAGTAAAATATTATTACAACCATATTTGTATCAATTAAATTTAAAAGTGACGGAATAAGAATTAACTCTAATTAAATTCAAGAAAAATTATATAAAAATAAAATATGGGTAAAATTAATCAAGGATGGATCCATTGGTTGGATAACCCAAATATTGAGTATACATCATTTATGCAAAAATTTGGGATTTATGGAAACAAATCTACACAATAAATAGGCTAAAATGGGGTTTAATAGAAAAAAATCACTATTCATCGGCCGTCACGTGTTCGACGAGGTCCCCTAGCCTAACCCTGCCCCGCTGCCGGCCGTCGCCATCACGCTGCGCCGCGTGCCGTGCCCCGAGCCCCGTGCCGCCGCTGCCGGCCGTCGCCATCGCGCCGCGCCGCGTGCCGCGCCCCGAGCCACGTGCCGCCCCGCGCCAACGTCGCCGCGCCGTCGCCATCGCCGTCCCGCGCCTGCGCGCCGCGCAGCCGTCGCGTCCCACGCCGCGCCGCCTGCCCGTCGCGTCGCCGCTGCCGTTGCCGCGAGCCGTCGCCGTCGCGTCTTGTCGCCACTGCCGCGCCGCCGTCGCGTCGCCTCGCGCCCCGCGCCCGTGCCTGTCGCGCGTCTCCTCCGCCGCCGCTGCGCCGCGCCGCCGTCGCGTCGCCTCGCGCCGCGCGCCCGTCACCTCGCGCCCCGTGCCGCCGCGCCGCCGTCGCGTCACCGCCTCTTCCCTCCCTCCTCTCCCCCTTATCTCTTCCCCATCCCCTATATAAGCCCCACTATTCCTACTCTTCCCCTCCATCTCCACCCCCTCTCCTCTACCCACTCCTCCACGCCGCCGCGCCGCCGCCTCCATGCCACCGCGCCGTCGCATAGAGCCGCCGCGCCGCCGCCACGAAGCCGCCGCGCCGCGCCGTGCCTTGCGCCGACGTCGCCACCGTCGCCGTCGGTAAGCCGCCGCCCCCCCCCCCCCCCCCCCTTGCATTCATCGCCGACGCCGCCGGGAGAGCGAGAAGCCGAGAGAGGGAGAGGAAGGGAGGAGCCGGGAGGAGAAAGGAAAAGAGAGAGAAAAGGAAAAAGAAGGGAAAAGAGAGAGAAAAGAAAAAGGAAGGGAAAAGAGAGAGGAAAGAAAAAAAAAAGGAGAAAAGGAAAGAGAGAGAGAGAGAAAAGAAAAAGGGAAAAATTAGGGGGGAGATTTAAAATATTTAAAAATATTAGAATTTAATTATAGGATTAATGAAAATATAGCTAGGTGAATTCCTACTATTCAAATACCTAAAGTACTAGAATGTGATTATAGGATTAATGAAAATATCATTAGATGAACTCCTACTATTTAAATACCTAAAGTACTAGAATTTGATTATAGAATCAATTATTTAAGAACTAAACAATTAGATGAATCCTTATAGATTGTTATAGATTATTTTTAGTAATCTCCATAGGGAATCAATTTCGTGGTAATAATTTACATGTGATTAGGAACTCAATAATTTGATGAGTCTTAGGACATGACTATAAATTACAAGATATCTTAGGGAGAAGAATAATTCCACCTCGCGGATAAAGTAGCCTATATAGAATTCACCTCCCGCGCTCGTTTTTTTTAATTCGGTCATTATTTGGATTTTGTTTGAATTCTAATCGAATTCAAATCGTTCTTACGCATGTAACTATAGAGACCGAGGGAGCCGCGGATCCGGGTGAAGGCCAAGACCCACAAGACCTAGAGCAAGGCAAGTCATCACTATTCTTTGATCACGTTGATCCCAATTGCGAAATTAATTTTTGTTTACAAATAAGATTGCATGCAATGATGAACATCCTACTTGTGATTATGCCATGCCTTGTTTATTGTTTACCTTTAAATCCTTGTAACCATAATTACGTATGAGTTCCTAGTCAATTATGACACTTGCTTAGAGATGCCACTTTAGAATCTTGCATGTTCATATTTATCAAATATTATATGCTTGGGCAATTACCTTTGGGAAGGTAATTGAGATGCGGCATGTGGAGACATGAGCACCACATTGCCATGATAATGATGACATGAAAGGAATTAAAAACCTTTGTTTTAGACCGGGGCGGACGGTGGATTTGGGTGGTATCCGGGAAAGGCTAGTACCGTCCTCGGTCAATTAAGGACCGAGCCATGAAGTTAAGCATGAAACGACCCCGTACAACCACATTTCTCGAATGGGGATAGACCTAGCGGAGTAAATAGCCGAGCGGAGGCAGTATTCATGCATAGTGGTTTCTCATGTGTAAGGCAGGGGCTCTACCTAGTTATAACTTAATTACATAGGTGTAAAACTTCCCTTCCCGGGTGCGCCAGAACTCCTCTCACTGCTAGAAACTGTGTACGCCTAGAGTGCATGAGGATGAAAAGTTCATGGAGCGGGTACTGCCAATGCGAGGTTATCGAAAAGCTTTGCCGTGATGCGTCTCATGTGTTGAGACAAGGCTCATGTGTTGGGCAGTCGCGGGGTGTGGGTAAAGTGTACATCCACTGCAGTGTGAGTAAACCAAATCTATTCGAATAGCCGTGCTCGCGGTTATTGAGCAACGGGACATGTATTACACTTGGCTAGTCTCTAAATTATTAACTTGTGTGGGATGGGTTGTTGCATAACGAATTTTTATGCTGTTGGAGCCACTTCCTGAGAAGGGGGAAGGTGGGCGTCCTCAGAAAACCATAACGACTCAATGGCGGGAAGCTATCCTTGGGATCACAATGGATGGTGGATAGAACCGTCGTTGTTTAAATACAAACATTGGTACTAAAATTCGATCAGTCAATGCTAGGTCTTAGGCTTGTGAAAAGAATTACAAAATTTGCTTTGCGCAAAAGAACCATAGCCATCCTTTGAAATACCCCTATCATATGCATTGTTGATGTGGTGGCTTGTTGAGTACGGTTGGTACTCACCCTTCCAAAATAAACTTAATCAGAAGCGGGAGATGAAGCTCCGGAGGATCCCTATGCCTACTATCAAGAGGGAGATGAAGACGATGGCGCTCAGTAGGTCTTAGTACGGTCGTTGCCTGTGGCAATGGCATGCCACTGCCTAAATTCCGCTGCCTTATCTATTTTTGCTTTTGGATGTATTCCGGACCGCTCGGTCTGATGATTTAAGACAATGCCTGCGGGCTTATGATGTAATAATTAGCACTAGACTCTCGTGTATGTGCTTGGTATTTCAGCTATGAACTCGTGTATACCAGACTACTTGATCCAGAGAAATGGTACTGTTTACACGAATGATTCCTGTTATAAAAAAACGGGGGTCCACAGAGATGCTACAGTAAACATTCTCTAATTATGGATTAATTAGGGTTAAAAAATTTGTCTTGCGAATTAACTTTCATTTATGTAATTAGTTTTGTAAGTAGTCTATATTTAATACTCTAAATTAGTGTCTAAAGACACGGACTAAAGTTAAGTCCCTGGATCCAAACACCACCTAAGCCTATCAGAACCACTCTTTTGTTTCCAAATTTGACTCGATCGATCCGTGAGGTAGCAGAGTTGTCAATCCTGGATGATATGTTTGTTTCATGAATGTCTAATTTATTGAATCTTTTTTTTTTCGGGCCGACAAAGAGTGCTGCCCGAATTTTTCTTAAGATTTGGGGGAGAACAACCTTTTGGTTGAAAAGCTGAAAAACAGGGCAAAACAACCAGCTGAAAATCTACAGGTCATAGTGAGTGAACTACTATGCTGGTACTATTTTGTAGTGTTAACAGTTTTGCTTGGATGTTGTTGATTCCACCACCGAAGTATCCAACATAAATATCCACGATTTGAGACAATTGCATAAGAACTGCTGAAAATAAGCAGTCTTTGTACTATTGTCTACAGTCTGTAGAGGCCACGTTCCATCTCTATTGAATTTAGCTTATTATATTTAGTTCATGTTGTTTACACCTTTGCGTTATTCACTGAAAAGTGCAAACATGCAAACTATGTGAAGTATGTAAGAGTTCTCTTCTCTTGGTGGTTTTTTTTTTTTTCATTTTAAAGTTCTTCCAACTTCGGCAATTCACAATTCCAGGCCCTCTAAGGACTAGGATATTCACTTAAAACATGCAAGGTATGCAATTTATAGTAGTCAGACATTGAAGAGAAAATGGCAGGATAAATCTATCTAGAAAAACTAAAATGGGAGTGAAATTTAAATCATGGCATAAATGCACGTACATTACTCACATTGGCAATTAGACTACTCTAAAAGGAAAATCAATGGCTCACGAGTTGTACATCCCATTCAAGCATCAAGTCAAAATTAGTAACAAATCAAATGAATTGAACATCATAAGTATTGATGTTTGAGCAACGAAGACGAGTCCTTTGAACCAGCTGAAGTGGATGTGTTAGAGGAACTCGAGGTGTGAGTGATGTAGCCACTGGTAGTCGATGATGATTGTGTTGCACTTGAGGACGACATTCCAGTGGACGATGTGAAGAGCCCCTCCACTGAGGCCACCGGCGGCGCATATGTTGGCACAGGCATCTTGGCAGGTAACACCGGTAGTTGCCCACTAGACTGGAGCATGGCCATGGCTGCTCTGATAGACGGTCGCGCACTTGGGTCTGGATGCACACACCAAAGCCCCACAACGATGACACGCTCCATCTCCGACACGTCGTAATCACCGTTGAGCCGCTCATCAGCCGCTGAGACAACATCTCCTTGTCCGTACAGGTCCCAGGCCCACTCGACCAACCGGAAGATGCCATTCTTCTGGTTATCTTGTAGGCTCATTGGCCTCCTTCCGCATGCCACTTCCAACAGGACAATGCCGAAGCTATAAACATCAGACTCTGAGCTTGCTCTACCGGTGATAACACATTCAGGATCAACATAGCCTGGTGTTCCAGAGACAGCGGTCATCGTCTGCATCCCCACGGCATGGTCGATGAACCTTGCAAGCCCGAAGTCGCCTAGCTTGGCGTTGAAGGACTCATCCAGCATGACATTGCTCGGCTTGATATCGCGGTGCACGACACACTGTTCCCACTCCTCATGGAGATAGAACAGTGCTGATCCAAGCCCAAGAACAATCTTAACCCTGTGACAAGTTAAAACCAAGAACATGTCGATTAATTTGACATCACCAAAGAAGTTGAGATGAAGTTAGAGAGGACAGTTACTGACCTCATTGGCCATGTCAGGAAGGTGCCATTGCCATGGAGGTGGATGTCGAGGCTACGGTTGGGGACTAGCTCGTAGACGAGTAGGAGTTCGTCGCGGCCATGGCACCACCCGATGAGCTGCACCAGATTGCGGTGGCGCAACCGGCTTATCACCTTGATCTCCGACCTATACTCTTTCTTCCCTTGCTTGGAGGAATCCTTAGCAAACCTCTTAATGGCGACGGCGAGGCCCTGCTCTCTCAGGTATCCCCTGTACACGGCGCCGAAGCCGCCTTGCCCAAGCTTCTCCTCCGCCGCAAAGCTCTTCGTCGCCTCGACGAGCTCGTGGTATGGGATTTGCCTTGGCCCCATGCCCATCTCGATCTCCACGATGGGCTCGCCGTCATCGTCATCGTCGTCGTCATCTCCGGCCAACCCTACGTGTCTCGCCTCCTCTGCCTCTTCTGCCTCCCTTCTTTTCTTGCTCCGACGTCGCCGCACGAGGACAGCTACCATGGCAAAGAGGAGCACGACGAACAGTGCTGCACCAACGGTGGCTCCGGCTATAACTCCGGCAAGTCCAGAACCTGAGGTGGTCGGGGAAGGCTGCGCCGCCGGTGGTGGATTCTGCTGGAACGAGGAGTTGAAGTACCAAGAATGCAGCTGATGGAGCTCAAGGGATGAGCCCGTCGCCGCCGAGAAGCCGACGGAGACCTTCTCCGGCAAGGCGGCCTTGAGATCGACGGTGGTGCTAAGGTTGTAAAGTGTAGTCGAGCCATTCGTCCATGTCTTCACCAGCTGGGCCGACAGGATGCTCGAGCTGCCGTTGTAGTCGACAATGGCGGTCATGTTCCCGGTGAGGCTGAAGCTGGGCAGCGACTCGGTCTGCACCGATACGATGGAGTTGACGTCGACGCCGATGTGGTCGTAGGTGGCGTTGGGATCGAACGAATTGTTGAAGGTGTCGAACTCGACGGCGACGAACCGGTTGTCGCCGGACATGACGGCGTCGAAGGTCCGGCTGGTGAGGCCGAGGGCGCCGCCGTCCGCCGTGTCCGGCATCCTCGACGGGTAGCCGACGAGGAAGAAGGCCATCCCGTCGCCCTTGTTGTCCAAGTTCGTCGGGGTGATGTTGAAGGAGAAGCGCGTGGTGAAGCTGGTGACCTCGCCGGTGGCGGCGTCCCAGAGCTGCACCGGCGGCGAGTACGCCACGCGTCCCATGGTGCCGCCGCTCGGCAGGTTGCCGCCGGTGGTGATCTCGATCCACCCATCGCCGGCGATCGCCGCGCTGCCCTGGAGGGTGATGTTCTGGGTCCCGTTGCTGAAGGTGGAGTAGCTGAACGACACGGCAGTAGCGAGGCTAGGCAAGAATCCCAAGAACAGCAGGCAGGCTATGGCAGAAGCAGAAGCAGAAGCAGCAGCCATGGACGACCTTGTCACGAGCTCACCAGCGGCCATCGCCGGCGGCCGAATCAGCCGGAGAACACAGCTACTGCAAGTCTACACCTAACCTACTACTTGTAGCAAACAAAGCTTGCAGTTCTCTGCAATTCCACGCACATTCAGGTCAAGAACCAGAGGCTAATTAATCTGAAACAGCGACCGGTCTACACTGACTGACGCGGTCAGGTTTAGAAAAGAAATCGAAAATTACGCGGAATTAAATTGCTCCCAGGCTTGGCGTGATGGAAAGAGTCTCTCTGCTATCTAATACGGGTATTAATCTGCATGTTTGTTCATCTACGGACTACGGAGTAGAACTGATGAGCGATATGCTGACCTCCGCCTTTGACCTTTTCTCGTGTTTCTGCTCATCCTCTGGAGACTTTCTCGTGTTTATGCAAAAATATGTCGGCAGATAGTGGTGGCAGGTGTTGAAAAGACAAGGGTGAACATCTGAAGAAGATACCGAGGTTCTTCTGCTGGGCGTGTTTCACTTTCGCGATTTTTAAAATACTGTACTTATAATTTTCCAGTTGATTAGTGTGATTCAAACAGGCCCAGCCAACTTATTTAAAGGCCATATGTAATATTACTCCATATTATAGAAAAGTCTCTGAATGTTTAATTAATAGCGTTTCACTTGTTGTTGCAGCGGTTGGAACGTTAGATCAAGAAAAATCTGAAACCCGAAGATATGGCAATACCAAGTCAAAAACACATTTCATATTTAGATATTTAGGAATAAGTTCATCTGAGTTCCCTTAACTTGTCAACGAATCCACAACTGTCAAAATCAGTGTAGATGAGGTCCTTGGCGGTTTGGACAACGGTTTTGGCTGACGTGGCGCTTATGTGGAAATTCGATCCGGAAAAATAATAAACCCCATAGGACCCACATGTCAGTTTCACACATAAATTAATAAAAAATGATGAGGCTCACGTGGACCTCACATGTCATTCTCTCCCGCCAGTCACTGTAGCCAGGGCCACCTCCCGCCGCCCCTTCCTCTTCCGCCCACAGACACCGAAGTTGTGCCTCCACCGCTCCCTCCTCTCCCGCCGGCCCCCGTGCACCGCTGACTCCCATCACGCCTGAAGAGAGGAGAGGGGAGAGAGATCGATGAAGTGAGGGGAGATAGGGGGAGAGGAGGAAGAAGAAGAGGGGTGAGAATGACACGTGGGGCCCACAATGAGCCTCACCATTTTTTATTAATTTGTGTGTGAAACCGACATGTGGGTCCCACGAGGTTTATTATTTTTCCGGATTGAATTGCCACGTAAGTGCCACGTCAGATCAAGATCAAGTTAAATTGGCCACATAGGCACCACGTCAGCCAAAACCGCCATCCAAACCGCCTATGAACCTCATCTGTGCTGGTTTTGACAGTTGATCAGGGACCCGTTGTATCTAGTTTTTGGGTTGAACGATGAAAATTGGATTCGTTGACAAGATAAGGGACCTCAAACGAACTTATTCCCAAGCGTTGTCGTGCCTCTTCATCAACGGCGGCAAGCAAACGCTGCAGAGCTCCATCGGTTAGTCTAGGGCCCGTTCAGATTACTACCAAAATCATCCTTATCAAAATTTGGCAAAGCTAAATTTTTGACAGGTTGATAGAATTGCCAAATTTTGGTAGCATGTAATAAATATGTTGTGCCAAAATTTTCTATGTGTTATATTGGTAACAAACTAAATATACATATATATTTGTCAATTTTACCAAACAGTAGTATGGTTTAAAATGGCACAAATCCTCTAATAAGCTAAAGTAAAAGTCAAATAAAAATTTAGCGTTTGACTTTTAAATCGCGACGAATAAATATATAAAAGTTTTACCTATAAATTAAATTTTATTTACTAATAAACAGTTTTGGCTTAATAGGAAATATATGGCCAACCAATCAGGAGCGAATCTAGCATAGGGTGGCGGGGTGTCGAGCCTCCACTACTGGAGCGAGAACCATAGGAGCCCCCACAAAGCTCCACTAAATCCCGAAACGCGTCCATGGTCACACGAGGCCACGAGGGGCGTGTACTGCTACTGCTTCAAGGCCATCTATTCGACTGGAGGTGCATTTCATTTCCTCTGTCACTAGCTGCCATCGATCCAGGCAGAACGGAATTGAACACACTGCCTGCCGGCTGTAACTCGTGTACACTACTGGGAATCTTAAAATGTAAGGATTGATGCATCGATCATGTCTGGATGCATTTTTTTTCTTCGAATGCAAAAGCTTTGCACGTCAAATATACTTAGTAGGAAAATAAAAAAGCACATCTGAAACACTCCTAGAAGGAAGAGGCTAGGCCATCGGAAGGATACGTGGGATACAGAGAGATAAAAAGGCTGTCAAAGACAACAGAAACTTGTAGAGGATATGCATGCTAAATTAAGCACAGACTAATTAATCAATCGGATAAACTTATGTGCGTTGCTGGGCACTTGGGGCACTTTGTACGCGCTGCAAGTAATCCACTTTTCAACCTGAACATGTACATGCACTACTGCTGTTACTTCGGATGCATGCAAAAAATATATATATATGCAAGTATGCAAACTACCGGATCGATTTGTGCATGAATCTCACCTAATTTTATGCATCAGCAGTTCAGCACGCACCGACCATTGACCGTTCCGTGCTCTGCTCCTGCGTTTGGGTTCGCAAAGAAATGCTTTAATAATCCATCAATGTCAGCTATACACACACTTAAATATATCACGCAAATATTGCTCGATCCCAAGTTAACGGTCGCCCTGCTCCCTGCTGGTCCAGCTATATTTATTCAGAATTCAGAAACCGCCCCTGCACTGTACTGCTGCTCTCATCTCTATAAAAGGATCTAGCTAGAGCCATGCATATGGCCATCTGGCCTTCAGTGACAGAGCAGATAAAAATTACTAGAAGTTAGAAGTACTGAAAGATGGTGCAGTGCAGGTTCAGGCAAAATGCAGGCGATGGAGAAGAAGCCATGGGTGGCAGCAGCAGCAGGAGGAGGAGGAGCAGGCGAGGTGGTGGGGAGGCGATCATGGCTATCAAGAGGAAGATGCTGCGGTGCAGCAAGGCCAAGGAGCAGCACGGCGGGAGGAGGTTCAAGCGGAGCTACTTGGCCGGCGGCGAGCAGGGCGACGCCGCCGCCGCCGCCATCTTCTACCTCGCCTGCCTCGCCGCCTGTACTGATGCTTTCTCACCTTGCTGCCTCTAGCTTTAGATAGACCGAATTTAGTCTTCTCCATCTTCATCCGAGAAACGATCAGGTCTTCCGGCTAGCTCCACAAAACTACTCATTCCGTTTCACAGTATAAGTCATTCTAACATTTTTCACATTCATATTGATGTTAATGATATGTCTAGATTCATTAACATTAATATAAATATGAAAAATGTTAGAATGACTTACATTGTGAAACGGAGTAAGTAGAAGATAGTGGACTAGCCGACCACGCCTCACTCCTAATTATTTCTTTTTCATCTGTTCTCTCTGGGCCTTTCTGATCGCTTATTCACGGTCTTGGGCCGCTTGGCCAGAGAAAGATATGTTGGGCCGGAAGATCTGTTGGGCCAGAATTTATTGTAGTCTACTTTACCTCCCTCATCTCTTGCTGTTGATTCGTAGCAAATTGACTCCTCCGGAAACGGTTGTTACTAACATGTCAAGTTGGCCGCCGCTCTCGCTGAGTCAGCACCTGCGACTGCGACGCCCTGTATCGTTCCATGACAGCGTCAATCTCAAGCAAACTCAACAGCAGTTAGGAAACCCACGAGACTACAGGAGAGTCGAATTCTTAGCTTCCTGGCCGCGTCGCGTCGGTTGTACGCATAGTTTGTAAACTTACCGTATACAGAAGCAAATGTCAGGTATATTTGGTTAATTGGTTTATTACCAAAACACAAATCACACCAAATTGATGAAATTTCATCAAATTTTGGTACCTCACGATTCGAACTTACCGAAACCATCACCAAATTGCATGTCGGTTTAGGGTCTTTTGCAACGTACTGACCACCAAACTCGCCTATAAATACGAGGTCAAACAAAGTTTGTCGAGTTCGAGATATATATTCAGATTTGATTTGAGAAGAGACACATAGAGCCATTGCGCATTGCATCTTGAAAGATTGATTGAAGACGATCGAGACGCCGCCGAAGCTTTGCTCCGTCCCCCATGGCGACGACGAGGGTTCGGTGCAGCGCCTGCCTCCACGAGTTTGACCTCTGCGTCGCCGGCGCCGGCGCCAGCGTCTGCCCGACGTGCAAAAGGCCATGGACCAACCCGCCGCCCGCGGCGTCGTCGGCGTCGAGCACCTTGCCCTTCGCGACGTCCTCATTCGGGAACCCGCCGCCCGCGGCGTCGTCGGCGTCGAGCACCTTGTCTTTCGCGACGTTCTCATCCGTGAACCCGCCGCCCGCGGCGTCGTCGGCGTCGAACACCTTGTCCTTCGCGACGTCCTCATTCGGGAACCCGCCGCCCGCGGCGTCTTCGGCGTCGAACACCTTGTCCTTCGCGACGTCCTCATTCGGGAACCCGCCGCCCGCGGCGTCGAGCACATTGTCCTGCGCGACGTCCTCATTCGGGAACCCGACGCCCGCGGCGTCGTCGGCGTCGAGCACCTTGTCCTTCGCGAGGTCCTCATCCGTGAACGCGCCGCCACAGCCCGGCCATGGTACGACTACGAGCGGCTTGTTTGGACCATCTGCGCCGCCGCCACCGTGGAGCTCGTCGGCGACGAGCTTGCCAAGGAGGCCACTGACTTCGTGCTGGCCGCCGGAGCCATCACCAGTACCAGTCCAGACGCCGCCGGTGGCCTATCCAGCACAGCCATCGGTTTTTGCGACGCCCTTCAGGAGGGTCACCGA
This sequence comes from Oryza glaberrima, assembly GCF_000147395.1. Classification (NCBI taxonomy): domain Eukaryota; kingdom Viridiplantae; phylum Streptophyta; class Magnoliopsida; order Poales; family Poaceae; genus Oryza; species Oryza glaberrima. Next base: position 1,291,030 of record NC_068333.1, read on the forward strand.
GGAGGGCCACGCGTACGACGACGACGAGCCGGTGGAGTCGCCGCCGGCGCAGGGGGGCGAACCAGGTGGCGGCGAGGCCGCGGCAAACGATGGGGGGCTCGTCGTCATCAAGACGCACTGCGAGTTCCCGGCCATCGCGCGGAGCACACCAAGGGACAACTTCGCCGTTCTCCTCCACGTCAAGGCTCCTAGCATCGCCGGGGAGGCGGCGGCGCGCGCGCCGGTCGACCTCGTCACGGTGCTCGACGTGAGCGGCAGCATGGAAGGCTACAAGCTCACGCTCCTGAAGCGCGCCATGGGGTTCGTCATCGATAAGCTCGGCCCCGGCGACCGCCTCGCCATCGTGTCCTTCTCCTACAATGCGCGGCGAGTGATCCGGCTGACGCGGATGTCGGAGGGCGGCAAGGCGTCGGCCAAGAGCGCCGTGGAATCCCTCCATGCGGACGGCTGCACGAACATCCTCAAGGGCCTCGTCGAAGCCGCCAAGGTGTTCGACGGCCGCCGCTACCGGAACGCCGTCGCCAGCGTCATCCTTCTCTCCGACGGTCAAGACAATTACAATGTCAACGGCGGGTGGGGCGCCTCGAACTCGAAGAACTACAGTGTTCTCGTGCCGCCTTCCTTCAAGCGCTCCGGCGACCGGCGCCTGCCGGTCCACACGTTCGGCTTCGGCACCGACCACGACGCGGCGGCGATGCACGCCATCGCGGAGGAGACCGGCGGCACGTTCTCCTTCATCGAGAACCAGGCCGTCGTCCAGGACGCGTTCGCGCAGTGCATCGGCGGGCTCCTCTCGGTCACCGTGCAGGAGGCGCGCATCGCCATCGCCTGCCCGCACGCCGCCGTGCGCGTCAGGTCCGTCAATTCCGGCCGCTACGACAGCGTCGTTGACGGGGACGGCCGGGCCGCGTCGGTGGACGTCGGCGAGCTCTACGCCGACGAGGAGAGGCGTTTCTTGGTGTTCGTGGACGTGCCAGCAGCCGGCGCCGGAGAAGACGCCACGGAACTGATCAAGGTCAGCTGCACTTACCGCGACACGGCGAGTCGGCAGTCGATGGCCGTCGCCGGCGAGGACGCCGTCGTGCAAAGGCCAGCGGAGGTGAGCACCAGCACGGAGCCGTCGATGGAGGTGGAGCGGGAGCGCTTCCGCGTGGAGGCAACCGAAGACATCGCGGCGGCGCGGGAAGCCGCCGAGCGCGGCGCGTACGCTTCGGCGAAGGCGATACTCGACCGCCGGCAGGAGGCGCTCGCCCGGTCGGCGCGGCGGCTCGCCGGCGACGCCAGGTGCGCGGCGCTGGTGTCGGAGCTGCGCGAGCTGAGCGCCCGCGTGGCGAACAGGCGGGAGTACGAGCTGACCGGGCGCGCGTGCATGCTCGCCGGCATGAGCTCGCACGCACAGCAGCGCGCCACGTCGGTGCAGCTGTTCTCGTCGGCGGCGGAGCTTTCCTCCGGCGCCGTGCCATTTGGTTACTCGACGCCGGCGATGCAGAGCATGGTGGAGTCGTCGCGGAAGTCACGAGAGAGCGGCAGCGGGGGCAACTGAACTGAAGAAGAAGACAACACCGAAGGCGTCGAAGCTTTTAGGTTAAGTTTAGGTTGTTTTTTGGTTTGGATTTGTCAATTTGAAGTTTGAAATTTTAAATTGTCTTTGTCTAGAGCTTTGGTCAAGTACGTTTTAAGTCTGAATTAACATGTGTTTCATTTCATACATTTGTTCAATTAAAAGTATGCGTCTCAGGTTGTCTCATTTTATTTTGGCGCAATTTTCATGTCTGTGCATGTCCTATACTCCATCTCAAAATAAATCAATTAAGGCTCTGTTTGAATCTCCTGAAGATAAATGAAGATGAAGATTAAGTGTTCTATGTAAAACAAGGTGGTAATAACTTGTGATTAATTGAATTTTAATTATTACAAACTTGAAAAATAGATTAATCTGATATTTTAGAACAACTTTTATATAGAAAATTTTCGCACGAAACACACCGTTTAGCGGTTTGAAAAAGCATGCCACGAAAATCTAAAACTTGCTCTCCCCTATGTTGGGTTGTCAAACAGGGCCTACCTTTGTCCAGAATCAAATGCAAGCGTGCAAGCGGATCGGCCCATTTGCACACTTACAAATTTCTTCAACCGGGGCCGTACCTAGGAATTTGAGGTCCCGATACGAAACACAATTTTAGGCCCACAAAAATGATAAAGAAAGAAGAATAAATTAGCAATGGAACTCTACCTATGTCGGAAGAAAATTTTCAAAATAAATGTTACAAAAATAATATGTCATGATTTAGTGATTTATTGTTATTAGGAGAAAAAAAATAAAATATTTAGTGTCTAGAACACATGTTCATATCATCGTCATTAGCTATAGCCCTTTGAGTTAGCCATGATTGTCATCGAACACTTATGGGAGCTCAAGAAAACAAGCCCATTCTAGCCAAATAAAAAAAATAAGTAAGAGTGAAACTTTTAAGAAAAATAAGATGTCTTTAAATATATCAGAACGCACAGATATAGATTAAAATATAAAAAAAATTGAAGCTCATAAATTTTGGGTTCCCTGATCGGTTGCTCAAAGACGGCAATGCCATCAACTCACTAGCTCTCTATGTATACATGCTACTCTTTGGCATTAGCCATCATTGCTTTACCTTCTTTGAACAACATTTTTTTCAAACTTTTAAACAATTTTTCTCCTAAATTATCTAGTTACATCGTTGTATCAATTGCAATTGAATCTTTATAACGAGATACCATATCATTATATTATTTATAATAATAAAAATAAATGAAAAATTAAGTTATAAATACTGAAACATTACATAATACTTCATATAATATCTCAAGAACAATATTAAACATTTGCAAATGATCAAGTGAAACATTAAAAAGGACTTATTAAAACAAACAAATTACACAGCATGCAAAAAAAGAAGTGTTGCAATACAATTAAGTTTCACTTAAAACATTTGTTTTTACAAGTGAACCATCTAAATTTAACAGTTAAAACATATAATTATTTTCTCTAGAATATAATCATGCGAGAATTTAATTATAACAAATTTCTCCACTATACATGGTCTTATTATTACTTTAGACCATATCCAAAGTTGCGCAAAACGAGACAACGTGGACAAATGCAAGACATAGTAGACAAACCAAATTTCGAAGCATTTCAAAATGCATGAGTAAATTCAACTGAAATATTATAGGTTCTCCTTCTCGTCATCTGAGCTGCCGGCTTCTTCTTCAGTTCGGACCAGATCCAGAAAGCTTAAGCTTCCGTCGCCGCCCTCTCTTCTCTTCCGCGACGACTCCACCATGCTCCGCATCGCCGGCGTCACGTACCCTCCAAGCTCCATGTCCATGAGAGAGAAAGATGCGCGCCCCGCCGATCCACGCATCGGCATTGACCACGTCGGCGCCGCCCTTCCAAACAGTTGCACCGACGTGGCGCGCTGCTGTGCGTGCGAGCTCATGCCGGCGAGCATGCACGCGCGCCCGGTCTGCTCGTACTCCCGCCTGCTCGCCACGCGGGCGCTCAGCTCGCGCAGCTCCGACACCAGCGCCGCGCACCTGGCGTCGCCGGCGAGACCCCGCGTCGACCGGGCGAGCGCCTCCTGCCGGCGGTCGAGTATCGCCTTCGCCGCCGCGTGCGCGCCGCGCTCGGCTGCTTCTTGCGCGGCCGCGATGTCTTCGGTTGCCTCCACGCGGAAACGCTCGCGCTCCACCTCAATGGATGGTTCCATGGTGGTGGTCACCTCCACTGGCCTTTCCACGACGGCGTCCTCGCCGGCGACGACCATCTGCTGCCGACTCGCGGTGTCGCGGTAAGTGCAGCTGACCTTGATCAGTTCCGTGGCGTCTTCCCCGGCGCCGGCTGCTGGCACGTCCACGAACACCAAGAAACGCCTCTCCTCGTCGGCGTAGAGCTCGCCGACGTCCACCGACGCGGCCCGGCCGTCGGCTTGGACGAGGCTCTCGTAGCGACCGGACTTGACCGACCGGACGCGAACGCCGGGGTGCGAGCACGCGACGGCGATGCGCGCCTCCTGCACGGTGACCGAGAGGAGCCCGCCGATGCACTGCGCGAACGCGTCCTGGACGACGGACTGGTTCTCGATGAAGGAGAACGTGCCGCCGGTCTCCTCCGCGATGGTGTGCATCGCCGCCGCGTCGTGGTCGGTGCCGAAGCCGAACGTGTGGACCGGCAGGCACCGGCCGCCGGAGCGCTTGAAGGAAGGTGGCACGAGTGCACTGTAGTTCTTCGAGTTTAACCTGTCGTTCAGATTGTATGTGTCCTCGCCGTCGGAGAGAAGGATGACGCTGGCGACGGCGTTCCGGTAGCGCCTTCCGTCGAGCACCTTGGCTGCTTCGACAAGGCCCTTGAGGATGTCCGTGCCGCCGCTCGCCGCGAGGGATTCCACGGCGCTCTTGGCCGACGCCTTGCCGTCGTCGGACATGCGCGCGAGACGGATCACTCGCCGCGCCTCGCCGGAGAACGACACGATGGCGAGGCGGTCGTCGGGACCGAGCTTATCAACGACGAACCCCATGGCGCGCTTCAGCAGCGCGAGCTTGGAGCCCGCCATGCTCCCGCTCACGTCGAGCACCGTGACGAGGTCGAGCGGCGCGCGCGCCGCCGCCGCCGTCGCCTCCGCGGCGATGCTAGGAGCCTTGGCATGGACAAGGACGGCGAAATTTTCCCTGCTCATGCTCCTCGCCACGGCCGTGTGCTCGCAGTGCGTCGTGACGACGAGCGCCCCATTGTTCGCCGGTGCCACGCCGCCACCTTGTGCCGCTACCGGCGGCTCCACCGGCTCGTCGTCGCCGTACACGTGGCTCACCCAGAAGGGCCCAAAAGTCGGCGGCGGCGCGGGAACGCCGCCGGGAAAGAAGGTGGACGGCGGCGCAGGCGAAGGGTTTGGCACGGCCACCGTGTCGCGCCACCGCGCGTTGCACGCCGGGCAGATGACGCTGCCGGAGAAGCAGCGGAGGTGGAACGTGTGGCTGCACTCGGACGTGACGGTGGGCTGGCTGTGGTCGATGACGCCGCGGCATTTGTCGCACGACGACCATGGCCGGACGCGCATGGGAAAGCCCGTCGTCTGTCCAAACGGCGTCGTGCTGCCTCCGGCGGGTTGCGGCGGCGGCTTCGATGGCGCGTTGGTCCACCGCGCGTTGCACGCCGGGCAGACGTCGGCGCCGGAGACGACGCAGTGGAGGTGGAACCTGTGCGAGCACTCCGCCGTCAAGGGAGGCTCCCAGAGGCCGAAGTCGCCGTGGCAGCCGTCGCAGCGGCCTCCCGCCGACGCCATGGAATCGTGGATCGGACGGACGGTGGCGTCTTGGCTTGGATAGTTGGATCTTGCAGAATGCAATGGGATTTTGGGAATGGCTGGTCTGTGTGTCTGCTGCTCGTTTGATCTCGTATTTAAAGGCAAGTTTGTCGGTTTGTCAAAATAATTACATTACTGAATTTTGTACTATCAAAATTTTCTACTGAGTATTAGCTGTAACACACAAATGTGCACATGCATCATTATGATGCGTGGCCTCGTACTATCGAGTTGCATGCATCGACCAATTCAATCCAAAAGCTTAAGCTGATGAGAAAAGGTGGGCAATTCACTTTATATTCCAACATGTACTCTTAAGATCACACGGAACAGGAATCATAATTGACGCACACGCGTCAGGAAGGAATGTCGCGTGCGGTTTCTGACAGAGCGATGACAAAGCTCAAGGTACGGGGGCGGGGGTGAGGGTTATGGTCTCGGGGCTGGGGTGGGGGAGGTCAGTGCTAGGAGAGGGAAGTGGGGGATTGAGTTTAGAGGGATGGCATGAGAGACGGCGAACCCGGTGGTAGGCGGTGGGCAAGGGCAGGTGGCGGCAGTACCGCCAGATCACAGGGTCAGCGGCGGGCGGTGATGGTGGCGGAGGCAAAGCAAGGTGAGGGGGAGAAGGCCGGCCAGGCGGGGCCACGGCAATGAGGCCAGGGCAGTGTCACGGCGAGGGGAGGGGTGGAGAAAGAGTTAACCTAGTCAAAGGGAGGAGAAAGGGGACTCATCGTAAGGACGTTGCCATCGCCGTCGCTGTCAGAGCAGTTTGCTGAATGGAGCTGAAGGCCTGCCGGGGGGCCGTCGCCGCCATCGTCTACTCGCTTGCTCGCTCACGTGGATATGGGAAGATGGGGGGAGCGGGAGTGGATAAGGGACATGTGTACGGCAAGACGCAAGAGGAGTGTGCGCGAGTTTCGCTCTTGGTGCGTGTGCGCGAGTTTCGCTCTTGGTGCGCATGCGCGATAACTCCACACAGAAGACCAACGATAACTCCATATATATCCTCATTATATATCTTATTCAAATTGTACGTATATAATTGATATTCCGATACAACAACATTTAACTTTGGTGTGTAAAGTCATACTAGAAGTGGTTGGTCATGCTCTTTCCCTCTCCCCACGCGATCAATCCAATGCACTAGAAGAATCGTGCCAACTCAATTGTGTTAAATCATGGTAGCTCCAAGAACTTCCATTCTTAAAACAATCAAACAATCATTTCACATTCTTTTACCTACATACATATAGCTAGTGATGTGTCCAGAAATTTTGACGTAGGGAGTAAAATAACTATAGACCGAACTTTGATACTAGGATTTATGCTAACAATAAACCAAATTTATATGCCCCTAACACTCTTGTCAAGTTGAAAACTGTGCGTTCAACCGGCGCGACGCGGCTAAGGACAAGTAGGAATTTGACATTTGGACTATATGTTTCCTAGTAACTGCTACTCCATTGACTTTTGTATATTTTACTATTTTGGAACACAATAGTACTACTAGTTCGTTGCGTTTGCTTGAGCTTAACGCTAATCATGGAACGATGGAAGTCAGTTACATCGTATAATTATTGGAGATAGACGCGTAGCGTACGCCTATCTATCTGTAGAAATTGATTTCGATCTGCATCGGAGATTCCGAAGTAACTACAGCTAAACAACAGAAGCACTACTAAACAACCGTGATCGAAGTGGCCGTCCCTGAGGGCGCGGGGCCGGAGCGACTGAACAGGACCCCATTTTCCAGGGGCCCCTAGGCCCAAGACTCTGAATATACATGTTCAACCTAATACAGTAGGAAATTAAGAACACACCAGATGATCAGATGATGAGTCATCGTACGCGATACGTCTATTCGTTTTCCAATTTTTTCCCGATTCTTCACAATCGCTCGTCCGTCATTCCACCTTCGCCGTTCTCTCTTCTCACCTCTCGTCTCGCTCGTCTGCACGACTGCATCCGCTGGCTGCTTGCTCGCTCCCCTATGCTAGATTAGAGCTAGTGGTGGCTGAACGGCCTGCCGTTCAGCCGTACCTATCGGCTGCCACTGACGTATGTTTGTATACCCCTCTGTCGGCTGCTCTCATCCTTTGCTGTGGTGTGTGGTCTGCTCCTTGATTCGTCCCGTGCTTCAGCGATTTACCACTCTCTCACGGTGAGTATTGAATTTTAATGTATATGTTATTAGGTTTATCTACTATATGCACAGGGCCTCCGAATTTCACGGGACAGTACAATGCATGGGGATACGAAGACCGAATATGTCTACGGAGTACGGACTACGGTACCCATTTTTGCTCCATGGCCGTTGAAGACGACGGCTAGGCAACTTTTTTTAAGTCCATTTACTTTTTTAGACTTTTCATTTAGCCTAAAACTCCCCGTTCGAATTTTACACCGGGTGTATAACACCCTAACTTTCAATACAACTAGCGGTTTTTAGCTTGTTTTAGCCTATGTTGATGTGGTGTTCCATTCATTGGGTATATAGTTTTTGTACATACTGCCTATATGATATGATAAGTATGTAAACTACTTGATAGTTTTTGGGTTGGGAATGGCCTGAAGTGTACCAAAATCACCATAAAACCGCTTTCCGGAGGGAGGGGGGGGCAAAATGTATGGTATTGATAGTTGGGGGGCGTCATGTGCCCTGTTATGTGGTTGGGGTGTATCTTGGACCAATACAAGAGTTGAGGGAGGTACAATGGCCTTATTACTTTGTTGGGGCTTTTGGCTGGTGAGCATTGTTGGGCTGCGAATTTTGGAGAAGGAATCATGTTTGGATCGTATTTTTCGAAGGAATATGTTCATTTGTGGTCCCTTAACACGACAGCTAGTTCGATTTTCGTCATGAACCAAAATACCATATAAAACGGGTCCCTCAATTGTCAAAACCGGTGCAGATGAGATCCCTCGGTGGTTTAGATGGGTGTTTTGGCTGACGTGGCGCCTACGTGGCTGGTTTGACTTGATCCTCATCCTACATGACAGTGATATGACACTGAAAGCAAAATATAAAAATTCAAAAAAAAATTAAAAAATATGGGACATACATATCAGTCAGACAAAAAAACAGCACCCTTCTCTCTATCTCCATGGCGCGTCGACACCTCCTCTCTCCTTCTTGACTATCCTTGCTCCCTCCTCGAGCTCTCTTATTGGCCGGTGAGAGTGCGCAGAGAGGGAGAAGGGCGGCAATTGGCAGGGAGAAGGGCGAGGGGCGGCAGTCAACCCTTCTCGCCGTCACTTTGTGGCGGCCGTGGTGGGACCTGCAAGCACTAGACCGCCCCGCACGTCGCCTGCTCTGGTTGCCCTGCTCCGCCTAGGTGGGAGAGAGGATAGAGAGAAGTGAGGAGTGAGGATGACATGTGGGGCCAAATGGCCCCACCATTTTTATTATTTTGTGTATGTAACTGACATGTGGGCTCCATGAGTTTTATTACTTTTACGGATAGAATTGCTATGTAAGCGCCACATTAATGTTACATGGGACGAAAACTTAGTCAAAAGATACATATAAACGCCACGTCAGACAAAACCACGATCAATACTCTTATTGAGGGATACTTTGTATTCCGTTTTTCAGTGTCTGGCAACGAATTGAGACACAGGATGGTGCCGATATTGTCTGCCCTGTGGCCTTTTGGGCTCCATGGGTTGCGATCGGTGGCCTTTCTTATATTTGGCCGAGTTTAGTTCTAAACTTTTTTTTTCAAACTTTTAACTTTTCCATCATATCAAAACTTTCTTACACACACAAATTTTTAACTTTTCCATCACATCGTTCCAATTTCAGCCAAACTTTCAATTTTAGCGTGAACTAAACACACCCTTTATTTTCCAAGGAAAATTGCTGTGCGATGTATTCAAGTTAACCATGTACGTACAGTACGATCGAAGCGAAGCTACAATAATCTTGCGATCAATCAGCTTATCAAGCCTCGCCTTTTTTTTTTCTTAAAAATAGGAATTTTTCAAGCTTTCTAGTACTGGTAGTAATCGCGAGTAGTTAGTTCAGATTTGGTATCGTGTGAGATCAACTTTTGTGTCATAAAATTTTAAAAAAACTACACCTTTATTGCCAATTTTTTTAGACTGGTCTTTATTGTTAATTTTAACCTTACAATTATCAGATTTTGGTAGGTTAATAATCGAAACACTTATTATAATTGTAACTATACCAATTTTTAAAAAACATGGAATCTTTCACTCTCAAAAACTCTGCCAATATATGGTAAAACTTTGAACTAAACGTGTAAATACTGTTCGATAACATCAAAACATACCAAATTTCGGTAACACCAAATATCGATAGGTTTGAAAATAACAAACAAATTGAAGAAGCTTATAATATCACCTTGACACACATTTCTTTCTTCCTATGCCTCCATAACAAAACACTCTCTAGATTCTAGAGAAAACACAGTGTTCTTGCTTATTCCAAAAAGAAAAGTTTGACGAAGAAAATGAAGCATAAGGAACGAAGAGGAGTCGACGGCGACCGCCCAGCCAACGCCGGCCGCCGCCGCGAGCGGTCGCCGGTTTTTGCGAGACCTGACAGGCGGTGACGTGGACGTTTTCGGAACCCCCGGGTACACAGATGACGACCAGCTGGGAGAAGCATCTGGAAGCTAGTGGGTTTGTGTGGCTGGGGTATATTCCCTCCCGTGGCATTCCCGATATTATCGCCGCCGCTGCGTGGTGGGCCCCCGGCGGCGCCACGGGATGCTCGTCGCTGCGAGATGTGCGGATCATCCGTGGCCACCATCCCTGTTGTCTCTGTTTTTTTTTTCACGTGGATGGACGATTGGGAATTGGGATTGCAGCCGGGTGTTTTTTTTTTTTTTTGCTTCACCTTGTCTTGTTGCCACCGGATGACCGGAATGTTGGCAACAACACATGATGAACAATCTACTTGCATATAAGAATGTTTATAATCTTTGTTGTTTTATTTAAAAAGTTCACAGACTATTTTGATTTTTGACAACCGATGTAGAGGAATACTTCCCTCGGTTTAGAAATTGGGATTTATTTATAAGTTATACAAAGTAAATATAAAATGGACGGTGCATATTGATTGAGGTAGAATATTACTACTGTTTATTCTTTTTGGAATATACTGCAAAACAACACTAATGAAATGTTCGGACAAAACTTAAGGCGTCATTATGATTATTATTACTCACTCCGTTCCAATATAATAGAGCAAGTTCAATAGTATAACCCACTACTAGCTCCAATTTATCTATAACCAATCTAATAGCCAATTCATACAATAGTTGCTTACTATACTATTAATATATGGTCCCGCCTGTCATACACACATTGCGTCTTGGAGTCCGTGCTGCAGCTGGCTACAAATTTGGAGCCCGCTGCTCTTCTCTCTCATCGTTTATCTTATTAAAATATGTTTATAGCTGGCTAATAGCCTACTATTGTACCTGCTCTAATATAAGGCACAACTATTTTTTTTATGTTCTATAATATAAGGCATGCATTCATGCATACAATTAATTAGGACCTTTTCTCCATTAAATTGTTGTTAATTTTTTAAATCCTCCACCCTCAAGATTTTTAATTCTATTGGATGCATACATTATATTTATTAAATTGATTTAAACTAAGAGATGAAAATAATTGTTTATTGATTTTGGGTTAAGAGTGGTTGTGCCTTGTATTATAGAACGGAGGGAATACTAGCTCTTAATAATCTGCAATAGCCAATAGATCAGAGACATACATCCATCAGAGGATCCGGATTCGATCAGGTGAGTGCCGGACAAACAAATATGCGGCGCCATCGCCCGTCGCCGCCGGCTACTTTCTGTTACCCCGTCCCAATCCTTTAACCAACCAAACCACGACACGTAGCCAGAAATACCTCGACACGAACACCCCTATAGCACACCACACCACACCACACCACAACACAACACGACACGATCAGTTCAACTTTTTTTTTTTCCTCTTTTTTCAAAATTTCACATCCTTTTCCATCAATTTTCTTTACCCCGCATTATTGCAGTCTTGCAGAGAAAGAAGGAGCAAATATGCCCTTTTCTATTTCTTTCACCTCCCCTGATTCTTTCTTGCGCGGGAAACCACGCCCCGCTACGTACTCTACTCTACCCGCCGCGCGTCACTAGCTAATGACACGTGGGCCTCGCCCATGCCCGGGCCCACACGTCAGCGGGACACCTCACCTGCCCGCCCCTGCGCTGAGGTCACCCACGCACCTCGCGCTTAATTTATTTGTTTCCATTTTTATTTTTAATTTTTTTCCTCACGCTTTCTCGGTTCCATTTGGCTTTATTAATAATTAATTAGACTTTTTCCTCTTGGCTTTATAAAAGAGAGCGCTTAAACCCTCTCCACCTCTCCATATCCGGCTTCCAGACGCTTCTCTCCTCCTCTAATCTCAAGTCTCTGTCTCGTCGTCCTCGCATCTCCACTCGCCATGGGTAATTATGCTCACCTCCGAATCGAATTAATTCCCCCGTTTGATTACTGCTGGTGCTTCGCGTCCTGATCTGATTGATGTTTTTTTTCTGATTTTTTTGGTGAATTTTCTGGTGGTGTTTTTGGGGACGCAGGCAAGATTAAGATCGGAATCAACGGTGAGTTTGCTATCTGAATTACTACGAGTTTGTGCTGTGCTGGGTGTGGTTTCGTTGGATTTGTGGTGATTTGAGTGGGGGGTTTTTTGTGTGTTTGGGATTGTGATTTTGTTCAGGTTTCGGAAGGATCGGGAGGCTCGTGGCCAGGGTGGCCCTCCAGAGCGAGGATGTCGAGCTCGTCGCCGTCAACGACCCCTTCATCACCACCGACTACATGGTACGCTCTTCGATCTGTGGGTTTCACCGTCTTCATGTGCAGATCTAGTCGTTTGTAGGGTTCTACAGTGGTTTTAGCTCAGATATACATTTGCGTGCTCGCTCAAAGAGATGTTTAGTGGTTGGGAGTTGTTTTGATTGTGATATGGCAGTTAATTTTCCCAGATCTGAGTACTTTTTTTCGCATGTTTAGTTGCTGAATTATGCTGTTTGCTACTGCATATGGCTTTGATTTTCGTGTGGTGTGCTCACGATTGATGAATTCTATGTTGGTCGTGTGATTTGCAGACCTACATGTTCAAGTACGATACCGTGCACGGCCAATGGAAGCACAGCGACATCAAGATCAAGGACTCCAAGACTCTGCTCTTGGGCGAGAAGCCGGTCACCGTTTTCGGCATCAGGTAACTTGATATTGATATTACAGCTTAGATGAAAGTAACTTGTTTATGGTAGCGAGCGTGGAACTGATGTTTGATCCTGTGCAATTTGAAAGGAACCCTGACGAGATTCCGTGGGCTGAGGCTGGTGCTGAGTATGTCGTGGAGTCCACCGGTGTCTTCACTGACAAGGAGAAGGCTGCTGCTCACTTGAAGGTATTATCACTGTTGCTTTTCATTCCAACAAATTGGCATATTGTTACATATTGTTCCCATGGGATTGCATACAAGCAAGTAAATAATGCTATGGTTATTTTTAAGAATTAATGGATGTAGTTAGATTACAAAATCTTACACGATTTTGCTAATGATGGACACCTTTGTGTAAAAGCATCATTATCTAACTAAAAGAAACTAAGCAATCCATGGTTTTTGATTATGCATAACTAAATGTAGGCAGAGATGTGCCACAAGGGGAAAGCTCATTAAAATTTGAAGTTTATGAACCCCAGTGATATATGTCAAGGTCTTTGCATTTACCCAAAAAGATTTGGCCTGCAAAGTTAAGAGAATGACTACCTAAGTCTCCTAAAGTTAGGATGATGCATCACAAAGCAGACAGCTCCTAATTCTTTTGCCTTAATTTCTTAAGTATTAGCATATATAACTTATGGCTTTGTGTTGTCAATTTAGTTTTTTTTATTACTTGATGCCTTGTTTATTTTTACTCTGAAAAGTACTTGTTGTGCATCTCCCTTGTTGCATAAGTTAGCTATTTCGGTGCATTTTTTATGCTTACATGGCTGTTCTGAAAACAGGGTGGTGCCAAGAAGGTTGTCATCTCTGCCCCGAGCAAAGATGCTCCGATGTTTGTCTGCGGTGTCAACGAGGACAAGTACACTTCAGATATTGATATTGTCTCAAATGCTAGCTGCACCACAAACTGCCTTGCTCCTCTTGCCAAGGTATTTTTCTTTCCGAGTGACAATTTTCTACTTTCAGTTGGACTTTTGGTTTGGTTCTTAATTGACTCGTTATCATCCAATAGGTCATTCATGACAACTTTGGTATTATCGAGGGTCTGATGACAACTGTTCATGCCATCACTGGTAAGACTTTCTTGGCTTTTTGGCAGCTAATATGAACATCTAGATGTTCTGTAATAGCTAACGCTGATGTACTTGTTTTCAGCCACCCAAAAGACTGTTGATGGACCGTCCAGCAAGGACTGGAGGGGTGGCAGGGCGGCCAGTTTTAACATCATTCCCAGCAGCACTGGTGCTGCCAAAGTACGTCATGAACTTCAATGTTGTGCATGCACAACCACAGTTCAAAATCCTCTTTATAGTTTCAATAATTTTGTATTCTCCTGTGTTATGGGGCTGCGTATAGTTTTCTTTTTGACTTTATTTGGGAATGTTAAGTAGAAGACCCAGTGATAATAGCAAGTAACTGCACAAATGGCGCGCTTGCTGATTTCAGCCCTAGAGTTTTTGTTGATAAATGAGCATGTGCGCTGTCTTTATTCAAGTATGAATTCTCTCTCGTGTCCTATGACGAATTGCTTGCTGTTCATGCTTCTGTTCAGAGTTGTTTCTGGCCTGCTTAGGGAAAAGGGGGTGCATGTGGGCGGTAGTTTTTGGTTGTGAAAGCATGTTTTGTTAGTAAAATGGGACTGCAGCCTTAATGACTTCTAACATCAATGCATTGCAGGCTGTTGGCAAGGTTCTTCCTGATTTGAATGGCAAGCTTACGGGAATGTCCTTCCGTGTTCCCACTGTCGATGTCTCAGTTGTTGATCTCACAGTTAGAATCGAGAAGGCTGCCTCATATGATGCTATCAAGAGTGCTATCAAGTAAGTATATAGCTTCCAACGCAAGGGGAATGTACATCTCATTTTGCGCACTGTTGCTAGAACTGCATCTTGTGGCAGGGGATACCGCTCAGTGATGTATGTTACTGAAACATACATGTGAAGGATTCCTAGACAAGTGTAGTTACGTGTGTTGGTGGGTGCAGAACTGCACAAGTTATCCTTAAGTTAGTAGCGTGTCCCTGACGAGAATATGCTAATTGTTTTACAGGTCTGCATCAGAGGGAAAGCTCAAGGGAATCATAGGATATGTTGAGGAAGACCTGGTTTCTACTGACTTTGTTGGTGACAGCAGGTATGCCTTTTTGTCTTGAGAGGCCCTGTAAGAAATCTGTAATGCAGATCTGCTCCAAACTAAGTGGTTACGGACGAACTTTCTCCTGTATGCTATCATTCATTCTCTGTACTCATCTTTGACTCAGGTCGAGCATCTTCGACGCCAAGGCTGGAATTGCTCTTAACGATAACTTTGTCAAGCTTGTCGCCTGGTACGACAACGAGTGGGGTTACAGGTGAGCCACTTGCAGTTCAAACTTTTAACCATGTACAATACTCCATGCCCAATTTGCTCTTACTGATCTTTCTTTTTTGAACTATTTTCTGCAGCAACCGTGTCATCGACCTGATCCGCCACATGGCCAAGACCCAGTAGAATCCTTTTGCTTGCCATGGTATTCCATGGCCGCCGAGCCGGAGATACCGGTATGCTTTGTCTATGCTGAGAATAAAACGTGGACGGTGTTCATCAGGACCCACCCCCTCTGTTAATGCTAGTTGGGATAATGAGTTGCATTTTGTTTTCCAATCTACCTACTTGTAAGTTGTAACGATGCTGATGATATGGACCTGAGTCTACTTTTTTGCTTGTGAAGAACGTCCAGTGCAGTTGTAATTTTGTTATGCTGGTTGCATATATGGAGTTTGTGTTTGGTTCGTGCTACCTCTTCACTTCTGCTTGTTTGTTTGGTCGTGTAGGGCAACGTCTCATGATCAGCTTAGTTTGCTCGTTCGTAGTTGCTCTCAATGTTTATTACTCCAGAATAACGTGGCCTTTGCGATTCAGTTGTGTTGGATACTGGTTAATGGTTGATTGTGAATTTGTGTTGACAGCTAGAAGAGGATTTTGTTGGTTGCTCTCAATGTTAATGGTTAGTGCTACGGCTACCTATGCTACCTCTTCAATGCAAAAGGCAAACTGGGAGAACACTGAACCGACTTGCCGGTCTCCTTGTCTTAACACCTTCCTGATCTCTATAGAGGTCCACCTTCGTGCCGCCGGCTTCCTCGTGCTACAACATCAATCGACATTCCATCTTGTGTTCGGCGCAAAAAGATAGTTGTACTATGAAATCATCAATCGACATTCCATCTTGTGTTCGGCGCAAAAAGATATTTGTACTATGAAATCATCAATCGACATTCCATCTTGTGTTCGGCCCCTCTATAATTAGCACAAAACAAAATTTTGTGCTACGAAATTCACAGGACCTGTTCACTTCGCTACTAATTTTTAACCCTACTAAATTTGGTAGTGTAATAATCCAAACACATTTCAAATAATCTGGTTAAGGTTGGACTTAGAAATTGAATAGGTGAAGTTCGAGTCAGAACTTTTGTAATCTGGCAATCCTTTAAATATGACTATTACAATGTATACGTTGGTTGGGGAGAGGATTGGGGTGTGGCAAGCTACGTTGGTTGGGGAGGAGTGTGTATAAGATGAACTTAGAATTAAATGAACACATCATCTATCCTAAAATATAGGGCTGGTTTGGTTTGAGGTCTAAATTAGACTTACCAATATTTGACAATTTCAATAGTGTTCTGTGTCTATTTGGTTTGAAGCCAAATTTTGGCATGTCTAAGAAAATAGGCCATTTCAATAGTGAACTTAGGCTATTTTGGCTTCAATCCAAATAAAACTTTGTCTTACCAAAATTAATCATGCCAAAACTTGCTAAAATTTGGCATTGACAAAATTTGGTAATACATATTTAGGCCACAAACCAAACCAACCCATAATAACTTAGGATTTGATGAGATTACATTGGGATGAAGAGAGTATAACTTAATTTTATACTCCCTCCGTCCCAAAATATAATCATTTTTAGCATAGTGTCAAGTCAAACATTTTAAATTTTGACTATTAATAGCAAATAAATAAAAACGATCTAAAATTGATATTACTAGATTTATAATTAAACAAACTATCATAAATATGCAACTATTTTTATTTAAAACATCTTATTATTATAGATATTGTTGGTCAAAGTAATATCTCAAATACTATGTCGAAGTTCAAAAATATTTATATTTTGGAACGGAGGGAGTAGGTCCCACCTTATTATCCACTCACTGAAGATGCATTAAGGATATCCTAACACCCCTAATTAATAGCTACTCTCTCTGTTTTTTCTTTAAAAAAAAACTCTAACCTAGCACGGGATATGAACATATATGGTATGTTTAGATTTGTTGTAATAGAATGTGTTAACATTGAATAGTTGGTTTTTTATTCGACGGAGGGAGTACTATGTAATCCTATATAAAGCGAACTGGAAGCTGCTAGGTGTAGAGAGAGTCTCGGAGAACTCAGGCCGATTCACGCATGACGAGCCCTTTCTGAAGCTGATAAGCTGAAGCTGCCACACTAGTTGTATTACGGCTGCTGCTCTGCATATGACACCAGCAGATAGCGCCAACGCCGGGAAAGCATGGCGCCGACTTGCCAGTCTCCATGTCGAACACCTTGGCCTCATCACTGCAATGGTCTATCCAGTACACGCAGTTACCTCTCAGCCCCGGTGCGCCGCCGCCGTCGTCCACGCGCAGCGCCACCGCATTGTTGTTCTTGCCGACGAACACCGAGTATCCCCGGAGATCCTTCGCCGGCAGCCAGCACGGCCGGCGGCGAGGGTAGTACCGGAGAACGAGTATGTGGACGCCGTCGCTCCTCCAGATCTGGTATAGATGGCCGTCGCCGCAGACCACGAGGTTCTTGGAATCGGTGGAGGCGCGGATCATGTCGTGCGGCGGCGCAAACGCGACGGCGGGGTGGAACACCCTGCAGCTGGCCTTGTCGAACAGTGGCTCGAACGACGCCGGAGACGGACGGCGGCGGCCGGCGGGGAGGCGGAGGACATGCACGTCGCCGCTCCTCGTCAGGCAATACACCACCTTCTTCTTCTCGCCCTCGCCGTCGCCTTTCTCGTGGTACGTACACCACGTCGGCGATGTCGTCTCCCTCGGCGAGACGGGGGCACTCGACGACGGTCCATCCGCCGTTCCCCTGATTCGTGAACGTGACGACGCGGCCACCGCCGGTGATCACCGCCGCGGTGAAGTCAGCCCACGTTGGGTTGGGCGCGAACACGACCTTGGTTGCGGCGGCGGCCACGGCCGCCGCCTCCTCCAATGGGACGAACGGGAGACGGAATGGGATCTCCTCGCCGGCGAGAGGATTCATGAGACCCATGATCCCACACCAGCAGGGGTGTTCGACGGCGATCCAGCCATGGCCGGAGCCAACGCAGCGAGATGGTCGTGTGGGGGAGAGGATGGAGGAGAGATCTTGGTGGAGCACGGTGGAGCTCCGGCTGGGGCACAGCCACCGGGCGGAGACTACGCGGCGCCGGTCGCCGTCGCGGACGAGGAGCGACGGCGAGGCCGCCGGGATGGCGGCGCGCCAGGCGGTGCAGACGGCGCGGACGCGGGTGTAGGCCTTGATGGGGAGGTCGTCGGCGATGAGCGCGAGGAGATCCGGCGGGAGATCGCCCCACCCTGCTTGCATGTACGCCACGGGGGCCATGCTCGACTCTCGTCAAAACTGATTGGCCCAACTAATACGGAGATCGGGCTCAATCGGTTATTCAGATTCAGAAACAATTAATACGGATATGTGATTTTTTTATTATTTACATATTTTTAGTAAATAATTAATTTTATTAGTGTAAATTTCACAAAGCTACGGAGGTCAAATTATCGTAAAACTTTAAATTTAAGGTGATGTATCACAGAACTATATATTTAATAATAAATTTATCATAAAACTATACTGATTTAATAATAAATTATCTAAAAAAAACAAAATTACAGATTTAATAATAAAACTAATAAACCGCTGCACATCCCCTCCATCGCCAGCTTCCACCAACGCGGGCATCATGGAGCTCATCGCCACCGCCGGACCACACATGGCAGTTGTCGGACACGCCATCCCCTAGGCCGGAACCTCACCGCCATCGCCGCTACAACTGGATTTGCTTGCACTGATCTCGTCACCACCGGTCGCTACCGCCAAACCTCGCGCCCACCGCCGGTGCAGCTGGTGCAGCCGCTGCAGCTTGCTCAGCTGCCGTTGCCACTCGCCACTGCTACTAGGCGCTCGCATGGGGCAAGATTGGGGGATCGATTTGGGATAGAATTGTTAGATTTGAGGTTACCGTATTTTGGTCCACATGAAAATACAGTATGGAACAAACGATTCAAAACACGTATTAGTGTATATCATGGCATAGATCTAATAATTATAGTGTTGTGATGGCATCATTTCAATTATGCGAATAGTGGTGTTGTTTTTCAAAACAGGTAAATTTATAATGACATGATCCAATTAACGCTTATATAATTGTGTATTTTATATACAACTATATCAATCTATCTAAATTATTATAATCTATACATGTCACGATCTAACAGTTAATATCTTTTTTCTTCTCTAATTAGTATGAGAATTTTTAGTCGCCAGAACTAGCAAGGTGGGCTTTTTTTTTAAGTTATCTTATACTGCCGTGATGACAGGGTGGTGATGATGTGAACACGGTGCATGAAATTTTGTTCCCCCTCCGTTTCCTAATTCACGCACAAAGATTCGCCATCGGCTTGCACTGAAATTTTTCAATCTTCAGAGAGTACAACTAACCCATCCATCCACTGGTCTCTGCATTTCGTTGTTGCACGACACCTTCTTTAACAATCAATCTTATCCCGTCTGAAAAATCCTTGTCCATCATCCAACCTTTCAGCTTATGATGAAATTCATACATGAATTCTCTCGTGGTAATGTTACATTGTCGATCCAATTTTCAGAAGATCAATCCGCACAAAGGCACATCTGCCTGAATACGGACACACTGCATTTTTCATCTACAATAAAGATTGATGCCTCTAAGAATGGATGACAGAATTATTTCCTTGGCTTTGCCCTGATCAGCACATCTCTTTGTAATTCATCTTAATTCTAGTGTAATATGTCACTGTTAGTCTACCTGCTAACTAAACCACCAGAATTCAGAGAAGTCCCAAATCCAAGATTCATCAGAAAACCATATGCCCATGTTTTTGGACTCAGAAACTTCGATCAGCTACATTATTGTATCACAGAAGCAACAATCAGATACACTGAAAAACAGGTTTAAGTTTCACAGCACTGAAAATTTACTTCCCCATCTCAACTTTTTTACCATCTGAATGACAGTAAAGAAAGACAGCCAAAACTTCTGTCTGTATCACAGAATTCAGCGTAAACTTTCAATACCACATAACCAATTCAATCAAACTTTCTCAATCCGATTCCGGAAGCTGACAAGCTGAAGCTAGAGTTGGGCTTCTTGCTGCTGCTACCCCAAGAAGTACCAGCAGATGGCGCGGTGGTCTTCTACGCCGTGAAAGCACAGCGTCGACTTGCCGGAAACCATGTCGAACACCTTGGCCCGAGCTGGGCAGATGTCAGTCCAGTACACGCAGTTAGCTCTCAGCCCCGGCACGCCGCCGTCCACGCGCAGCGCCACCGCGTTGTTCTTCCCGATGAACACCGAGCGTCCCCCGAGATCCTCCACTGCCACCCAGCACGGCCGGCGGCGAGGGTGGTATCTCAGAACGAACATCTGGTTGTACTCCACGCGGTACTCTCCCCCGCCGGGCAATGGCCCCATCCTGGTGCAGGTGCTGTTCCGCCAGATCTGGTACATGTCGCCGTCGTCGCAGACCACCAGGTTCTTGGCATTGGTGCAGTGGCGGATAGTGTCGTACGGTGGCGCGAACGCGGCGGCGGCGTCGAACGCCGCGTTGCCCCTGTCGAACAGCGGCTCGAACGCGCCGCCGGCGTCGTGGAGGCGGAGGACGTGCACGTCGCCGCTCGTCGCGAGGCAGTACACCGCCCTCTTGCCGCCGGGATCCTCGCGGTACACCACGTCGGCGATGCCGTCGCGGTCGCCGAGACGGGGGCACTCGGCGTCGGCCCACCCGCTGTTCCCCTGAGCCGTGTAGGTGATGACGCGGCCCCCGTTGCCGATGATGGCCGCCGCGGTGAAGTCGGTCGGCGTCGGGTTGGGCGCGAACACCACCTTGGACACCCGCAGCTTGTGTTCGGCGAAATGCGGGAACGAACTGAAGGGGATCTCGGCGCCGGTGAGGGGATCGACGAGGCCGAACTGCAGCTCGTAGAAGATGGGGTCGTGGACGGCGACCCAGCCGTGGCCGGAGCCGAGGCAGATGCTCCTTCCAGGGAGGAGCGTGGCCAGCCTCTCGTGGAGCGCGGTAGAGATCCTCGGGGACAGGAACCACGCGTCGTGGCGGTTCCAGTCGAGGCGGACGAGGAGCGACGGCGAGGCCGCCGGGATGGCGGCGCGCCAGGCGGTGCAGACGGCGCGGACGCGGGTGTAGGCCTTGATGGGGAGGCCATCGGCGATGAGCGCGAGGAGATCCGGCGGGAGATCGCCCCACCCACGCGAGCTCGCCATGGCAGCCATGGTGCTCTGCTCGATCAATCTCTCGTCGAATGGATAGGGAGAGAAGGGGTTTCGTCGACCGTTGCTTGGAGAAGAAGAATGGTGGGGTCAGGTGGTGGGTCCCAGCTTTGGCTGGCCTGCAAGTGGGCCATACGTGGGGCGTTGAATTGTCAACCTCACGTGGACAGGAGGGGTCTCCGGAATCTCGTCTGAAACTGAAAATTCCATTTCGATCATCCAACAATTTCAGTTTAATATAAATTCGTATGTAGAATTTTATGATGATCATGTTAATTATATACCATTGGAAAGATTGTCGCTCGTGTTTTCGAGAAATTGAACCGACATTTCATATACCGATCAATTTTGCATGAATTTAGAGTTTTGTTTTTTTTCCATTAATCCTTTGTTGCATATATACGCTTTTCTGCTTAGTTCTCACTTCTCACTCACATCTTCTTTTTTTTCATGGTTAGGGTGTGTTCTTTAATTTATTTTCTTTTCTAACTTCTATTTTGTTGTTTTTCATGCGCACGCTTTTGAAACTGATTTCTAAAAAAATAACTTTCATAGAAAAGTTACCTTAAAATCTTATTAATCTATTTTTTAAATTTATTAAGCTAATACTTAATTACCACGCGCTATTATGCTCTATTTTGCATATGTGGAGGATTAGTTCCCAACGTACACTGATGTGCCGCTTACGTGGTATACCACGCGGACATTTCCCTATCCTAATTTTTTTTTCTTTCCCTCTACTTTGTTTTGCACACGTAGAGGATTAGTTCTTCTCATTTGTATTTTTTTCTCACACGAGCAGAAAGGAAGAAAGAGAATAGAAATGCGAGAAAAAAGGAAAAAAAAAAGGTCCATATCTGTGTAGCATGTCATATAAGCACCAAGGATGCCGCAGGGTTGTGGCATTTTAGGATCAGAATGGTACACTTTAGCAAATTTAGGTACTAAAAATATATTTTAAAAGTTTAGAGGCTTGGAGTACACAAACGAACAAGTTTTAAAACCGGACGTGTTCTTTATTTTTTTTTCAGATCTGTTTATATTTTTCTTATCTACATTTTTTTTTCAGATTTGCAATACTTTTTACTGGTCCTTTTAATGTTCTCCTCTGATTTCTTATCGGGAACAGTAATTTGGAAAGCTCTGGATTTTATTTATTTGATTCCGTTGGAAGGACCGGGAACCTGCCTAGCTTCATTCCGTGCGTCAAAGACTAAGGGGGTGAGCAGATCCCACCTCAAAATTTTACACCCTATCACATCGAACGTTTAAACACTTGCATGAAGTATTAAATATAAATTTAAAAAATAACTAATTACACATATTCTGACTAATTTACGAGACGAATCTTTTAAGCCTAATTGCTCCATGATTTGATAATGTGGTGTTACAGTAAACATTTGCTAATGACGGATTAATTAGACTTAATAAATTCGTCTCATGGTTTACTGACATATTATGTAATTAGTTTTTTTATTAGTGCCCGAACATCGCATGCGACACCATATAGAATATCCGATGTGACGCGCCGAAACTTTACGCCCCTGGATAACACCCCCTAATACGTGTGCGTAGTAAGAAAGAGGAGAATTGAAGTAGAGTAGCGCAGCGCTGGGAATATTTCTTTCGTAAGAATCTTCCCATCGGATGCCCAATATTTTAAAGAACCTTTCTTTAAAAAAAAGGTCGGTTAAATATTCTAGTTGACCAACGAATGAAACATCAAATTATATATGATAAAAACTAATATTTAAAAATTTCATGAAACGTGACGAAGATACACATTGAAACATATCGCTATCACGTATAAAACAACTAGTGTTAATAGATTGATATGTATGTTTTTCTTTCATCAAAATATAATTATGCGACATTTTGTTGTAAAGATTTAATTACAACGAATACAGGTGTGACAGAAAAATTATTTTGAAGCTCGCTAAAATGCATGCATGCATGCATAGATGAGGTGGAGAGAGAGTAGTGGCAGTTTTTTTTTTTTGGGATTTTTATGAATACACTGTAGACACACGTTGAGCTATCACATATGAAACATTGGGTTTTAACGGTTTGAAATACATGGTTTTCTTTTAACATAATATAATCATATGATATCTTGTTGTAAATATTTAATTACAACGAATATAACGATTTGATCGAATCATTGATCGGATAAGTAGTTTAGGAGAAAAAAATATTTAAAGAGAGAAAAAAAAATAAGGAGAAGAAATAGTTGGGCATGCATATGACAATGACAGGGTTCGTCCTATTTGCAGCATTTCTCGTTTTCTCTCTCATTTTTTTACCATTTATAATTCCAAGAGTTATCTTAAATTCTAATAGTGATAAGCGGGCCAATCAGGAACCGGCAATATGGATATGGATCAGCGAGCGATCAGATCGCCGTTTTCCCCTATCAACAAATATATCATGCAAATGACAAAAAAATCGACCGACGTACTCCACTCCATCTCATCAAACCTCTCCGCCTTCTTCTCTCTCGCTCGCACGCACGCAGTCGCGCGCGCCGTTTGAACTGGCCAAGGCGACGACTAGGCTTCGATCGGCGAGCGAGCCCTCCGCTCGATCCACCCCCGCATGCGATGCGATGCGATCGATGCGCGCGCGATACTATCCACCCGATCGAATCGCGCGCTCTCGATCGATCTCGAATTTTATTCCTCCTTTGTTGTTATAAAAGGAGGCCCAGGTTTGTTCTTCGTGTTCCTCCTGTTTCAATTCCATTCTTCCATTGCGGGCGTCTAGTGATCGATCGAGGTAGGCTAGGTTTAGGTTTCATGTCCACCAGTGGTGGTGGTGGGTGGCAATGGAGGTGCCGGAGTTAGTGAAGCTGGCGTTCGCGAGGGTGCAGAGGGTGGAGCCGGAGCATGTCGGCAAGATATTCGGCGTAATGCTGCTGAGGGAGCCCGACGAGGACGAGTTGGTGCAGCTCGCATATGGTCCCGAGGCCACGCTCCTCGCCAAGATCGAGGATACTAAGGCCGCGCTCACCGTCATCTATGCCCGCTGCTCCGCCGCCGCCGCGCACGGACCTCCCGGTGGCGGCGGCGTCGGCGTCGGCGGCGGCGGAGGCTATCACCAGCAGCCGCAGCAGCTCTTCTCCCGCCCCCCGGTACCTGCTTGCGGCGGCGTTCGCCATCACTACTCTCCCGCCGCCGCCGCCGCGGCTGCCTTTGGATACCAGGTCCAGTCGCCGCAGTACTGGCCGGACTCGCCGCCGGCGCCACCGACTAAGGCGGCGCAGCAGGAGTTCGCGCCTCCCGGGCTCGTCGTCGACGCCTCCGCGGAGGGCCCGTACCCGCTGCGCGGCGGCCAACACGTCCTCGACGACAACAACTTTGGCGGCGGGTACTACTACCCGGCCGGCGAGGACGCCTTCCCCAATGGCGGGGGTGGCGGCGGTGGCGGCGGGGGGTCGCCGGCGAGGGCGCGGCGTTCGAACGGGCTGTCCACTCGACGTCCCTGCCACTACTTCTCCAAAGGCATCTGCAAGAACGGCCAGAACTGCCACTACTCGCACCACCAGGTGTACCAGGACGCGCTCGCCGGCGCCGCCATCAACGGCGACGTGTACAACCACCAGCCGGGCGGCGTGACGCCGGGCTCGCTCGAGACGCTGGAGATGGAGATCACCGAGCTGCTCAACTCGCGGCGCGGGCAGCCGGTGTCCATCGCCTCGCTGCCGACGCTCTACGGCGAGAAGTACGGCAAGGGACTCCAAGCCGACGGCTACCTCACCGAGAGCCAGCGCCATGGCAAGGCCGGATACAGCCTCACCAGGCTGCTCTCTCGCCTCAACAAGATACGGGTCATCGAAAGGTAATGCCAAAATAATCTTCCATTTCTTCTCTATCAATCTTGTTGATTGTTTCTTCTCAATTTGATTGATTGATTGATTTACTGTCTGACGAACAGGCCGCACGGGCAGCATTCGGTGGTTCTCGCGGAGGACGCTGCCAAGTACATGGATTTCAGAGGTGGCGGCGGCGGTGGTGGCGGCGACACGGGCTCAGTTCCGGCGAGCTCGCACCAGATATACCTCACCTTCCCAGCCGAGAGTACCTTCGCCGAGGACGACGTCGCCAACTACTTCGGGTCTGCAATTCGGCATGTATAAACCGCAACTTGTTTGCTTCTTTCCAAATCTTAAATGACATGGCCATTTTCGCTTGTTTGATTGCGTTTGACAGGCAGTACGGGCCGGTGCGCGACGTGAGGATCCCCTGCCAAGAGCGGCGCATGTTCGGGTTCGTCAGCTTCCAGAGCCCGGAGACGGTGAGCACCATCCTGATGCGGCGCAACCCGCATTTCATCTGCGGATCGCGGGTTCTCGTCAAGCCCTACAGGGAGAAATCCAAATGCGTCGACAGGTAACCATTACCCTTCTTGGTTCTTGCCAACAGATAGTTCAATTCACAGTAGAGTTTTCAAATGATTAAAAATGGTGTTTCCCATGGACTTGTTAGTACTTCTAGCTGTTACTACTTTTTTGTGTTTGTGACGAGCAAATTAAATTAATTAAAGTTTTTATAAATATTGCAATTTTCACGTGCAGGACGTGCGTGGACAACATCAAATCGATGGTTCCCTACTGTCCTCCACGCTTCTTTGAGTTTGATCAAGAGCTCTACACAGGTATAATAGCATTTGCATGCACACATCATCACAATGGGCACCGATTAATTCTCAACCTTCATCTTGCTTCAATTTTGTGCAACAGCAGAGTATGATGCTTCGAGGTTGATGAGGAAGCAGTTGGCAGAGAAGCGCGAGATGCTCTTGGAGATGGAGAGGCGGCGCGCCACAGTTCGGAGGCTTGAATCCATGCCGCCACAGTTTGCATACTTCGATTGCAGCATTGAGGACGCCAGTCCCCTCCATTCCCTCCAGGATGGTCTGTGTGTTGTGTCATTCATTTGTCATTGCCAGAATTATACCTCTAGTTGTTCCATTTCTCCCTGGTTGAAGTTTGTTTAGTGGCTCAAGGATTATCTACTTGATTATAGTGATAAATTAAATAATTTAAGTAATGAACTTAATGATTAGGTTAATAAGTGCAGTAGAAGAACGGTGTTTCTTACCAAAACATATTTTTTGAAGCGTGGAGATATGTTTTAATAGTATAGTGAATACTGAATAGTGCACGGCCAAATATCCTGATGGTTTTGTGCGGCGTTTTTTTTCCTGTGAACAGATTCGAAACAACTCGACCTTATGAATCCATCCCTTGCATCCCCTGATCCACTGGAGATCGTTTCAAACAGCCAAGCTCCTCCTACACAGGCAGGCAACATTTATGATGACCATGAGAGGTACAAACATATTTGCAGCCAATTTCTTGCATATATGTTGCTACCTGACATTGAGCTAGTTCCTCTTTGTTCACTGGATTGCTTCATTTGATTTCTAACTGCAGTAACCAGATTGAACTGCTGCCTGAGAGTCCATTCGCCGCATCAGCGCCTGCTGGAAACAGCATATCCACAATTATATAGGAGGAAAAAAATTACAAAGAGACTTTTGGGCCTTGGGTTCGGAATTCAGGTGCCCCTTTAGGCATTTGATGGTAATTTGGTCCAAGAGTAACATAAGTATACACACACAGGAGGAGACAGCAAAAAGCAACAATATTTTTGTTGTAGATAGAGAAGGAAGGCAGAAGAAAATCTCACTGGTCATAATTAGGACGCACATCTTTTTTGAAAAAAAATAATTAGGAGGCACATAAACACATGGTGTTCATTTTATACTTTAGAAGAGGACAGAAACAACAGCTTACAAAAGAATCTCACATGGTGCAGTAGCTAGCTTGCAAGAGGTAAGGACAGTTACAAAAGAATTACAATGGTGGAAACTTGAGATATAGATGTGCAGTTTGACTATAATTAAGGAATAGGGGACAATGTGATATGCTAATTATACTGTCCTAGAATAAGGCATGTTATTATTTACATATTTAGTGTTATCTTCTTTTTTTTAGGGTATAATGGCCTACTGGCCTTTACCTTTACAAGGGTGAAAAAAAAAAGCAGAACCTTTGCTGATATTCCTATTGACAAGATGAGCAGAGCGTGCCCATTTGTACTTATCATCAGTAATGGAGAAAATTGCCTTCGATGTTTATTTCCTGCTTTCTGTAAATGATTTGTCTTGTTTTGATTGCATTGATATTTTGCAAGAGTAACAGATAAAAACTTTGAGTGCATCATTAGATCGCATTTTCACCAAACCAAGTACTCCCCTACGGTGCATCAGATTTTGCTGTGTTTCTTGGGTTTTTTTCGAGTTGATAGTGGAAAAGTCAACAGATAAGTCACCATTTGCTTAATTTCTAAGATTCGTTTGCATAACTTTGGCTGAAACTTATCAAGTTATGCTTCAGAGATACAGGCATACAGCTAGGTTTCTGACGTGACAAAGATTAAATTCATTTGGCAGATAAGTAACATTTGAATCATGTACAGTTGAAACCAGTGTTGAAATTAATAGATTTGCATAATACGCGGGTGTGGAGTCTGAATTCTTGGGTCCAAAAGCTTTCACCTCAAAAAAATTCTTGGGTCCAAAAGCAGAGTAGACTTAAATGAAATAGTACTAAGATAATTCTATGCAAGCACCGGAAAAAGAAAGTCAAGCATGGATCACAGATCATATCCAATCCCATTACCTCCAATGAACATTGGATCAACATTAATTGGATGGTCGAAAACAATTTTAAAGCACTGTAAAATATATCCCGTATTAAATGAAACTACAACATAAAAAGAAAAGTCAAAATTGTAAATCTAGAGGAAATAAACTATTGTAAAAATCTAATTTTTGTGCACTTTAACTTAGTGTAAGTGCTATATAACTAAGCGTAAATGTTAACAGAATGTAACTGCAAATTGAATACACAGGAATACGAATCTTGATGAAAAATCCTACAGACTAAAAATTGAAACATAGAAACTCAAAAATCTATCGCGAGTGAAATAGCAAAACCATTATAAAAAAGCTTGGGCTGATTCATGCATGGCGAGCCCTTTTATGAAGCTGATGAGCTGATGACGTTGCCACACTCGTACGGCTGCTGCTGCGCACGTCACCCAGGTGGTACCAGCAGACGACACTGTGACCTTCTGCGCCAGGAAAGCACAACGTCGACTCGCCGGTCACCACGTCGAACACCTTGGCCCGATCGGTCCAGACGTCGGTCCAGTACACGCAGTTGGCTCTCGGCGCCGGCGTCGCGCCGCCGCCGTCGTCCCCGCGCAGCGCCACCGTGTTGTTCTTCCCGATGAACACCGCGTGTCCGCCGAGGTCCTTCGCCGGCAGCCAGCACGGGCGGCGGCGAGGGTGGTACCTGAGGACGAACATGGTGGCGTTCGCGTCGTCGTCCCTCCAGATCTGGTAGAGTTGGCCGTCGCCGCAGACGGCCAGGTTCTTGGAGTCGGCGAAGGTGCGGACCGTGTCGTACGGCGGCGCGAACGCGGCCGCCGGGTAGAACGTCGCGGAGGGCTTGTCGAACAGTGGCACCAGCGACGCCGTCGTCCTTCGCTGGCCGCCGGCGGGGAGGCGGAGGACGTGCACGTCGCCGCCGGCCGTGAGGCAGTACACCACCTTCTTGCCGCCGCCGTGGTCGTGGTACACCACATCGGCGATGCTGCCCCCGTCGCCGTGAGCGCCGAGGCGGGGGCACTTGAAGTCGGTCCATCCGCTGTTCCCGTTCGTCGTGTAGACGACGCGGCCGCCGCCGGTGATCGCCGCCGCGGTGAACTCGCTCGGCGTCGGGTTCGGCGCGAAGACGACCTTGAACACCACCACATTATTCCCCCCGCCGCCGGGGAAAGAGTGGAGCGGGATCTCGTCGCCGGTGTGAGGGTTCACGAGGACGGCGCCGCCGGGCACGTGGGCGGCGACCCAGCCGTCGCCGGAGCCGACGCAGCGGCTCGCCGGGGAGAGCCTCGCGGCGAGCGTCTCGTGGAGCGCGGTGGAGACCATCCTCGGGGACACGCACCAGGCGGCGAAGCGCTGCCCGGCGTGGCGGTCGCGGAGGACGAGGAGCGACGGCGAGGGCGGCCGGAGGGCGTCGCGCCAGGCGGCGCAGACGCCGCGGAGGCGGGTGTAGGCTTGGATGGAGAAGCCACCGGCGATGTGCACGAGGAGGTCCGGCGGCAGGTCCTCCCACCCACGCGCCATGGCGGCCAAGCTCGATCGACTCGACCGCCGCTTGCTCTCTCGTCAAAATATTCGGATAAAATTAACTATTATGAGATTGAGATTGGGATCATCCAGAAGAAAAAAAATCTGGGTGATTAATTTAGTTAAAGATATTCATCGGATTATCTCAAAACTACCGTAGTAAGTATAAGAGAGGGCAAAAGGGTAAACTATTATTCTGTATAATCTTAAAAATTACTCCCTCCGTATTTGGCGTCGTTGACTTTTCGATCAACGTTTGACTATTCGTTTTATTTAAAATTTTTATGCAAATATAAAAATATTTATGTCATGCTTAAAAAACATTCGATGATGAATCAAATCACAATAAAATAAATGATAATTACATAATTTGTTTTTATAAGACGAATAGTCAAACGTTGGACAAAAAGTCAATGGCGTCATACATTAAAATATGGAGGTAGTAATCAATTAATTAATCCGAGAAAGAAAAGATTTTCTTTATTGGTGTGGTAAGTATTATAACAATGTAGATTGATAGCTATATATTTGTAATTGCAGAGGAAATGATGGAAAGCGTCAGATGGAATCGGCCGCGCGACGGGAAACATTCCTGGTCATATGTGTGCCTTTGTTAATTATTAATAAAGCACCAACTAGATACCATCAACTAGATCTAAAGATTCGTTTTTACGCTCTCATGAAAAACGTATCATGGTTTAAGGAAATTTATTTATTCTCCAAGCACAAGTAAAACTAATGTTATTAGATCATACAAGCGCAGCTCTAGATATCAAATCCACGTTAGATTTGGAGTTTGTATATTAAATTATAGTGATTTTTAAAAATAAATTTTATTTAAAATGAGAATAAAATCTATTTATCCAAATGTTATTAACATAATCGCATATATAAATATATGGATTTGTGAAGTTAGTAATACCTAGAGGTATATGAAATTTTTAGACCTGAAGCTATGTCAAAGAGGATCAAAGTTAAAATTATGAACTTTTGTTGCATTAGAACTAATCTACTAATTAGCTACAAATACGGTATAGTTGGAACCACAAGTTCAACATGCATTGAGCCACATCACCATAAAAGTTTTGACCATTGAATAGCTAGAAGAATATCTCAGCTCAGCCTCAGCTCATTTCAAACTGAAGTTAAAAACCTTTTGAATTTTTCTTTATTCATGTGTGTTTCCTTCTATTGAGAACACAATTGATCTTCACAACCAAACTAATCGAAAAGTTCTAAGTTCTTTAATTTTCTTTTGTTCATTCCTTCTTATTTTTAGTATAACTTGCATATGCTGTCGAGCTATCTATCTAGCTTGCATATGTTGTCGAGCTATCTATATATACATAGTCATTTCGTAGCAAAGTACGGGATATCGTCATTTCTTAGCAACGTACCGGATATCATTTACTCTATCTATTTCAAGTTATAATGTTAAACTGCTTCAAATTTAACTAAGTTTATAGAAAAAACTAATAACATTTTCAACACAACACAAATATATTATGAATATATATTCAATTATAGATTTAGTGAAACTAATTTGGTATTGTAAATATTACTATACTTATCTACAAACTTGATCAAATTTAGAGTGGGGTTTGACTTTGATCAAATCACAATAATAATAAAAACGTAGAAATAATGTAGAAATGCACGTGAAAAAAAAAGATTGGAACACATGAATTTTTCCTATAGACCTACACTGAGCTAAAGAAAAGAGGATGGTGTGGATGTTTTCATTTCTATGGAATTAGCATATTTTGGAGGATTGGCATAGTGTTTCCACAGATGGAATGTATAAATAGTGCTTATTCCAAAGGAATTGAGATTTACTTTAGGAATCCTTCAAAATGAACAAGGGTTTGTAATCTGAAGCGGAGCGAGAGTAGTCTTATAAAACTCGGTCCGATAATTCATGCATGACGAGCCCTTTTCTGAAGCTGATGAGCCGACGTTCCCACTCTCGTATTGCTGCTGCTGCTACGCATATCAGCCAAGAAGAACCAGCAGAGGGCTCTATGAGCTTCCGCGCCGCCGGGAAAGCCCGGCGCCGACTTGCCGGTCTCCAAGTCGACCACCGGAAAGCATGTCGCCGACTTGCCGGACTCCACGTCGAACACCTTGGCCCGGCTACTACACCTGGCACTCCAGCACACGCAGTTGCCTCTCAGCCCCGACGAGCCGCCGCCGCCGCCATCCACGCGCAGCGCCACCGCGTTGTTCACCCCGACGAAGAACGAGCGCCCGCCGAGATCCTTCGCCGGCAGCCAGCACGGCCGGCGGCGAGGGTAGTACCTGAGAACGGATGCTATGGCGCCACTGCCATAGGAGATCTTTTCGTCCATCCAGATCTGGTAGAGATGGCCGTCATCGCAGACCACCAGGTACTTGTCGCCCGTGCTGTGCGGTGGCGCGAACGCGGCCGCCGGGTAGAACACGGCGCTCGCCTTGTCGAACAGTGGCTCGAACGACGCCGGCCTTCGCTGGCGGCGGCGGCGGCCGGCGGGGAGGCGGAGGACGAGCACGTCGCCGCCTCCGGTGAGGCAGTACACCACCTTCTTCTTCTTGCCGCCGCCGAATTCTTTCTCGTGGTACACCACGTCGGCGATGTAGTCCCCGCCGCCGATAGCGCCGAGACGCGGGAGCTCGACGTCGGTCCATCCGCTGTTCCCGCGAGTGGTTTAGGTGACGCGGCGGTGGCCGGTGATCGCCGCCGCCGTGAACTCCGCCGGCGTCGGGTTCGGCGCGAAGACGACCTTCGACATCACCACGCCGTGCTTCTCCGGGAACGAATGGAAGGGGATCTCGTCGCCGGTGAACGCGTTCACGAGGGAGGCATTGAAGTCGCCGAAGGCGACCCAGCCATGGCCGGAGCCGACGCAGCGCTGCGCCCTCCCCGTAGAGATCAGGTTGGTGGCCAAGCTAGCGATGGAGATCCTGGGGGACAAGAACCATGCGGAGAAGCTGGAGCGTTCGCGGTGGTCGTCGTGGAGGACGAGGAGCGACGGCGAGGAGATCGCGGGGAGGGCGGCGCGGGCGCGGGTGTAGGCCTGGAACGTGAGGCCGCCGGCGACGAGCGCGTGGAGATCCGACGGGAGGTCGTTCCACCACCCACGCGAGCACGACATGCTCGAGCTGCTCGAGCGATCCAGCTCTCGTGGAAGGCTTTCGAGACGAATTATATATTTACTGAGATTGAGATAAGTTACCATCCAGATATTGATCGCATTATCACAGAATTACCTATCATGAAATATGGTAAATTATTGCTCAATCAGTTATCTTTTAATGTTTCTATAAATCCGAGAAAGAAAAGACATTTTGTGAGAAAGACGAGATAAAAAATTGATAATACCGAATTTCATTGCAAATTACGACTTATATAGAGAGAGAAATAAGAAAAATACCGCTCGAGGTGTAAAATGAACCGAGAAATTATTTAGGGAGTTAAATGATCCAGTGAAATAATTCAGGGAAGTAAAATATTCACTTTTTTTTTTGAACTAGGAGAGCATTGCTCCCCCCTTTTCCATTAAGTAAAATATTCTTTTACCATCTGATGATTTTGCGGCGTTGCTTTATTTATTTATTTGCAATTTGAGATGCTTCACATGGGTCTCCTTTGTGACTGCATGGAGGTCTCCTTCGTGAACTCGGGCTGTTTTCTCTCTCTCGCATGTGCAAATCCAATTTGGGCTGGATACGTAGCCCAATCGAGTGTTTTTGTCTTCTTCTTTTTTTTTTCTTTTTTATTTAATTTATACATTAGTACTATATACGAAGTTTCTATACCGAATGTTTCTACTTAAAGTTTATATGACATATATTTATATGTAATATACTCCATCCTTTTCAGGTTATAAGACGCTTTGACTTTAGTTAAAGTCAAACTGTTTTAAGTTTGATCAAGTTTGTAGAAAAAATAATAACATTTTCAACCCAAGACAAACTTATTGTGAAAATATATTCAATTATTGATTTGATGAAACTAATTTAGTATTATAAATATTACTATATTTATCTATAAACTTAGTCAAAATTAAAATAGTTTGATTTTGACCTGAAACGGATGAAGTAGTTTCTATACCAAATATTTTGTGTGTAAAATTTGATATTACGGAGTGTTTATACGGAGAAAGTAATGCTGGATTAATTCTTCTTCCATGCATGTCATTCCCTCATATAGTTAGTTAGCGTGTGCCATTACGAAATTTCTAATTCTTCGCGAACGCGCAAAAAGGATTGCACGAAATTTTCAATTCGATTGCACCGCCTATCGAAATCAAATCGGTAAGCGCCGCGATGACGAACTGATGGCGCGAACACCAGTGCCTGAAATTCCCTTCTTGTTCTTGGTGGAATTAATAGATGGGCTAAGGCCCATTCGAAAATTAATTCTTTGGAAAATCTCAAAAGCCCATCTCATGAGATGGCATGCATGTGGAGTTTAGTACCACCTTGCTTATTCTAGAAGAGGGGGACCTCCTTAAAAGGAAAGATGCCCTCCTAGCCACTTGAAGCATGTATGGTGGAGAGAAGAGAGAGAACACACGCGCGCTCGCTTGCCTGGCAGGGCAGGTGGCGCGCGCATGACGTACGCGTCGAATGGTCCGCAAAATTGGCTCCTCACCCTTGAGCAGATGTAGCCTCCTTTTGCAATTTTGTTTAAAATTCGGTGCGTGAAAACGGCGTGGAGTCCGGATAAGTTACGCGCGAAAATTCGGATTTGTTTTGTTGTTGGAAACATTCCGAAAAATCCGGTGCATGAAAACGGCGTGGAGTCCGGATAAGTTACGCGCGACTTATCCGGCTCGGTTACACAGAGTGGAGATCGTGCGGGCACCCTGATCAAGCGACCTATCTCTATATAAACCGTGCCGCCACCTTCACGCAACACACGCGAAATCAATCTAGGGTTTGCCTTCACGCAACACACGCGAAATCAATCTAAGGTTTGCCTTCACGCAACATACGCGAAATCAATCTAGGGTTTGCCTCCTCCTCTGTGTTGCGCCGTCGCTCGTAGACTACTCCATCCCGCTCACCAGCGTGCACCGGCGATCGGGAGAGCAAGTCTCCGGAACCTCTGTCTTTGACGTCCTGCATCGGGAGAAGGCGGCAATAAGGTTTTGGGAAGCGCTTCGCGCGACTGCTCCCTGTTCATCCGCGACGGCTCGCCTTCCTCTCCGCTCGCGTGCTGCGCGCCTTCGTCGACGCTCGCAACCGCGAATAGTTCCTGCCGAGCAACCGATTTTTCCGCCACCTCGGTACGTGTTTGACATGTTGCGCATATTTGATATGTTCATATTTTACTGCTTAGTTAATATGTGTAGATCTAATGATGCGTTAATACTAGTATACATCTGTAATGTCATGATTTATTTATGAAATATATTAAATCATTATATGTCTATATTCTCAACAGTTCTTCGGTTAATTTCCGCACAAGTGCACAACCTGCCAGCTGAATTTAGCAGACAATTAACGAACACGACATACAGATTATGCACTTTGCTATCATCTTCTGGAAAACACTTCTGCATCTTTCTGTCAAAAATCTGATCCCTGATACACGAACCTGGCTGCCTCTGAATTCTTCGGTCCAAAAGGCAGAGTAGACTTAACGAAAGTAACAAGATGCTTTTACATAAGCACATTAATTTCTTCCTCGTAGAACTTTATGGCTATACGCATGAAGAATTGAAGATAGGAGCTCGATCACAATTTCTTATATCCATCCCGATAATTTGGAGAAACATCTCCCATTCACTGGGCGAGAGCTGAGCTAGTGAAAAGATCGCGTTCTTGTGCGTGTCCTCGTCATTGGGCTCTAGCCTAGCCTTGAGCGTAGCGAGTGATCGATCATCTCGCGTGCTTATGTAAAAGTTACATCCATGGAAGTTGCCGAATCATTATATGTAAATGTTATTTTCTTTTTCAATATACTGGAATATAAGCCATGGTTAAAGTTTATTTAACAGTAAAACATATCAAAACAAATAAATAACATATATATATAAATATTTTAATAGGATGAACGATCAAATGTCATATAAAAAGTTAGCATCATATATTAAAAACAGAGAAACAGAGGAACGATTTTTTTTTAATAAAAGTTGCATAAATATACATGTGTTCCCATTGGACAGACACCAGCCACCACGATGGTGTCCCGATAGGGACGGGCAACATGCGTTTTTTTTTTAATTTCTATAGAACATGAGTTAGGGTCTGATTAGTTGGTGAAATAGAAATTTTTTGGTGTCATATTGGACGTTTAATTGGATGTTGGAAGGGGTTTTCGGACACGAATGAAAAATTTTATAACTCACCTAGAAATCACGAGGTGAATCTTTTGAGTCTAATTAATCCGTCATTAGCACATGTGTGTTACTGTAACACTTATGGCTAATTATAGACTAATTAGGCTCAAAAGATTCGTTTCGCGATTTACATGCAAACTATGCAATTAGTTTTTCTTTTTATCTATACTTAATGCTCCATATATGTGTCCAAAGATTCAGTGTGATGTTTTTGGGAAAAGTGTTTGGGGAACTAAACAGCCCCTTAGGCCGTGTTTAGTTACATTTCAAATTTTTTTAAAGTATACGAACACACATTTGAAGTATTAAACGTAAACTAATAATAAACAAATTACATATTACGGCTGTAAACTGCGAGACGAATCTATTAAGCCTAATTAATTCATCATTAGCAAATGTTTACTGTAGCACCACATTATTAAATCATGGCGTAATTAGGCTCAAAACATTCGTCTCACGATTTACATGCAAACTGTGCAATTGGTTTTTTTCTTCCACATCTAATGCTCCATGCATGTATCCAAATATTTGATGTGACGGAAAAGTTGAAAGTTCGAAGAAAAAAGTTGGAATCCAAACACAGCCGCAGCCTATTTGTAGTACTTTTTTTTATAATAGAAATGGGTTACATCTCCGGTCTCTTCCCGTAGGCACACAGCCAAAAAAGTCCAGAAATGAACAGAAAAAAGCTTAAAAAAGACGAGATGGAACCAACTCCCAACTTCTGCCGATAATATGATCTACTAAAATAATATTTTTTAAAATCGCGTAGATTCTATCATAAAATTCTGTAGGTACTACGCCATCCAAACTAGAATAAAAGTTTCTTGGCTACCAATTCCAAACGTGTAGCACCATTGCGCATAGTATCCTGTTGTTCCTTTGAATGCATCATACACCAAGAGTGGAGCCAATTGGAACAGACGAAGATAACCTGCATAATGTTAGGTATTTTTTACGCTTAAAAACTATATCATTACAGCAACGCCAAATTGACCAACAACAGGAAATATTAAATATTAAAAACTATATCATTACGCCTATATGTAGTACTAAATTGACAAAATTTAGTTTACACCAAAATTGGAAGTTTGGTTTAAAATTGAAACAATGTGACGAAAAAGTTAAAAGTTTGTGTGTGTAGGAAAGTTTTGATGTGATGGAAAAATTGGAAGTGGAAGAATTATTTTGGACCTAAACACGGCCTAATATTGAAAAGAAAAATTGGAAGTTGCCGGGAAGCTGCAGCGTCAACGGCTGGGCGACTGACTGTCTGCACTGGAGCTGTGCATGTCACTGTAATGTCAGTTTCATCCCATATATATCAGCATCTCAACCGTGTGCCGTTCATGGCATGTTCTTACATGTGTAGTATCAGACTTTCAAGGCCATTGCTAGCTTGAATCGTACGTCCACGCGTTTCCCAGTTAATTATGATGTGTAATGGAGTACAATTATGCTGCTAATCAGCTATCACCGATTGACAGCAGCATCTGGAGTAGTAGTCCTGGCCATAATTCGATTGGTGTATGCAAGACTATTACTAGCGATTTTGATGGTCTCCTTCTGAGAAGGACAAGAGCAAGAAGATGACTCTTGAATCTTGACTAGTAGTAGGAGCTAAAATCGTCTCAGTTATTCACCATCATCTTGAAATTTTTGCGCCAAATTAATTAAGATACTCCATTTTTACCATCTCTGAAAGTCTGAATTTATCGGATAAGCTCTCAAGACGTAGCTTCTTCCATCCTATCTTCTCGTCGTCGTCGGAGTCGTCTTCTTCCCTAAGCATGCGAGGCTACGCGTGCAGCTAGCTGGCCTCCTAAATTCCAATCCTACAAACGATTGGTAACTCCATGTGCTATTCCCTATCAATTAGGGCTCATTTGAATCGTAGAAATAAAAAAACAAAAAAATATAAAAAATACATAGGATTCTGAATCGACATATACGTAGAAAATTTACTATATAATTTCAATTATACGAAATTCTTTTATAAAATCCTTGATTCAAAGGACCCTCAATACATGATAAAGGCGTTCTGCTACCATGTTTAACCGGCGATAAGCTAAAACTAATAATAAGTCATAAAACAACTTGATAATAATTATATAGTATCATTAGCAATTATAAAACCAACCTAAAAAGCCGAGTTTAGTTCCAAACTTTTTCTTCAAACTTCTAACTTTTTCATCACATTAAAACTTTCCTACACATACAAACTTTCAACTTTTCCGTCACATCGTTCTAATTTCAACCAAACTTCCAATTTTAGCGTGAGCTAAACACACCCAAAAAGTACGATAAAACCCCTTAAATCATCTCTAAAATTAAATATTAAATTTCAGCTACTGTTTATAAGCTGAAAGGTAAATTAATGATGGGGACGTTACACTCAATGTACGGTTCACCTGAAAGTCTGAAAATTCACCAGTTAAGTACGTACGTCCTGTGCTTGCTGGTAGTAGCAAATAGGGATGGCAGTATTGCCCATGGGTTCGGGTATCCGCGGATACCCGGCCCGATGGGCATGGGCGTGGGTATCTTTTTTTACCCGTGGACACGTCTGACCCGATGCCCGTGAAGTTAGTGGGTATATGTAGGTTTTAGATTTTGCCCGTGGATAACCCATGTCCGACCCGAAAATTTTTAGCCCATGTATATCTTTCATACCTTCAGTAGTTTAACCTCCCCTCGAGGCCCAATAGCCATTTGGCCTATTTGTATATACAATGTTCACTCAATGAAACCCTAGCCTTATCCTTTTCCCCACCACCACCTCTCAATCCTCTATTCCCTACGCGGCGGCGGCGCACGGGAAAGCAGGTGGCTGGCGGCGCGACGCGCGGTGCAGCAGTGGTTGGCGGCGTGGCGCGGGCTAGCGATGTAGCGGCGGACGAGCGCGGCTGCACGGGCGGTTGCTAGTGGCGCCGCGGCTGTGCACGAGCGCGGGCGGCGGCTGGTGGCGCACGAGCACGGGCGGCAGCAGGCTCGCGGGCGGCGGCACACGAGCGAGGGGCGTGACGGGCAACTCGACGGTAAGGGCGACGGCTGACGGCGGTGGCCGGCGATGCGGCTGCGCACGGGCGGCGACCAGCGGCGCGGCGACGCATGGTAGGTAAGTGTAGCGCCCGTTCCGTCTTGGCGCCTAGCGAGAAAAACTAGTTCTTAAAAATCCTATTTGCGAAATCCGTTTCTTTGCTTGTTGTCTAGTGCCCGTGCCATCTCAGGTCTCAAACCCCCGATCCATCGTCGGGTTCAATCCCGAATCCAAATCCTTCCCAAATCAAATCCCTCCGCAAAAGTCTATTTTGCCTCCCTAGGGTTCGATGGGCCGAATCCCTCTCGGCCCATCTCCCCCTCCCTCCCCGGCTCGCTCTCTCTCTCTCTCTCTCTCTCTCTCTCCCTCTCCCCCGCTCTGCCCGAGCGCTGCTCGCGCGAGCGCGCGAGCCGCGCCGAGCCCTCCCTCCTGCCCCGCTGCCATTCCCGCCGACGCCGCCAAATCGTCGCCGTGCGCCGTTGCTTCCCGCGCGCGCGCGCCGTGGTGGCCGACCGCCTGGTCGCCGCCGCCGTCAGCCTCTGCCGCGCCTGCCGCGCCTGCCGCCCGTGTCGCCGCTCCGCTCCAAGCCGCCTCCGCCGTCATCGCCGTCGTCATCGACTCGGCCCCGCCACTCCCCGCGCGTGCCTCCAAAGGACGGAGGCAGAGCCCCCCCCTCCCGCCGCGTCGCCCCCGCTCCCTCCTCCTTTTCCCGAAGAGGCAAGGGACAAGCTCCCTTTCCCCCTTCCTTTTTCTTTCTTTCTCTTCCTCCGCCGGCGTCATTCCCCTCCTCCCTGTCGCCGATTTGGCCGCTAGCCGGAGCGCCAGCTCGCTGGCTTGACCGTCCAATGTCGGTTCCCCTCCCCCAAACCGACATCGCCACCCTATAAACCCAAGCGCCCTCCCTCCTTTTTTTTCCTCCCAATCTTCCCCGTTTTCTGCCCGCGCCATTGCCGTCCCTCTCGCCGACCGCCGCCGACGCGTGTGCCGGAGGAGCCGGCACGAGCAAGGACGCGGAAGGGGACTCCGGGCGCGCCCTCTTCTTCCTCTTCCCCGGCCCGAGGCCGGAGAGATCGCTCCCGTGCTGTCGGCCTCTCGTCACCGCGCCCTTCCCCGCACGGTAGTGTCGCCCTCCGTTCTCCCTCCTCGTTCCATCTCCTCCCCTTAGACTCGGGTAGTAGCACGAGTAGCCTCCCCGTAGCTAGCTGGCGCCGCCCCGACCGTTGCCGCCGCCCGCCGTGTGCTCGCCGCCGTCGCCGCCCGAGCTCGAAAGCGCCGCTCGTCGCCGGCCTCGCTCGGCGTAGCTCTGCCCAATCCGACGCTAGCAACGGATTCCCGTAGCCGCGTAGATGCTCTCACCGCCGGGAATCGACCCCTCGTGACCTCATCGCCGTTTCCCCCCTTCTCCTGCCGCCGGTTGCCGCCGCCGCAATCCGCCGCCGTCGAGCATCCCCCGGCGAATCCGAGCCGTTGGCTCGTCTCCTCTCGTCCCGTGCAACCTCCCGGTGTGCTCGCTTTCGCCTGTATCGTCGTGGTTCGCTCCGCCGCTCGCCGCCACCGCCCGCCGTCCGTTTCGGCCGACGTCGTCGTCTACCTCCCGCCGGCCCGCGTGGCAGCCACGTAGGCGCCACGTCGGCGCCACCTCGGCCACGACCGGGTCAAGCAGACCCCGGTCCGCCGCTTCCCTCCGCCCCCTCGCGCGCGCGGTCCACCGCGAGCCGTGAGGCTGCGCGTGGGCCCGCCGCACCGCGTCCCCCGCGAACCGCGCGCATGCGCCGCGCCCCCTCCCCAAACCCTAGCACGCCCGCGTGCACCTCGCTCACGGTGAGCCGAGCCGCCGACAAGCGGGTCCCACTCGGGACCACGCGAGGATGGACCCGGCCCACCGGCTCTCTCTCTCCCCTCCTCGCCCGCGCGCGCCTTGGGGCCGCCCTCTTGGGCCGGCCGGCCCATTAAGCTCGGCCGAGCCGCCCCTTTCTCTCGGGCCGCGCCCTAGCCGCCCGAGGGATGTCTAATTTCCCTCCCTCTTTCTTTTTCTTTTCTTTTCTTTTTCAAAAAGGGTTTAAATAAATCCTTTTCCTTTAGACAAAAATCCAATAATCTTAGAAATTCAATATCTTCCCAACCGTAAGTCCGTTTGACTCCGTTCAACTTCCAAAATTCCTCAAAACTCGAGATCTATCTAATGGCACGCTTAGAGGTCAATAATATGGCTTTATTTTCGCCGTTTGTTGAGTTGTCCCGTTTCGCGTGTAGTTTCGGAGCCCGAAGACCCGCAGTGCGAGGATTTCGAGGATCAAGCTCAAGATCTCGAGCAAGGCAAGCCACCTTTGAACATCTTGAGCCTATATTTGAACTTAATTATTTTGCTTGCAAAATATTATGCATTGATAGGATTGCACTTAATCTGTTTGCCCCGTCTGCAAGGCAGACCGGTGGG
The DNA here is from genome assembly GCF_000147395.1 of Oryza glaberrima. Lineage (NCBI taxonomy): Eukaryota > Viridiplantae > Streptophyta > Magnoliopsida > Poales > Poaceae > Oryza > Oryza glaberrima. Next base: position 1,332,216 of record NC_068333.1, read on the forward strand.
CCTACCCAACTTGTTGCATCTGATCCTTCCACTGTTAATTGTTATACCATGTTCCCTTGTAACCACCTAGTTGCGCCTCGATATTCGTGCACTCTGTGCGAGTATCGACGGTCGCCTTCAAACTTAAAATCTGAGTAAGTTCTTGGGTAAAACTTGGGTTTTTACAAAAGACTTGGAAAACCCGACACCTGGGTCGGTGCTTGCGAACTAAATGAATTTCCAAAACCGCGGACCGGGGAACGTACCGGGAGTACGGTTTCCCGCTCTTGCACTTAAGGACCGTTTCCTTGGAATTTCATCCGAACATAAGACAAGTACGACCACATGGGTGGAATGGGACACCCCTGGCTGAGTAATTAGCTAATCGGGGGAGCCTTGATGCCAAGAGACATGTGGATTCGCCGGGGTGGTGTCGGGGAGGACCCCTGGGCTTCCTGGCACAGTATGGTCTGGGACCTAATCTGGTGTTGGTCTGGGACCCCTCTCGTTGGCATATGGTGAACCTGTGTCGGCTTTCGAAATGCCTTGTCATGAAAGCCTTAAGGTCTCTATTCGTGGCCGTTCTGCACGGGCTGGATGATTCGGGTTAGTAATGTCGTGTGGGTAAAGTGTACCCCCTCTGCAGAGGTTATTAAACTGTCCGAACAGCCGTGCCCACGGTCATGGGCGGATGTGAGGTGATTCCTAGCGTAGTTTTGTTTGACTACTGCCTTGAGAAATTTTGCTGTTGTGAAATGGGTTTGATGTTTGGAAAATCTGCGGCTGATGGGACCAGCCAGGCCCGGGTGGCCGTTTGAAAGCTATTGGCCGGGTGCCAATCTTGATCAATTCAAAAGACTGATACATTGCACAAACTCCGACCGGACGAGACGCACTTTCTCATCCGTGTCGTTTGAGAAGCACTCACTTAGTTGTTTCAGGAAAGAGTTCAAATAAAATCAATTGCAAAAACAACAGCCCTTCTTTGAAGCCTGCATTAAACACTTATTTCCCATGGCTTGCTGAGTACTCTCGTACTCACCCTTGCTCCATATAAATAATTCCCCCCCCAGTTGCTGAAGAAGATGAAGCGGATCCCGCTGACGAGGAGTTCCTTCAGGAGCAAGCTGGCTACGATGAGTTTTAAGGTTTCGGCCTAGTTCCCAAGTCGCGCCTGTGATGTGTGGTCCAAGTCTTGGCTTCCGCGTTCCTTTTGTAATGCAGTTGTGAGCTCGGGATCTGTCCGCAGCCCAACATGACTGTACCCCTACTCTATAATAAAGAGACCTCTGTTGCTGTGATATTCTGTCTTCCTCTTATACCAGCACTGTTTCCTGGGACTGGTATCAATTAACAGGTTAATTTGGAGCGTCACGGGCTAGTTCCGCTCGGGACTAGTTCGGGGCGTGACAAGAGATGGTATCAGAGCACAGGCTTGGCCCTAGGGCGAAACCCGACGTATAGGACGACCCTAAGGATACTAAGTTCAAAACTACTTGCGAAAAGCTAAGGTTTCTTCTTTTTCAATAGTTTGTTGCTAAAATGGTTACTGATCTTTTCTCCCTCTTTCAAAATTGTAGATGGCAGTGAACGCCAGCTTCAGTTCCCACGGTATTGGTGAGGGTCACCACGTCGCTCAGCTTCGTGACCTCGCCCGCTTCCTTGGCTTCTCATGTCCCGAGTACACGGGGTACTCCGTGGACCGTGTTCCCCCTCGCTGTGAGCTCTCTGTGTATCTTTACCCTCGAGGAGGTATACACGGAGCTGGCCTTCGCCCACACCACTTCACTGTGGCCAGGCCCACTCTCCAGATCGCGTACCAGGACCTCTCCTGGACTGCGCTTCGTCGCTTGGCCCACGACTACAGCCACCGTCTCGGGGGCTCTGCCTTCCGGCAGCTCCCACGCCTTCCTTCTGGCCACGCAGACGCCAGGTACCCTTGTCCGTACAGCGAGTCTCAGCCAGTGCTGACTCGCATGGTTGAGCTTTCGGAGGCTCAGGCCACTCAGCACGACCTACTCCTTGAGGCTTACCGCTCCCTTGCCCGCCGCTACGCCGCTCTGGAGGCCCGTCTGGCCGAGGAGGGTGTCACCTCAGTTGACACTGTCTCTTGGGACTCAGGCCGCCTCTGCCACGCCAGCCACCTGTCCTCCCACAGCTCTCGCGGCTCTGCTCGCACTCCTAGTGGCCCGCGCTCCCCCAGCTCGCGTGCACCGTACTCACCAGTGTACTCCCCCTACCCACACCCAGTTAGCCCCTCCTACACCCCCGGACACACTCCCGTTGCTTCCTCCCGCCGTGGCCCACGCTTCATCCGCACTGCGCGGAAGCGTGTTGTTGGTTCTTCCACCGTGTTCCGTTTCGACTACCCGGCTCCCCCACCGCCAGCGGCCCGTGCTGCTGCCGGCCCTCGACAGGTTCCGCCGGTCCCTTCGCATCAGCCGATCGACGTTTCTTCGACTGAGGAGCCGACTACAGGAGGCAGCCAGGCAGACGAGGAGTAGAGGAGGCAGTCTTCAGCAGCCGTCCGTGTGTTAGGCCCTTTTGTTCCGCCGCCAACTCTTTTGGAGTCGTGGCGAGGTAGTGCGTGCGTGTGTTGATGAGGGTGTTGTTTGGTAGCCTGGATCTCCTAGGTGGTGTGCGTACAGTCAAGCTCGGCGTAGCTCTGTGACTTGTCCACACCCGTTGTATCAGGTGTTTTTATGATTTGAAAAATCCAGTTTATGCCTAGTGCGTGCTATCTGAGTCGTTATTTAGTTTGCTCCTTGCCTTCCTAAGTGCTTATCTGATTCTTACCTCGCCCTCTTCTGGGAGCTTAGATGGCTAGCCGCCCCCGCCGTGCTGCTCGTGCACCAGCCCGCCTCGGTTTTGAGGAAGGTAGAGTTGAGCCAGAAGCAATTCATGAGTCAGCTAATGAGCAGTCTCACCACAGCAACCGTTCGCACCGTACTGCTTCCCGTAATGCAGAAGTGGAACAATCTCACCGCTCACACCGCACTGCCAGTCACAATTCTGGAGAAGAACGCATCCCTGCCCCACCTCATGTGGAAAACAACATGCAACACTTGATGGCAGTTCAGACACAAATCTTGCAAGGATTAGCCGCAGCCATAGCCGGCTTTCAGCATAATGCGCATGGAAATGGTCACCCTCACATGGGCGACAATAGATCCAAGCTGACAGACTTCCTGAGGTCCCGGCCGCCAGAGTTCTCTCAGACCATCGAGCCCGTTGAGGCTGACGATTGGCTGAAGGATGTTGATAGAAAACTCAACTTAGTGCAGTGTACTCCTGTTGAGAAGACGCTTTACGCCTCTCACCAACTAAGAGGACCTGCTGCAGATTGGTGGGAGAATTACTGCAATGCACACCCTGAACCCACTAACATTACTTGGGATGAGTTTGCTACGGCTTTCCGTGCAGCTCATGTGCCTGAAAGCACTATTGACATGAAGAAAGAGGAATTTAACAGGCTTAAGCAAGGCCATAGTAGTGTCAATGAGTACCTAAATCAGTTCAACAAGTTGGCTCGGTATGCCCCTGAGGAAGTGGACACAGACAAGAAGAAGATCAGGAAGTTCTTGAAGGGAATCACAGTTGGAATGAGGCTTCAGTTGCTTGCCCACTACTTCCCCACCTTTCAACATATGATCAACAAGGCACTTCTACTTGAGGATGCCAGAAAAGAGGCTACCGAGGAATATAAGAAACGCAAGTCTAACCATCAGGGGAATTCTTCCCGAGGCGCACCTCGCCCTCGCTTTGGTCAACCCATGCAATATCACCAATCGGTCACTCAGACTAACCGCCAGCCAGGCTACGCCCCTCGTCCTCAAATGAACCGTCCGGCACCTCAGCCACAGCAGCGTGCCCCAAGTGGCAATACTGCGCCAAACAGTGTTACCTCCTTCAAGTCACCACAAGGACCGTCAGCAGTTCAGTGTTTTCGGTGCAACCAGATGGGTCACTATGCCAGACAGTGCCCTCAGAATCCTATCAACACCAACTCAGGACATGCTAATGGCAGCACTGCCAGAACTCCTACTCCAACGACAGCTCAGTCTCGTCCTAGCTCTCAGGTAAGTGGACAAGGTTCTCGTGCTTCCAACAACCTTGGTCGAGGCCGGGTGAACCACATTCAAGCCGAGACCGCTCAGGATGCTCCAGACGTTGTGATGGGTAAGTTCTCTGTCAACTCCGTACCCGCAATAGTTCTGTTTGATTCAGGAGCTTCCCATTCCTTCATATCACAAGCTTTTGTGAAAAGAAATGGCTGGAAAGCCCAAAATTTATGTGTACCAATGATAGTACATTCCCCTGGGAGGAATATAAGGGCAACTCAAATATGCCCGGAAGTTAACCTTAGAATTGAGGGAGTTGACTTCCTAGCCAAACCGATAGTCTTAGACTCGCAAAGCTTGGACATCATCCTAGGGATGGATTGGTTGGCTAAGCACAAGAGACAGATAGATTGTGCCGAAAGGTCCATCGCCTTGTAGGGACCTGGGGGAAAGCAAGTCTGCTTTATCTCTAACACCCCTACCGCAAGTCGGTCTATCCTAACCTGTTTACAAGTCACCTCCTTGGAGTCGGTGCCCATAGTCTGTGAATATCCCGACGTGTTTCCGGAAGAGTTAACGAGTATGCCACCAGACCGAGAGATTGAGTTCGCCATAGAACTGGCACCAGGCACCGCACCAATTGCAAAAAGACCCTACCGAATGGCAGCTAATGAGTTAGCAGAAGTCAAAAGACAAATCGAAGAATTGGAGAGTAAAGGTTATGTGCGACCTAGCTCATCCCCTTAGGGAGCCCCAGTGCTCCTGGTTAAGAAAAAGGATGGCTCAGAGAGAATGGTGATCGACTATAGAGCCCTAAATGAAGTAACTATAAAGAACAAGTACCCGTTGCCACGGATTGACGATTTGTTCGATCAACTTAAAGGAGCAAGAGTTTTCTCTAAAATTGACTTGAGGTCAGGTTACCACCAACTGAAAATCAGATCTGAAGATATCCCGAAGACCGCTTTCTCAACGCGTTATGGTCTATATGAATTCACAGTGATGTCCTTCGGACTCACCAATGCTCCAGCATTCTTCATGAACTTAATGAACAAGATCTTCATGGAATACCTGGACCAGTTTGTCGTGGTATTCATCGATGACATCCTAATATACTCCAAGAATGAGGAGGAACATGCTGGACACCTGAGGCTGATAATGGGGAAGCTTAGGGATCATCAACTATTCGCTAAATTCTCGAAGTGCGAATTCTGGTTGGACCGAGTAGCATTTCTTGGACACGTGATCTCCTCCAACGGTGTCGAAGTAGACCCCAGCAAGGTTGAAGCTGTACTTGCTTGGAACCCGCCCAAGAATGTGTCAGAGATCCGCAGCTTCCTTGGCTTAGCTGGATATTATCGAAGATTCATTGAAGGATTCTCTAAACTAGCCAGACCTATGACCGAGCTGTTAAAGAAGGAAAAGAAATTTGAATGGTCAGCAGCCTGTGAAGACGGCTTTCAAGAAATGAAGAAAAGGTTGACCACTGCCCCAGTTCTCACCTTGCCAGATATCCGAAAAGATTTCGAGATCTTCTGTGATGCATCAAGACAAGGCTTGGGATGTGTCCTAATGCAAGAACGAAAGGTTGTGGCCTATGCATCCAGGCAGCTCAGGCCTCATGAAGTCAACTATCCCACCCATGATCTCGAGTTGGCAGCCGTGGTTCATGCTCTTAAGATCTGGAGGCACTATTTAATCACGAACAGATGTGAAGTATACACCGATCACAAAAGTCTAAAGTATATCTTCACGCAGACCGAGTTAAATATGAGGCAGAGAAGATGGTTAGAACTAATCAAGGATTACGATCTTGGAATTCATTACCATCCCGGAAAAGCTAATGTGGTCGCTGATGCGCTAAGTCGCAAGACCTATTGCAATATAGCTCAAATATGGCCAGACCAAGATCGCCTGTGCAGAGAATTGGAGAAGTTAAGGCTGACCATGGTACAGTCAGGTGTCCCTGCCAGCTTGACAGTGCAGCCTACCCTAGAATCGCAAATCCGGGAAGCTCAGAAAGATGATGAAGGGATAAAATAATTACTAAAAATAATACAGGAAAAGAAGGACACCAATTTTTCCATAGACGATCAAGGCACAGTTTGGTACGGTCCACGCATCTGTGTACCGGCCAAGAAGGAGTTAAGAGACCTCATTTTAAAAGAAGCTCATGAGTCTGCCTACTCCATTCATCCAGGAAGTACGAAGATGTACCAGGATATCAAGGCATATTTCTGGTGGGCTGGGATGAAACGAGATGTCGCAGAATATGTGGCCCTTTGTGACATTTGCCAGAGAGTCAAAGCAGAGCATCAGAGGCCAGCTGGTCTGCTGCAACCCTTACCGATTCCTGAGTGGAAATGGGAAGAAATTGGGATGGACTTCATCACCGGTTTACCAAGAACCCCTAGCGGGTACGACTCCATCTGGGTAATCGTGGACCGACTCACGAAATCAGCTCATTTCGTGCCAGTGAAAACCACCTATGATGGAAAGAAATTAGCAGAACTCTACATGACCCATGTCGTATGTAGATTTGGCTGTCCCAAGAAGATTGTGTCAGACCGAGGCACTCAGTTCACCTCAAGGTTCTGGAAGCAGTTGCATGAAGCTCTCGGAACCAATCTAAATTTTAGCACAGCCTACCATCCGCAGACCGATGGTCAGACAGAAAGAGTAAACCAAATCCTAGAAGACATGCTACGCGCGTGTGCCCTGGACTTTGAAGGCACTTGGGATCGTTGTTTGCCGTATGCTGAGTTCTCATACAACAACAGTTATCAGGCCAGCATCCAGATGTCGCCAAATGAGGCAATGTTTGGAAGAAAGTGCCGCACTCCTTTGTGCTGGAATGAGGTTGGCGAAGCACTGGTGTTCGGTCCTGACGTACTCAAGGCAGCAGAAGAACAAGTTAAGCTGATCCGAGAACGTTTAAAGACAGCTCAGAACCGTCAGAAGAATTACGCTGACAACCGGAGGCGAAATCTTGAGTTCGAAAAAGGAGACCACGTGTACCTGCGGGTATCACCTCTCCGTGGTATGAGGAGGTTTGGGATGTCCGGCAAGTTAGCACCCCGCTACATCGGCCCCTACCTCATAACAGCCAGACGTGGCGAAGTGACTTATCAGCTTGAGTTACCTGAAGGTCTCGCAGATGTGCACAATGTGTTCCATGTATCCCAGTTAAAGAAATGTCTTCGAGTTCCAGAAGAACAAGTTCCCCTGGGTAATATCGAGCTGGAAAAGAACCTGACCTACAAGGAAAGACTGATCAAGGTTCTTGAAGAGGCAGAACGTCAGACCCGAAGGAAGACCATCAAGTTCTACAAGGTCCAATGGAGCAATCATTCTGAAGATGAGGCAACCTGGGAACGAGAAGATCTTCTCCGCGCCGAGTTCCCAGAGCTGCTCCCTTAGGTGCTGAATCTCGGGGTCGAGATTCTTGTTAGGGGGGTTGGTCTGTAGCGCCCGTTCCGTCTTGGCGCCTAGCGGGAAAAACTAGTTCTTAAAAATCCTATTTGCGAAATCCGTTTCTTTGCTTGTTGTCTAGTGCCCGTGCCATCTCAGGTCTCAAACCCCCGATCCATCGTCGGGTTCAATCCCGAATCCAAATCCTTCCCAAATCAAATCCCTCCGCAAAAGTCTATTTTGCCTCCCTAGGGTTCGATGGGCCGAATCCCTCTCGGCCCATCTCCCCCTCCCTCCCCGGCTCGCTCTCTCTCTCTCTCTCTCCCTCTCCCCCGCTCTGCCCGAGCGCTGCTCGCGCGAGCGCGCGAGCCGCGCCGAGCCCTCCCTCCTGCCCCGCTGCCATTCCCGCCGACGCCGCCAAATCGTCGCCGTGCGCCGTTGCTTCCCGCGCGCGCGCGCCGTGGTGGCCGACCGCCTGGTCGCCGCCGCCGTCAGCCTCTGCCGCGCCTGCCGCGCCTGCCGCCCGTGTCGCCGCTCCGCTCCAAGCCGCCTCCGCCGTCATCGCCGTCGTCATCGACTCGGCCCCGCCACTCCCCGCGCGTGCCTCCAAAGGACGGAGGCAGAGCCCCCCCCCCCCCCCCCCCCGCCGCGTCGCCCCCGCTCCCTCCTCCTTTTCCCGAAGAGGCAAGGGACAAGCTCCCTTTCCCCCTTCCTTTTTCTTTCTTTCTCTTCCTCCGCCGGCGTCATTCCCCTCCTCCCTGTCGCCGATTTGGCCGCTAGCCGGAGCGCCAGCTCGCTGGCTTGACCGTCCAATGTCGGTTCCCCTCCCCCAAACCGACATCGCCACCCTATAAACCCAAGCGCCCTCCCTCCTTTTTTTTCCTCCCAATCTTCCCCGTTTTCCGCCCGCGCCATTGCCGTCCCTCTCGCCGACCGCCGCCGACGCGTGTGCCGGAGGAGCCGGCACGAGCAAGGACGCGGAAGGGGACTCCGGGCGCGCCCTCTTCTTCCTCTTCCCCGGCCCGAGGCCGGAGAGATCGCTCCCGTGCTGTCGGCCTCTCGTCACCGCGCCCCTCCCCGCACGGTAGTGTCGCCCTCCGTTCCCCCTCCTCGTTCCATCTCCTCCCCTTAGACTCGGGTAGTAGCACGAGTAGCCTCCCCGTAGCTAGCTGGCGCCGCCCCGACCGTTGCCGCCGCCCGCCGTGTGCTCGCCGCCGTCGCCGCCCGAGCTCGAAAGCGCCGCTCGTCGCCGGCCTCGCTCGGCGTAGCTCCGCCCAATCCGACGCTAGCAACGGATTCCCGTAGCCGCGTAGATGCTCTCACCGCCGGGAATCGACCCCTCGTGACCTCATCGCCGTTTCCCCCTTCTCCTGCCGCCGGTTGCCGCCGCCGCAATCCGCCGCCGTCGAGCATCCCCCGGCGAATCCGAGCCGTTGGCTCGTCTCCTCTCGTCCCGTGCAACCTCCCGGTGTGCTCGCTTTCGCCTGTATCGCCGTGGTTCGCTCCGCCGCTCGCCGCCACCGCCCGCCGTCCATTTCGGCCGACGTCGTCGTCTACCTCCCGCCGGCCCGCGTGGCAGCCACGTAGGCACCACGTCGGCCCCACCTCGGCCACGACCGGGTCAAGCAGACCCCGGTCCGCCGCTTCCCTCCGCCCCCTCGCGCGCGCGGTCCACCGTGAGCCGTGAGGCTGCGCGTGGGCCCGCCGCACCGCGTCCCCCGCGAACCGCGCGCATGCGCCGCGCCCCCTCCCCAAACCCTAGCACGCCCGCGTGCACCTCGCTCACGGTGAGCCGAGCCGCCCATTTCTCTCGGGCCGCGCCCTAGCCGCCCGAGGGAAGTCTAATTTCCCTCCCTCTTTCTTTTTCTTTTCTTTTCTTTTTCAAAAAGGGTTTAAATAAATCCTTTTCCTTTAGACAAAAATCCAATAATCTTAGAAATTCAATATCTTCCCAACCGTAAGTCCGTTTGACTCCGTTCAACTTCCAAAATTCCTCAAAACTCGAGATCTATCTAATGGCACGCTTAGAGGTCAATAATAGGGCTTTATTTTCGCCGTTTGTTGAGTTGTCCCGTTTCGCGTGTAGTTTCGGAGCCCGAAGACCCGCAGTGCGAGGATTTCGAGGATCAAGCTCAATATCTCGAGCAAGGCAAGCCACCTTTGAACATCTTGAGCCTATATTTGAACTTAATTATTTTGCTTGCAAAATATTATGCATTGATAGGATTGCACTTAATCTGTTTGCCCCGTCTGCAAGGCAGACCGGTGGGCCTACCCAACTTGTTGCATCTGATCCTTCCACTGTTAATTGTTATACCATGTTCCCTTGTAACCACCTAGTTGCGCCTCGATATTCGTGCACTCTGTGCGAGTATCGACGGTCGCCTTCAAACTTAAAATCTGAGTAAGTTCTTGGGTAAAACTTGGGTTTTTACAAAAGACTTGGAAAACCCGACACCTGGGTCGGTGCTTGCGAACTAAATGAATTTCCAAAACCGCGGACCGGGGAACGTACCGGGAGTACGGTTTCCCGCTCTTGCACTTAAGGACCGTTTCCTTAGAATTTCATCCGAACATAAGACAAGTACGACCACATGGGTGGAATGGGACACCCCTGGCTGAGTAATTAGCTAATCGGGGGAGCCTTGATGCCAAGAGACATGTGGATTCGCCGGGGTGGTGTCGGGGAGGACCCCTGGGCTTCCTGGCACAGTATGGTCTGGGACCTAATCTGGTGTTGGTCTGGGACCCCTCTCGCTGGCATATGGTGAACCTGTGTCGGCTTTCGAAATGCCTTGTCATGAAAGCCTTAAGGTCTCTATTCGTGGCCGTTCTGCACGGGCTGGATGATCCGGGTTAGTAATGTCGTGTGGGTAAAGTGTACCCCCTCTGCAGAGGTTATTAAACTGTCCGAACAGCCGTGCCCACGGTCATGGGCGGATGTGAGGTGATTCCTAGCGTAGTTTTGTTTGACTACTGCCTTGAGAAATTTTGCTGTTGTGAAATGGGTTTGATGTTTGGAAAATCTGCGGCTGATGGGACCAGCCAGGCCCGAGTGGCCGTTTGAAAGCTATTGGCCGGGTGCCAATCTTGATCAATTCAAAAGACTGATACATTGCACAAACTCCGACCGGACGAGACGTACTTTCTCATCCGTGTCGTTTGAGAAGCACTCACTTAGTTGTTTCAGGAAAGAGTTCAAATAAAATCAATTGCAAAAACAACAGCCCTTCTTTGAAGCCTGCATTAAACACTTATTTCACATGGCTTGCTGAGTACTCTCCCTTGCTCCATATAAATAATTCCCCCCCCAGTTGCTGAAGAAGATGAAGCGGATCCCGCTGACGAGGAGTTCCTTCAGGAGCAAGCCGGCTACGATGAGTTTTAGGGTTTCGGCCTAGTTCCCAAGTCGCGCCTGTGATGTGTGGTCCAAGTCTTGGCTTCCGCGTTCCTTTTGTAATGCAGTTGTGAGCTCGGGATCTGTCCGCAGCCCAACATGACTGTACCCCTACTCTATAATAAAGAGACCTCTGTTGCTGTGATATTCTGTCTTCCTGTTATACCAGCACTGTTTCCTGGGACTGGTATCAATTAACAGGTTAATTTGGAGCGTCACGGGCTAGTTCCGCTTGGGACTAGTTCGGGGCGTGACAGTAAGCCCAATGGATATCCGTCGGGTATACCCGTGCCCGACGGGCATGGGCATGGGCATAGGATTTTGCCCGAAATGCCTTGCGGGCGTGGGTCGGGCACGGGCACATGGGTCTCGGGCCGGACATGGTTTTGCTCTACCCGTGCCCGACCCGACCCATTGCTATCCCTAGTAGCAACCCGTCCTCTGCTTGTGAAATTTCTTGGCCAAGAAAATCTCCTAGTGATTGACAAGGATAGATATATAGGTGGTGTATAGATTCAGGGTGTAAAGTTTTGACGTGTCACAGCGGGTATTATAGGGTGTGGCATAGGGTGTTAAGGTATTAATAAAAAACTAATTACAGAATCCGTAAGTAAACAACAAGACAAATGTATTAAGCCTAATTAATCCATCATTAGTAAATGTTTACTGTAGCACCACATTGTCAAATCATAGATCAATTAGGTTTAAAAGATTCATCTCACAAATTAGTTGTAATCTGTGCAATTAGTTATGTTTTAGTCTATATTTAATACTTCATGCAGGTGTTCAAATCGAAAGTTCGATGTGATAGGGTTAAAAAAATTTTTTGTGGGAACTAAACAGGGCTATACTTATCTGCCATGCTGATGTGAACACGGCTGAGTGAAATTTCGCGCCATTTCTAGTTCGTTTTCAACGGAGAGATTCTCAGTGCGAAACCTGCATGAAACTTCTCTTATTGCTTCTTCAGGGTTCAGAGTTATCTCCGCTTGATTATTTTTTGCAATCCTAGTCTGCTCTGACAAGCAATAGAAATTTGTTTAATTTGATGGATAAGTAAGATACGGTTACACTTTATTATATTAGACTGAGTTTGTTTTAGAAATTAATACAAGTGTGCTTAGGAAATCTTTTTATTCTTCGCGCACATGGAACTGGGGTCCCTTGAGAGCCTCTGAATTCTTCAGTCCAAAATGAAAAATACAAATGTATTCAAAATCAAATAAGCATGCTTTTACATAAGCAAATTTCTTTCCTGAAAAGGCAAGAGTGAAGAAACTTAATGGCCAAATGGGCCAGATTTATGCCTGAAAAATATGCAGAACAGCTATAATTTCCGCCGATTTCTTGACTCACCCGGTATCTGCGTTCAATTGGATTGCGTAATCTTTACCAAAGTCTACGCTGATAGCATCACTTGCCGCAAATTCTCGTTCAAAAAGCAAGATCAACGTCAGCAAATTTCAAGATCAATTTTTACAAAAAAAAATTGTATTTGACATGTCAACACGATACTAGTGCGCATATATGCTTGGATTTTGCGCTGCCTTATTATGATTGGTCAAATGTTCAACACGTACTTATCAAGATATCAACTAATTAAGCAAGAAGCCAACTGATTCCTTGCAACCTCTTGATTGCTAATTTGCAAAATTGCTGCTGCATTATAGATTCACACGTTAGAAGTTGACCAGCTTGCAATTGATGGCAACATATGGATATCTTACACTAAACCAATCCTTAAAAACAATAGTGTGATCACACTAAGTTGATTAGGACAATCAGGGTGAATTAACATATGGTTAGATGAAGAACATACTGATCAGTCAGTTGCTATCCATTTTATCCTACTGTTGTTCTTTTGTGGCTAAAGTTACGTACGGATGACTAACTAACAGACACGGACAATACACCCTGATTAGTCTGAAAGTCTGAATAGAATTTGGTGAAGGGAGCAGAGTAGTTAAGTTAGCCCCAGTTTCTGCTCATATTTATGAGTAGTCAGTCCCTTGTTTTCGGCTAGTTGTTGAATTCCTGAATTTCCATGGGTTCGTGAATTGTCCATGGGGTGGACTATACATCTTTTTATTAAAATAAATCACACCAGACGATACGAGGTATCATATCAATATAGAAAAAAAATTACAAGACTACAGCCCTGCGAGACTATAGTTAAAAAAAAAAGAAAATATACCATCAAACGTGCCAATAGCTCAAGCACACACCATTGAGAAAGCAACGGAGTAGCAATTTAGCATTGAGAAGAGAAGAAGAAAACAAACCTTCATTGACTGGATGACATTAAACTAGGTAGCATTGAGCACCTTGTTTTAAAGAATGCAGAAGCATGAATGGTATGATCATTACCAAAAGGAGAGAAAAATCAACCAAAATCTTGGTTTCAGATTGAATTTCGTTAGTGTAGCATGTCAGTATGGCTGCATGGATGAGCTGATCATGTGATGACAGAGATATATGTCCACTTGGTCGAAAATTATATATATGAAAGATTTTCTCCCCGATATTCCAGGCAAAGTAAACACATATAATATAGTTCCATATCGTCGTCGGCCAATAGAAATGCATGCACAATATCTCTGTACGGTGTGTATTTGCTGGCTTTGAACTCTGAAGACCTTCCATTACTACTAGTCTAATCAAAACAAACACCATGTGTGTTCTCTTGTATTGAATATAGCTGAATGACTTGTGATAATTATTTAAGGATACAAATGAATAAATTAACTTATTATGCGTTTGCAAAAAAAATCAACTTATTATGAAGTTGACAAATAGATTCAAACCTGCATTTCAAGAAATTCATCATAAAAAGTTTGGAAAGCTTGCTCATTCATCCGATCATCTATTTCTTTAAAAAAGAGAAGGGTAAGTAGGAGTACCAATACAAGAGGACTAGAGTGTGGCGGTCGAAAAATAAAGCAATACTCCGGCTGTGTTTAATTCACGCTAAAATTGGAAGTTTAGTTGAAATTGAAACGATGTAACGGAAAAGTTGGAAGTTTACGTATGTAGGAAAGTTTTGATGTAATGAAAAAGTTAAAAGTTTGAAGAAATATTTCGGAACTAAACACGGCGTCCATATGCAAGCGGGAACTGGCTGTGTGGCCAGCGCTAACAGAGATCGGAGATATAAATCATTTTCATCGTATTAACAAATATTCTGGCAAGAGAAATTAAGGAAATATATAGAGAGTTTATGCAGTGTAGCCCACTAGTAGAGCGCACGAGGAGGAATCCGCGTGACGATTTGGTCAGAGGTCTGCACCTCCCAAAAGTCAGCAAAGATGGCCACGCCTGATAATTCAGATTCAGAGTCAAGGAGGAGGAGTACAACTCTACTCAACTTGCTGTTTATGACAGTGACTTGTTTAATTCGCTCGTTTTCCTTAAAGTGGGATCAGTTAAAATTTGAATTTTCAACTTAAATTTAGAGTTAATTTTTGTTATTTTTATCGTAGTTTATTTTTCAGTCTTTACTTTTATATAATTAAGAACCCGTATATAAAAATTTTTATTCATAAATTATTTTTTGTTTGTAAATATGTTGTTTGGCTTATTGCATTGTTTTTCGTTTGTAAATATGTTGTTTAGCTTAGTGCTCGAAAACGATGGGGCTGTATAATTTATGATCAGGCAGCATGAAATTTTGGTGCCGTACGCTTCAAATCTGCGGTGAAATAAACGAACTAGTTAGTGACAGCTTGTCCTTTGCCCATGGTATCATTTGAGACGTGAAAAAAATTGAAACTTGAAAATCTAGACGAATTACGCTTTGGTCACTAATCACAATCGGTACAACGTACTACATAGCGTCACTACTTGTCACTTCGGACAATTCTGTTCCATCTTCTGCTTGACTTTTGGTGTTCAAGATTGTTTGCTACAGTTTTTTGCGTGATAACAACGTATTGTTCACTTGTGTTTGGATTGCAGCAACAAATTCGTCTTTACATCTATTGTGAAATACGATCAAGAATTCACCATCGGTCAAGTGAATAATTGTCTCATAGTATGATCGATCAACGCAAAGACCAAATAATTAACGGAATTGACGAGAGAATAACACCAATAGCAGGATGCCGACTAGCCTGCATGAACGCCTGCCAGTTGCCACATATCATTGGCATTACAATTCACACGAATTTTCCAAATAATTTCAACTCACATCTCTCTCTCTCTCTCTCTCTCTCTCTCTCTCTCTCTCTCTCTCTCTCTCTCTCTGAAGTGGCGGTTAGTACTTGTTAATTGGATAGACAATATGGAGATGTTTTGTAATATAATTCAGACAGATATTGTGGGTTGTCAAACAGCTACGTCGTCTAGGTATGTACACCTAAATTTGGTACAAGGGGGATGTTAAATATTCTTTTACTGATGTGTACAAACTCCAAATTAATTGACCGGTTCTGTGATGGAGAAATGTATATGCTTATACTCTTTCAGTTATATCTTTTTGTCCTCTTTTGTTATTAGATGGTATGACATGTTCGTGACAAATGGCTTATTAATTTTGCAACCGTCTAAGTTTTGTTCCTCTTTCCCCGCAAAAAAAAATAAGTTTTGTTCCTCTTGATGGTGGTTTTCCTCATTAATTAACTCATTCTTAGTATTTGGTTATTTAGCTCAAAGCTAAAAGGTTATTAGGGGTCACCAAAGAAATCCCAGAAACTAAGGCCCTCATCGTTCGTTTATTGGTTTGTCATTGTTTCTTAAGTTTGCTTTTTGGAACTTTAATTTAGAATCAATTGGTTTTTTCCATTGCAGCATATTTTTACCTTAAGTTTTAAACCACTAATAATATAGATAAGTTTTAACCATAATTTTGTTATTGCCTCAGTTTTTTTTCTATGGCTTTTCAGCCACAGCTCAACTTATCAGAAATTTAAACAATTATGAAATATTTAACCATTCGGGATATGATTAAATAAACACATCAAAACGATGAAGGATTGTCCTCTTATATTGCTAGCATGACTAACTGCAAGTAGTTGTCAAACACAAGTTTATTCCAATTAACTCCTTTTCAGATAAAGGAAACAACGTAGGTAACCTAACTGATTATATTACCGTGTGAAGTCAAACACAACCTTATCAGTGATTTATTAGAAAACCAATGATTCCTGATGGGGCCTCTTAATCCTTTAAAAACTACCACAAACAAAAAGGATGAATTCATGCCAATTATTTGCTGAATTAATTGGAATATAGGAATATTCTATGAAAAACTTCATAGTTTTAATATTAATTAGTCCGATTTTTAATTTATGGAAATCACGAAAAATTCTCTCAAGTGTTCCAAAGAAAGGATAAGAATTAATTTCTCTTAACTTTGTGATCAGACAATTTCATTATCATGACACCCCATGATGCTAGAGTGACGTCTAGGAATTGTCCTATTTCATCTGCATTTTCGGAACCCAAAAAATTTATTTCTAAATTAATAATATCCATTTCTCCTTTCTGGATTCCGGTGGTTGAGTGAGAATTGGAATCTAGATAGGGCTCCACGGTTGGTGATAAGCTAGAAGAATCTCCCACTAGGAATCTTGCTTTATGTAGCCTTTTGTATGTTCATAGCTAAGCATTAAAATCTGATGGCCAATCAGCTCAAAGAGAAGTGGAGCCCCTCCCATTGCCTTGGGATATGCTTCCAGCTGTTTTCTTCAACCAAAATTAATCCCTCCATTACTCCTAGCTTTCATAAAATCGACATAAAGATAAACTTATGGATTATGTAATTCCAGTTGTCTCTCTCTAAAAAGAATGTTGAGAAATAGTATCGGCTATGGTCAGAGTTATAGCTAATAAGTCATAGAAAAAATAAACAAAACAACCAAAAATATTTTTTGGTGAAACTTTTATATCAATTTGTTCTTAACGGCTTAAAAACGAAAGCAGTAAAATAGAGTACAATAACAAAAAATAGAATAAACTACATAAGCTTAAGTTTTAAAATTTAAATTTTGGTTGGGGCTGACAATAAAAGCCACCATTCATGTGAAATTCAATCATGTCTTTTTCATTCGTGAGGATAGCTTGATATTCTCTTATTCTTTTTCTTGGGGAAGTCAATAATGTCTTGTTTTTTATAAGGAAGGCAAAAGCTTTGCCTTGAATATATTAATAGAGCAGGAAAAAAATATAGCGAGATATATACAGGGTTAGATAAAAAAACCGAAACAAATAACCTGCAAGAGGAGAGGCAAAAAACAGGGATTAAGTGATATCTCCCAAAATTCTGAACTCCTGCAGGATTGAAGCCCCTGCTTTGACCCCATGCTCTCCCTTCCTCCTTGATCTTTGCTAGAATTGAGG
This sequence comes from Oryza glaberrima, assembly GCF_000147395.1. NCBI lineage: Eukaryota > Viridiplantae > Streptophyta > Magnoliopsida > Poales > Poaceae > Oryza > Oryza glaberrima. The sequence continues at coordinate 1,349,400 of NC_068333.1, forward strand.
ATGGCGTAGATGCATTGTTGCGGAAGATTCTTGTGTTTCTTTCCACTAGATTTCCCACGAGATTAAAATCACCAGGGTCCTGAGAGGCTTGCGTGGGGTGTTTGGAGATTCCGTTACGAGTGTCCACCATTGCTCGACTGAGTGACAGCTTTCCCAGTTGTCCATCTGAAGGTCAGTCCCGGTCCATCTCTGCATTTCTGCCCATATCCTCTTTGTGAGTCTGCATTTGGCCAGGAGATGCAGGGCCGATTCATCAACATTATAAAAAAGTGGGCAAATCTTTTGGTTTTGCCATCCTCTTTTTTCCAGCCTGTTTGCTGTCCATACTCTATTTTGCGTGACCAGCCAAGAGAAGAACTTGCAATTCGGCGGCGCCCATGCCTTCCAGATTGACTGATATAAGGTAGATTTGGCAGCCCCAAGGAATTGTAGTCGATAGGCCGATTTTGCCAAGTACTGCCCATTTGCTGTGAGATTCCATCGGATGCTGTCGTGGCAATAATGTCTTGTTAATTCTGTATAGATATTTGTTTGAAAAGGTCACCTATTGCTAGATTACATGATGTTTTACATAATGTTAGATTAGTGGATACAGAGAAAGCTATATTTAGGTAGATAAACAAGTTCTTTTTCAGCATTATAATCTGCTAGACCAATCAAACCGTTGTTGGAAAAAGAATAAAACGAAAAACAAATGTAGAAATGGGCAATTGAGGCCATGCAGATTGATCCATCATATATGAACTGTATAGGGGTAAAGTTGGCATGTGCTAGCTACAGTCGGCTGTTGACAACTGCACATCCTCTGTCTCTCTCTGTATTGGTCATAAAAAGAATATATGGCATTTGATGGCATTATAAATATGTATAATGTAGATTTGTCTTAAAGGTATTCTTAAAATATGTTGGATACGCCACTTTTGTAAAAGAATCAATATAAATTTCTAGTCAAAAAATTGTTCAAAGACCTTGTCAATTTCGAAAACATTGATAATTATTACTCATATTTGTAATTGGAGGGATAGCTTGTATGTCATTTAATTTGTGATATTAGTTGTTTGAGCAGTAACAACTGCAGCAAACAATGTTTCTAAAATGAAAGAAAGCAAGACCCTCTCAAAAAAGAAAGAAAACAGACGGTTTGTCTAAACATGTTACTAGTCGGAAGATGAGTGTTTATGTAGAAGGCAAATATGCAGTGGATAAGATTGAAGAAAATATTTTTTTTACTATGTATATGGACATTACAATGTATCTAGACAAAAAAAAAAGGCATTTTAAGATATGTATCTGGATAAAAGATAAGCTCTTATCCCTATACATATTCAAAAATGCTTTACCTAAATTCATAATGCTTACCCTCTCCGTCTCATAAAAAATCTAATCCTACCAATTAACCTGGATACATATGTGTCCAGGTTCATAGCTAAGATTATGTTTTTTTTTTTGGATAGAGTAGTACATGTTTTGACGAATATACTATGAATTCGTACACGATTTCATACGAGTCAACCCTCCAAACAGAATTTAAACACGCCAAGTGCTGGACCTAACCGAGAGAATTTCGGCACACGCTACTACTGTTTATAAACTCCAGAGCTCCTGTGGTTCCATGTGCCATGCGTTATGAATTCTGATTATCTTTTTCTCTTTTTTTTGTGAGTTAGCAAAACAAGAGTCCCTCCAAGAGACATAAAAAAAAAATCACCATCATCATCTGGACCGTCTATCCTGGATCTGACGGACGGCACACACCACCCGATTTAATAATAGTAACCCCCATCTGAGACTGAGAGCATTAATTCCTCCCCAATATCCGTGAAATTACGACGCAAAAATAGCTGCTGCGCTGGAGTCAACGGTCAACTAACCCAGTCGCCATTGGCGTTAACTTCTTCACGTTCACAACTCACTGGGGTCTGGGCTTAATAATCTTCTTCCTCTTGTTCGTCTTCTATAAGTAGAGACTTGGCGACTCTGATCTGCCGGCCTCCTTGCAGCAACCCTTCTTCTTCTTCTTCTTCTTCTTCTTCTTCTTCTTCTTCCTCTGATCCTCCATTGCTGCAAAAGAAGAAGAGGTAGACGAAAGAGGAGGAGATCAGGTGATCATGGGGACTCATGTGGCAGATAACTACCCACCGGCCAAGGTATTTGTTTGTTCATCAGCATCCATCTCTGTTTCTCTCTGTCTGTCTCCATTGGAGATCGATGTGTGTTTCTGAACTTGTTGTTTGTGTTCTTCATCTTGATCTTTCGTCGGTAGCCATGACCATCCAGTCTTGTTAATTTATCCAAATAAAAGAAGAAGAAAAAACAACAACCAAAAGGGCTTTTTCTTTCTTTCTAGAACCGTTTCTCTATGAAAAGATGATCGGCAGAGTTGTTTTGCTTTTTCAAAAATAAACGGAAAGAATTAAAGATCAAATTAAATTTGGAGGAGTTTTCATGTCGAGCTGCGAGAAGCCGGGAGGGCATGAAATGGACAAGCAAAGAGTTGGTCATGCCGTCGTTGATTCAGTTGATGAAAAGGGAACATTTTTGAGATACCTTTGCACACGAGAAAGGTAGAGTTCAAAAAGTGTTGTTTTGGACTCCTTTTTCATGGAGGATTCTCTCCTTTGCCGGCATCGCAACACCAATCGGAGGACCCCACCTTGCAGCCTCTTGGCAGCACCTGTCTAGTTGTCCTAGTTCATCTTCTTCATGTGAAAATGGAGATCGATTGCAGCTCGTTCTCACTCCTTTTTCTCACCTTTTTCTTCTTCTTCATTGAACACAAACATATGAGGAACAGTATATATATTTACCTATCATATCATAGGATCGGTGTGGTTTCAGTACTTTGCCTTAACTGCAGAATTGTTTTTAAAAATCCTCTGTTTTCGAAAAGATATTGTTTACAGGCTGTTTGTACTATATCCCTACCACTCTGTTCTTCAGTGTTCAGCTGTAAGAGTCAGAATTCTCACTGAATTTCTTACCATGGTCAGAAGTCAGAACTGCACTATTTTTTCTTGCAGAAATTTCGTTTCCTTAGCCTTTTAGAAATTAAATGCACTACATAGAAAGGTACTAACTGGAAATAAAAGTGTCTCCTTCACATGGTCGCTGTCTTGTTTGGCCTATTGAGAAATCCTTGTTACTGCACAGTACACTGACAGTTCTATATTTCGCTTTAGCTTCCAAGACCAGCAATTCCTATCAGAAAAAAAACACCTATCACATGGAAAATTTCCAAGAAATTGTTATGTTTGGCTGGCAATGAATTTTCTTTTTTGTTATAAATAACAGCTGCCCATGCTAGGATCTGTCCGTGGCCATACTGTATGACACTGTAGCCCATCTGGGACGCGGATTCTTATATATATATATATATTTCTTAGGAAAATATTTTTAGGATTAACTCCAGATGATGGAGAGAGACATTTTTAGGAATTTCCATAGCCCAAAAAGGTATAGGAAAGCATTATTTTGGAAGACTATTTTATTCTATGGAGTACATTGGAATAGTCATCAGTTTCTGGCAAACTTCTGATAACATGGATTAGTATAATTACCCATATGGTGAGCACGACAAATTGATTAACCCAAACAGATTGGCTGGACACAAACTCCAATAACAAGGCTGCAAGATGTTAGTTAAAAGATCGGGTGTTATCTTAAAATAAAATGTTAAAAGATTGGGTATATTAGAAGCAAGTTGTTACTAGTCTGAAGAAATTTGGTGTTCTCTGCTCTAGTTTTCAAGTCCTATCTTAAGAATCAAAACTTTGTAATCTCAGCCTAGTTTTGTATCCCCAAATCATTATTAGATAATCATGCATCACTCTAAGTGTGCTCTACTTGATATAAAAGTATTACTGTCGTTAGGTGAGCTTGGCGTGGTAGGTAAAAAAAATTTCTATCCTCCTGAAGTGTCATTGATAAGCATCAGATAGCTCATAGCATTGACTCTATTGCAAAGTGGCCATGTGATAAAGTCAACTGCCAACAAGAAAATAAATCACTAGTTCAGTCTCATGTTCTGCATTATAATTTTCAAACATGGCGTGTCATTGAATTGAAAAGTCCTGCCACTGATCTGTCACTTGTCTATTAGTGTTGTGATTGTATGAAGATTTTTTTTAAGATAATCTAACTTGCCTCCACAGTCCATGGTGGAGCTTTGAAAATCATGCCCCTTGATTAGTGGATTTTTTATTCTGACAAAATATATTTGCATCTCTCAATGGATAACTCCGACAAAATAAAAGAAAGAATCAATACACATAAGTATCCATTCTAAACCTAGTCATTTTGCTCTCCTTAAAAATATATATGTGCAGAGTCTCAACCTATAAATCATTGAAAAAAAAAGAAAGCATCAATACAGATAATTATCTATTCTAAACTTAGATATTTTGTTCTTCTTAAAAATAAAAGAATATATTTGCAAAGTCTCAACTGATAAATCATACTCCATAATTTATCAAATGATATATATGTTTGTTCTACAAATATTTATACAAAACACCTATCCTATAGGAATTCTACTATAGGATAAGTAAAGCATCAACACATAATTATCCATTCTAAACTTAGCCATTTTTGTTCTCCTTGAGAACAAATATATAAATTTGCAAAGTCTCGCTTGATAAATCAGACAGAAAAAGAAAGCATGAACGCGCATAATTATCCGTTCTAAACTTAGCCAGGCATTCAAGAATTAAAGTTTTACAGAATTGGCGACGACGTTATAGCACATTGAAAAGTATTAAAAGCATTACTCGAATGATTCGAAATCTCGATTTTCAAAAAACGTAAGAATAGAAACTTTGAAATGGCGAATTATTGGCCCAACAAAGATATTCCATTTATGGGACAACTTGCTACTTTTCCATGTTGCTAAAAACCGAAAGTGAAAATGCGAAACAGTTTGGGAAAAATTTCCCGATTCGGCGTACATATTGATGTATAAAGAAGAGCCGAATTCTTCAGAACAAGAAGAAGAACAAACCTTTCTTGCATAGAGTGTAGTCTGTACTAGTACTGTTGAGATCAACCATCTGTAGCAAAGTAGCAAGCTTGAATTAATCAATGGCGAAACAATGGTGGCAGGATGGCCGGAGCGCGCAGGAGAAGGCGATCGACGACTGGCTTCCCATCACGTCGTCCAGGAACGCCAAGTGGTGGTACTCCGCCTTCCACAATGTCACCGCCATGGTCGGCGCCGGCGTCCTCAGCCTCCCCTACGCCATGTCCGAGCTCGGCTGGTCAGTCCTACTATCTTCTTCATCTTCATCTGAACGAAGAACACACGAACGAACCAAGAAATTAATCTAACTGAATTCTTGAATTTTTGCAGGGGACCTGGCATCGCGGTGCTGATCCTGTCATGGATCATCACGCTCTACACGCTGTGGCAGATGGTGGAGATGCACGAGATGGTGCCCGGGAAGCGGTTCGACAGGTACCACGAGCTCGGGCAGCACGCGTTCGGCGAGAAGCTGGGCCTCTGGATCGTGGTGCCGCAGCAGCTCGTCGTCGAGGTCGGCGTCAACATCGTGTACATGGTCACCGGCGGCAAGTCGCTGAAGAAGTTCCACGACGTGCTCTGCGAGGGCCACGGCTGCAAGAACATCAAGCTCACCTACTTCATCATGATCTTCGCCTCCGTCCACTTCGTCCTCTCGCAGCTCCCAAACTTCAACTCCATCTCCGGCGTGTCCCTCGCCGCCGCCGTCATGTCGCTCAGCTACTCCACCATCGCGTGGGGCGCGTCGGTGGACAAGGGGAAGGTGGCCGACGTCGACTACCACCTGCGCGCCACGACGTCGACGGGGAAGGTGTTCGGCTTCTTCAGCGCGCTGGGCGACGTCGCGTTCGCGTACGCGGGGCACAACGTGGTGCTGGAGATCCAGGCGACCATCCCGTCGACGCCGGAGAAGCCGTCCAAGAAGCCGATGTGGAAGGGCGTCGTCGTCGCCTACATCATCGTCGCGCTCTGCTACTTCCCCGTGGCGCTCGTCGGATACTGGGCGTTCGGCAACCACGTCGACGACAACATCCTCATCACGCTCTCCAGGCCCAAATGGCTCATCGCGCTCGCAAACATGATGGTCGTCATCCATGTCATCGGGAGCTACCAGATCTACGCCATGCCGGTGTTCGACATGATCGAGACCGTGCTCGTCAAGAAGCTCAGATTCCCTCCCGGCCTCACGCTTCGCCTCATCGCAAGAACACTCTACGTTGGTAAGCACTGTTCAAGTGTTCATCATCTGAACTTAACTGAATTTTTTATTAGATCTTGGCATGGCTGAAACTGATCTGGAATCTGTGCAGCGTTCACCATGTTCATCGCGATCACCTTCCCGTTCTTCGGTGGATTGCTTGGGTTCTTCGGTGGATTCGCCTTCGCGCCAACTACTTACTTCGTAAGTTTTCCATTGATCATTTCGTTTTGATGGGTGAGAGTCTGAGAGATGATCAGAGTTCAGAACTGACGGTTATTTTTTTCTGTGTTCTTTGGCAGCTTCCCTGCATCATGTGGCTAGCAATCTACAAGCCAAGAAGGTTCAGTCTCTCATGGTTCACCAACTGGGTAAGAACACACAAACTAATTATGCTCTGTTTTTCTTCAATCTTCTCCCCTGTTTTTGTCTGAAATGAAAATGCCTCTGCTTGATCTTGCATTCTGATCTGATTTGTTTTTTTCAACTGATTCTCTTTCAGATCTGCATCATTCTTGGAGTGATGCTCATGATCCTGTCACCAATCGGAGGACTCCGGCAGATCATCATAGATGCCAAGACATACAAGTTCTACTCATAGATTACATGTTCATCATAGTAATCTCATGTGGCTGCAAGTTCAAGTTCTACTCATAGGCACACATGATGAAACCAGTTACTGCAAAAGTTTTTTTTTTAGCCAACAAAGGAAGAAGAAAGTTCAGCACCAAGTTCATACATTGTCACTACGACGATGATCTTTTGAGACGTGTCATGCATGCATCAGTCGTTAATTATGTGACTTAATTAAAAACAAAGAGGTTGTGTTTGTGCATTGTCGCTGGGTTAATCATACTGTGTTTTTATATTTCAATCTACTATTATATTGTAGGCTGGACATGGAAACTGTGTGCAGAAAGATGAAAGGGATGGATAATTACTGGTTGATTCTTTTGCTTTCAAGTTTACTGCGTGTACATATTTACCACATGCTGCGATTTTTTACCCTGAATCTTGGCATGCTGCCCTAAAACCGCAACTTCGGATTATCACCGTAATCGATCGGATACTGCCAAGTGCCAACAGTTGAAACTAGCACCAGTTTTACTCTTATCACCTTTACCAACAGTTGAACTAGTTATCATGAAATTTGGGTTTTTTTTAAAAAAAAAGCTGAATGGGCCTTTCGTTTTAAGTTTGTAATACAAAATAAATTGAAAGTTCTACATGGATCCAACCAACATTTGGATGAAGAGAATGCGTACCATTCTCAAACATTGAACCCCGAAAGTTTCTCAGAAACTAACCACTCACATCACTGACTGCCAACAAGACCTTCCAAATATATTTCTAACCTAATCCAAAAAAAGAAAAAGGTTGATTTCCACAGTAACACAAGGGTAAGCTCTTGGGCAGTAGTAGGATGGCACATACATCCGGATGAATAAAAGCTAGTGCATGCATAATGGGCACTTTTACCAGACGCCTCAATGTTCAGACAGACTAATCATTCAAGTTCTCAAAGAATGGGCACAAGATAGCTCAGGACAATGTTTTCCATCTATCAGTCATCCTTTTTGTACAGTTTCCAAGATTACATTCACAACAGCAAATGCCACTAAAAGACTATCTCAAAAATGGCTCACACATAAGGTGTTGAAGCCATGGAACCTCCACCCCCTCTCCCTCTCTCTCATCAAAAAGACCATCGCCCTCAAAACAACCCATTATTTTGATCGAGAAAAGCACTTGCGGACGACCATCACTTCATGGCTGGCCATAAACTCATTCCAAGAAAGCTTTCACTTCATTTGATAGTGAAACGCATGATGGACTAGTTTCCCACACACATTTGCCAACCTATCATTTGGCTCCCAAAATTAGTGCAGTTCACAAATTTCTGTGCAGACAGGAAACGTTAGAAGCATCCGCCCCAGTCATGCTTGACCTCCTTATGTATCCAAAAATGGTCTATAAGATGTCAATCTATTTCGCCCTCCTCAACATCAATCGTTGGTTCATCTGCAGACTCACCTTCCTCATCCTCTTCATCATCATTTTTCATATACAAACCAAGCTGTTCTAAAGGGTTGCTACCTAGCTGAAATCCAAGGCCTTCAGGCGTATGAGTTGGACTCGTCTCACCAACCGAGCTGGGAAACTGTTCACCTGATGTAACAGTTCCAAGCATTTCAAGATCTTTCAAAAAGAGGTTCCCTTCATTGATGTCTACAGTTTTCTCCATCTGCAGGGTCAATAGCATTCACACTAAGTATGTACGTTAACAGAGTATAGTGCTTCTGGCCAGAATCTCATCCATGATTTACCTGTTGCAAGGCTTTACGAGCCGCTTCCCTCTCACGTTCTCTTTGGCGTTTAGCTTCTGCAGCAGCCTCAGCAGCTGCTGCTGCCTCAGCTCTCTTGCGAGCATCTTCAGCTGCTTTTGCCTCAGCTTGTATCCGAGCTCTCTCTGTAAGGAAGACCGCGCCTCAATACACAGAAGTGTACTTGGCTTATCAGCCAAAAAGTTATCAATTCCTTCTCACCTTCTCTTCGTAACCTTTCAAGCTCCTCCATGTCGTGTTGAAGTTTCTCAGGATCCTTTTTCGCGACCTGATATTAATAATATCATGTGAAGATTACTAACAATGTCATCAGCTGCCCAGGCAACAGTGCTCTCAATCAAAAGTTTCCAATGCATACCTGATCAAGAGTTTTCTCACGAGCCTTAAAAATTGTATCAGCAAAGCGGTTTAACAAAACAGCAGCTCGGTATTGCTTTGCAGGGGGGACCTGTTTCTCAGACACATTCTCCCCTGAAATATTTAGATGAATATATATATAAGGCTTTGGGTATTCAATGAGACCATTAAGAAATTCCATGCTTACCCTCATCTTCGGCAGAAATAGGTACAGGATCACTACTTTGTTGTGGTAGATTGGTCGAGCTCAGTGGATCTGTAATCATAAGAGGAAGACGTTGAAGTACACAAGACACAAATAGCTATTCTAGAATTGCAGAAGTTCAAAGAAAACTATGCATAAAAAGTTAAGCAGACATGGGTCCTGCTGAATCTCACGCTGTTCCTATAAATGCTCCAATATCTATGACAGTTACATCAAAGTGCAAATGGTTTACAAAAGATATTTAAATGAATTGACCAAAGGTAACACATACATCCAACGATCAGCCTGTGTAATGATATCTGGATAAATCATTTCCCAGAAAGTGTGATATTTGGTGGGATAAGAAAGGTTAAATTACTGTCCTACCCGACTACACCCGACATTAGAACACATGAAATGCAGTCTATATCAACTACTACTTCTAATTGTTTGACATGTGATAGTTAAAATGAATTTAGGAGTTAGACTTGTTTGGGTCACAATAATGTACCCAGCATGTAAGCTGACCACATCAGTTTGATATTTGGTGTGTTAAAACAAGTCTGAATAAATTGGCTAAAGACAGACATGTTTTCTCAACAAATTTTATTGGCCAGCATGGATCCAGTATAAATGCATAGTGATGTAGCACTTAGGATCACTTGAGATAGTAGAAAATAATGGTTTGTTTGCCTGTTCAGCCCAAAATAACATAAATAGATTAAATTACTGTCCAACCCGACTACACCCAACAATAGAACACATGAAATGCAGTCTATCAACTACTACTTCTAATTGTTTGACATGTGATGGTTAAAATGAATTTAGGAGTTAGACTTGTTTGGGTCACAATAATGGACCCAGCATGTAAGCTGACCACATCAGTTTGATATTTGGTGTGTTAAAACAAGTCTGAATAAATTGGCTAAAGACAGACATGTTGTCTCAACAAATTTTATTGGTCAGCATGGATCCAGTATAAATGCATAGTGATGTAGCACTTAGGATCACTTGAGATAGTAGAAAATAACGGTTCGTTTGCCTGTTCAGCCCAAAATAACATAAATAGGTTATTGGTGTTAATTTTTAAAGGATGGACTGTGCAACTGTATCAAGTGTATGCGTTCGGCTCCAAAATACTCCCTCAAGTCCCAAAATATAGCCCCTTTAGCTACATAGCTAAAGGTAATTATATTTTGGGACGGGGGGAATACTAGGGTAAGCACCATACCGTTTTCCTGATCCAACCTAACCGCAGATTGCGTGTTGTCCTGCATGTGAAAAAGAGAGGAACCATTGAGAAATTCAACTCATGTCCCAAAATTCTAAGACATTCACTGTCCCCAAGATTTTTGAGATAAGCACCTTGGCCCCACTTGTTGATGGAGGAACATTGACATCCAGATCGCTTCCAGAAGAGCTACTTGAATCTGAATCTGAAGAGGTAAAGAAGGAAAAGGAAAACATAAATGCATTGGACATGAAAGTCTAAACAGGGTAGGAAAATGAAAAGAGAGAGAAAAAGAATGATGTCATGACTCATGCGCCAAGGGGCAAGGGATCATAGGATGTGTCTTTTTAGTATTGCATGCAGTCAAACATTTTCAACTATTGGTATTTATATGGACATTTATACACTGGGATTATAAAAGATGATATACGTAGATTTGTCTTAAAATGTGTTTCCGTAATACCATGGTATCCTAGGATTTGACCAACAGATGCTACTGGACGAAGTTGCATTTTATAGGCCATGTCAATGTCCAAACGATCAATATTGTAACTAGAGGGAGAATCATAACAAGAGGACGCTTAGGCACCTCCATATATATAATATATGATTTTAATCGAAGTTTTGTATTTTGATGGTTCAGAGCTGAATTCAGTAAACTTGCACCAGAATAATCAGTCATAAAGACATCAATAAATCTGTTGGTCCGGTAAAGAATGACTATTTAGATTAGCTATTTAAATGGAACAAAAAATGAACTATTTAAATGGAACAAAAAATGAAGTGTTATATATACATTTCATCAGGACAGACAGGATATACAAGAAACTATAAAATAAAATACAATTTCCCTTCAAGGGGGAAACAATAAGGGTTCAATTGATTGAAATGTGTATATATTGACAGCCGGTTAATTGAATATTACGTGTGCAATCTATTAAGTTTTGGATAGTTATATTTGTATTTTTTTTTAACTTCAGAATAGCTGCACGCACGGGAACTGTACTATATGGATGTTTTAGACATGGGCACAAGAATTAAGAAAACAATCAAATGACGTTGTTGCTCTCCATTTATATTGCATTGGGAAAGATGAATCGCTTTATTTTGTTAGGGAGATATCATTTATTTACCAAGGGAAAACAAGGAAAAGTAGTCGAAAGTTATCTAGAAATTCTAAAATGACTTATATTTAGTAAAGAGCTGAGAAGGCTAAAACGACTTATATTTGAGATCAGAGGGAGTAGAATCACTTGTTCAAGACTAACATGATTTACACAATGGTGTGGTTTGATAGCATTTACAAAATTGCACGGGCAAACAGAAGGGGAAACAAGGAGGAAATAACCAGGCCTTATGGTCTAGATTCAAGCAAATATATGTTCAAGGTATGTGATCATCGATGTGAACAAAAAGAAACATGAATTGAAGGACTCTCATAGAGCAAAGATCATGAACATACCATATTAATCTGAGAGATAGAGTTGCGAAATAAATTATAAAAGAAACACAGAATTTCAAAAAATCTAAATACTGTATAAGGATGATTACCAACTTGCACCTAAAGGAAACAGTCAAAAGAGTCAATGTCAATTGCCAAATAAAAATTGCAATACTTGCCCACTGACATGAATGTTCAGCTGACTTGTTTGTCCACTTTTGCAGCACATACGCATGAGAATTTAGGTTCTTTTTGGTGCAGTCCAATAGCTAATACAGGATTGCAATAAATAACACTCGGCATATTAAACATCGGGATGAGTCTGAACTAAACAAGAATCAAACAGTCCAGACATATCAATAAGATCTCAAAGTTAAGACTTTGAACTTCTATCTACTTTGTAAACTATATACATGTACAGACCAAGTACTAAAACAGCATCACAGAATAAGGATGACAGTATCAATAAGGCCATCAATTTGTATCACGCAACATGGCATAGAATTTAAGAAGGTTATAAAGCCCAGGCTGTTGAAAACATGTTACTGAACTCAGCATCAGAAGAGAAGTGAAGACAGAAAGTTAGCGACTGTAAAACAATAATAGATTGCATAAACAACATACCACTGGAGGATGATTCTGAATCACTACTAGAACTGCTAGAAGTGCTATGCTTGCTGCTTCTTTCTGCAGTTTCACTTTCAAATACTGCAGGAGGATACGTCAAAGGTGGAAGATCATTCCCACCAATATCAACATCTTCTTCAACGAGCTCATTACCTACAAACATGCATATAAAAGTTCAAAACCACAAAAGCAATAATTATCATAAAGAATCAAAGAATGAGATGTACACCTTCTTCATGATGCATCGATGAGTTGCTAAGCCCATATTCACTTTCAAACTGCCAAACAGATTGGAAAACAGTAATCAGCTAATTAACCGATGAAAAAGATAACTATAATACAACAGCACCCACCTCAACCTCACGATGCTCATCTTTTGTAGGGTTTCCTGACTGATTTACCCTATCATAGTCATCAAGAAGCTTCTGAAGTTCAAACAATGTACTATCACTTAGGACATTCATGTCAAGCTCTAACTCATCTTCATCACCCTCATTATCATCAGGAAGGTGGCTCCTTATAAAATCAACTACATGATTAGGAATCAACCCACCATATGATTGAAGTCTTACGCTTAGCTCATACTTTTGTCTGTCCGTCATAATCTCCTTAGAAGCCTGTACCACTTGAGCATCATCAATCACCTTAAAAGCCTGCACCACTTGAGCATCATCAATCACCTTAGAAGCCTGCACCACTTGGGCATCATCAATCACCTTAGAAGGCTGTACCACTTGAGCATCATCAAGGACCTTATCAGCTTCTACTACAGGTATTTCAAGAGAACCCTGAACCAAGGGAGAAGCTTTTCTCTTCTTTGGTTGCAAAGCTGGCTTAGTTGAAGCATCCTCTTTTTTAAACATATCTTTCTTGTGTACACCTTTTGTCGAGTGCTTTTTCTCAGAAGGGTAATCTTTCTCAATGGTATCTTTCTTAACTGCACCCTTTTGTGATGGCTCTCTTCTCACAGAGAATTTATCATCTAGTGAAGGAAGCTTCTTTTCGATAAACTTCCATCTAGTTTCAAAAATACATTTCAAAGTTTTGCCCATTAAATTCACGTCATTACCGACTGGGTTATAAGTCACGGCATTGTCAAAAGTAAGCCTCACATCTGCAGCAAAATCCCAAGGTGTAGAGTACATGCCTGCATTCAACTTTTTCTCGATGGTACCCAAATCCATTGGCTTCTTGATTATGTCAAAATAATCAGGAATGTTCAACTGTACAACATCAACCGGCGCAAGGAACGGACCAGCCCACTGATGCTTGAAGAGGTTCTTCAGAAGGTTGCCACATTGTTTAAAAGCTTCTGCGTAGTTTGCAGACCTGACCACAGGTGTGGCTGCTGATGGTGGCACTCCTCTGCCAGACTGCACTGAATTGCTCCGTTTAAGCTTCGCATCGTTTCTCTTTGCAACTACGTCTCCAGAAGCTGACGCCGCCCCGCCATTCATGCTCACCGCAGCCGGCCTCGAAAACAGCCTACTCTGTAGGGCCTTAACCTGCTCAAGCTCCTTGCGGAGCCTCATCTCGAGGTCCTTTTTATCCGAAGGCGACATCCTCGGCAGCATGAAGACGTCCCGCGGCACATTGAACCCCGGAAGCTCCCCTCCATCCTCTGTCTTCAGGATTCCGCATTTCCTCTTCGGCACAGCACACGAGCTCCCCGATACGATCCGCTCCGGGCTCCCGATACAGCCCTTCGACTCCCCCACCGTCTCCACGCCGTGCCGGTAATCCGGCACGAAGCCGAGCGGGTGCCCCTTGGAGAACTTCTGCGTCTTCCCCATCATTGCGCGCAAACCCCCCTCACGCGTCAGGCCGGACCAAAGAAAATCCACCCGCAATTCCTCAAAAACCTAACCCTAACCCCTCAAGGAGGGGGAGGAGGCCCAGCTTATTATTCCACGGCCGCCACGGATGAGGGGCGGCCCCTTACAAAACCCTCGAATCCGGGGGGCGAAGCAGCTCGATTGGCACCACCACCCGCGGCGAGAGATCGAGCGAGCGAGCGAGCGAACGAACGAACTCACCGACCGCCTCCGCCTCCGCCGCCGCCGCCGCCCCCACACCCCCACACCCGGCGGCGCCGCCGCGAGATCTCGAGGCCTTCCCACGCGCACCCCCCGGGCGCCGGCGCCGCCCGCGAAACCCTAGAGCTCTCCCCCTCCTCGAGCGGGGGGAGGCGTAGGGCGGCGAGAGAGGAGGAGGAGGAGGAGGCGGCTAGGCTTACGGCTTCTCCTCTCTCTCTCTCTTTCTCTCTCCTCTGTCTCCGCGCTCGGCTATCTCTCTCTTTCTTTCTCTCTCTTCTCGCTTCAGCTCCTCGACCTCGCGAGCTTTGGGGGCTCGAATCGCCAAGGGTGGGGGCCCATTTGTAAGCGGCGGTTTTAGGTGTCTGCTCGGTCGCTGAGCTGTGGGGCCCACGTGGCAGTGACTAGGACGGGGGCTGCGCGGCTTGTTGCGAAGGGGGATATCCTGGCCGTTGGATTTTTCGGGTGGACGGTGGTAAGGGCGGTTGCGTGTCCTCGGGGCTAGCTAGGCCTTTTACCATTTGTTAGAAGCACCTATTGCCCAAAAAAAAAAAACTTCTGCGATGAGATTTTTTTCTGATTAAAAAAAGGCCTCCAGGGATAAGCTAATGCTAATCCGCAAGGTTTTGATGATAAAAGGTTGAGGGTTGGTTTGGTTTGTGACCTAGGGCATGTTCACTTTGATGCTATTTTGGCATGGTCTCTTATATAGTTATCAAAATTTGGCAGCAAATTAAATGTAGCCATTTTTTTGGCAAATTTATTAAAATTTGGTAAGGTTGAAAATGGCATCAAAGTGAACAGGCCCCTAAATTGGCCTTACTAATTTTTTGACAATACCAAATTTTGGTAAGTTTTGGCATGATTAATTTTGGGAAGGCAAAGTTGTATTTGGATTGAAGCCAAAATAGCATAAGTTAACTATTGAAATGGCCTATTTTCTTAGGCATATCAAAATTTGGCTTCAAACCAAATAGACACTGAACACTATTGAAATTTACAAATATTGGTAAGCCAAATTTAAGCCTCAAACCAAACCTGTCCTGAATGTATGTTTTAAGTGGATAACAATTAGTGGTCCGATGTTGGTTAGTGGAAAAAAAAACCTTTAAAAGCTTCATATATCCGGAGGTATATATGAATAATTTATTTATTGAGAGTTTTATTGATTTTAGTGCATCATTAAAATGTATTCATTGAAAGTAGGTATGCACATATCCGAAGGTATACTTACTCCTATGGTATGCCATGACATTGGCGTATGACATGACCGGAAAAGCAACTTAGAAGCTATAATTCCCTCTTCTTCTTTACCCCTAATCTCCCGAGAAAATGAAGAAGCCATGGTTTTGCCCCCACAACTTGATGATGGCAACAATTGGCTTAAGGACGCAAGGCACATCTCGCTACCCCTGTTATTAGTTATTTGTCCGACTTGATTGGGTCATGGACTCAATCAATCAAGACTCGTAGGGCGAGGAGTGAGCCCAAGTGATTAATTGGCCATTTGGTTTGGTAGAAGTTTAATTGTTTGATACTATAAGGGAGAGAGTAAAGGCTTCGTTGAAACTTGTCTACATAAATGAACAAAGATTCTACATAAATGAATCAAAGATCCTAAGTGCCTAACAACAAAATATTGGTCACTAAAAGAGCAAATACTAAATATAAGTTTGTGATGTTAACTAATGACCACTAGTTTAACTAGTACTTTATTTCTTCAGACCAATTGTTGATTGTCCTGACTGCCTGAGCAAAATGCAATGCCTAATTGTTGATTGTCTCGACGGCCTAAGAAAAATGCAACGCCTAACTGTTGATTGTCCTGGCCGCCTAAGCAAAATGCAATTACAATGACAGCAACAAAGGGAAAGGGGTATGATCAAGCACGACATCTGTGAAATAGGGAACACATTCTGTGAAGATTATTTCAATTGTAAAATTATATAATTACATGGAAAATTAGGAATATAATTGTTGATATTGCATTGCAGTTAGGACCATACATTCTGACAAGTGTAATTGTAATACAGTTCATGTATAATAAATTTTATTTCATTAATAAAAAGTACATTGCACTTTTTCGGACTAAATTTTAGTGTTGGGTCTACTAATGCACATATCTCATGTGATTATAGTTTCTCCATTACCAAATGCTCATGCAAGTATACGGGTTTAACATTTCATAGTATGAAATATGTCCTATACACATAAAATTCCGATGCACAATAGGTATCAAATGTCACAGAAAATTCTAGAACAACATGTATATATAGATGTTCTTCTAATGATATGATAATTGCTCGCGCATTGTAACCAAAATTGATCCGGAACTAGTTTTCTCATATGTGTTTTTCTTGTTTTCTCGTATGGAGAATCATAATGATCTCATGGGTTAGCAAAACGAATTTTTTTTTTCTGGAGCCGGTTTATTTTTTTGTTTCCTCATGCCTATGGTTCTTTCAAAGAACTGGAATGCTTCAGTAGGAGCGGGAGGACATATGGACGGAACTGCGTTGTTAAAGCGTTAGAGATGGAGAAATACCGTGTAAAAAAAGAGGTAGAGAAATACATGAGTTTCTTCCATATTATTTTTTCAGTAATCAGTTTCAACTCATTGAGAAATTTTTAACATTTCAAAAAAGAAAAAGAGACTAGTTCCGTGTTAGCACGCTTTTCAACCTACTACCCTGTTTTTTTATGATTGAGATTCAGATTTAATTACCTCTGTTTACTTAGCCCGCTTTTCAAACTACTTAAAAGGTACGTTCCATAAGAAAACTTTTATATACAAGTTGCTTTAAAATATCAAATATATATCCATTTGCCAAGTTTATAATAATTAAACTTAATTATTATGTGCTAATGACTTTCTCGTTTTACATACACCAACTTAGTATTTCCTCTTCATCAAATTCAAATGCCACCATATATCTATCAGGTATCCTTGTAACTGCAAAGATTGGCTGTGTTTGAAAAGAGAGGAATAGAGAAGATACACAAAACAAGGTAAGCTAGATTACTGCCTAATTAATTAAGTACTAATTATTTTAAACTTGCGAAGTGAGCTAACTCATCTGGTTAGCTTTCTGTGTTTGAAAAGAGAGGAATAAAGAAGATATAAAAAACAAGATAAGCTATTAGTGCGTAATTAATTATTTTAAACTTGCGAAGTGAGCTAACTCAACTGGTTAGGTTTCTTGTGGTGAAACCAGTCCATCCGGGTTCAAATCCAACCGTAGATTTGACTCGGGTGCTCGCATTTACAACTAACTATTTTTTCAGTTGTAGATGACGTACCCGTCAACAGTGAGACATCCGTGGGCCTAGTCCTTCGAAGATGTCCGTACAGGTGAGTGGGCGCGTATTGTGGACGCATGCGTTTGTATCGTGTTTCTCAAAAAAAATTAAACTTAAAAAGTGTATTAATTTTTCTTTTAAAGCAATTTTTCTATAAAATGTTTTATAAAAAAATACGCAGTTTAACATTTCGGGAAATATGTGCGTGAAAATATACTCTTCTTTCAACTCTTAAAGGCAGCCAAATACAGAGGCCTACTTTAGTTCCCATTTTTCCCCCAAAAAAACATCACATCGAATCTTTGGACACATGCATAGAGTATATTTAAATAAAAACTAATTGGACAGTTTGTATGGAAATCGCGAGGCGAATCTTTTTATCCTAATTAGTCCATGATTAGCCATAAGTGCTACAGTAACTTATATATACTAATGACGGTTTAATTAGGCTCAAAAGATTCATCTCGCGGTTTCCAGACGAGTTATGAAATTAGTTTTTTCATTCGTATTTGAAAACCTCTTCCGATATCCGATCAAACATCTGATTTAACACCTAAATTTTTTTTTTCGCGAACTAAAACCACCATGTTCAGCTCTCAAACGCAGCTGTTCAGACTTGAGAGTAGAAGAAAATGCCAGCCACAAAGTGTCACCAACTAGCCGGGCCCACATGCCAGCTCGGACCCGACCAATTCCTCTTCCCCTCGGCCCTCGCCTCCACCTTCCGCGCGGCCACACCCACGAACCCTCACCTCCACCTGCACACGCAGCAGACGACGCCGACGAGTGGCCGCCGCTCGCCTCCCCTCCCCGCACCGCGCCGGGCGCCAGATCTTCCAGAAGCTTCTAGAACCCGCCCGCTCCATCCAATGGGGGACAACGCCTCCGCCTCCGCCTCCGTGCTGGCGCCGCCGGTGGGAGCGGGTGAGGGTGACGCGCCGTCGTTCTCCTACCTCGCCGCGCTCGGCAACTGCCCGCTCGTCGCCGCCGTCCTCGCCGGCGCCATCGCGCAGTTCATCAAGGTGTTGACCACATGGTACGTCACACTGACCTGGATCCGAGCTCCCCCCGTGGCGGGATCTGACCTGACCTGACCTTGGCGTGGGTGGGGGGTGGTGTAGGTACAAGGAGAATCGGTGGGACGCGAAGCAGCTGGTGGGGTCCGGCGGGATGCCGTCGTCGCACTCGGCCACCGTCGTCGCGCTCGCCGTCGCCGTCGGCCTCCAGGAAGGGTTCGGCAGCTCGCTCTTCGCCACCGCCGCCATCTTCGCGTCCGTGGTTAGTTCTTCATCCGAATGTTCAGGCTTTTGTTAATGGGGTGTGGATCTGATCACTGGTTTTTGGAATATTACTAGTAGTTGATTGGTCGGGAACGAGTAAATTTACTATGTTCTTTCTACAGTTCTCTTAACTGGTTCAATCCATTTTAAATCTTGATCCGATTCAACTGGTTCAATCAATTTTCTCTGATAATCATGGCAGCAAGGTTGCATTTTTTTTCTCGCTTTATTGCAATATGGAAGAGAAGATGTATCCTGAGATTATAATTGATCAGGCCTTCTTTGTTTAGTTGATTAAACTAGTGGAAGGAAGGACAATAGCATGTTAGCACTATGATTGTTCTACTTATATTGGCACTACAAAAATCAGTCGAGGACATCGCAATAATACAAACAGCTGACAGCTAGCCTCTTCCTTAAAGATTGAAAGTGTCCTGTGATTTAGCTCTCACCCTACCTGTCCCGCACCTGGCAATGTAGCATCCTCACATAATTGATTGTGATTCTTATGGATTTTTACAGTCATCTGCTTCAGAAATGCAGTATGCTGCATTTTCATCATGGATTATATTGTTCTTTTCACTTGGTGGAAGCTGCTAACTTTTCGGCAATTACTTGCAGGTTATGTATGATGCTTTTGGTGTCAGGCTACATGCAGGGAAGCAAGCAGAGGTATGACCTGAATATTTCACGTTTCTATTACCATTTAATTAAAAGCAAAAGGACACGAGTCATTTGCTGGAGAGAGAAGGAAGGGTGTGGTTCTATTTGAAATATGCACATGCTTTAATATGTTTGTGATAGTCTGAATTAATAGCCCATGTTATTCCTAGTATTTATCATATGTTGAGAAGGATGTTGTCGATTTTTCTGTTGGATATCTCCATAATTTCTTTAATTCTATGGATGCTTAAATTGCATTCCAGTTCTAACTACTTTAACATGTTAGGTCTTGAATCAAATTGTGTATGAACTCCCATCGGAGCATCCACTGGCTGAAACAAGACCACTCCGAGAACTCCTTGGACACACACCAGCTCAGGTTTGATCTGTTGCTTGAATGTATATGTTAGCAATTTAGAAAGTCAATTGTGCATGTTATTGCATAAGATGATATTCTGATTTCTAGCACATATGTGAAACACATTAATGATTTCAAGATGCATTTCTCAGGTTTTTGCTGGTGGGGTGCTTGGATTTGCAGTGGCCACATTTACAGGCATGATAGCTGGGCTTGGTAACACTGGTTCATTGCCCTGACTGCCGGATTGGCGATATTTGTAGCTTCACGCCAAATTTGTTGAAGTGTTAGAATCCAAATCGGTTATGCGTTTTCGGGTCGCGTACAGGAGTATGTAAAGTTTTTTTTTTTCTTTTGTGGAATTCGTAAGCCAATCTCATGTGAGAAAGAAAACTCATGTCATTCTTTTGTAGCTAAGAAATAATCAGCTTATTTGTATTCACAAAATCACAAGTGCTCCTACTTGAGGTGAAATTTGATGGTGATCGACCATTACCAGGTGATCTTTGGTCACTGGTCAGTACTGTCAGCCATTAGGCACTAATATTCTGCTAACTAAATTTCCGTAATTTAACTGACAATGGTGGAAACCAATTGAATCGTTAGATAGGTTAGTCCCTAGACTCGGTGAAAGCTTGTATGTGTTATTGTGTTTGATATGAGTGGTGGCGTTTCAGCTCCCCTTGCCGTGATTTTTTTTTCCTTTTCTTCTCTCTTAATGGAATGATACGCAGCTTTCGTGCGTATACAAGAAAGAAAGGAATGATAAGATCCGGTGAACAGTGACAATATAGACGGCCTCATCTTTTTACTAATGCTTATGCTTATCAACCAAAATTTAAATTTTCACTCTTAAATTTAGAGCTGATTTTAGGGTTTTTTTTTATCGAAATTTATTTTTTAGCCTTTCACAAATTACTTTCCGTTTGCGAATATGCCGTTTGGCTTATTCCACCAAACAGCCAAACAATGGGGCTGCCATCTCTATATGCTACAAGTTTGTCTAAATGACATGGTATTCGATAATATCAAATTATTTTTCTTAGAAAGTTAATAGTACTTGTATGGAAAGAATTTTGCTTCTGGCACATGGTAATCACAGATGCAGCTAACATAGAAGTGTGATAAGCGCAAAACTTAACGCTTAGCATACCGCTGAAGCCTGAAAGTACTTGTCAAGTTATTTTGTTGGGCTACTCGTCAAGTTTTTAACAAGAATCAGAATCTCTCACCCTCAAAAGGAAAAAAAAAGGG
The DNA here is from genome assembly GCF_000147395.1 of Oryza glaberrima. Lineage (NCBI taxonomy): Eukaryota > Viridiplantae > Streptophyta > Magnoliopsida > Poales > Poaceae > Oryza > Oryza glaberrima. The sequence goes on from NC_068333.1 coordinate 1,370,685, forward strand.
AAGGAAAATACCAGAATCTGATATAATCTCATACATTACATTTCTGTTAAAATATGCACACTATTTTTTTTTTCATCAGCCGACGCCTTACGCCCAGTGAGGAGGTTCACAACTGTGCAAATACAAGCGCATATTCAACAGTATCTAACTCAAAAGCCGGCCCAATTATACTTCAAAATTTGTGAACTCTTGACTCTCCATTAATGCCTGAGGTAACACCAGTCCACAAGTGTGCCACTCACCGAATCTCAGCTCATATCCTAACATCTCATGGTTCTCTTAGCCAGACTGTAATTCCACTGTCTGTTTACCGGTAGTATGAGGCTGTGATGTACAGCAGAGCAGCGGTAGCTGCTGTAACAATCAACTCCTGGAAGAAATCACCAGGTAGTTAGTTTTTCCCTTTTTTATATATAATAGTAGGCAATGGTTCTGAACAGAGTTGATAGATCTACAAATCTTTGCATTTGATAAAAAGAAAGTGCATATTCTTTTGTACCTGATAGTAATAAACAATGCGTGGAGTATACTGCCATGAAAACTCAATCACGTTAACAGCTGCTGTATAACCCTGGAAAGATTCATACAAAGAAAACCAAACCAAAAGGCAACTGATAAATATTATGATAGGTAGATAACATGGCAGCAGCAGATCAAGAAAATTCCAGCATTGCTTACCAATGACGCAGCAAATACACATCCAAATATCAAACCCAAAGCACGGACTACTCGTTTTGCCATTCGTATTCCACGTCCTTCAACCTCACCATACTCCTGCAGAAAACACCAGGATGCGATCATATGACCATTGTCTAATCATTTCAAATAACGGTCATAAGATTAATATAAAATAAATTCATGATGGTACCCATCATCAGTAAGAACCACCCCATTTGAAAAATTACAAAAGCTTTTGGGGGACGGAATTCTGCGCATCTTCTTTTGTTTAATTGCCTTTCAGTTTACAACAGAATCAGGTAATGGAAGCGAAGTCAAATGATAAAACAGGTTCAGTAAAAATACATTAATTATATTTGACAAAAAAAACTGATAATTATGGAAGTAGCAAACAGCAGCATGGCACTCCACAGTAAAATGTGCAAATTACAGTATCATGATTCATAAAAAGGTAAATAGAGGTGACTAAGAAATATTTTCTCACATTATATATTGGCGTTATTGGTGGTTCAGTAGCCCTTAGCTTTTGAAGTATTCTGTAGAAGAAAGCAAAACATAGGAACTGCAATGGCTTCCAGTCCGCATTGCCCATGATAGCTATCCAAACAACCTGCAGGGTAGTAAAAATAAAAATCTTTTGCAAGAAAATCGTAACCAATGAGATAGAGGTATCCTCAAAGCATTATTGTCTAGAACAAAAACATAGGAGTGTTACTCGCATTGTCTAAATAGTGCCAATTCTAGCTTTACAAAAAGAAACAACATGTTTACTCTTATTAATTGACCTCGGAAACATATGAAGGTTTTAAACAAAAGTAACCTAGCCGCGTGGTTATAGATAATCCAATAGGACTTATATACCTTTGGGCTCTTAATAAGGGCATTCAAGCAGAAACATTACCTAGATAAATCAAAACAAGAAGTATCTGAACAAAAACTTGTTTAGGCTAAAGCAGCATGACAGCATCTATTTTGGACTGGAGCACAACGATAGAACTATATAATAGTGCATGCATTCAAACTAACATATTACAAGAACATTATACCGCACAGAAGCATGCTCCCAACTTATAAGTAAACCCCAAAGAATCAATATCTTTAAAAATAGATAGATTTTGTTATAACAATTATGATATAGAGCCCTTGCAGATATGGAAGACAGTGCCACAAAATTGCAAAAAAGGAAAAAAAAGGTCAGAATTATATCACTAGTTGATATAGGCATGTGCTAAATATTAAGAGAAGAGCTGCATACAATGGCTGCTGATATTCCTAAATTGATGCGCATGTCCTTTACTGTTGATTTGGAGGATCTGCAAGAAGAATATATCAACCACTAGTTATTGGATTCAAATGGATGTTTCTGTTTAATTTAAATAACAAGCATTCTATGTGCATATCCTTCTCAACAATTTCGCTGTCCATGCAGAACTAGAACATTGGGGGCCTCATCGTTTGGCTTTTTTTCGTAATAAGCCAAAACGGCTTATTAGAGAATAAAAATGAATTTGTAGGTAAAACTTTTATATATGTGTTCTCGGTGACTTAAAAGCCAATGCTGAAAAAGAAACTACGTTGAAAATATCTCAAAATCAATGTCAAAATTAAGTTTGAAAATTTAAATTTTGGCTTTTTCTTTGGCTGAATAGGCCATCCAATGGGGGCCTGGAAATTTCACTGCTCATGTACAATGCTTGTCCTATAAGATGGAAATGAAAACAAAACACCAGCTGAGGAAAGCAAAACTGAATAGGGCAAAGCTTGTAGGACAGGCCTGCCTTTCAGCGGCCTCATCCACTTCGCAAGAGAAACAGGGCAATTCAAATTTCTTATGATCTCTACCAAATCTTCATGGCTGTGTTTATATGAAAGATAGAAGCTTGTTATTTTCCATAAACATGCATCACATCAATCATTGACATACACCCAAAGAGATTATCGATGGACTAATGAAATATAGTATTCTAATAATAAACTTGATTAAAAAGGTACCTAGGTCCCCAAGGAACAATTGGCTGGTCATCAGCATACTTGATATCCTTCGACACCTGACAGTGGAAACAAAAACCAGGGCACCAGTGAATAAAATCATAACTGGATAATATAATTGTAATTGTAGGAAATGATGTAGACGACTTTTGAGCTACTAGTTTATCAATAGAACAAAAAATGTTTGTGGATAAACTAACTGTAGTAGGTGACTTATGTCTGGATATAATAACAACTGTTGCCTTGTTTGATCCTCTATCCATTTCCAAAGTTCTTTATATATTTTCAATGCAGTGGTAACTGGTCCCCTAATTTTCATAAACACCAGTGCGAGATGGTGCCATTCATAGCATGTGTTTTAGTGTTTAGTTACTTGCCTCCATCTTATGTGTTATAATCCTGTGATAAGCACTAGTAAACCGAATACTCACAAAACTATACTCACAAAACTTGTTTCTTTTGCAAATAGGATATGTAGGAAAGCACTCTAAAATCTTGCAGTTTTGGGTGCCTCTGCATTTATAGAAATCTGACCTGAACAGAACCATATGTTACTCCTTTCTTCCTATACTGCAGCTGCTGCATCATCACAGTGTCGTATGCCTTCTCCAACTGAAACCACAACAAGTATATCAGCAACAAAATAACAGTAACATTGCAAGCCCAAACATACAATCTCGGCACAATACAGAACCTTTGACAGGTAGTACTGATCTCCATTCTCGTCCGCTTCCTTGTGCTTCCTCTTGTAGGCCAGCTTCATGTGGTCGAAGCTATCAAGCGGGGTAATACCCAGAATCTAACAATCCAACAGCGCAAAAAATCAAAACACAAGTCCACCGAGCGAATAAAAGTTTAGGGGAAACTGCTCATTTCAGCTTCCACCTCGTAGGGGTTCTCCTCGTCGCTGAACTCCGCGCCACCTGCCGCCGCTGCCGCATCCGCCGCCACCACGACCAACCCACGTCGCCTCGCCGCCGACGCGAAGACCCTTCATTTCATGCCAAAAAAAAAAAATCTCAAACTTATCCACAAACCAAAACAACCCCGGTCCGAAAAGCGGCAAGGTGAATTTACCGAAGCGATTTGGGGCCGGCGCGACGAGGGAGCGGGAAGAAGGCGCGGCGGGACAAGGGGGACACCAGCGCGGGCACCGCCGCCGGGGCGGCTGCAGCCGCCGTCGCCGTCGCCGTCGCCATTGGTGCGCTAGGGTTCAAAGCCTCGGACGCGACGCCATGGGAGGGCAAAGCGCAAGGTCTATCTCTCTGGGAGGTCTCGCGGAAGGTGGTGGGGTTGGGCCCCACGCGACCCCTCATGGGCCCGAACGAGTTAGGCCCAACATCATAATGGGCCTACTGGGCTTTCTGCCCATGTTAATGGCGGTAGCCGCCGCCGAGGGGGTATACGTAGTAGGGGGCCCAGCACGCGTGGGGAAATCTCTCCTCCAATCCGTTTCGGCCTCCTCGCGAGCGATCCCCACCTCGCCGCAGTTCGCCGACTTCTCGCCGCCGCGTCGCGCTCCCCCGAGGTCCACTCCTCTCCTGCCGGAGAAGCGGGCCTAGGCGAAGAGCAGCGCCATGGCGACCGCTTCGGGTAAGTTTTTTGCTAGCGTCCTTTTACCGGTTTCCGTAACCCTAGCTCGATCCTGCGCAAAAACCGCGTGGATTTGGTGTAGATTTCGCTGGTTTTGGATCTAGGGGCGTTGATAAACGGGTGATTCCGCTTCGATTCGACGGGAAATAGGGTTTCGCGGGGATCCGTACGGTCTCTGCGTTGCCTGAATTGGGGATCGAGGCTGTTGCGATTGGTTGATGCGGGGAGATTTCCGCGGATGATTCTCTTATTACGGTGATTTCTCCGTTGCTGCAGTGTCGTTTAAGTCTAGAGAGGATCACCGGAAGCAGCTCGAGCTCGAGGAGGCGAGGAAGGCTGGGCTCGCGCCTGCCGAGGTCGACGAGGATGGAAAGGAGATCAATCCCCATATCCCCCAGTACATGTCCTCAGCCCCATGGTATCTTAACGCTGATAAGCCGGTAAGTTGACGCTTGCTCTAACGGAAAAAAATTACTCTGTACGAGTCAGGTGATTTTTGGTTAGTGGAAGTTCTGACTTCATGTTGCTTTGATGGGGTTCAGAGTTTGAAGCATCAACGGAATTGGAAATCGGACCCGAACTACACCAAGTCATGGTACGATAGGGGTGCTAAGCTTTTTCAGGCTAACAAGTACAGGAAAGGAGCTTGTGAGAAGTAAGTGCGGTGTTCATTTCATTATGCCATTAATCCTAATCAGCATTTAATCATAAAGTTTTAACAATCTATTTATTAAGTCAGGATGCATCAATATGTAGAATTTGATTTGTCTTGTTATTCAGAATATATTTGAATGTTGTTTTGATTCCAAATAGCCTTACCATGTTTAAGTTTTTTTTGGCCTCTATTACTTCTATTCCCAGCCCAGATTGTCTAACGGAGAATTATCTGTATGTTCCAGCTGTGGAGCCATGACTCATGACAAGAAGTCATGCATGGAGCGACCTCGCAGTGTGGGAGCTAAATGGACTAACATCAATATAGCACCAGATGAGAAAGTGGAGTCATTTGAACTGGATTATGATGGAAAGCGTGATCGCTGGAACGGTTACGACCCATCGACGTACACCCGTGTTATTGCAGATTATGAAGCTAGAGAAGAGGCTAGGAAAAAGTATCTGAAAGAGCAACAGCTCAAGAAACTTGAGGAGAAGGATGGTGAGGAGGGTGATGAGAACGTGGCTAGTGAGGAGGATGATGAAGAAGATGGTTTGAAGATAGATGAGGCTAAAGTTGATGAGAGTGCTCAAATGGATTTTGCTAAGGTAGAGAAGCGTGTACGTACAACAGGTGGTGGAAGCACTGGAACTGTGAGGAATTTGCGTATTAGGGAAGACACTGCAAAGTATCTTCTGAACCTTGATGTGAACTCTGCATACTATGATCCAAAAACCCGCTCCATGCGTGAAGATCCATTGCCAGATGCAGACCCCAATGATAAATTCTATGTGGTAAGTGTGAGACACCCTACAAGTTTAATGCTTTACACTGTGTTATGGCCCATATTGATTTCTTATCTTGCAAAGACTACTTTCAGTATTCTGATGTGTTGTTTTTCACAGGGTGATAACCAAAATCGACTTAGCGGACAAGCTCTGGAGTTCAAGCAACTCAACATACATGCGTGGGAAGCTTTTGATAAGGGACAGGATATTCACATGCAAGCTGCCCCATCTCAAGCTGAACTTCTATTCAAGAGTTTTAAGATCAAAAAGGAGAAATTGAAATCTGAAAACAAAGATAAGATTATGGAGAAGTATGGGAATGCTGCATCTGAAGAACCAATCCCTCGGGAGCTTCTTCTTGGACAAAGTGAAAAAGAGATTGAATATGACCGAACTGGTCGAATAATCAAAGGACAGGTTGGTATACAATACTAGTTACTGTCGATTACACTTCTATAGCTTCTTGCTCAATAGTTACTTCTTCCTAGGATGCTAGGATGTAGTGGTTTCAGCCTAATCTTCTGTCATCCTTCAAATCTCAAGTGTTTTTTTTTTTTTTTGTTCTTTGCCAGTGTAATGTTGTCATAGTTCTTCCTTTAATAGTCTATTTCCGTAACCTGTCACTATAGAACTCTACACCATATAAGATGTGCTGTTTAGCTAACTACACATAATAATCTGTTTCTGAGAACGCTGTTTAGCTAACTCGTTCCATATCGCATCAGATGACAAGAAGCTTAAGGTTTGTTCTAAGCACTTAGGCAGTTGCAAGTTATAGAGACCATTCATTACAACTGCAAGAAACTTAAGAAATGTGGAACAGCACATGAATGTAGAACTCTCTACACGAGTGTAGGTTTTGTGCTTATACCAGTTTTTCCTATTAGCTCTATCCATTTCTGGGTCATTACTTTAATACTTTTCAGTTGTTCACATTATCTATTGTCTTTTGCATGTATTAGTTCATGGATTCTCAAAGTTCATTTCATACAGGATGTAGCCCTCCCCAAGAGCAAATATGAAGAGGATGTTTTCATTAATAACCATACAACCGTATGGGGCTCATGGTGGAAAGATCATCAGTGGGGCTACAAATGCTGCAAGCAGACTATCCGAAATAGCTACTGCACTGGCTTAGCTGGAATTGAGGCTGCTGAAGCATCGGCTGATTTGATGAAGGCAAATATGGCCCGCAAGGAAGCTGCAGAAGGTAAGCTGTTGAGAGATATTTTGGCTTTCTGTGTATGTCTTGTCAGTTTACACTACACATGATTTAATATTCATATTGCCAGTTTAGTTTATGTGGGATAAAAACATGTCTTCGTGGGTTGCATAGCTATCATATCAATGTGTTTTCAGAAAAGTATTCCCCTCAAAGTTGTCTTATTTATGATAGCGGGAGGCCTCAGATGTCAGTTGCTTCATGTTTATCTTGTTCAATGATGTTTTGTGTGGATAATTGGAAACGTGCAGCTGAAATTCTTTCCATATAAACTAGCTTAAGTGGTCTATTTTACATTAAGCCATGTGTGAGTACTGTTAGTCCATGATGATGAACTTCAGTTAACCTGAAATTGCCAATGCAGATGAGCCTGTACGACATGAAGAAAAGCGACTGGCCACCTGGGGAACTGATGTGCCTAATGATATTGTTCTTGACAAGAAGCTGCTTGATGAAGCCCTAAAGAAGGTTAGCACCTTTCATCTGATATTATCTGTTTCGTTCTGTCAATATATTTATTTATGTAGATGCTGACGCTGAGTTCCATTTTTTTTGCAGGAGGGTGCGAGGAGGAAAGAGGAGATGGATGAAAGGAAGAGGAAGTACAATGTGAAATGGAATGATGAGGTCACCGCGGAAGACATGGAGGCTTACCGCATGAAGAGAATTCACCATGATGATCCTATGAGGGATTTCCTCCATTAGGCCTTGTATGCTCCATAGTTGCTCATATATGAGCACAACACTCTTCCTTGCAGTGTCACTTGTGTAATGTATTAGCTGTGGCTATGTCTTCCTCTAACTGGAGTGATAATTTAGAGCTAAGAGCTCTCTACTTCTCTTCCAGATGTTACCATCCTCTTGTCCGGATGGTTGTGTTTGTATTGCTGATCTTTCTATAAATGATATGGAAAAAAGGAGTTGCATACTTGCATATGCTTATTTGAGATGCCGAAGTTATGGATACGTAATGTACAAAGCAGGATGGAGAAGTGCTAATTTTTGTGTGTAAGTGACTCGATTGTATTTACCATGATTCAGACTCTTTTTATACTTTCTCCTGCGACGGATGATCACCGTTACCCATGCAAGATTTTTTTTCCCCTGGAGAGTATGCAAACTGATGATCTAAACAAGCCGGAAATCCCTGTTTCTTTTTTTCCTTGTGAATTGTGATAAACACCCAGCAATATACATCCATGCAACCAATGAATGCAACAATCCTACATAAAACTAATATTTACACGAAAAGACTCCAAATTCAAACTATAGCAATCTTAAGAACACGACATAATCTCCTCCTACCTAAGCCCCTAAAAATCTTCCAAACTCCAAACCATAGCTACCTATCAATAACTCATAATAATCATGCTTAGATTATGAATATTATACAGATGACTAATAATAAAGTAAGATGATGATGTGTCATAGGCCTCTCGCGAGCATGGCTTGGAATTCCTCGGCGGATTTCTGGTTCTGCAGCCTCATCTCCTCCCTGAACTTTCTGATGAACACCTCCGCCCTCACATCCACCTCCCCCATCCCACACGCTCCTCCTCCTCTCAGCGGGCTCATCAGCAAGCTCCTCACGCCGCCGCGCGCCGCCTTGGCGCCGCCGCCGTTGGTCGCCGCGCCAGCGGCAGCAGCTTTCTTGCCGCCGCCCACCCGCCCCTTGCCTCTGGCCCCGGCAGCGGCGTTGGTCGCAGCATCAGCGGCAGCGTTCTTGGCGGCGAACATGGCGCTAGCGTTGGTCGCGGCTACAGCGTTGTTGTTGTTGTTGGCGGCGGCGGCGGCGACGGCGCGCGCCTTGCAGCTGGCGGCGCCGGCGTTGGTCTTGGCAGCGGTGGTGTTCGGCTGCTGCGCCTGCGCCTCGTGGACGGCGACGTGGTGGGTCTTGGGATGGCTGTAGAGCTCGTCGATGTAGACCGGCGCGAAGCTCCGGTGATGGCACCACCCCTCCCGCTCCCGCGTCGACGCCGTGGCGGCCTCGCGGCGCCGGCGCCCACCACCATGCCCGCCCGGCCACCGCACGGCGCGGCGATGGATCTTGGACTGGATCACCGCCGCAACTCCAGCGCACCTCCGCCACCACAACCGCCACGGCTTCACACTCACCCTCCTCCTCCCCCTCGTCGACGACGGCGACGGCGACAGCGGCCACCCGGCGCTGCTCCCGCTCGCCATGCCAAAGCAAGACATGCTAGCTAGCTCTCAGAGAGTTGAAAGCAGCGTGTAGATCGAAGTAGGAGACGCCGCCATGGGAGGAGAGGAGCTTTATAGCGGCGATGGCGAGAGGGGGTGGCGTGAGGAGGAGGCGGGGGATGGCTTTCGGCGGTTTTGGCGGGTAAGACTCACGCTATGTGGTTGACTGCGCATTCCTTCTTTGGTTGGTTGGTGTGGGAATGGCAGTTGGCTAGCAGCTGCCTAGCTCCAACCTGTCTGGCTGGCTGCTTCTCTTTTTTTTTTCGCCTTAAATGGTATTCTTTTCCTCGGTCTATACATCTAACCGGATATATACAATCTTTTATATTAGAAACTTAGCATATTAAATATAAAACTTAGCCCTCAAATAACCCAATCTGAAATGTGCTTATATAGAAATTTAAATTTAAAACTTTAGGGTGCTACTCAGGTTTGCAACCTATAGGTTATTTCTCTTTGCTTTGCTTTGCTTAGCTTAGCTTGCCAATGCCTTTACTGCTACTGCTTTTTTCAGGCTTTCTCACCTGCTGGGCTTGTGAGATGTGGATTAGTGTCAACTGTCAACTGTCACTGTACTCCAGTAATGTGATGGGTGTTTTTTCTAATGTGATGTTTTTTTTGTTTGTATTGAGGATTTGAGGGATATTCTCCTGTTCTTAAAATTCAGTCTTTTGGGGTTCTTTTAGGGGTAACAATCCATAATCTTCTTATGTTCTTATCACATATTCAGGAAATTTAATATATGTTATTTTCTAAATCTTATTGTCTAATAGCCTTATCTTTTCTCTTATGCTTATGCTTATCATTCAAAATTTGAATTTTCAACCTTAGTGATTTCATTGAAGTTTATTATTTGCTTTTAGATCGTTAAGAACACGTATATAAAAGTTTTATTCACAAATTATTTTTCGTTTGTAAATATGCCGTTTGACTTATTCCCCAAATAAGACAAACGATGAGGCCGTAAGACTTCATCTGGATATGAAAGGAAGGATTTTATATCAATGGTTTTAAGCACGGAGTGAGTCCCAAACCCAGGCTGATCAACCCACTAATTTGTGGTGCTAGCCACTAAAAACCCATGGGACTTTCTCTTTATCACATATTTAGAAAAAGAAATAAACTTAATTATATGGAAGTGTTTTTTTAATATATGACAAATCCACTAATATCAGTTTTACTCATCAGTGTGATGTGTTCCATTAATTTTCCAAATGATTAGGCTGTTGGGTCAAGGTGATCAGATGGTCTTAATTAGCATTTGGCTGAGAATCAAAATGACTGAACTTTGGTATCTGATTCTTTTTTGGGGTGTGGAAGTACCCTACTTGAGCACCGAAAACTATCTGAAACCAAAATGAACATTCTCTTGACTTGACTAATATTGCAGCAAGTGAGACTTGACCAACATTAACTCACTGATGTGCTATAAATCACTAGAACCTGAGATTAATGATTGTTTAATCAGAAAAGATAACCATGCTAACAGCATGCATGCTTAATAATTCTTGCCCTTTTGGATCGCTTGAAAGTGTGGATACACAAGGCCCCATCTTCTGGGTAGCTGTCTCAAGTCACAGGGACAAGCACCAAAGGCCAAAGCAAACAATCCAGTAGAGCACACATGAAGGAAGATATATACACATCTTCACAGGTCACAACTCACAAACAGCTAATTACAAGTTGCTTTTTTTTTGACCAAATACAAGTTGCTTTGAGCAAGCACACCGACCACTTATGGGACTTGTGCTTGCCTGCCTAAGAAAAGAATTCTTAAAACTCCTCCCAAACTAAGTTTCTCTAAGTACAATTAGCTTTAGAATCTTGTGTGATCAAGGGGAAACTTCTCTTGAGATGCATACGTCTTCTTCATCGGCAAAAGGGCGGCAGGGCAGATTCCATCATGTTTGCCGAGATTTTCTTCTCATAGATCTCGTGAATTCGTGATCGATCGAGCTAGCTGAAGCTGATGCCCAACTTGCAGCAAAAAGAAATAAAAAAAGGGAAGAAAAAGGAAGATTATATCCTCGTCTTGTTTGCGTGTACGTTGCTAGCTTAAAAGCTACGAGAATGGGAAGAGGAATATGCACATCTTTATCAGATGAAAAATTAACTAGTTAATCAGCTCGTTAACTACATGGTAATTAATTTAATCCTACATGCTAGTGGTACTGGAGAGGAGACTCATATGTGCAGGCACACGAGGGTCAATTTTAATATAATTGTGGTAGATTCAGCGATTTAAATATTCAGGAACTGTGTCTTTCACTCTTTTTGCATCAAGGACTTCAATTTGCTGGCTTGCTGAGCATGCATGTGCTTGAGGAGTGGATATTCTACTACCCTGGACACATACGTATATATGGTCATAGGCAGCTGGATTTATTTGACTAATTGACTGTAGTATTGATATCAGGGTTTACAATCCCAATATAGAAAATAAACCGCTCATGAGATTTCGTGGAATCCATTTACAAAACCAATGAATCCCAACAAATATTGTCAAAAAACTAACATTCAGTTTGTTTTGTTTTCATCTTTGACTTAAAATACCCGAGCGTTTTCTGCTTTCGACCCGATCAGAAGACTAGTTTTCTTTGGGATTGTAAACAGAGAGCTTTAATTAATTTTTCGGAATTGCTATATTTTTGTCAGACAGTTTTCTAGTGCTGATCTGACGAAAATGTTTAGTTCACTTTTCTGCATGGATGATCAGCATAATTGGGCTGGGCTGCTACACGGGAACAAGTGGAAGAATAAGTTCATGTTAGGTCCCTTCTTTTTTACGTTAAGTTTTAAATCACATCCCTAAACCGCAAAATGGGGATGAACACATCCTTTATTATTCAAAATTCAGTCCTAAAACAGTATTAAAGGCTATTTTGAGTGACATAGAACAATAAGCAAAAAAACAAAAAAAAAAACACATGAGACCTATATGTAAGTGAAACATATCCGATGCCTAAAACAGCCCAAGGAGTTTCTCTCATAAGGCTCACATATTTGTCTTGCTGCCTGGCCTTCTAGGCCTGTTCCAAGTGCAGCGGCGACCGGCGGCCCAACCCAACCCGTGAGCCCACCAGACCGATGGATAAAAACGGTATGAAAATTTCACGAGCGACAGAAAAAATAATATAATAATAATAATTTTTACCACGGTTACCGTTTCTTAAAAAAGATATAGTTTTTTTCCTATTTCTATCAATGTGGAGTCAAAGTTGACACTAAATATTAAATCTATAAATATAAAATTTTTCTGTTTTTATTTGTTTCTATAAAATAATAAAATAATGACACCGTTTTTGACTATTTCCAACCTCGTCCCTACGTGGATCGATCCGTCCGATACCAATGTTTCCATGGTGGTAACTGAGCTCGGGACTCCCGCCGCTTAGGTTGATTAATTGCGTCGTCGTCGTCGTCGCCTGCATGCCCCCGCCGCGCTGGAGCGCACCGTCTGACATGCTTCGCCACGCATGGCCGCCGCGCGCTGGGTTTGGCATGGCGCGCTTGTGCGTCGCCGTGGCGCCACGGCCGTCTCCGGCGCGCGCGTGGCATCCATGGCATGGCATGCAACCTCTCGCGTTCTCCCGTCCGTCCATGCCCTGCACCTCACCTACCGCTACCGTCCAATGCACATACGCTGTTACAGACTTACAGTTCGTGTAAAGTTTAACAAAATTTGTTCAGATATGGTCATATGGATAGACTCGTAGGACCTTTTCACTGTGTTTAGAGAGCTTGTAGTTTCTTTTAAATCTTAAGAAGTTTGTTGCAGTTTTTTATTACAATCTCAAGCTTTCTAAACAGAGTAGATTCTCGCTTATATTATTTTTAAAAAGAGACTACACCACGGAATTTCGTCTGGACGGGATACTTAATACTCCCACGGAATTTCGCTTATATTATTGCTGAGGTTATCCCACACCCCACTTTTTAGCTCTTACTCTATAAGGGCACGTACAACGGTGTTTATTAGTGGTCTCTCTCTATTGCCATGCAAGTAAATTTGATGACATGGAAGAAAGAGAAATGAGTATGGTTGTTATGCATGACAACAGCTCAGAGTCGACTCTTAGCATTTATTAGAGCAAATTTTGTTGTATGGTGGTGAAAGAAAGGAAAGAAAAGTAAGAAAAAGTATTTTGATGAGACCATATTGTCTCTAATTGTTGTAGGATGCTAGTATCTAGATAACGTAGAGCTCATATCTGACTCTACCTTTGTACATGCCCTAATGCTATGTACTCTCTTCATCCAAAAAAAACTTAATCTGAGGACCGAGCATAGCTCGGTTGGCACATTCGCAGTGGAGCGAACAGCCGGTCGCGAGTTCGACTCGCGGGACCTCACCTCGACGGGATTTTTCCCCGTCTTTCTTCGGGACTGTCCTTCGGGGCAGTCTCGATTAGAAATATGGTACACACGCGTGCGTGTTTAGTGGGACTGCACATTTCCCGTGTACTGAGACCTAGTGGTCTCCAATCTCATTCCTAGTGTGTGTTAAGGACGCGCACGCGTGTGTGTGCGTGTGTTGTGGTGTGAGTGTAGTGTGTGTGAGTGTGCGTCCTGAGTTGTACCATTCTAAAAAAACTCAATCTAGACGGATATGTGACTTTTTCTTCTTGTTCAACGAATCTGGATAATTAACTCTTTATCCAGATCCATTATAATAGATGATGTCATATCTTTGTTTAGATTAAGTATATTTTCTCAAAAAAAAAAGACTGAGTGCATTTTCTGAGACGAATAGAGTAGTACTGTAACTCTAAGATGCATCACTTATCTCACTTTATCTGTGGTGTTACTCATCCTACACCTCCAATTGCTGTGAGAGTGACGAGATTGACAAGGCAAGATTGAGAGAAGATTTCTCTTGTTCGGCAGCTTTAGAGAAGATCTCTCTAGTTCTCCACACGCACGTTTTCCAAACTATTAAATGATGCGTTTTGCAAAAAGTTTCTATAGGAAAATTTCTTTATAAAATCATATTAATTCATTTTTTTCAAATTTAAATAATTAATACTCAACTAATCAGTATGGTTCATCTCGTTTCACGTATTTTCTTAATCTTCTCTTTTTCTCTCAACACAAACGCGGCCGTTTGTTTCATTGGAAAAATAAAGTGTGCGACGATAGAAACCAGACCTAACCAGGCATGGTACACGCATGTGGCAAGAATGGTAGTACTTACTTTTAGATCAATTGGTAAAATAAAATATGATACCCGATACTTTTATGGTACATAATAACTCCACAATACTTAATACTTGATACTATCTTCATTCTAATTGAAAAAGAGTTTATTTTTTTACAAGGATCTGAAAAAAACTTGTTCATATTTATATATAGGGAAAATTGGAACCATGCCATTATAATTTTGCAAAACTTGAGATATGCCATCCTGACCCACATGTCATTGACTCATGTGGGTCCTACATGTCATTGAGATACCGATGGCATATCTCAAATTTTGTAAAATTATAATGGCATGGTTCCAAATTACCCTTATATATAAGTGAATTTTTGAGATGGAGGTAGCGCATCCATAATATTCATAGGTACTATAAAATTTGGTACCAAAAGGTTCAAGTATCATCATATTGATCTCCATGACACCAAGATACCAAGATACTTGTACTATGACATTTGGTACCTAATGGTTCAATTATCATTATACCTAATATCACCATGATATCTTAAGATATCATGATATATATTTGATACATTTATTTATGATATTTAGGTATCATCCATATCTATATCTATATACTACTCGTACCTGTTTAATGGTACCATCATACATGATACCTTCATGATACCCAAAGAAATCATGGTACTTAGGTATCATCCGATATTTTTATATTTATTGAAGTTATCATGATACCTGAAACCTTCATAATATCTGATGATACTACCTCTATATTTTAATAGATGACGCCATTAATTTTTAGGCAGATGTTGGACCCTTCATCTTATTCAAAAATTTTAGGGCTAATTGGATCCATACCATTAAAAATATGTTGGTTTTGAAATATGCCACTAGTATTCACGTATCGGGAACCATGCCATTATAATTTTACACGTATTCAAGATATGCCACTACCTTTTGGATGCATTTACAAAAATCTGGACCAAACTACCCTTTTCCCCTTGTTCCTTCTCCCTTCTTCCCCTTTCTTCTTCCGCCTCTCCTCCATGGCGTGACCTGACCGGCGATGGTGGCCACCACAGTCACACCTCCTCCTCTCTCTAGCACTCTTTCATTCGTGTCTCCCTCCACCTTAGCCCGCCGCCGGCCTCCTCATACGCGTCATCTCCCTCCACCTCGACCCGCCGCCGGCCTCCTCTTGTGCATCAGCACGTCCTAGATCCAGTCGCCTCTCCTCGCCGTGTGAGGAGCTCTGGGCAATGGCGATGACCAAGGAATT
This sequence comes from Oryza glaberrima, assembly GCF_000147395.1. Lineage (NCBI taxonomy): Eukaryota > Viridiplantae > Streptophyta > Magnoliopsida > Poales > Poaceae > Oryza > Oryza glaberrima. Next base: position 1,386,243 of record NC_068333.1, read on the forward strand.
AAAGAGCGGCCACTTCTCTCCGGCAAGCTCCTGCACCTCCCTCCCTCCCTCCCTCCCTCATCGCACCCGTAGCTTCTCCGGTTCAGCAGCTGCCTCCACCACCTTGACGCCCGATGCAGCGAGGATGGCCTTCGTGAAGAGCCTCGGCAGATGGCGGACCTGCGGTGTTCTGTCCAGCGCTCCGAGCTCCCGCGGCGGATGTCGCAGGCGAAGAGAGGTAGAAGATGAGTGAAGAGAGAGAGATAGAAGATGAGGGGATTTTTCGTCCAATACATGCAAAATACGTATCTTAGTGGCACCATTGAGATTACGAACAAGCAGCAGTGGTATTGTTACAAATACATAAATAGTAATGGCATATTTCAAAACCGGCAATTTTTTAGTGGCACCTATCTAATTAAACCAAAAGGTGAGTGTGTACGTTCTATGAATCTGTCACAAGTCACGACGCCGCGAGCCGCGTCCAGCTACAAACCACTCAACCCAAACGCATCCAAAACCCCTCGCTGAGCTGCCATGCATGCACTCCCCCTTCTCCCACTATAAATTATCACCACCTCATTCCCGCCATGTCTCACCACCACCAACACTGCAACACAACACACCACCATGAAGACGGCATCAATGGCGGCGTCGCTGCTCATCCCGCTCTGCCTCTGCATCCTCCTCCTGCGCGGCGCCTCCGCCGTGAGCGACCAGCAAGAAGCCGGCCGTCGCGATAGCTGCGACCGCATCGACCGCCGCATCCGCGCGCTGGAGCCGACGCGCCGCGTCGACTCCGAGGCCGGCCACACCGAGCTCTACGACGACCGCGACGGCCAGCTCCCCTGCGCCGGCGTCGCCGCCGCGCGCATCACCATCCAGCGCAACGGCCTCCTCCTCCCTTCCTATTCCAACTCCCCCCGCCTCGCCTACATCGTCCACGGCCGTGGCATCGTCGGCGTCGTCATCCCCGGCTGCCCCGAGACGTACCAGGAGACCTCGTCGTCGTCGTCGCAGGAGCAGGAGGACGACGAGCGCCGCCGCCGTGGCCGCCGTGGTGATGAGGAGAGACGGCGATCGAGCGAGGGAGAGGAGGAGGAGGAAGAGGAGACCAGCCGCCGCAGCTTCGAGCAGTCCATCCGCGACGAGCACCAGAGGATCACCACCGTCCGCCAGGGCGACGTCGTGGCCATCCCCGCCGGCGCGCCGTTCTGGGTCCACAACGACGGCGACTCCCCGCTCGTCGCCATCTCCGTTCACGACGTCAGCAACAGCGCCAACCAGCTCGACCAAACCTCCAGGGTACGTACGTGCGTAATCAATCTCGAGATTAATTAATTGATGGACTCCATCGGTCGAACACCTAACGTGCAATGTTTCTTCTGCAGCGTTTCCGGCTAGCCGGCGGGCAGGCGAGGAGCGAGGGGAGGCAGAGGTACGGCGAGGGCGAGTCGTCGGAGTCGGAGACGGAACGCGGCGGCGAGGAGTCGTACAACATCCTGAGCGGCTTCGACACCGAGCTGCTCGCCGAGTCGATGCGCGTCAGCCCGGACATCGCGCGCAAGCTGCAGGGCCGCAGCGACAAGCGCGGCAACATCGTGCGCGTCCGCCGCGGCGGCCTCCGCATGCTCCGCCCGGCGACGGAGCGGGTGACCGACGAGGAGATGATGAGGGGCGCCAACGCCGCCGCCGCCGCCGGGAACGGGATCGACGAGGCCGTCTGCCTGATGAAGCTCCGCGAGAACGTCGCCGACCCGATGAAGGCCGACCTCTACACCCCCAATGGCGGCCGCATCACCGTCCTCAACAGCCAGAAGCTCCCCGTCCTCAAGCTCATCAAGATGAGCGTCAACCGCGGCGTCATGCGCCGGGTGAGACGACGAACGATCACTGTTTTAAACAATCGGTGGACGTCCACTTGTTCCTTGTATGTCATCTAAATTCTTAAGAAAAATTTTTAAAAAAATTAACATGATAGGTTAAAATGTAATATATCACTTCACAACCATGTAAATTGAAATTCAACTTATACATTTTATTATTTTTGTTACAACTTGTAAAAGTTAAATTTGAACCTGCATGTTTGTGAAATGATATATTACTAACTTGTAATTTTTTTTTAATTTTTTTATAGTTATTTAGGTGGTATATAAGAAACTGGTGTACGTCTATCCGAGAGTTTAGAATCCAACTTCTATGATTAATTAACAGACACGAATTAATCGATGGTGTTTGATTTGATTTGCAGAACGCGATCCTGGCGCCGCACTGGAACATCAACGCGCACGCGGCGGTGTACGCGACGAGCGGGAGCGCGAGGCTGCAGGTGGTGAGCAGCGAGGGGCGGCGGGTGTTCGACGGCGAGCTCCGGCGCGGGCAGATGGTGGTGGTGCCGCAGAGCTTCGCGGTGGCGGGGCGCGCCGGCGACGAGGGGTTCGCGTGGGTGTCGTTCCAGACGAGCGACGGCGCCATGAACGCGCCGGTGGTTGGCAAGTCGTCGGCGCTGCGCGGGATGCCGGCGGACGTGCTGGCCAACGCGTTCGGCGTGTCGAGGGAGGAGGCGCGCATGGTCAAGTTCGGGAGGGGGCAGGAGCTCGCCATCTTCTCCCCCAAGTCCGGCGCCGCCGCCCGCCGCCGCCGCTCTCCCGGCCACAGGGACGACGGCGTGCTCGCCGCCCCGGCCTGAGGCGTACGTAGATTCCAGCGTGAGCGCACGTGCGCATGTACATGTACTACTAATAATGTGCACGTTTTCCGTTAAGGGTGCCACGCACTGCATGCACCGTATGTTGGCCCGTACGTGTACGGTGTACCTGATCTAGAATAAATGAAGTCGCTGCTGCTACCAAAGTGCAGTGTGTTAATTAAGAGCTCGTTTCGCTTTATCAATTAAAATTTGGCTTAAACTGTGAATTAACTGTGGAACAATCCGAAATTTTGTCGGTCGATCAGCGCATGAATCTATCCATGGCTGTGTTCTTAAGAGCAAGTTCCCAACACTCATCTCTCTCATTTTCCACGCGCACGTTTTTTAAATTGCTAAACGGTGTGTTTATTTTAAAAAAAAGTTTTCTATGCGAAAGTTGTTTAAAAAAATCATATTGATCCATTTTTGAAAAAAAAAGTTAATATTTAATTAATCATGCGCTAATGAACTACTCCGTTTTCCGCGCCCATTGTGCAGGTTCCCATTCTCCCCTAGCGAACACAGCCATAATATTAGTTTTACATGAGCTCGAGGGAGGAGTCGTCAGCCATCATGTGTAGTTGCTGGAAGTAGGGACGTAGGCGGGTGACCGTCAACCTGTTTATAGGTCAAACAAGTAGTAAACCTGCGGGTTCATGTGTCGTGGTCCAACTTACTGTATTTAGGGATGTAATTGGGTCAACCCATGAATCTACTTATATGTCAAAAATACTAGTAGGCAATACACAAATCAATCAGCGGCTTACTCACTAATTTTATCTATAAATGGATTCTCCTGGTCGGCCCACTTATACATCCCTAGCTGGAAGGTGAGCGAGGAGGAAGAGAGGAGAGGGGGGAGGGGGTGAGGAAGAAGGCAAGATGAGGTGGAAATCACATGCTAACTCAACAAGTTAACCACGATCAAACTGCCACATCAGTAGAAACCATTTTCAAAACCATGAAAGGAGTTGATTTGCATCGGTTTTCAAAGATGAAAAAGGTATACTCTTTTTAGTTTTGCAGTTGGAGACAATTCAACTGGGGAGCAAGATAGGGGAGGAAAGACAGACTTATTCCCAATGCGTACAGAATACTGGCCCAAGTCCACTAAACTGCCCAAGATTGCAGGCTCACAGCACAGCACCAGGATTGCTAACTCAACAAGTCAACACGATCAAACTCCCACATCAGCAGAAAACCATGAAATGAGTTGGTTTGTACTGGTTTTCAAAGATGAAGTAGGTGCTACACTCATTTTGCACTTATGCGGTTCAAGGAGGCGATTCGCGAGCAAGAGAGGAGGGAGGAACAACAGACTTATTTACAATGCGTACAGCCCAAGATTGCAGGCTCACAGCACAGCACAGCACCAGGATTCCTCCATTTCCACCGGCGCCGGCGGCCGCCGAAACCGCCCGCTGCACTCCGGCGGCCGCCCACCGTTTCCCCCCACCAAAAAAGGTACCACCGCCGCGCTCCTTAACCCCCCTACCCCCGACCATGTCGCCGCGTCCTCCTCCCTCCAATCCGCCATGGCGGCGCCCAAGCCACTGTCCCCGCGCTTCGCCGTCCCGCTCGCCATTGCTCTCCTCCTCGCCCTCGGCCTCGTCGCCGACTTCCTCTGGTCATCATCTTCCTCCTCTGGCACCTCCGGCCGCGGCCAGCTCGCCTCCGCTTCCAGGACGGTAAGCGCTTGATTCCGCCCAATGCGGCCTGCCCCGCCGCCGTGATGCAGCTTACTCTACCAGCCTATGCAGGCGACGGCGAAGAAGAGCGGTAGGGCGCGCGGGAAGAAGCCGGCGGCGGAGGGCTACCTCAATGCGACGTACGCCGACATACCGGCGCCGCGGTGGGACTGGGAGGAGATGCCGGCGGCGCCCGTGCCCCGCCTCGACGGCTACTCCGTCCAGATCGGCGACCTGCTCTACGTCTTCGCAGGGTACGAGAACCTCGACCATGTGAGAATCCCCCCCTCTTACAATTCCACACTCTCTTTGCAAAAATGCATTCTCTCATTTACTAATTTTCTGCTTTCTGTTCACCTCAATTTCAGGTGCATTCTCATGTTGATGTGTACAATTTCACTTCCAACACATGGACGGGGAGGTTTGATATGCCCAAGGAGATGGCAAATTCACATCTAGGAATAGTAACAGATGGGAGGTACATTTACGCGCTGACCGGGCAATTCGGTCCCCAGTGCCGATCACCTATAAACCGCAACTTCGTTGTAGACACAGTGACAAAAGAGTGGCATGAACTGCCCCCTTTGGCAGTTCCTAGGTATGCTCTATGGAGTCTGTCATCACTTACCATTGGTGCTTATGTTATGTGTTGTTGTGTATCATCTTTAATTCTTAGGCTGCTATCACTTAAGCAATTGATGCACTTATGTTGATTTTAGTATTGAATTATCGATCAACCTTAGCCTAGTAATGATTACTGAGCAAATATCAGGCCAATAGAATTTGTTGATCTGAAAAAGGCTGCTATTTCTGCTATGATTTTAAGATGTTCTAAAGCTATGTAATGATCTTATTGCTATACCATATAAACAATCAGGTAGACAAAACAAACTTATGTTGTAACACCCCTTAGGTATGCACCCGCTACTCAACTTTGGCGTGGACGGCTCCATGTGATGGGTGGTGGAAAAGAAGATCGCCATGAACCTGGATTAGAGCACTGGAGCTTAGCTGTCAAGGATGGCAAAGCATTGGAGAATGAGTGGCGAACTGAGATACCCATACCTCGTGGTGGACCTCATAGGTTTGTACGAGTGTACTTGTTGTCAGTTCTGCCGTTTATGCAGTTTGCTAATTGATGTGCAGATTTTATTAGTGAGAACACATGCAACTGATTAGAATATTGACAGTACTTCATTTTTGTCTTAACTTTTTACAGGGCATGCATTGTTGCTAATGATAAACTCTTTGTCATTGGCGGTCAAGAGGGAGACTTTATGGCAAAACCAGGCTCACCGATATTTAAATGTGTACGGAGGCATGAGGTATGTATGCTTATGTAACTCCTTGATGTTACAAATTGAAGATTACTTACCTGCACCTGATGTTTATTCCCTTATTATCAAAATACAAGATATAACGCTACAGTTTGCATTGGCCACTTAGTGATATTAACACTTGATGTTTTTAGCTATTCTAAACAAAAATAACAGTAGTTACACCCAGTGAGTACTTATCATTGTTAAAAAAAAGTGACATGAACTTCCATATAAGAATTCTAGTTAGTAGTCTCTGTTTACATTTTGATTTTTATGTTCTAGCCGTTTATGGCTATAGCTTGATTCTGCCATAAACACAATTTGCACTTTTGCAGGTTGTGTACGGTGATGTGTATATGCTAGATGATGGAAATAAATGGAAGCAACTATCTCCAATGCCAAAGCCAAATTCCCACATAGAGTGTGCATGGGTTATAGTTAATAACTCTGTAATAATTGTTGGTGGAACTACAGAAAAGCATCCTATTACCAAAAAGATGATTCTTGTCGGTGAAGTTTTCCGGTTCGATTTGGATACACTGGTATGTCAGTTATATGCGCCTTTCATGGTTATATTCTCCCAAGCATAGTCAAATGATTTGACAGATAAACATCTGGAATGCTCCTTTTTCAGACATGGTCAGTCATTGGCCGCATGCCTTTCCGAATCAAGACGGCCCTAGCTGGTTACTGGGATGGTTGGCTCTATTTCACTTCTGGGCAGCGAGATAGGGGGCCTGATAATCCTGCTCCAAAGAAAGTTGTTGGTTGCACGTGGAGAACAAAACTACACCTTTGATGTGGAAAGTTTTAGCAGTTGTTACTGTAGATTATAGGTCAGTATCTGTTTCCCTTTTCTAACTGCTAGGCTCTCCAGAAGCTATTTTTGTCCTGTATTTTGTATGATAGATTGACTTCTGATTCATAGTGTCCTTGTTGTCTATATTGTTGTGCATCCACATTTCCTAGATGAATTTCTTGCCATGTTCTTCTAAATGGCCAGAATATAATATATTAACACAATCATTTTGCCACTTCTTGCTGCCTTATGTAAGATAGTCACCTTGTTGGTCGTACCATGGACTGTACCATCCCTTCTGCAGAGTTCGAACTGAAGTTTCTGTTGCGTGTTCTGAATGTTGACGATCCTCCTGATTTTGATGCTGTCTACTTGTGTTCTGAATGATAACTTGTGTCCTGATTTTAATGCTGTTTACCTGCTTGTCTTCATTCACACGTTTGGAATCGGAATACCAGAATCTAGGCATATCTCCAAACAACCCAAATGAACTTCTGTAACAGTATTTTATAGATCCAATCCATTTCCAACCTTTTTTTGAGGGTAGCAGCAGTCAAGGAATCAATATAGATCTACTGTATCGAAATTGGATTGTCGTCCTCTGCTGTGTCATTCTGTTAAGCTATATAAGTATATGGTTTACTTATGCAGCAACCATTTTTGTCATGTTGCATGGCTGTTTGCACCTTTGACAATTTGGTATGTTAACTGGCTTCAATTCAAGGGGCTAATTGACTGTGAAACGTGAACCATTCTGCGCTAATATTCTTTTCTTCCTACGTTGCTTGTGAAGAATATTCTGCTAGATTGAGTTGCGGCTGATTTAGCTACTATGTTTCTTTCAAGTTTCATTGCACGTAGCAGCTTTAGCAGATAAGCTTCAATATATTTTATGACTATGCTTCAATCTATTTTTTGCCTACCTTTTCTTCTTCTACCATATATAATTTTCATGTACAAAAGGGCTCCACGTCGAGTTACAATTATTTTATTTATTTAACTAATCATGATAGCATTGGTGCAATTATTTGCATATTTATTAGAGATAGAAATAGCCTTCATCAATTTAATTCCAAGATATACCAACTATTTCCTCCCCCATTTTCTTCTCATTTGCCTTGATGTCAAGAAAGAATCATTTCTCCTGCAAGAATTATTGGACCCCATTATAATATAGTTCATGATACATTTTCTCCTCTTCTGGTGCAGATCATGACCAGCTGTTGGGTGATTACTGATGACACTCTCTGCTGGATGATTGTGACTCAGGCATTTCTTCTTCTTCCTTTGTGTAGCTTAAACTTTGCCGGCATTGACAGGGGACCTGTCACAATTAACAATGACTAATCATCACCGCATGGAACTGACTTGGTCTTATCGTCTTATTTAGTAGGATTTAATTAGGCCCAACTTCTCCGTGGACGCCCGGTCTGGCGGTGGCGGATGGGCGGCCGGCGATGAGCTCGCCGTCGTTATCGCCGCTAAGGCGAGCTGCTCGCCCGGTCACCGACTACCACCTCAAATCCATGCATGCCGATATATATTTTCTGAAAGCTCACATCATCGTATGATACTAAGTAGGGTCAAAAATTAAATTTGGTTCGAGTTAAAAAATGTAGCTGTTCTTTGTTACTGAAAATTAGATATCATAGAACTGTTGTGTTGTATATGAAAACTTTTTAGTAATCATGGCTTCTAAGCTACATCATAATCATGTAGCCTCATTATTTTTACTAATGAATTCCTGGTCTCCTGGACTATTTTCTTTTGCCTGGGTGTGTTGCTCCTTTTTTGCCACAAAGTCACAGGAGAAAAAACAGCCAATCATGGAATTTGTGTTGATGGTGATGTGCTAAATCGATTCCATTTGTGTATGTACATATGGTGATCGGCATGGGGCCAATGATTCAGTGGCTCTAACACATGTCAAGAAAAAAGGTGATGACTAGGATCAATCAAAACACATACACACACAAAATGGTTTCAGAAGTAGTCACGAGTTGCAGTAGTTGCTAGCTACATCTAGTGGTTAACCAACTTTTATCTAGAGGTTACGTCTAATTGCAACAGCTGCTAGTTACTAGTAGCTACATCTAACTAATCTAAGGTTAACTACATGTAACTAATCTAAAGGTGTTTACCCTTTTTTGGTCTAGAGTTTTCTTACTGTCCCCAATTCCCATGATCACCTTTTTAGCACAAAAACCATGTCAACAGGGGTTAAATTATGAGCTGAGGTTGTTTATGGCCTAACATATATCCAGCATATGACAAAATGCAACCACACGTTTTCCTTTCTTTTTATAATAGAACAAATTTCCCAGCCTCTGGATTTCATTTATAATTAATTGTCCACACAAATACAGTCGCATATTTAAAGGCCCTGTTAAGTTTCCAAAAACTTTTTTCCAAAAACATCACATCGAATCTTTGGTTACACTCATAGAGTATTAAATATAGAAAAATTCAAAAACTAATTGCACAGTTAGAGGAGAAATCGCAAGATGAATCTTTTGAGGCTAATTAGTCCATGATTAGCTATAAGTGCTACAGTAACCCATATGTGCTAATGACAGATTAATTAGTCTCAAAAGATTCGTCTTGTGGTTTTCAAGCGAGTTATGAAATTAGTTTTTTCATTCGTGTCCAAAAACCCTTTCCAACATCCGGTCAAACGTACTATGTGACACTCAAAAATTTACTTTTCACAAACTAAACAGGTCTTGTGAAAACAAAATGATCAACTACTGGATATACATCTATAGAAATACGAACATACACTTTTCCCCTAATTTGAAAACGATATTGATCCAAATTTTATAAAATTTAGAATTCGACTTTGCTTTCACTTTGCCAGTCATGCGGATCTTTCTGGCATCCCTCACACGTAATTACTCCACGAGCCTTCCACTCGAATCTGCCACGTCACCGACGAACGGATGGGATCACGCCACGTGTCCCCTACCCCTCCCCGGACGGCGCGGGCAACACGCGATCCTGGCCGTGGAGTGGAGAGATCCCTTTGCTCGCTGAGCACTCTACCCCGGGTCCACTGACATGTGGGTCCCACCACTCGTGTGGGCCCGGGAAGTCGCTAGAATAAATAGGCCCCACACCTCTCGTCTCCGCCTACTCACCCGCCCGGTATTTACCATTCTGCCCCTCCGGCGAGCCCCACCCTTTCCCGCCCTCATGGCGCCCAGCAACCGCCTCGCCGGAGCTGCGGCGGCGGCGGCGGCGGCGCCTCCTCCTCCTCCTCCGCCGCCGCCTCCTCTACCTCCGAGAGGATCTCCCGCGCCGTCGGAGAACCATACGGCGATCTCGGCGCCTCTGCTGCAGCCCGCGGGGGCGGGCGCGGGCGACGCGGCGCCGCTGGCGAGGTGGCTGCGGCGGCTCGAGGCGTTCCTCTCGGCGGCGGGGCTCGCGGCGTCGAGCCCGCTCGGGAAGGCCGGGGCGGCGTCCGCGCTCGCCGTGCTGGGCGTCGCGCTGCCGGCGCTGGCGGTGGCGCTCTCCCCGTGCCGCGGGCGCGGGAGGGGTTGCGACGAGTTCGAGGTGGAGGTGTTCGAGGTGTGCGTGCTGCTGTCGCAGGCGGCGGCCGCGGCCGTCGCGCTCGCGTGCGTGTCGAGGAAGATGGCCATGTACGGCCTCCGCAAGTTCCTTTTCGTCGACCCGGAGCTCGGCATGCGGATCCGCTTCCAGAAGGAGTACGTCGCTAAGATCAAGGTGATGTCTCGCCGCCTTCAAATCGATGTAATTTTGGATTACACTGAAATTCACCTAGTCATTGACTTCAATTGATAGGGATTAGCGAGTTTTTTTAGATAATGATAGTGATTAGTGAGGAGTAGTTGCTAAATTGTTTATATTTAGTTAAGACATTTTCTCGATGAATTACTACTCCACTACTAGATTATGGCATGAAAGTAGGTGTCATTTTACTGCAACTTGTGCATTTGAAGGAGAAATTTGTGGACTCAGGTGGAATGTGATGTTCAGATTGTTTAGCATTGAGGAAACCTGGAGGATTTTGAGGCTGTGGTTGTAAGCTTGTGCTTGCATCTAGGTTGTAATTTAGCACGAGATCTTTTGTATGGAGTTACATTTTTTATTATGGTAGCACCTTGGATTCATGGGATTGTCTTCAGTGAAGGGTGAACTGCGGTGATTGATTCTCTCAGTTATATATGCATTTGCATGTGCCTACTTCTACTTATGCCCCCATGTGAGTTGATGTCATGTGCATGGGAGGTCACTTTTTTTGTCTGTGCCGACAAACCTGTTTGTGTTTTTTTACATGAAGACGTGTCATTAGGGGCTGAACAAAGAATTGTGCTCTGGAAGACTCACATTTCTTCAGATATGTCTTTAGCAGTTCTAATGGGAGGAATCAATTGAAGCATAAAGCCATACTTGATTTGTTATCAATAGACAATGTTTGGTTAGGAAATGGGCACACTCTGATTTCTGTACTTTTTTCTTTTTGGAACAGAAGACAAATTAAAAATAAAAATGAGCTGTGTCCTGCTAGGTCTATGGTCTGGCTGAAACTGCTATCACCCTTTGCGTGATGCTTCATGCTTTATTTTTCTAGTGGATGTTTTAATTGCAAAATTTAATGTTTAGGATGGTAATAACCATGCATTTGTTATTTGATATGCCAGAGTTTTGTTTGCCATATTGACATGTGTTTTCAATCTCTATGGCAGGATTTCTTCAGCACAATTTTGTGGTGGATATTGCCGTGCTTTGTTGTGAAGGTCACACGAGAAATGTTCCGTTTCTCCCATATCTTCCAAGAGTCGACTTGGAGATCATGTGCTGTACTGTTTGCTTCCATCATGTCATGGATGTATCTGACCACAATTATATTAACCTCCTGCATGCTTTTCAACTTGGTTTGCAACCTACAAGTTATTCATTTCGATGACTATGGAAAACTTCTAGAACAAGATTCAGATCCTTTGGTCTATTTAAAAGAGCACCTGCAGCTTCGTCATAATCTCTCCAAAATCAGTCACAGGTTCCGCATGTTCCTTTTGCTGCTCTTCTTTTCTGTTACAGCAAGCCAGTTTGCCATTCTGTTCAAGACAACAGCATATACTGGACCAATCAATTTCACTAATGGTGGTGATATAGCTGTGAGTACAATATTAAAAATCACATAATGTTCCCTTCTGGTTATGTTTAAAAACAAAACAGATCATAAATAGATTTCTCTTATGATGCAGGTCTCTTCCGTTGTTCAAGTTGTCGGTCTTGTCCTTTGTTTGCATGCAGCTGCTAAAATTTCTCACAGAGCTCAAAACATTGCTTCACTGGCTAGTCGATGGCATGCCTTAGTAACATGCTCTAGTGATTCTACTTATGTAAGCACACCAAACAGTTCTGGGAACCTTGTGCCTTTTCCAGCACATATGTTCTTGAGAGACTTTTCAGAAAGTGATTTGGAGTCTCTGGAGAGTGGCTCAGTACAAGGCAATTCTCATGGCACAGCTCAATTGGCTTCATACATGTCTTCATACCACAAGAGGGAATCACTTGGTTAGTAAATCTAAAGCTTCCATTTGAAGTTTGCATTGCTTAATCTTTTTTCATTGTGATAACTTGGAATTAATGCATACCTTACTTTACAAGACATTCTTTTCTTTTATATTGTTAAGTGTTAAAGCTAACATTTCATATACAGATTTTTTTTTGGGTGTCCTGTTTGATTCTTATGTTTTTTTTATTCTTCTGTGTTTCACTGCAGTGCTGTATCTTCTGGGCAACCCAGGTGGCATCACGATATTTGGCTGGATCGTTGATCGGACATTCCTAAATACAATTCTGATGCTCGAATTAACACTTGTGCTCTTCGTGCTTAGCAAGACCGTTGTGGTTCCGGCCAAAACATTAGTTCTTGATTACATCAGGTTTCCATGATGGGGGCTATCACATCTCAAACATCTGAATTTGGTCCGGATCGCTAGATATGGTGAATTGAGGATACACATCAGGCTCCTATTGCCACCATGCCAGAATCCGATCTGGTGGACAGAAAATCTGATCTTCTGAGGATTAAAATCATCTGCTGGATCTGAGAACTACAAGGTTGGTCTCTCTTGAGGATTTCCTGATGAACACCCTGTTTTGCCGCTAATCCACGTCATGCCAATTTTCCATGAGAAACAGAGAGAACATCATGTAATTTTGAACAGTTGATCACTGAAACTCCACTCTAGGCTGTGCGCTGTGCATAGAGCCAGCTTCATCCATGTAAATTTGCTGTAGGCTTCTCCTGTCTTTTTGTTGTGCATATTAAGATTTAAAATTTAGGGGTATAGACCACATGATCGATACTACAACTGAATCTAAAGTTTTCGTTTATGGTTGAGTGGATTGTTCAGATGCAAATTTTATGCACATCTGCATTTCTGATAGAATCGTCTCTCGGTAATTATTGGCTCGTTGCAACCGTAACATACATGCACTTGGTTGATTGATCAGAAAGGGTATTTTGTCATACGGTTCAAAGTCTTCAATATCATCAACGAACAATTACCTCAGCTTAACAACAGTCCAATGCATAACCTGAATTCTTATTAGCAAAAACTTCTTCATCATGAATATATATCTGGAAAAAAAGATGTGTAGAAAAAAAATGTTGTGAAATAGGAGTATGTAGAAAGTGGGAAAAGGCTTCGCTGCCCAAGGTTTTGGCTACAAACATGCACCTCGAACAGAAACAGAGGAACAGCAGCTGCTGGCTATACACAGCATGAACACAGAGAGAGCTAACAACAACCTGAGCTACCAATCTAATCAGGATGGCCCCGGCGATGCTTTGGATGGGCCAAAAAGAATCAATTTTGACTACATATTTCTATCTGGTGAAACCTAAACGAACTCCTACTGAGAGATTTGGACAGGTGGAAAAAATTCAGTACATCCCTTTGAAAACGGTGCTGGTCCGGCAGATGCTTGCTCCATGCTCCTCGTATTCTTCCTTTGTGTGGCAACTCTGAAAGAGAACATACAAACACTTTAGATTCCATCTTATCACTTTATTCACGTGTGCAGTGCATATGGTTTGCATTGACCTGAAGCATATTATTGACTTATTAACAAAGTTATATGGCAGAATATGTCATATTATTAAATTTGCAGAATGAGGTGTCAAGACTCAAAGAGTGTAAAGTGGAAGGCACCTCATAAAATTCAGGGTTAGAAGCAGCTACTGAACCCCCGAACCAAGCTGCATAACTCTGTATAGGATGGGCGACCACATTGACTTCAACAGGCTGGAACCAAAACATTAGACGAACGAAACACTCAATTAATTGTCAACAAAGACTCCTGAGACAACAGGTTGAGACAAAACACAAATGGAATAGTTCAAGTATTGCCGTATGAACTCAAAACCAATCATCGTTGTACTTACTTTCACCTCCACATGGTGACGGGCATTAGTTGCGGCAACACGCTCATCTACTATCTTCTTTATGTCATTCTGAAGTCTCTTGTGGAAGTCCTTAAACATTGTAGATCCACCAGACAATACTATATTCTGCAAATAGTCAAATATCACATAATCAATATATGTCACATTCTTAGATGTGTCCCAGAGTTCAAACAAAGCACCTTATACAGATCTCTCCTTGTGTCAATTGGCGCAGATTGAACACAGCTATCAATTAGTTCAGGTAGAGGAGTGGAGAAGTTGGCAGAGTAAATCTCGGGATGGAAGAAGATCTGCATTTGCGCTAGTAGAAGGTTAGAAAATTACATCAAATTCATGTTTTTCTCCTTTTAATGTCATTTCAAGGTGAAGAGTCCAAATGTCAATAAAATGACTTTTGGAGGAAGCATTTATCAGATCAACACAAAATTTACATTTGACCCATAGTTCTTATTAGTCCTTTTTGTGTTGAAGCCCCTGGACTTTCACTAATACTGAATGCCCTAGAGAACAGAATTACTCTTCCAACTAATCATATATGTTCAATCATAACATGGGCTTTCAGTTCATTCCAACAATGCACATGATTTCATGGAGTAGCACATTAGACAAACAAACAGGACACAATCAATTATAACATCAAAAGCTGTAAAAATGTTATCACGTCAGTAGGGTAGCGCGCCTGTTCAAAGCATGATTGGTATCATGTCAATTGTAGCAACACTACTAAAAGAACATGGAAACTAGATGATAGAAATGGGAACAAACCTCTGGTCCAAGAAAACGCTCATATCCAATATCAATTGTGTATGGGACTCCAGTCTTGGGCTTAATAGCAGACCAGTGTTTGATATACTTATCAGGCTTTTTGTCATGCTTCTTGAACTCCTGAAATTGTAACGGAAACACATAATAACCTATCTGTTCAAGATAAGTCTAAACTACAGTTCAATCTTGCTGGTAGAACCAGAATAATAATATCATATGTAGTATATATTAGCCAGCAGATAAATCCATGACAAAAGTAACATCACAAAAAATTTAATCTCTGCCATCCGAATCATGCTGCAACTTGCCCATGGGCTATTCTCCAGGCATTAACTAATCCATGATAATCATAACAAAATAAATTACAATTCACAACAAAGTTGGCATTTTTTTTGTTTCTTCAAACATAATTGTTTCGCATTTAAAATTCAAAGGATGATACAGCACGCCATTATCTCCTGCGTATTCTGAAAAAAAAAATACAGCACACCGTTCCTTTCATGGAATTTGTTGTGTTGACTCGATAGTCGATATACAGATACTTCAACAGAAACATCACTTTCAACTATTTCATCAAAGAATGTATTTACGTACACCGTTGGAAAATTA
Source organism: Oryza glaberrima (assembly GCF_000147395.1). NCBI lineage: Eukaryota > Viridiplantae > Streptophyta > Magnoliopsida > Poales > Poaceae > Oryza > Oryza glaberrima. Next base: position 1,401,532 of record NC_068333.1, read on the forward strand.
CAACAAGGTACCCTAAAAAACATAAGGTATTATTGAGTAAGTAGCTCCGAAACCAAGCAGCATAATACCTTGACAATGTCTGAAGAAGTGTAGCAATACATTTCTTTCACCCTACGAGCTATATCCAAAGAATCCTCAGGTGCAATAAGTTCACCTCTTTCCTGCACAACAAAAGATGCCATTAATCACTAAAAACATTATGTGACAGGCCACAACTAATTATAGAGGCAATAAAGATCTGGGAGCAGCATAACTCAAATTACAGATGAAAACTGAGTAGAACATTGAGAATAGTATCAATTGTTCTAATTTAGTACTGTAAAAACTACTCGATGCTCCTTTCAATGTATTTGCACTATATGAATGCTAGATACACACACATCCTGTTTATGAACAACATGACTTATGAGGAGAAGATGAAATACCTGTAAAAGCTGCAAAACAAACTGTGTAACGTCACTTCCTGAAAATGGAAAAGACTTGATGCTACTCCCAATTACGTAGCCGTTTACAACCGGCACCACATGTGGAGCTCCATCCCCAATATCAACTACTACACCTGTCATATCAGACTGACAAAATATACTGGTCAAACTTAACAATAATAAGTAGCATGGTGTACCAGAAATTTTAAGGGCATGTAATTAAAAGGGAGCATGAATAGACCCAACAGATATGAATTATGGGTGTTCAAACTTTTGCAAGGTTGGTACTGGCTTGCTAGGAACTACAGATCTTTATCCTCAACCAAACTGGCAACTAAAAGACTAAATTTACACAGTCATATTGTATTAATGTTGATTTCTCATAGTGCTTCAATCAGTATTATCTGTCTTTCATATTGCTTAAATATATACTTCTCTTCGCATATAACACAATATGCAGAACATGTTTATTTGCATACCAGTATACAAGGGAATAGCAAAACAAAACTGCATACAAGAATAGGAATTCTAGGAACAACACAGGCAACAAATATCTATGGATAATATGGCAGGAACAGACTGGATTTTTTTTTTTTTGAAATGTGGCTATTTAAATATCTTAGAGAAAGGGAGCAAAAACAGAGTTTGTCATAGCAGGGCTACATGTCATTAAAACAAGTTTACATTAATTTTGTAATACAGAAAATTCTTTTCAGTCAAGGAGATGCAGTCCATGTGGAAACAAATGTCTCACTGGAGCAAATAAAAAGCATGAAAAGCAGATGTTTACAGAACCTACCACAGAAACCGAGTCCTCATCAGAAATACTTTTCAGAAAGGCATATCCAGCAGAAAGACTGAGGACAGATTGTACAGAAATATATAGTCCAGGAACATTGAAAGTCTCAAACATAATTTCCCCTGCACATTCACGACTTTCAGGTGTACTGACAGGACTATCGGTAAGAAGGAAGTAGTGCTCTTCAGGATTGCACCGTAGATAGTTGAAAATGCACTGTTGCCAAAATCTTTCCATTGTATCCCAGTCATCAACCTGCAAAAGGGTAAAAGGGACATACTATAGTCGTATAACATAGAAATATAAACAATTGTTGTTATTACAAACAGAAAACACATAAACATACCTGACCATGATTAATTGGGTGTTTTCTAGTGTACAGCCCACTAGATTTGAATAGTGATAGAGCCTCATCTCCAATAAAAAAATCCAGGTCAGCCATGACACCTGCATTGTACTGTGCTATCCAATTTGCACTACTGCACATCTCTGACTGGTCCAGAAAAGACTCATTCACAGCTACTACAGTAGGGATGGTGAAACATGGCTCAGAGTTACCAGAGAATCCAAGTTTGCTATACCTAAACATAAGATCATGCAAGATGGTGTAAGAAAATAATCAAACATAACCTTACTGGGGTGACAGTGTGCGGCCTTCAAGCAATTGCAGATAAATCAAGACACAGCTTCAGGGGAAACATCTTTATCCTACAACCTATTTATATATGTTTTACTCTATTTCAGTATCTTCAGGTATTGCCCGATTCTGGTATCTACCATTTTTAGCTTTTCAGGAATCAGGATGCTTCAAGTAAGACATATTTTCAGACACTAAATCAAACCCGTCAGTCATGAGAGCTGCACCATGTCCTGGCTAATTAGGGAGTTAACCTTAAATGTTCCATCCCCACACCCCAAACATGAACCCAATCCTATTCCATTTGCAACTAATGCAACTAAACAAAAAAGGCACTCCAATCCAACACAGCATCACTCGGAAATCCAATGATCCGAAGTTCTGAACTGTATGAAGTGGAGTTCCTACTGATTGACTAGAACCTCAAGGACGCGAAATGGGAAACCTCTGAACGACTGAATAATCCAAGCCACAGATACACGCAACGGTACAGGCAATCCATCGCCATAACACACAAGGGACATACGCTCGCCTCGCCGAATCCACAGCACAGCCAATCCCATCGCGGAAAAACCCTAGCTAGGCGCACGCCGCGCACGGATCACGCAGCGAAGCTAACAACCGGAGGAGAGCACAACGCGCGAGGGGGCAAACAAACAAACAAACGAACCAACCAACAACCGCCTTACCCTGTGCCGTTGTCGATGACGACGGCGGGGCGCGTGGCGGCATCCATCTCGCTCGAGCTCCAGTTCCCCCTCGGCTCACGCCTCCTCCTCCGCCACTGCCGCCGCCGCGGGAGCAGGAGACGCCGCCCTGTGAACCATCCCGGGGGGTGGGGGTGGGCGGCGCGCGGCGGGCGATCGAGCGGTCAGGGCCGGCCCGGGGCGATCCGCGACGGCGAGGTGGGGAGGGGGGGAGGAGAGGGGAGAGCTCGTCGGCGGCGAGGGATGGGAGGCGGAGGCGTTGATTCGGTTGACGAGGGAAGCGGGAAGGGGGGAGAGAGGAGGGGTGGGTGGCGTGGGCGTGGGGATGTGTTGGGGTTGGGGTTGGGTGGTGGCGCACCACTGCGGCGTGGGGATTTGTCGTGTTGGGTGCGTGCGTGCGTGCGTGGGATCGGGGTCGGTCAATACAATCCGGTGCGGTCGTACGCTTCCGTTCCAGCCGTGTGGACCAGGCACACTTTTAAGGTTACACACAAAGGGGGCACTTTTGGGGCGCTTTTCTTTTTATAAGGTTTACACAGAGGATGCATATAGACACAAAACCACATTCACACCATCAATGTATACCCACGCACGTGTACGTCCTGTATAGGATAGAGATCAGAGGTCTCTACGGATTAGTTTGGTAACTCGGGAGAAGAGGAATGAGAGTTTACACGAGGATTGGCATGGAGTATAAAGACCAGATCTTAAGGGTGTGTTTGCTTGTTTGCACGTATTTGACTCAGGCACAACCGATGAAAAAAAAAGCCCCATGGCTAAGCTAAGCAAGAAGGACCGAATCGAACTTCATTACTTGGCCTGGATCAACGTGTGTAGGCGCGCAACCCATGTGTGGGGTTACTATTGGGGCACTTTATTTCTCTAAGATTACACAAATGATGCATATATAGGGTAGATAGTATAGGCTTCTACAGCTTAGTTTGGCAGGAGTATAAAAGAGGAACAGGTAACGATATTAATATGAAAAAAATAATTATAATATCTTGTTGGGTAGAGTTAGTGGGAATTGACACGGAGTACAAAACTAGAGACTAGATCTTAAGGGCATAATCGGTTGCTTGTATCAACCTGGCTTGTATCTTCAGGTGCAACTGGCTCCTTGTTTGGTTACCTACACATGTCCCAGATCTAGGCCTAGCTGATGAAAGAATCCCTCGCATCTAGCTTGAGCAGGAATGACCGAATCAAGATTCGATACTTGTCCTGGCTCGATGCGTGCAGTTGCGCAACTCACGTTACACTTGTGTGGGCAAGGGGTTGCGATGGGTCACCGGTCACCACCCTGTCTTCCTCCTCATTTCTCCCCCAAACCAAAAACTAGGGTTTGTTGATGCCCTCCTTACACCTTTATTAACTCCGATGAGCTGGATCTGAGGTCACGAGCACCGCCACGTGGCAAATCTGGCACCCAAGAGCTCAAGCTCGACCAAATCAGGTAGGAAGGAGGACAAAAGGAGGGAGGGCTCGATCAGATTCCGGATCTGGAGGCTCAAGGGGCATATGTTGTCGTTGTTGACCTCACCTTGTCGTCACCCTCCATCCGATGAACTAAACAGATATTAAAAAACAAGTAGTTCATTGGTTCAACCCTCAATTCCTTATCTTCATCCCATAAAAATTCAATGCCCCACCAAATAGAACAGTTGATCCAGGCAACATTACTTTTTCTTATCAAAAATAAGTCAGAGAGAGAGGAGGGAGGAGGGGGGTAGAAGTTAATGTCTGTTGTTTTCGAATGAAAAGCTTACCCGCGTGAGTCTAGGATTTGGATAATTGATCAAATATATAAAAGTTCGGCTATAGTATAAAATGAATCATTATCTAAGAAAAATAGTATGAAATGAATTAGTTTTGCTTAGGGAAACATGTTCTGTGTGGTGATCCTCTAATCTGGGTTTAAAATCTAGTGTCTACAATCATGTACACGAGTGAACTTTTAGTGAGGATTCATCAAGGTTCATATATTTATTCATAGCCTTTGCTTATGTGAGCGTCTGGCACAGACTAGGAGTAGTATATGCTTAGATGTGTATACAGGTCTAGTGATGTGTATCAATTAGGGTCTTTTTTGCACCATTCCCATGTGTGGTGCCTAGCTGCGCTGGTCCATTTCCGATTACGTATAAATATAATCATGTAGAAATTATGTATTACACTTTTAAGCAGAGTGCATATTATGTACATGAGGATATATTATATTTAAATTATGTATTAGACACTTTTAAGCATAGTGTATATTACACATGAATTTGATGGAACACAATTGGTCGGTTGGTTATTGGAGACGTCAAGCACTCCGATGAGTTGTTCATTTGGATGCTTGTTACTTATACAAATGGACACGCAACACTAACGAGGAAAGGTTTTTCAAAAAGTAAAAAATCAGTGTTATTTTATGAAAAACTTTCAAATCGCCTGCCGAAAAAATCGGGCGCTGTGCCTACCGTGCGCGCTCCCGCACCCCCGCGCTGTCCCCACTACATGCGTCGTTGGCCTGTTGCAACAAATCACCTACATATTACGGAAACGTTCTATTGAGTGAATCCGTTTTATTTGTTGTTCCACCAATAATGTTTCAGCAAGTATACTCGTGTTGTTTCATTATGTATAGATCAAATATTGCAGTGAATTGAAACATATTTTCACTATTTGCTGAAATATTGTTTTTATATAAGGTGAAACAACTTCAAAAACCGTTGTTTCATACGTTGTAGTAAAATGCTTCATGAGGTGATTTGGTTGTGTTTTAGTTTTTTAAATGATTGAAACATTTTCTATCTACTTAGTGAAACAATTCCGATCTACTTGGTGGAACATCGCCCGGTTTTTGCAACAAAAAAAAAATCGGGCGCCCGATTTGTAGGCGTCTCGCACTATGTGAAATCCTCTTCGGGGATAATAATATTATTATCTCTCGGCAGACCTACCTAAACTGGCTTTACGTGTAGCTTACCTTTGATCATTGTTCGTGTTTTTTGGCATAAAGTGTGCAATAATCTGACTGCAGCTCGAGTTGATCGTACCTTTTAATAGCCGGCCGTCACAATGGCGACGACTCAACAATCACATGGTCCCTAAGATTAACCAAAAATTCTTTAAATCGGGGCGCCCGATGCGGGCGCACATGCATCGGGCGCCCGTGCCTACGCCGCGCCTCCACGCCGAAAAAATGGGGCAACGGTCCTCCTGTGCGCGCTCCCGCGCCCCCGCATCGTCCCCACCACGCGCCCCACCACATGTGCCGTTGCAACAAATCACCCCACATATCACGTAAACGCTATATTAAGTGAATCCGTTTCATTTTTTGTTCCACCAATAATGTTTCAGAAAGTATACTCGTGTTGTTTCATTATGTATAGATCAAGTGTTGCGGTGAATTGAAACATCCTTTCGCTATTTGCTGAAACATTGTGTTTTATATACAGTGAAACAGCTTCAAAAACCGTTGTTTCATATGTTGTAGCAAAATATTTCATGAGGTGATTTGGTTGTATTTCAGATTTTTAAACGATTTAAACATTTTCTATCTACTTAGTGAAATAATTCCGATCTACTTGGTGGAGCCGTGCCTGATTTTTGAAAAAAAATGGGTGCCCGATTTGTAGGCGTCTCGGTTATTTTAGCCGCCCCCTACCTTTGATCATTGTTCGTGTTTCCGGCATAAAGTGTGCAATAATCTGACACTGCAGCTCTGTCAACGGGGGATACCCGTAGACCAGATATAGAGGGTATTGGGGTATGTTGGAACGAGGATCTACGTAATACGACATCAAGCAAATGAAAGACAAGGATTATACTGGTTTAGGCCCCTTGATAGGTAATAGCCCTAATCCAGTTGGTATGGGATTATATGATGGAAATCACAGATTACAAAGGGAATAATGGAACTCGATGATATCGACGAGACCGTAGTCGAGTTGGTTCGACTAGATCACCCGGCGACTTGGCTCCTGTAGGCTTCGGCTTCGTAGGCTGTGGTAGATGTGTTGGCGGTGAGATTTGATGCCCTCAGTCCTGCTCAGGGGGTCCCTTTTATATCGCGGATCAGTTGGTCTCCAAGTATAACTTGGAGATATCGGACCCCTCACGATATGGCAACGACCCAGTTCTGTCCGAGTAGGACTCCTTCCATCTGTGGACTCCGTTTCTATCACGTGATAGATTTCCTTACGTGCGCAGAAAATATCCGTATACGCGCGGGTATACCGTATCAGTATACAACGTATATCCAAGGATAGAGGGTATACCTTATCTGTAACTCTGACAAGCTCGAGTTGCTCGTATATTTTAATAGCCGACCGTCGCCGTGGCGACGACTCAACAATCGCAAGGTCTGTAAAATTAACCGAAAATTCTTAATATTGGAATAATACATTATTGAACCGTAATACCGGATATAACATATCTTTCAACTTACATATTTACGTTAAAAGAAACAGAAAAGGAGATAAGGTATTACAAACTGAGGGACACATTATATCTGGTGCTGTGGTTAAGGGAAGAGATTCAAACTCAACGTCAAACATGAGGGATGTAAGTAAACATATTTCTATTACGCGCGGTACGATTTGGACTTACGTGCGGCCCAATCGATTGCGTTTGTTCTGAACGGCCCATGGAAGCCCACTATTGCTGCTCCCTTGCTCCCTATAAATAGCTAGGGTTTTACGCCACGGCGCACGCCTCCACCGCCGCCGCCGCAGCCGCCCCATTCTCCAACCCTAGCCGAGAGGAGCAGATCAAGCAATGGTAAACCTCGCCGCCGCCGCCGCCGCGGCCTCCTCATGGCTTCTCCATAGCTCTAACGTGGTGATCTTGTTGTGGCTCGCAGGGTAAGGGTACGGGCAGCTTCGGCAAGCGCCGGAACAAGACGCACACGCTCTGCGTCCGCTGCGGCCGACGCAGCTTCCACCTCCAGAAGAGCACCTGCTCCTCCTGCGGTTACCCCGCCGCCCGCATCCGCAAGTGTAAGCCTCCTCCTCATGATTCGGTTTCCCCACTAGATCTTGTATTTGCTTTTGGGTTGCCATGTAGATTTGATGATGATTATACTGCGCCTAGATGAGCCAATTAATGGGTAGAAATCGGGGCTTCTCAAGCTGAGATGCGTTCTCCTACCTGAACCCTCTTTGTAGAGCGTGGCATTTCCGGCATTTTGATGGAAATGAAGAAAACTTTGGTCTCATTTTTATTTTTATTGTATGTATTGGGCATTATCCATCCTCTTTTGATCTGTGGTCCTGACAAGTGATTTACCTGCTCGGCTGCGTTGATCTTAAAACTGAACAAAATTTAATGTGTTGTTTGTACACATGTTTTTTTCACAAATGATTATAAGCTAAAATTCTTGCTTGGAAAACATAAGGATGACCATTTTCGTATGAAAACTTAATTCTGTTTATGAGGGTCAGGTGATGAGGTTTTAACTGCAACAATATGATGGGAGCTTAGCTCCTGTGATTCCTATGTATTTAAGTCTCTGATGATCCTTCCAACATATTTTCCTTTTGAAAGGCTCATGAAAATGGTCAGTATTAACGTACAAAATTCAAGCACTGATATATCTCATATGTCGTAATTGATCACAAATACTATGTTTTTTCTTTGCATTTGATTTCCCAAATGATTTTGCTGTCTTACAAAAAAAATGCTATGAGGAATCATGAAAACTTTCGCATGTCAGACTTCAGAGATGCCATGGCATCAATGAGAAGATGTTTTCATTTTCTGAGCTTATATTTTATTCAGGCTATCACATTTGATTAAATGATTTGTGCAGTGGTTATTTAGACTTTTGGAAATTTGTAACACTTTGAAGTTTTGTACCTTCACTGTGTTTATGTATTTCCATGTTGCCTGCTTCTGTCATGAGGCAGGCTCAAGTGATGAGAGAAAAATTGCAACAATATGATGGGAGTTATGCTCCTGTGATTCCTAAGTATTTAAGTCTCTGATGTACCCAATGCACATAGTTTTTTCTATAAGTACTCAATTTTCCCTTTCTTATGTTTTCTTTCGACATATCCTCTAACCTTATATTTTATTTATTCTGTTTTCTTTTTCTTTTCTGAGATCAGGCAATTTTATTATATTTGCTCTTTTTCAACCTTCAGTTCAAACATATGGCAATTCTATTTGTCATTCTGTTCACCATTATGTGAACTTGCTCCTGCTGCTGCCTTGTTTAATGTATGGTAGCCAGTACTTGGTTGAGTTGTTTGGTTTGTAATGTAACCATTTAAATTCGTATCATTGCATATATGTTTCCTTGCATCGTTCATTTAATACCAAATACACATTAAATGAAAACATACTTAGTTTGAGTTGTATTGTTTGTGGTTAGCCTCTAAATCTCTAGTTAGATTCTGTGGTTGAATTTCTTTTGTCTTTTTGGATTAGCTTAGTTTTAATTTCTGCGATGTCATTTCAGACAACTGGAGCGTGAAGGCCATTAGGCGCAAGACCACAGGAACCGGAAGGATGAGGTACATGCGACATGTGCCTAGGAGGTTCAAGAGCAACTTCAGAGAAGGTGTCTGAAACTTTTCTGATGTTTTAAATATCATGGGAAATGTTTATTGCGTTAAAAATAGCAAAGTTGTTTGGATTCATTATGTTCCTTTTGTTCTATCGATTCAGGTACTGAGGCTACCCCAAGGAAGAGAGCTGCCGTGGCCAACTAGATCCCGTTTTGCTATGAAAGCAGCTATGAAACTAGAATTTAAGAACTTTTGCCTGGATTGTGCCATCTCTCCTATAATATGATGTACTGATCTGATTTTATTTGTTACGGTGCTTGAAAACTTGACATCTGAAATATCAGTCAGTTGAACCTCTCGTATTTTTGTTTCATACCATGTTCGTTGATGTCTGCAAGTGTCCATGTTAGCGGTGTATTTTATTTTGTTCCATGGTGTCTCCGCTTGTTTTCTGCTGCCATTCAACTAATTTTATGGCATGTTTGGCACAACTCGAACTCCGGCTCCACCTCATCTAGAGCTGAAGCTTAACCAAACAATTTCAACTCCATCTAAAATGGGAGTGGAGCTGGGTGGAGCACTGTCACAAAATGAACCAGAGAGGGGGAGCTGGGTTTAGGCTGCTCCATAACTCCACCCTAATCTAACTCCTAGAGCTAAATTTAAGAGTTGGAGCTCTACCAAATAGGCCCTTAGGAAATCTCCTGTTGTCCCTCTTGGGAACTGACACCAGGATTCACAATTTCGATCGGTTTTGAAAGCCATTTTGTTTTAGTTAAAAGCAGAATGGGACTGGTTTTCATCTCGAAACGGTATGTAAAACCTGACTACCATCCTCAATTTCCAGTTTAACTGGACCAATTTTACTAATTTCTTAAATGTAATTTTACTAACAAAGTTGCTTCGGGAAGTGTTGCGTTCATTAGCAAAAACTAAATTTGAAAGTATATTAGCTAGGATGTAACTACATCTAGCATGTGAAATACAGTTATCAGCTAAAACTGACTTGGAGTAAAATGTACTCCAAGAAATACAGTTTGGCGGAAGCTAAAAATTACAGTGCAAGTCATGCGATAAACTGTTATCACGGATGTGGAATGTTGTTCAGCGTGACAACATTTCGGAATCTTCGAGCAAACAAATGCATATGTTTGTTACAACCAGATTAGTCGAAAGAAACATGAAACAGAGAACGAAGGCGCGTAAAATGCAGCTTCAGCCAGGCAATGCTTCACCTTCACTGCTCAGTCGAATAATATATTCAGATTTTCATACGGATGGATGCCTGCCTGGACGGCGGATCCCTTGGTGGCGGTCGCGGCGTTCTGTGCCGCCTGCGCCACCTGCTCACCAGTCTACATTCTCACGAGAAAAGATTAGGGCAAGTTTAGAATAGTCACCTATTAGCTTTAAATTATATATAGTCAATCTAATAGCTCATCCATAAAATATAGTAACTTATAAGTGTATATTACACTATTATAATATATGGTTACATCTTTCATGTACACACAACACAATGGTGTTCTCTCGTGGCAAGGGATGGCACCAGTCATACCTATGCCATGCCCAAAGTAGGTAGAGTATTCGAGCATATGGCCATCTCAGCCTTGATTTCAGATGCTAATTATGTGATTAGTTAGTTGTATTTCATTTGGTACAAGCTTATTCGTTTAATTAACAGGAGATAAAGACCTATAGTGGGACTGCCTTGTGTTTGCACAAATGAATGAACAAATCTAGCTAACAACAAAATGTTAATCGGTAAAAATTGAATGTTAAAGAATATATGTGTAACTTCAATGAATGTCTACTTATTATGAATAAACACACCTAGAAAACAGGGAAACACTCGTGGAAATGTAGTTTAGTTGTAGAAGTTATACGACGAATTTATAAGGCTTCAGTTGTAAAAACTGCATGACAAATTTAGGATTATAATCATCCTTAATGGCATATATTCTAATAAGTGCTGACATATTATAGTTTGTGTATAATAAAATGTTGCTTCATTTTTAAAATACCATGCAGTTAGTTCTGGTGTGATGATCCGTCGTAGCTAAATTTTAGTGCTAGGTCTGCTATTGACACAACATATTAAAGTCCATGCTACAAATCTGTAGTCCTCTCAACTTTTATTTTTTTCCTGCATGTGTTTATATTTGACTTATTTTTTTCCGCATATGTTTATAAGTGACTTGCAGCCTACTATGATACTTGCTCTAATGCACTTTCCTGATTGATGGTTACAACTAACACTTGCATACGGCCCACGGCCCTAGGCTGTCACTGCCAAGAAATTCGAGTCACCAATGGGCCGTATTGCAGTGTAATATCTCCGTCTCAAATTATTTACTCCCTCTATCCACAAAAGTTACACCTATTTCACATTTGATTTTTTCTAAATAAGTTGTTTCTATTTATAGTCTTTATGCATTCAAGACTTAAATGAAGAGATAAATTAAATGTTTTATTAGAACCCAAGAAGTCATCTAAATACTCATTGGTTGCATGCTTGTATTCACTCCTTGATTTTGCAACATCCGAGGTGATTTAATTTCTCCTTGGTCTTGGTGTTAAAAGTAATATGTGTAACTGTTGTGAATGGAGAGAGTATTTTTTAAGGTTGTTTGCCATATCCTAAAGTTTAAAACAAATGACTATAATACCCTTATAAAATAATTTATGGTTAAGAACAAATTACTATAAACTTTATAAAATAATTTATGGTTGATGATAGAAAGGTGGTTGAGAGGTAGAACAGTGAAAATTTTGAATGAAATGTGATTGATTGGTAGGAAGACAACTAATTTGAGATAGAGGGGTACCACCATACCTGGTGGATGGCGCCGGCGGCGTCCGTCACCGCCTCCACCGCACGTCGCGCCTGGTACTGCGCATCCACAAACCTCACACCACCACCATCACTAGCTCAACAACAATAAAAAAAAAGTGCAGTAATCAATCAAAACGATGATATATAATTCACCTAAAAAAAGTGCAGTAATCAATCAAAACGATGATATATAATTCACCTCGCCCTCGGCGTGTGCCTTCCCGGACTCGAAGGATTGCTGGATGTTGCTCCACACGCCTGCTGCCGATAGATGATTTGTTGATTGATTACTTTCTTTCTGCTAGCAGTGTAAATCTAGACGAAAAACAATCTTCTTGCTTGCTTTGTTATATCCTGATTCGATTTGTCAGGATTTTGGGTGGCGATCCGTGAATCAATCTCCGCTAGCTAGCTCATGCTTAAGTTAGATGGCCCATAAATAGGAGCTGTAATCTTTTCCTTTACATCCCATGGTTTTAGTCTTATAATTTTTCTTCTGCTCTATCAATAAAATTTCGCACCGTTTTATGCGAGTCGTTAAAAAAATAAGAAAAAAGTACGAATTATCCCTCCCCCGAACAATTGCGGTAGTACGATTTACCCCATAAACTACAATACCGGACATTTGACACCCCAAACTCTTAAAACCGGATAAATTATAACCCTAACTCGATTCAAAGCGGTTTTAAGCCTACGTGGCACACACGTGGCGATACAAACAGCAAAAACCGCTGGGACCCACCTGTCAGCGTTTTTTTCCTCTCCTTCTCTGCCTTTCTCTCTCGGTGGGCGAGGAGCCGAGGCCGGCGCGGGGGCGGGTGCGCGGAGGCGGCCGCAGGCGGCGGGTGAGGAGCCAAGGCCGGCGCGGGGCCGGGTGCGCGGAGGCGGCCACGGGCGGCGGGCGAGGAGCTGAGGCCGGCACGGAGCGAGTGCGCGGAGGCGGCCGTGGGTGGCGGGTGAGGAGCCGATGATGGCAGCCGGTCGAGGCGGAGGCGGGTGCGGGTGGCGGGCGAGGAGCTGAGGACGGCAGCTGGAGGGGGCGAAGGCAGGGTGACGGGCAAGGAACCGAGGACGGCGGTGGGACGTGGAGTGAGGCGGTGGCGGGATCCTCCTTCCCCTCTATCGCGGTGGCGCGGGCTCCTCCTTCTCGTCTCGTGCCGCCGCCCACTGACCGCCTGCTGCGGACCATTCGTCCGTCTTGGCTTCCCCTCTGCGGCGTGGGTGCGAACGGCAACGACTCGGTGGTGGCGGCGGTGGTGGGGGAGAGGCCCATAGGGGCGGCGAGGGTCGTCGCGGAGGGTGAGGGAGAGGCCCATGGGGGTGGCGAGGGTCGTCACTGCCTTGTACGACGGTGGCGCTCGCGCTGTGGCTGAGTGGCATCCGGGGAAAGGGGGGGTATGACAGGTGGGCCCAAGAAGGGTTTTTTTTGGCTGACTGGATTGCTATGTTGGCGCCACGTGTGCAAGCTCAATTCAAAACCGCTCAAAACAGTATTGAGGAGGGTAATTCATCCGGTATTAAAAGTTTAGAGTGAGTAATATCTGGTTTTCGGATTTAGAGGGGTAATTCGGTCGACCCAATAGTTCAGGGGGGCGATAATTCGTACTTTTTCCAAAAAATAAATAAATAGGAGCTGCAATATTGGATTGGAGAATATGAATATTCACATGGCCCTTTCGAAAGCTTGGTTTTAATTCTGTTCATCTTTTTCATTCTTAATTTTCCTACTCGGATAAATAAATAAGAGTAATTAACCGAGTGGGCTGTTTATTCACCTGCTTTCAAATTGCTTACATTAATCTACATTATCTATGTCTAATCCTTACAAAAAATGGTTGGTTGGTTGGTTTGTTACAAGCTCAAAATTCTTACATTTTTTAGAATAATCTACATACATGAACAAATCATTAACATGCAGCAGGGCCGGGTCCTCAGGGTCAGGCCTAGCCCAACACGGAAGGCCGTAGGCCCGAAGGCGAACAGATGCGCCACCAGAACGCGCACCGGCGCACGCGCCATGCCGCGATTGCCGCCGCCTGCCGCCCACGTCTTCTGATCTCCTCCTCCTCACGGCGCCGAAATCGCGCGCAATCCCCAGGTCCAGAGGCCACGCATCGGCGCCGACTCCGCGGCTCACGGCTTCCCGTTTTCCGCTGCTCCGCGCGACGGCAGTAGCCAGTAGGGCACGAGGTGCTGGTGCAGCCGCTGCCGGTTGCCTGCCGCCGGCTCCCGGCTGCCCCCTCGAGATTGGACAAGGAGGATTCTATTCAGGTGAGTGCAACACCAATACATCAATACATCATCACTAATTTTGTAACATTGTGATTATATCTGTTAACATGTAAATAGCTATATATGTGCCCGTGTACTGATGTATAGTCCTATATTAGGGCAATTCAGTTGTCCCGATAGTTAAACAAACTGACGAAGGCACTAGTTGTGTTTCCGGCTCACTTGCGGTGCGCATCTGGACGCTCGCGATAAACTATTGGGTAAGATTCTAAATTTAGATTTGTAATTTTGTAGTGTAATTTATATGAGTTAAAGTACTATAATAACTTTTGAGGTAACATATGTTTTTTATATAAATATTATTTCTAAATGCAATTTAAATGTTAACATTAATAATTCAGTATATGTATCTATTGATTATTATTATATAGTATGAAAGGGCCTCTATATTTACTTTCGCGCTAGGGCCCTGAAAAGTTAGGACCGGCCGTGTTAACATGCACCGCAGAAAAAAAGAAAGAAGAAAGAAAATTAAAAGAAAGAAGAAAGAAAATGGACACAGCTAGCTTGCTCCTTTTTTTTAATGGAACCAACACAAGAGTGTGCCTTTTCATTGAATATAGTGGGAGAAAAATACAGCCCCTAGGGGCAAAGAAAAGGCAAAAACCAAAAACTGTACACTATACAAGGTGCGGGATAAGCTCGCGCAATCTCTTAGCACCCGCTAATGCCCACATGCCAGCTTATTCTTTTATTTTTGCAATGAGGTACATTAATGTTGTGGCCTCTTTGTGCTCAAAGATTCGCCGGTTGCGCACCTTCCATATTTCCCAAACAATGTGGAGGATCAGGGTGCGTAACCCCTTCTTGGGGATGCCCGCCGAAGCGGCTAGCGTTTCCCATCAATCTTTGATCGTCTGGGTCATCTCCCAATGCTAGAGATTGAGCTGAACCCAGTCCGCTACCAGTCTCCAAATCCTTTTGGAATATCGACACTCCGCAACGAGGTGAAAGGCCGTTTCATCCTCTCCCCTACAGAGGGGGCGCTGCCCGTTGTTCTGACATCCCCTGTTTGCGAGTCGGTCAGAGGTCCATACTCTATTCTGGATGATGAGCATGCATGAAGCTTACATTTTCCAGGCGCCCAAGCTCTCCAAATTAATGGGTCAAAGGTCGTGTCAGGCGTGCCAATGCATTGTGCTTTGTAGGCTGACGAAGCCGAGTACTGTCTGTGAATTGTGAACTTCCATGTGATTTGGTCTGGTTCTCCTTCATCCAGATGCACGCCATGGACAGTGATCCATAGTGCCACGAGCTATTTCACAAAAGTCGCCGTGATTTGCGGGTTTGTCTCCGAGACCAAATCTCCGATCCAGTCATCGTTTTTCTTTTCTTGGCGCAACGACTTTTTCTTCTTGGAGATTGCATAGAGGCATGACGTCTTTTGGGCCTGCGGCCGTCCAGCTAGCTCCTAGCTAAGCGTACGTAGTCGGAGACTCGGAGTCCGGCGTCGTGCTGAACACCGGCTTGTCCTTGTCCACAACCACCGCCGCCGCCGGAGTGGGGGCTTGGGCGGCGGCTGGTCGCCATAGCTTCTTCACGGCGATCACGGCGCGCGTGCGGGGGAGCTGATCGGCCTTTTTAGACTACACCGGTGGCGCCCATGCCCACCATGGAGCACAACCCGAAGCACGGCGGGAGCACGCCGCCGCACAGCCCGGCATTGCCGTCGAGCTCGTCGGGGTTGATCGACAGTGGGCAGTAGCTGCTGCTGTTACTGCTCCCTTCTGACAAGGGGATTATTGGTTCTTTGTTTGGCACATGTCCCCAGTAGAATGTCACTGCTATTACCATATCAGATTGAAGACAACAAAAGCAAGTAATTAAATGGGTTAATACAACTAAGGCTGCCAAAACTGTCAAGAGGATAAACTGCTAGTGGTTAGCGATTAGAAGTAAATTTGGACTGCTGGGTTGCCATATGTCTACAAGCTACAACAGGCGCACAAGGGAAAGGAGCACTTTATTCTATATTTCATCAAGCAAAAAACCCTTGCATGTTCAATATTCTAAAAATCGGCGCAGTCATCACCTCGGTGGTTTTTAGGTGCCTGATGGTGAGTCCCTGCTGCCCTAATTTTTCTCACCGTCGAGCACCTAGCTAACAGCCACCGATGCAGCGAGGGCTCTCAACGACGAGAGATATGTAAGGAGAAAATTAGGCCCTAATCGGCGTGCTAGGCAGGGTAGCCGCATTTACCTCTAACCACTACTACAAAATCCTAATAGGGGACGTGTGCCGATTTCTAAAAAACCATCACATTTAACCTCTTCACAATCTTCACATGAGTGTAAGATTAAAAAACGATACTGACATGCCTTTATAGGTGCAAGTTTAATTAAAAAAACCAGCACATATAAATACATGTGCTATTTTTTTTAAAAAAAATCAGCACCTAGAAGAATATATGAGTACCGGTTTTCTAAAAACCGACATGTTTTGAAAGCCGAGCCGATGAAAACCGAGCTGACCTAATTTTTCTTCTCGCCCTCCTCACATATCTCTCACCATTCTCACTGCTCTCCGATCCCCTTTTCTGTCCTCGTTGCCTCCGCCACTCCTCCCCCTCTCTTTTGCTACCTCCTTGCCTCCGCCGACCCTCCCCCTCTCCTCCACCTCCCTTCCCCTGTCTTCCGTCGCCCCTTCTCCTCTCCTCCTCTCCGCTCGGGGACGGCCAGATCCGCTGCCACGTGCTTAGGGACAGCCAGATCTGTCGCCGCACGCTCGGGGGTATCCGGATCCGCCACCACAAGCACGGGGCAGCCCATTTAACGACTACTGTGGCTCCCTCAACTCAACCACCGTATGCTTGGGGGCGGCCGAATCTACCACCGTGCACACCAGGACGACCTACTCACAACAGCGGCTTTCTCAACTCCCTCAATCGCCACAGGCACGGGGGTGGCTGCTCAACGACGACGGTGGCTCCCTCAACTCCCTCTTTGTGTTCTCCTCTGTGTTGTTAATTTTGCTCTTGAATGTTGATTTTATAATTGTGTTCTTGGATGTTGATCAATTTTAGGGATGATGGAGAGTTGCTTGATGCATCGGCTCAAATCGAGCAACCTTTGTTTTGGATTCGGGACTCTCAAAGATGTCGGTTCCTAAACCGGCACCTAAGATTCCTCCTCATCAGTGCCACCTATGAGGTGCCGGTTGGAAAATCTGGCACCTACGTAGGATTCCCAACTGGCACCCATTAGGGCTTATGTAGTAGTGAATGTTTAATTACTAGTATATATCTTGGTTTGAAAGTAAATAATTGTACGTAAATTATGTTTATGCAAAAGTTTTCAAAATTGAATTTGTTGAAACTCCTACCTTTCTCACCAACGAACAATAGGTTGGCACTTCCAAATGATGTTTTGCATGGACAAGATTGGTTATGAATGATTGATCTACGAATGCTAAAAGGAAATTGTGCCTAATTAGGAGTTTGTAAGGCTGTTTTAGCAAGAGATAAATTCTTATAATCGCAAGAAAAAATCTGCACCTGATTTCTTACTCTTCTTGCCATATAGTACCTTTACATGTTTGACTGATTCCAAATTAATTCCCAAGACGTATAAGCTTTCCAATTAATCTATACTACTACAAAGATAAAATATCTATAAAAAATGTCCTCCGTTCCATAATATATGTGCTTTTGGGTGGATGTGACACATTCTAAAGAGGATGTGTCACATCCACCAAAAAAATCCCTGACTACTTTCTTAGTGTTTCTATATTATCTAAAAAAAATATGCTATTTGTTAATCTGCACTATATATTAACTGCAGGGTCATCGATCATCATTGGACACCAATTAAGCAACACCAATGGCGTCGAGGAGCATATCAACCTGCACAACTGAGACGGCAAAAGGCATCCACAGGTTCGAGATCTTGAGTTACAGCATGATGAACACCGAAGCCGAAGACGACTCCATCCGGTCCGGCGTCTTCAATGTAGGAGGATTCGATTGGGCATTGCTTTACTACCCTGACGGCATCGACGACGACAGCAAGGGCTACATCGGCGTCTACCTCGAGCTGATCAGCAAGAACGGCGAGCCATGGGCACTCGTCGACGTGAATCTGATCAACCAGCTGCAACCCGGGCAACCTCGTCAGCTGTTCACCAAGACCGATGTGCCTACCCCGTTCAGATCTTCAAGCTTTCAGGAGTCTACCTTGGGGTCTCTCAAGTGCATGAAGAGGAGCGATATTGAGAGCACTCCGGGGTTCATCGTCAATGACTGCATCGTGATCGAATGCAATGTTACTGTCATCTATGAGCCAAAAGTGTCTAAAACCAGGGCATTGTGTGAGGCTGAAACTAGTTCGGCATTGCGCGAGATCGAGGTGCCTCCTATGGAGATATCGTCGGATTTCGCCAAGATGTTGAAGGACGGTGTAGGAGCAGATGTGACATTCAGAGTTGGAGAAGACACATTCCGTGCCCACAGGGCGGTGCTAGCTGCGAGGTCTCCAGTATTTCATGCTCAGCTCTGTGGACCGATGAAGGAGAAGAAGGAGACACAAATGCAGGAGATAACCATCCAAGACATGCAGCCATCTGTCTTCGAGGCTTTCCTCTATTTCATCTACACCGATTGTGTTCCAAGAATGGATGATCTTGGCAATGGTGAGAAGATGCATTTGATGATGCATTTGCTTAAGGCCGGTGACCGGTATGGATTGGAGAGGCTCAGGATCATGTGCGAGAGATTTCTAGCTACGAACCTCGACACGGAGCATGTATCTGCGATACTGGGTCTAGCTGACTTGCTAGATCTCAAGAAGCTCAAGGAAGCTTGCATGGAGTTCATGGTCCCATCTGAGAGAATGGATGCCGTGGCTGCAAGTCAAGGGTACCAGCAGCTGAAGAGAGCATTTCCCTCTCTGGCGTTTGAAGTGTGGGAGAGGAGGAGCCGTGTTCGCAGGAATTAATTAACATCTTCTTGATTCAGAAGATATATGTGCGCGATGTCTGGAGATTTCCTTTTTGGTTATGTTTGTTTTGGTACATTTGATGATCTGACGAATGTTCTCTCAACAATGTGATGACTGATACGGTGCACGCGTGGTTGCACCTTAATGTAATGTGGCTATCTGGATCATGCAAATGGTTTTACCTTTAGATCGAGTTGTTTTTTAAACCTTACTCTCTTACCAACTCTCTTAAGTTTTTATGCTAGAAATTTGCCCCATCACTCCTTTTTATCTTAAATTGCCCATGAGTTGCTACTCGTGTTTTGATATCTTGTGTGTTCACTTTGATACTATTTTTAACCTTGCTAAATTTTGTCATTATTAAAATTCGGCAATGTAGCAAACCAAACACACTATCACCAACATATTCCTCCCAAACTGTAGTAGTTTTATTAATTTTCGCTATAAAAACTCTAAATAAATTTGGTAATGTGCCTCAAACATTTTTTTTTTAAAAAAATGTGTCTCACACATTTTTTTTAAGAAAATGTGCTCAAACATTTAGTTTGTCTTTAGCACTACCAGAGTGAGACACACACACACACATTGGTTTTCCATCGAATTCTTATCCAATTCCATATGAATATCGATCTGATCGAACTTGTTTGATTAATCTATTGCAAAATACTTGGAGTCCTCCGTGTCGAATGGACCAAATCTCCATATATATAGCCGCATCTACAAACCACTTTTTTATGAGAAAATGTGACACACACACACACACACTTTGCTTTCCCGTCAAATTCTTATCCAATTCCATCTGAATATCGATCTGATCGAACTTTTTTGATTAATCTGTTGCAAAATACTTGGAGTCCTCCATGTCGAATGTGACACACACACTTTGCTTTCCCATCAAATTCTTATCCAATTCCATATGAATATCGATCTGATTAAACTTGTTCGATTAATCTGTTGAAAAATACTTGGAGTCCTCCATGCTGAATGGACCAAAACTCTATATATAGCCACATCTACAAACCACTTTTTTACGAGAAAATGTGACAAACACACTTTGCTTTCCCGTCAAATTCTTATCCAGATCCATCTGAATATCGATCTGATCGAACTTGTTTGATTAATCTATTGAAAAATACTTAGGAGTCCTCAGTGTCGAATGGACCAAATCTCCATATATATAGCCACATCTACAAACCACTTTTTCTTATCCAATTCCATGATCGAACTTGTTCGGTTAATCTGTTGCAAGATACATGGAGCCCTCCGTGTCGAATGGACCAAATCTCCTTATATATAACCACATCTACAAACCACACGTAGATTGAATTGGTAACAATGGAGACGGCGCCGTCATCGTCCATGTCACCGGCCAGCGGCACGTACGTCTTGGACGTCCACGGCTTCAGCGGCCTGAGGAGGCAGCACTGCGGTGGCGGCGGCGGCTGCATCGTCTCGCCGACGTTCACCGTCGCCGGCCTCGAGTGGGCCATCCTGTACCACCCGGAGGGCGACGCCGACGAGGTGACCGACGACGTGGCCGTGTTCGTCGTGCTGGTCACCAAGGACGCCACGGCGTGGGCGCACGTCGAATTCCGGCTGCTCGACCAGGCCGCCGGCGAGATGGTCACCTTCTTCGGGGAGAAGGATCCGATCTTGTTCGACTCCGGCAGCGAGGACCTGTCCACCTGGGGCACCGGCGAGCTCGCCGCCAGGAGCTTCCTCGACGGCTCGCCCTACGTCGCCGGCGACTGCCTCAAGATCGAGTGCGCCGTCGACGTCTGCCGCGACCGCCTCACGTTCCACCACGACACGCCGCCCTCCGGCGAGCCGTTCCGCCAGTACCCCGCCGACGACGAGCCGGCCGACGTCACCTTCAAGATCGCCGGTGAGACCTTCCCCGCCCATGTCTCCGTGCTCGCCGCCCGTGCTCCCGGCCTGCTCAACAACACGACGTCGCAGGCGGCAACCATCACCATCGACGACGATGACGACGACATCCCGGCGGCGGCGGCGGCATTCGGAGCGCTCCTCCACTTCGCCTACACCGACACGCTCCCCGTGGCGAGCGGCCTCGACGGCGCCGGCCACACGGCGCTGCTGGGGCGCCTCCTCGTCGCGGCGGGGCGGTACGGCATGGCGAGGCTGGGGGCGATCTGCGAGCGCGCCATGTGCAGGAGCCTCGACGCGGGGACGGCGGCGGACACGCTGGCCATGGCCGACCGGCACGGCTTCGACGCGCTGAGGCGGCGGTGCGCCGAGTTCATGGCGTCGCCGGACAACTACTACTTCGTGGCGGGAAGCGTCAGCCATGGGCGCCTCTCCCCTTCACTCCGGCGAGAGGTTTGGAACAAGTACTATGACACGTGTTGCAGCAGATACGAGGAGGGGGCCCACATTCTGACAGCAACAAAGATTAAGCTAAGCAAAAAAAATAATACAGCAGACAATGTGGTTGATATATGATTCAGAAATTGTAAATATGTAGAAAGTAGTAGAATTTCTTATTTACGATATAGCGTTATTAGGACAACCAAAATATTGTTTTTATTGGTCAAGGACTTTTTTATCCACCACTTTCAATGGTGAGTTACTAATAGGCAATGCTTAATGTGTTTTTTTTTTTGCTTTAGTACACCATGCTAGTATATTTCTATTTAGTAGAGTATACATTGTTTGCTTAGAGGGTGTTTAGATGAGGGGGGTGGTGGTGTTAAAGTTTTGGGCGTGTCACATCGGTCATCGAGTATTTGTAGGGTGTTGCATAGTGTGTTTGGGCACTAATAAAAAACAAACAAATTTATTCTAATTAATCCGTCATTAGCAAATTTTTACTATCGCGTACCACATTGTCAAATCATAGAGCAATTAGGCTTAGAAAATTCATCTCACAAATTAGTCATAATCTGTGTAATTAGTTACCCCCTCCATTTCACAATGTAAGTCATTCTAGCATTTCCCACATTCATATTAATTTTAATGAATCTAACATATATATCTATCTAGATTCATTAATATTAATATGAATGTAGTAAATGCTAGAATGACTTACATTATGAAACGGAGGAAGTATTTTTTTAGCCTATATTTAATACTACATGCAGGTGTTAATCTTACTTAAGATGAATTTGGCCGATTACAGAACTACCTAAGATGAATTTTAATGTCTTGGTTTTTTTTCCCTTTGAAATGTGGCTATTGAGTAATACTAATCAATATAAGTTTGGCAATTACCGCTTGCAAAGTATGCTTTGTTTTTGTAGCTGACTTGTAAAAATTATGGGCAGTAGTATTTTTTTTTCCTTGATGAATTGCACCGCACAATCTATAGACTCTTCGTGCACCTCAATGTCGTGTAAAAATGATGGCCAAACTAGAAGAAAGAGAGGGAAAAAAAAGAGAGAAAAGAATGGACGCTTCGGCTTCGATGTCTGACAAATACAGTTAAATTCTCTCGACCCCTCTTGTTCTTCAATTTTAAAAAAATTCAAAAAATCTTCACATCTTGAGATTCCAAACTTGCTACTTGTATATAAATTCCTCCATGGTCATCAGCTCGATCGGTCACTCTCAGCAAGCTCGATCAGATTCAGAGATGGCATCGTCTCGCCCCATCTCGGAGAGCACCATCACGAGGTCGACGTGCGCGACGCGGACGGCGCGCGCCACGCACCAGTTCGAGATCGTCGGGTACAGCCTCAAGAGGTGCCTCGCCGCCGGCGAGTTCGTCCGGTCCTCCGCCTTCGCCGCCTGCGGCTACAGGTGGTCCGTCCGCGTCTACTCCGTCAAGCACAAGAAGTGCAAGGGCAAGCGGGGCACCCGCGCGTTCATGCGGCGGCGCGACCTCGAGTCGTCGGCGTTCGTCCGCGACGACCGCCTCATCGTCGAGTGCGTCATCGACGTCGTCGTCGCCAACGGCGGCGACGACGACACGGCGGCCGCGGCGTCCCCCCTCGCCGGCGTGCCGGCGCCGGACCTGTCGAGGCACCTCGGCGAGCTGCTGGAGCGGGCGGACGGCGTGGGCGCGGACGTCACGTTCGACGTCAGGGGGCAACCCTTCGCCGCCCACCGGATCGTGCTCGCCATGCGCTCGCCGGTGTTCATGGCATCGCTGTACGGGTCGATGAGGGAGCACCGCGCGCCGCGGATCGCCGTCGACGACATGGAACCGGAGGTGTTCGACGCGCTCCTCCGCTTCGTCTACAGCGACACGCTGGCGCTCCCCGGCGACCTCGGGGAAGGCGAGTACAAGGAGATGGTGCGGCAGCTGCTGGAGGCGGCCGACCGGTACGCCATGGACAGGCTCAGGGTGATCTGCGAGCTCATCCTCTCCAGGAGCCTCGACGCCAAGACCGTGGCGGCGACGCTCGCCATGGCTGACCAGCACAGCACTACTGCGACGCGCTCAAGGATGTTTGTGTTCAGTTCATGGCCGTTGGGTTGGATGACCACAATTAATGATTGATATTTGAATATGATACTAGTTGAGTGCCCGTGCCTTGCTACGGGGCAAAAAGTATGCATCCATTTTAAGTTACATTGAATAAAATAATGTTAAGTAATCATTAAGTGTAAATTATAACAAAACCTTAATATAGCCCCACATTCAAAGAGACCACTCAATCTCCACACGCTTAACCTACAAAATTCATGTTTATGTAACGTTGCAAAATTGATAAGAAATGTATACATTACCAAATTGGATCATCTAGCCATAAATGACAAAAACAATGTATACCTTTCATATTGCCCTTGCATTATATCGATCACAATACCTTTTAAGAACTATCAACCATCTGAAACCAATGAAAATTTAAAGCTCCTCGCAACACTAAGAACCTCTATCCAAAATAGTGCTACAAGGGGATAGAACGGCATATAACCTTATAGGTTTCCCTTACTGGAAGCAAGTGTATTTTTTGCAACTCGAGGTGATGGTTATTTTGCAAGTGCATCAAATTACTGCGCCTAAGTTGATCTAGATCGGCTATGGCACTCGAGCTTGTCAATGAAGAAACCTTTAGGCTGAGTTCGTTTCAAAGGGTTCCCAACCCCTGTCCCTCTTCCGCGCGCACGCTTTTTAAACTGCTCAATGGTGTGTTTTTTTAAAAAAAAGCTTTTATACGAAAGTTGTTTAAAAAATCATATTGATCCATTTGTTTAAAAAAATAGCTAATACTTAATTAATCATGCGCTAATGGACCACTCCGTTTTTCGTGCACAGGAGATTTGTTCCCAACCCACCCCCAACGAACACAGCCTTAGAATGGTATCGACCAACTATGGGCTTCTCAATGATTTGTATAACTGCTAGACAACTCACTCATACCAGGGTCTTTATTCTAGATGCTCAGCAAGAAATTATTAGAACAAAGCTTAATATTACAGTCCAAAAAGGTACTTACCTGTGTACCATAATGATATGAAAATCCTTGCGCTGCAAACATAATACAGAGGAACATTGTTAAAATCTACAATAATGCATCCATTGTTAAGATATACAAACACAGGATGTATCGGTGTTAAAATTGAGTACACTACAAAGGGACTCAAATAATTGTTTACCAGATAACATATTTGTTTGAATCATGTACAGATGACATCGCCAGTTCTCAACAAATTAAAGTAAAGATTCTAGCCCTAGCACTTGGGGAAAGCATACACAGAACAGATCACTCCTAATTAAGTCTCAACTTTAAGGAAGCCAATGTTTATGTAAATACATAATGTATTAAAGACATTTTCCCTGGGTTACATCTAGCATTCTGGCAAAAGGGCTAAAACATTCAGTTGGATGACTAATAAAAACAAACATTTTCAGTGCTGTAAGCAGAAATCCTTTGGTAGTAATATAGATATGCTGGCACGATATCTTACTTCTCAAAAAAGTGACAAAAGATTTAATCCGAGATAAGGATATACTGATATACAGAGCTCTAAAACAATCAAAGAGAAAAAAAAGGAGATCACTCAGCTAACACCTCATTTTTGCCTTCAAAGAGGTGGAGAAATCAAGCAATAAAACACTGCAGGAAAACAAGCCACTACACTCTTACTACCTTTTTTGTTCATGTGAAGAAGGGATTAGGCCATTAGGGAAAGTCAGAAAGAGATAAATTGGTGGCAAATAAACTTACTCAGATTTTAACATGAAAATAAACCAAAGAAACAATTTTGCCAAACCATATGCTATTAGCAAAATTGCTCTAACATATCAGCATTACACACGTACGTCTCAGATGTTTAGGTAAATATCCAAACTTATCCCCTATAACATGCAGTGATACAGGCAAACATGCAGGAGCAAAATATTTCCAAGCCATTGACTTACAGAAAATCAGCCAACCGGTTTGCAAGCAAATCTCTTCTGCTCTACTGTCACTTCAATGCATCAGTTATCAATTCAATCTGAAATACGTGCAGCATGAGCATAACTTGATGAACAATATATAGGATAGATAATCTGCAGCCTATCAGTTGCTTTCCATTGTTTATTTCATATGTAGCAGATGTAGAAAAAGGAGGTAGGGGTGACAACAGCGCAAGAAAATTTTGGAGCAGTAGAACACCATCGAACACAACAGCAATGACTAATAAGATGGACTCACATTCATGGTGCTGACTCTCTTCCTGCTCTATCCTCTGGAACTGCCTAATTTAGCTGAACAAAAGAAGAGGAATTAACAAAGAGAAGTCTATTAAGCATAAAAGATACCGAACTGTGGTGGAGGGGATGGCGAGGAACGACACATCGGCCAGCAGCCCATTTTCAGGCAGAGGATTCAGATCGAGCGTCAGCGGTCGGACTTGGAGATGGATGATTTGCCTGATTGCCAGGACACATTGCAGCCTTTCAATCTAGCCGCGTGCGCAAACCCTAGGGTCCTCTCCAGCCGCCGCAGTGGTGCATGGACCTCCGCGTGCCAGTGTGCCACGGTGCTCTAGCGACCATACTAAAATGGTAAAACCTCACCGCTGCCCACTCAAGGCCGCCTCCTCCATCGTTACCGACCAGATGAATGGAGCAACGGTGGCGACGGTCAGGGAGATGCGGCATGGATGTCACGAGCGGTGGGTTGTGGCGTCGGCGACGAACTCCACTCGTGAGCGTAGGGCACAGCAAAAATGGCGACGATGCCCTGTTGCGGTGGCGGCGGCGGTCGAGGGCGGCGAGGAGGGAGCACGGGGCGGCGATGAGGCGGCGGCGATGGAGGGCGCGCGGAGGAAGGGGCGACGGCGGCGAGGAGGCGGCGCGGTCAAGGGACGCGTGGGAGGGGGCGCGGGTCGCGGGGGCATCGACCCTTTTTACGCTTTTTTCCTTCCGGATCGCATGTACCCTTTTTTTTTATTTTTGTCGCTCCAAACGTGCAGATGTACGTTTCTACGTTGGATCGTGTATCTACTTTAGCTTCACCATCATTAATCCGAATTTTTTAAGTAGTAGAGATTTGAATTTACTTTTCTACTATAAAGATTTTGTTGCTATAAACATGATCTATGAGAAAATAATAGTTTAGAAGATGGTGGCAAATTAAACTGTGGCCTTCTATACTGTGAAACAGCGTAACTACTCAGGAATTAGAGTTTGACCGGGTCTTATAATGTCTGACAAAGGTCCTACTTAGTACTCCGTATATGAATAAAACTCTAGTATATGTTTGTCATACCGAATAAAAGTAATTAGTTTCTATCTATATCTCTAAACTTACTTAAAATCTAAGTCACATATATGCTCTTATATATACCAACAAGTCAATAAGTCCAATATTTTCGGTATAACTCTCTCGATCTCCCTATATTATTCAACACTCTTTATAGTACTCACGGCGCTGCTAAAATCAAATTGTGATAGGTTGATCTAGGGTTTCTTTAATAATTAATTAATTAATCTCTCCCACACCTGCATCGCAACGCGTGAATCGATCGATCTCACAGCAGCAAGTGATCTGATTAGCAATGCCCATGGAGACGACGACGACGACGGCGACGGAGTCGATGAGCAAGATGGAGACAGTAAGAGGAACGCACCGGTTTACATTTCACGGCTACAGCTTGTGCAAGGGCGGCGGCGCCGGCCGGTGCATTCGCTCCGGCACCTTCACCGTCGGCGGCTACGACTGGTGCATCTGCTTCTACCCGGAGGGCCAGGGCGGCGGCGGCGGCGGCGACCGGGAACACGTCTCGGTCAAGCTCAGGCTGGTCACCCGCTGCGCCACGGCCACCGCGTTCTACGAGCTCCGCCTGCTCGACCAGGACACCGGCCGCGCCGCCGCCGTCGCCCGGGCCTCCGGCGCGCCCAGGGTGTTCGCGTCGAGCAATCCCGGCACGGCGTGCTTCGGCCGCCGCGCGTTCATGGAGCGGAGCAAGCTGGAGGCGTCGCCCGCGTGCCTGCGCGGCGACAGCGTCGTCATCGACTGCGCCGTCCGCGTCGTCGTCCACGACCCCGTCGTCGCCGCCGTGCGGCGCCGCGAGGCGCCGGACGACGTCCCGCCGTCGAACATACTCCGGCAGCTGGTGGCGCAGGTGGAGTCCGAGGGCGCCGACGTGACGTTCGCCGTGCAGGGGGAGACGTTCACGGCGCACCGCCTGATGCTCGCCGCGCGGTCGCCGGTGTTCAAGGCGGAGCTCTACGGCGCCATGAAGGAGAAGGACGCCGACCACGTCATCGCCATCGCCGACGTGCAGCCGGCCGTGTTCAAGGCCCTCCTCCATTTCATCTACACCGACGACATGCCACCCGACCTCGGCCTCGCCGCCTCTGACGACGACGACGACGACACCGACAGAATCGACATGGCACGACACCTGCTCGTCGCCGCCGACCGGTACGCCGTCGAGAGGCTGCGGGTGATCTGCGAGCGCGTGCTCCGGCGAAGCCTCGGAGTCGAGACGGTGATCGACACGATGGCATTGGCCGAACAGCATAGCTGCGGCGAGCTCAAGGAAGCTTGCCTCGAGTTCATCGATTCTCATAGCAAGCGAATCGTGGAGAGTGATGGTTACAAGAACCTCAAGAGGGCGTGCCCTTTGCTCGTCGCAGACATGTGGGAGAGGATCGTCCGATCACGTCTAGAGTATACAGACACGTATTTAAAGTGTTAAACATAAACTAATAACAAAACAAATTACAGATTTCGCCTATAAACTGCGATACGAATTTATTAAATCTAATTAATCCATCATTAGCAAATGTTTACTGTAGCACCACATTGTTAGATCATGGAGCAATTAATCTCAAGAGGGCGTGCCCGTTGGTCGTCGCAAACATGTGGGAAAGGATCGTCCGATCACGTCGAGAGTAAATATTAAAACATTGCTCATGCAATGTTGAGGATGATATAGCCATGAACATTAATTAGCGAGATTTGGTTCGGTCCAACAAAAAGTATCTTTAAGGTACCGGTACCTCACGGTATCAAATCGTTTTTGATCTTTAGATCTAACAATGCATATCTTGCCTAGCTAGATCCAACGATCGGAAACGATTTAGTACCGTGACTCCGTGAGGTAACGGTACCTCGAGAAACTTTTTGTTGGACTGAAGCAAATCTCTTAATTAGCGATGGGTTTATCGAGCTCTTTTGATTTAATTCATTTTTTTTCTAAAATGGATTAATTTGTTCAACTGAGTTAGAGTAAAGTATATATGATGGCAAATCTGCTGCAAATTTTAAGTTGGTATTTGTTGTTTACTTCGTAGTTCATACGGCACACTAGAGTGTGTCGGGATGGAGTCGGAACTACTTGACAAGGTGTGACAAGCTCGATAACAATAACTCTCAAATGTTCTCATCTTGGTAATGTGGCGATGATGGCTTCTATAGAGTTGAAGTTGAGTTATGACGGAGTCGGAGCTGTTATGTCGAGTGCTGTGAGCTAGGTATATGGTAACGCTACAATAATAAGCAGATGAGAGAGCTTTGGACGGAAATCAGTATATGACCATTTCTAGTGATATGGTCGTTGTTTCCTCTTGGAGACGTTGGGATACTGGATCTCTCTTCCTTCAAGTGAAAACCTAGTATGGTTTTCGGTAGGTGTTGACAGCATCATTGATGTCGTCTTCCTTCTTGAAAGTTTTATGAAAAATGTATTGCTTCACAACTCAGATGTTATGTGGTTTTGGATAGTTGCCCATCATAGAAAGTTGGAACTACTTGTTCATCGTGATGAGCTTGGGAATGATGACTTGTGTTGACTCACATCACATGCTTTTTTAATTTTCGCCTTTCTACAGAGTTTATCGGTTTTCCCTATGGTTTTAATTTGGTCAGCTTTCCTCGTTAACTGATCGCCCTTTTTTTCTCTTTAGTGGGTGTTAGTTCTTTAGGTGTAAAATTTTTGAAGTATATGGACGCACATTTAAAGTATTAAACGTAGACTAATAACAAAACAAATTACAGATTCCGCATGTAAACTGCGAAACGAATTTATTAAGCCTAATTAATCCATCATTAGCTAATGTTTACTATAGCATCACATTGTCAAATCATGGCGTAATTAGGCTCAAAAGATTCGTCTCGTAATTTACATGCAAACTGTGCAATTGGTTGTTTTGTTTCCCACATTTAATGCTCCATACATATATCCAAACATTTGATATGATGTTTTTGGCTAAAATTTTTTGTGATCTAAACAAGGCCTTAATACAAAACAGAAACTCTCTAAGCTCCTAAGTTTAACAAATCCTCCTATGGAACCATTGTTAGGATGAAAATAAGTTAAATACACAATGTACTTCGATTATAATTGGGATAAATATACGGGGACACATTTATTGAAATTCCATCAGCCAAATTCAACCCAAATCAGACTAAATGAATCATATCCGTGCTGAGGAGAAACTATTACTCTCAAGGGGACATCTACTCGTTTGCATGTCATCCAAATAGTTATGAAAAAAATAATAAAATTTAACAAGATAGATTAATATGTGATAAATCATATCAAATTTAACTTCCAAGAGTTGCAAAAAAAATCATACATTAACTAGCCAAAAATCATTGTTTGCTAGACACTCCCTATACATTAACTAGCCGAGACTAATTGGGCCCAAAACTTCCGTACTCAGTTCCGCCCAGCCCAGTAACCAATGCCTCCAAAGTCCGATCCGACCTCCCTCATCGTGATTCGTGACGTGCAGGGTACCAAGACACTATTCCAAATTCCGTTCCGACACGTACTTACCGTGCGCGACCAATACATACACACATTTCCGCCACACGTGCACCCGCACAGATCGCCGCCGCCGCAAACCTCGCCGCCGGCAGCGTCGTAGCTACGCATCACGTAATTAATGATGATGATGTCCTCCGCGGCGCCGGCCGGCCATCACGCCGGAGAAGAGCCGCCGCCGCCGTCGACGACGAGGAGCACCATGTCGACGTGCACGATGGGGACGGTGGAGGGCCACCACCGGTTCGCGATCCGCGGGTACAGCCGCCTGAGGGCGCTCCTCGCCGCCGGCGAGTACGTCCGGTCGGCCGCCTTCACCGTCGGCGGCTACGACTGGGCCGTCGTCTTCTACCCGCGCGGCGCCACGCACGCCGACCGCGACCACGCCGCCGTCTACGTCCAGCTCCTGACCGACCGCGCCGCCGCCGCCGCCACCTTCGACCTCCGCTTCGTCCGCGCCGACTCCGGCCGGCCGCTGTCCGTGCACCCGCCGCTCGCCGCGCCGAGGACGTTCAGCACCGTACTCCGCTCCTCCTCCGCCGCCATGTACGGCGTCAAGGTGGAGGCGATACAGGCGCTCCAGGCCAACTACGTCCGCCGCGACCGCCTCACCATCGACTGCGCCGTGCGCGTCGTCGGGAAGCCGCGGGTGTCCGCCGCCGCGCCGCTGACGGCGGCCGACGTCCCGCCGCCGGACCTCGCGGCGCACCTCGGCCGGCTCCTCGACCTCAAGTCCCACGCCGACGTCACGTTCGACGTGCGGGGAGTGCAGTTCGCCGCGCACCGGGTGGTGCTCGCCATGCGCTCCGCCGTCTTCGCCGCCGAGCTGTTCGGCCCGATGCGCAACAACGCCGTCGGCGCCATCAAGGTCGGCGACATGCAGCCCGCCGTGTTCAAGGTCCTTCTCGGCTTCATCTACACCGACACGCTCGCCGCCATGGACGACCTCGACGCCGACGAGGACGACAGGCGAGAGCTCGCCCGCCACCTGCTCGTCGCCGCCGACCGGTACGACATGGGCAGGCTGAAGCTCATCTGCGCGGACATGCTCGCGAGGAGCCTGACGGCGCAGACGGTGGCGAGCACATTGGCATTGGCCGACCGCCATGGCTGCCGCGGGCTCAGGGAAGCCTGCGTCGAGTTCGTCATCGCCATGGGTATGAACGATGAGGTGGTGATAAGCCGGCATCCTGACCAGCTCAACTGTATCTCGCTCTTCAAATACTTCTTCTACCAGATCGGCAGCTTACTCAAAATCCACTAAACTGTGTTTAATTAGTGAAAGATTCAGAGTGATTGTGTTATTTCAACTTCTACTACTGTCGATAGACTCTTAATCTTTTCTTAATTAGTTTGTCCACTAAACTGTGTTACTAGTTAGACTCAAGAGTGTTTGATTGTTCCAACTTCTGATAGAGTCAATAGACGCTTAATCTTCTTAATTACTACAGTTTGTGGCTAATCTTCTCATTTAGTAGTTTGTGGTTGTTTACTGACCAGGTAGCTTTTTTGCAGTTTTGTTGATGTTCTGATATACCTTATCAAAATCCTCTAAAAACTACTCCTCACGAGTAGTTTGTCTCCCCAGTAGCTTGTTGAGTATATTAATTAGTCAGTGAGCTTGATTTTTCTAACTTCTGATGCTGCCAATGGACATTTATATATTCTGAATTAGTTTGTGGTTTTTTACTAACCAGTTTAGTTCATGTTCTGATATGCCTGAGTTTGTACATAATTTATCCTACAAGAAAAGGACGATTTTTCATACAAGAGTTTCTATGTGGTTTTACCAGTGAAACAAATTAACAGCGTGCTTATTATTTTTACTTCTGGTACTATCAATGAACGCTTAATCTTCGTAATCAGTTTTTGTTTGTTTACTCACCACTTAATTATTCATAGTTTGTGAAGGTTTACTGACTTGTAGGTACTCCTAGCTCAGTTGTAGTTTAGTTGATGTTCAGATACGAGTGAGTTTGTAGATATTTTTTCCTGCAGGAAAAGAAATAAAGCTAATGCAGTTCAGGTCCAACTATTCACTCTGTAATTTTACTAGTGAAACAGAACAAGATTTGCTCTGAAAATTCTGGATGAACAACAGGCACTTGTCCCCTCTGATAATTCTGAATGAAACAACAGACAAACATGCACTAAAGTTCTGAATGAACATCATAACAAACAGACTAAAATTTCTGAATGAACAGCAGAACAAGCAGATTCTGCACAACAAGCAGAACAGACTCAGAAATTCTGGATGAACAACACAACAAACAGGTTGTGAACAAAACAACAATCAGATTCTCTGAATGAACAAGAGAACCAACACAACAGCAGGCTCTGCACAAAACAACAATCAGATTGTCTGAATGAACAACAGAACAGACAAGAGTACTCTGAACAAGAGAACAATTAGACACAACCCTTCAAGTCTGATCAACAAAAAACAATCAGGTACCACTACCACATGATGAAATACAGTATATCGCCCCTGGTTTGTGTAATCAGTACACCAAGTAGTAACTGATTACTTGATTAGCCATCTGCAACACAAGAATAAAACTGCATACTTGATTAGCCATCTGAAACACAAGCATAAAACTTCAGCAACACAAGCATAAAACTGCATACTTGATTAGCCATCTGAAACACAAGCATAAAACTTCATAAACCATACAGGAATACCACTCTACAAGTACAGCAAAGGACATAATCAATTTCTCAGGTCAAACAGGTGATTAGTAATCTGCAACCCAAGCTGCATAAACCATACAGGAATACCACCCTGCAAGTACAGCAGAGTACAAGAGGCATCAGATTTGAATCAGGAGACAAAGAGACAAAATTTCAGATCAGATCTGGCCAAGAAACATTCACACAAAATACTCATCCAAATGCTGATGAATATTTTCTTCTCGGTTCATAATAGATAGATTCATAGATAGATCAGACAGTGCAAATCCATGGCTTGTCTCTCAAACCGACCCAACGAAACAAAAAGATTAAACCACTCCAAGACTCCCATCCCATTACATAGAACGACGACGACGACGAACCGATAGATCCATAGCTTTCCTAACGAGATCTACGACTACTAATAAGATAGAACTGATCACCCGCTGCTCGGTGATTCAGTGGAGGGAGGGGGGAGCAAAACGCATCATGGGAGGGAGCTGGATCTGACGCCGCGAGCAGCGCCTAGTAGGTCTTGCTGGGGCACTCGCGAGCGATGTGGCCGGTCTCGCCGCAGTTGTAGCACCCGCCGCCGCCGCCGCCACCACCACCGCCGCGGTAGCCGCCGCCACCACCACCGTAGCCACCGCCGCCGCCTCCTCCCTGGGAGCAGTCCCTGGCCATGTGGCCCTCCTCGCCGCACTTGTAGCACGCGCGGCTGCCTCCGCCGCCGCCGCCGTACCCGCCGCCGCCTCCGTAGCCGCGGTCGCCCCCGCCGTAGCCGCCGCCACCGCCGCCGTAGCCGCGGTCACCGCCGTAGCGGCCGCCGCCTCCGCCCCCGCCGTAGCCGCGGTCCCCGCCGCCGCTGGGACGGGATCCGCCGGTGAGGGCCCCGCCCCCCGGCGCGGTGACGTCCACGGCCTTGGTGCGGCCGTCGTTGCCGGATCCGACGGAGAACTCGACGACGTCGCCGTCGTTGAGGCTGCGGTAGCCGTCGGACTTGAGCGAGGATTGGTGGACGAAGAGATCCTCGCCGCCGTCGTCGGGGGTGATGAAGCCGAACCCCTTGGTGGCGTCGAACCACTTCACCGTCCCCTTCACCCTCTCCGACGCCATCTCGACCTCGCCCTCGCCGCCGCCGCCGCCGCAACCCAAAACCCTAGAAACCCTAGATCGGTGTGGGAGTGGAAGCGAATGGGAGGAGAAGCCGCCGCCGGGTGGGCTATTTAACGGCCCAAAAAAAATCTTTGCATTAAATTACTACCTCGAAAAAAAATCTTTTCATTAATTGCCTCTTTATTTTGGAATATTTACCGAGATATTCCCCGCGGCATCGGCCCATCAAACTCTTCCTCTCCCGACTGACATCTCGGCCCACTTAGGCGGCCCAACTTCATAGTTTCGGTCCGACACGTTCAAGGGAAGGGAACAGAGATGGATTTTGTTTCGGACTTGATTTGTAAATTTGCACGAAATTTATACAAAATTAGCGGTGGATTCGGATTAGTGCGCGTAACAAAGTTCACACGATGGCGACGGTGGAGGGGCGGCACAGGTTCCGCGTCGCCGGGTACGGCGCCACCAAGGGCGCCGCGCCCGGCCACCGCGTGGCGTCGGGGACCTTCACCGTCGGCGGGTTCGACTGGGCCGTCGTGTTCTACCCGGAGGGCGTCACGGCCGCCGACATGGACTTCGTCTCGGTCTACCTCGAGCTCAAGAACGCCGCCGCCGCCGCTGGCGGCGGCGGAGGCGGCGCGGTGGCGCGCGCGTTCTACGACCTCAGGCTGATCCACCCGGCCACCGGCGAGCCGCGGTCCGTGCGCTGGCCCATGGACGGCTCGACGTCGCGCGTGTTCTCCCAGGCGTTCCCGGCGTGGGGGCACCTGAGGTTCATGCGGCGGCGCGAGCTGGAGGAGATGGGGTTCGTCCGCGACGACCGCCTCACCATCGAGTGCGTCGTCAACGTCGTCCTGGACCCCGTCGTCACCGCCGGCGACGCGCCGGAGCTCGACCATCCGCCGTCGAACATCCTCGGCCACCTCGCCGGGCTCCTCGGCGACAAGGGCACCGCCGACGTGACGCTCGTCGTGCGGGGCGAGGAGTTCGCCGCGCACCGGGCGGTGCTCGCCATGCGTTCGCCGGTGTTCAAGGCGGCGCTCTACGGGCCAATGAAGAAGTCCACGGACGCGAACGCCGGCCGCGTCGCCATCGACGGCGTCGAGCCGGCGGTGTTCCGGGCTCTCCTCCACTTCATCTACACCGACACGACCGCCGCCATGGACGACCTCGACGACGACGACGACAAGGCGCAGATGATCATGCACCTGCTCGAGGCCGCCGACCGGTACGACGTCGAGAGGCTGAAGCTGATCTGCGAGCTCATGCTCTGCAAGAGCATCGCCGTGGACACCGTCGCGGCGACGCTGGCAATGGCGGATCAGCACCATTGCCAGAAGCTCAAGGAGGCGTGCATCGAGTTCTTGGCCACCTCCAAGAAGATGGAAGGCATCATGGAAAGCCAAGGGTACGAGAAGATGAAGCTATCTTGCCCTTCTTTCATGGTGGATTTGTGGGAGATAATAGGCAGGAAGATGACCTCTTATTCTGTTATTCCCCTTCTTTCATGGTGGATTTGTGGGAGATAATAGGCAGGAAGATGACCTCTTATTCTGTTATTCCCAATATCTATGCAAGAGACAAGGACTAATTTTCTTGAATTTCCTTGCAAATTCGCATCAAAATGCCAGCATGTAACCATAAACCATTGACTGATTCTAGTTTGGAGATAATGATCACAGTCTTGCTACTTCCCGCGATCGTCAACATCTTGGCAAGAATCTGAAATGTTTGAAGTTAAGGATAAGATTTGATCAAAAATTTAAAATTTCGACCATCAAGTTTATCAGTTTATCAAATTTAATAAGTTTATGATATAATGATATTGCTTTTTGATGCAAATATATGTATACCATTTTTTTTGTTTTTAAGCTAATTAACCATTTAAAAAATATTGATTAGAATTATAAAGTTTTATCTGATTCATGACATAAACAACAAGTATTTATAACCGAAGTATTCAGTATTGACAACTAGGCTAGCTGAGCAACTTGAAGATACATAGCCGTTCATATGATTTGTGTTCCGGAGTTGGTCAGCCGCAATGTTGTAACTCATCTGCTCACATCTCGTACGACATTTCAAGATATGGAGGCTTCTTCTTGTTTTGGTTGACACATTTCTGTTCTACGCTCTGTAAACAGCAGGATGTACACTGCATGCACACCAGACGAATGTATATATACGTGAGTGGCCGTGAACAGACACGTATATCTCATCAAAATTTTGATTGATCACTGCCATAAATCCACAACCGATGTTTGAGTGAATTCGACTTGCAATCTTTCTGTCTGTCTTTTGTTTCTTTCTTGTTTTGTTTTGAGTTTATGTGTAATCATTATCTAAAAAAACAATCTGTTTATATTTCTGTTTGTGTTTCATGAAACGGATTAGTAATGTTCTCAGGGCCCAGGTCTAACCCGAATCCAGGCCTTCGAGAGGGCCTATCTAAAACACTATATTATCGTATGATCCAATTTCATGGCGTACGTGCTCGTGCGGGTCTTCTTCTTCGTCTCCCCAAGTTCTCATCTGCTATTGCGCAATGGGCGCCTGCGCCTCAGCTTCGCGGCCGCCGCCGTCGCCGCGCCACGGCTGCTCTCCGCCGACGCCGACGATGACATGGACGGCGTCGACGTGCACGACGCCGATAGCGCAGGGCGCGCACGCGTTCACCGTCTACCAGCACGGCCTCGTCAAGAGGACCGCCGCCGCCGGCGAGTTCGTCCGGTCGGGCACCTTCGCTGTCGGCGGCTACGACTGGGCCGTCAGGTACTACCCCAACGGCGACAGCGCCGCCGAGGCGGCGTGCCGCCAGCCGTCGGTGGTCCTCGAGCTCATGACCGCCGACGCCGCGGCGTCCGCGGTCTACGAGCTCAAGGCCGTCGACCAGGTCACCGGCGAGCGCCTCGTCCTCCGCGAGGACAAGACGGCGGCGTTCGACACCAGGAACGGCCAGTTCAGCTGCTCCGGCGTGCAGTTCGTCGAGACGCCGGCGTTCCTCGCCGGCGACTTCCTCTCGATCGAGTGTATAGTCACGATCTTCGGCGAGCCACGCGTCTCAAAGACGAACAAGATGCCACAGCCGCCGCCGCCGCCGCCGGCGGCGGAGACAAGCGATGTCTCATAGACAATAAAGAAAAACAACTATACTACTGTATTGCTCTCATGTCATGGTTTAATACAAACTGGTCAAACTACTGTGTTGCTCTCATGGTTTTTGTCTCTGATGAAAACAATTACAATTGCTTACATTAAACGAACAGTAGGTTAAGCAGAAAAGAAGCTGTGGTTCAACCATGTTCTTCTAGTGTAGACAAGCATTGGGTCTGAACAGATTAATTCCAGGTTTATAGCTGCATTACCTCTGTCGAAGACGAAAATTCGCCGTTGATCTTACACATCATGGCATCATCAATCTCCACCCTAGTCCAGAGCTTTGGAAAAGAATAAGGAATCGTAACAGATGCAACAGATTCTTGGTTGCTCAATTCATTCTTCTTTCCAAACAGCTGCGCCGCAATACCAGAGCAGATCTTCAGATCAACCTCACTCTGTGCTCTTATCATCTTAGCAAGGAGCTCAGTCATCTTTGCACCTCTCTCCATTTGCTGCTTGATGGATAACTTGACAGGCTTTGGATGGTCATCTGGATTTTGGTCAGGAGGGTTGTCATCCTCGTAGGTGCTTTTGCTTTCTAGCAATTCCTTTATCTTCTGGTCCAAAATAGTAGCAATCCTGTCCCGGAAGCCATCTGCATTTGCAGAGTCCGATTTCAGCCTCACCTTTGCCTCGGAAACCAATGTTTCCATCCTCTCTTCTGAAGAAGTTGCTTCAGGTTCAGGTTCATCAGCAGCATCTTCTGTAAGACCGAACGTTTCCTCCAGTAACCCAACATTCTGTGTATACCTTTCATACGCTTCATTTTCAGCATCGATGTCTCCTTGGATATGTTCTTTTAGCTTCTCAAACCTCCACTTGTTTATGCCCACAACATCCTGTAATATAAATGCTTAACTCCTTAATCATGGTCTCATCATGGAAGAAAAGAAACGAAACTAAACAATGAACAATCGCAAACAATGGAACAGCTAGAACCTTTTTGGCAAGGGACTTCTTTGTTCGGAGGGAATTCAGGAAATGATGGGGAAGCCTTTGCAGAGAAGCCAACCTTGATGAACTGCAGCAGCAAATTTCAAGCAAGCATCAGAAATAATGACAGATTTTACCATAAGATAAAACTCCTGGTTCAGAAGGTTACCCGGTTGAAGGTATATTAGCTGATGGTTGCTCTGACAGAGGAGCTGTTGACGGAGGTGGCTTATCTGGCAATGTGTTGTTCTGTTTCAGAACTGTCATGATTGGTGATAAGAGGTGGTTAGTGGCTTTTTCAAAAATATTAGAAAAATACAGAGTCCAGACAAATCACAGAAAATATGTAGACAGGCATAACATCATAGCCATAAATCAAAATTTCTTGTATGTAACCAAATGTTGCTAATCCCTTATACACCAGAGAGAATAAATTTTGACAGCAACATTGAGTGCCATATAATGAAGAGTATAGAGAGAGATGAATATAATTGGAAAGCAGATTTAAGAGGTACAATACAACAAATAAGAGCCCTTCAAGGTACACCCATGAGGCCATTATCCCTCCAAAACACATTTCTGAAGGTCCATTTGATTTTAGAGACCAAGGCAATAATAATGCTATGGCAAGGGTCAATTTAATTTTAGAAACCAAGGTTGTCATGGGCTCATGGCACTCAAGTGAGTCATTACCACAGTCACTAGATCATGATACAATACTGTCGTTCCTGAACCTGTCCCAGTTTGCTGGTCACAGTTGATGCAGGTCACCTCCAGGCCGTGTTTGGTTATTAGAGGCATCCAAATCAGGTACAGAAACCTACCTGATTTTGATTGGGGCAACAGTGGCCAGGTTCCTCGCCATTCAGGTGGTGCTGGCATGTGTGAAGGTGTGTGGTGGCACACTGCAGGGGATAATCCAGCAGTAGAAGATGGGGACCAAGTTGCTACACCCTGTGATCTCGTGGCCCTCAAGGTTCTCTGCCGCCGATGCAAGACAAGTCAGCAGAAGAGGGGAGGAGGTTTGGAGAAGACTAGGGCATTTGCTTATAAAAGATGGTGGCAAGGGTGTCTGCTGAAAGCCTGAAACTGCGTCGATGGCGAGGATATGAGATTATGTTAGAATTGAGGAGATAGAGCAACAGAATTGTGTGGCTGGATGGGTCACATGTCTGATGTCTCTACAACCCAAATATTTATTTGTCTCATTTCGTGTTCCCTTCCTTGTAGTGTAAAACTGATTATCTTCCTTGGGTGTTTGTGTATGACATACCATAAAGTAGTAGTAATTTATTTTATACCATATAATTTATTTTGACAGACCAAGTAGCTTGTTCATCGACCTAGATTCATTGGTTCAGGTTCAGGGTCACATCCCACATCCTAAACTACAGTCCTGAAGAAAACTGCCGCTGTTTGATCCAACCTGACAAACATACTGAAATTCTTCTCTACACCCTTTCCCTCATTTCCTTCCCTAAACCCTACAAAATATGAAGATCAAACATTCTGTTGACCAACATCATCCCACTATTTGAGCAGCCTGATGGAGAAGCATTAATTGGTTGTTAATGTTGTTCAATTGCACGCGACAACATTGTCAGTACTGAGAAAAATAAAAATCCAAAATGGAACAAAACGTTATAATAATGCATTTCTATACCTGTAGTTTCCCTTTTAGATGTTGAAATGAGCATGTTCAAATCTTATCATTATAAGTTTGATCAACGGTCCATAAGAAAGTGACCGTACCTTAAAATTCCTCCATAATTAAAGTATCCCACTACCCCACTTACAAGCAATTGTCCTAGCTTTGATGCTAAGTAGCTAAACGTGATAAGCATTCCCAGAATAAATTGTAAACAATAAAACAGGTAAATCTCCAACTGCCAAACAATGAGTAATAGTCCACAGAAAGGTAAAACTGCAAGACCAAATCACGCCTGTCAAAAAAATTGGTTGGATCAAATGATCGAATAAGTGGATGTACAGGTATTCAGTCAGCGGCTTAATACAACTAATTACAAGCACAATTTGTTGCACAGGAGCAGATATATACTCAAATGGTACTAGCATTACACATACATACCATGAATGTGGCAAGGATTCTGAGCCTTGTAGCAGCAGCTCTTACAACACTGGAACGGGCACCTGAAAGGCCAAGCATTACATTACACAGAATGAATTAAAAAAAATATCCAGGAGCGACATGCCGATACAGCGCATCGATTTCTCTTAGAAAACCATCACTACAAATCCCCAAAACAAAAAAACAAAAAAAATTCTTACCGGGAGCGCGCAACGTTGCCGCACTGGATGCACTTGGGCTTGTTGAGGCCGCGCAGGTTGGGCTTGGGCATGTCGAAGGCGGACGCCGGGGGCAGCTTCTGCGGCGTCGTCCCATTGCCGTTGGCGACCGCGACCACGGGTGCCGACGAGTCGCTGGCCGCCTTCCCGCTGGATGCCGGCGACGACGCGGCCATAGCGAACCCGCCGTGAACCACCCCGCAACTCCGCACAGGACCAGCGGTTGGGATTCCGGGGAACCGGAGGCCTCGACGGCGGCGGTGCTCCGGCGAGCTAGGGTTTCTTCTTTTTTTTTTCTTTTGTGTCTCTCCTGCTTTTCTTTTCTTG
This sequence comes from Oryza glaberrima, assembly GCF_000147395.1. Taxonomy (NCBI): domain Eukaryota; kingdom Viridiplantae; phylum Streptophyta; class Magnoliopsida; order Poales; family Poaceae; genus Oryza; species Oryza glaberrima. The sequence goes on from NC_068333.1 coordinate 1,442,347, forward strand.
AGTCGAGTCGGATCCAATCCAATCGTGCGGTGGCTTCCCGAGACGAACGGTTTGATGTGGCTGACAAGGTGGGCCCGGTGGTGTAATTGGGCTGGGCCCAATTGATCAAGTCTATTCTACCAAGGCGATGACGCCGGCGAGTTCGTCCGTATCGACGCCTTCTCACTTCGCAGCCGCCGGCGCCGCCGGCGCCACCGAATTCAACCCCAACGGCGACGGCGGAAGAAGAGGATTTTCGCCGGCGACGGAGGTGACGGAAGTGTGCCCTTTTTTTAAGTAAATTTTTCATCTACACAAACCGTTGGCCCCATTATTTCGCTTATCTTGTGCTTATTGTCCAGCTTACTAGTAGCAAACAAAAAATAATTTGTACGTAAAATTTTTATATGTGTGTCTTTAATGATATAAAGGCCAATGTTGTAAAATAAATCACGATGAAAAAATTCACAAAATCAACTTCATAATTAAGTCTTAAAATTAACTTGACTTATGGTATAAACATAAGTGAAACAATGGAGACACATTTTTTTAAAAATAATGGTTAATGATTTCATACAGAAACAGTTCCAAAGTATCTCTGAAATCTAAGTTCAAATGCTTCGATTATAAAGTGGCTTGGCTCATTTTTGAGTCATCAACAAGCATACAGAAAAGTTCCATGCATTTTTTTTCTTTTTTCCTCTTTTTTCAGTCATGGTAGCTACAAAAATCATAGGCAAACACCAGCTGGTGTTCTTCAGCCTAGCACACACTGAAACACATAGATACAGTCATACACACACTAATCATCAATCACACAATCACATAAACCAAAACAAAGCTCTCCGCTATGCTTACTGAGAGAGTAAGCTAGAATTATCCCCTTCTCCACATTTTTTTAACTTCCTACTGGGTGCTGTTTCTGACATGCACAAGATTCCTCAGCTCTTCAAATGCATCCATGGTCTCTGGATCGAATCCCCCAGCAAACTGCAAAAATGAGCGGCAATTTAGAATATGCAGCTGACATTAAGGTTTAAATAACACATCTTAATATGTCATAACAAGAGTTAACAGCAGAAAATAGCACAAACGTAATGCAGAAATAACCATAATGTTTCTGAAGGACATAAAACATATACAAGCACCTGTGGAAAATAAATATGTGCAATTATATACGGAATGGGAATCAGGAGGCAGATGAAACAATTATGAGATGTGGTATAACATAATTGCCCAAGTATACATCTAATCAGAATGGAGTATGCAGTATGCACAGGGGAATTTTCTTTTTGTGGAGTTCCTGCTAGAAATGTGTTACCTGATGCATTCTGAAGGCAAATCTCACAGCCTGAAGTAGCATATACTCCAAAGCTGGATCTTTGTTCAGAGGTCCCATGTATTGAAGTTCCATAGCAACTCTTTTCATGTACATCTTTGCTAATTTGACAGAAGAAAATTTTATCTGCAGTTATCAAGGAAATAGACAGACAACGTTTACTCCAGTTAATAGAAAGGCAATGATTAATCCAACAGGATGTAAACGATGGTCTAGGTGATCGTTGCAAACTGCTTCTGTTTTACAACCTTTTTGTGGTATCAACATAATCTGCAAAATGTTCACAAGCAAACAACAGTGGTACCTATGCAAAGCGTACCACATTCCTAAGTTCCAGTAGATGAAAATAACCTTAGATACTGTATAACAAGCACCTCAAGTTAACCAATAGGTACTTGAAAACTTATCCTGGTAGTCTCCATGCTATCTATTCTGAATACTGGTAACCAACAAATTTTACTTTTTGCAGGCCAAGCATCATAATTCTGACTAGGTCATTTCCTCTATCATATGCTGACAACAATGTAGCACTAAGAAATCAAACCTTCAAAAACGGAAAATTATAGAACATATACCTTGCCAATAAGATTGTTGTCGAGCATCCAGTCAGTAGGAATATTAAACTCTTTACACTGTCTCATCGTAGCATCCCTTGTCCTCAGAAGATTGTAGACACTCCGCTCAGTCCTGAATTAAGAATGCAAATGAAAATATCAGTATTCCCATTTAAGTTTACCACTAGTTCTGTTAAATGTATGTAATCTGTATACTTATAGTAAATTTAGTCGTACTTTTCTGATATTGTAACCATTTTCTTCAGTGCAATGTCACATGGAAGGCGAGGATCATCTTTATAGTTTGAAACTTCAGATTCCAATTTTTTCAGGTCTTGGTAGCCAAAAGCTGCCTCTCGTAGAGTATCTGCCTTCCTTTCTGGCCAATCAAAATGCTTCAGCACTGCTCTCTCATCCACCTTCAAGTAATGCAATTACATGAGTGAAAAAACAAAGTAAATTGCTCAGAGTATAGTGCTACTGAACATTCATACCAGGAAACCAAGCTCATCATCAAGCCATTTCACAAATGCAACCACATCTTCTATATCTTTGTAAGCTGCATTGGTCACCTCCTTGATCAATGATTTCACAAATTCACCTTGAGTCTCAACATCAGCCTTGATCTGAAAATGAACAAAGAGTAAAGTAAATAGCCATACATCAGTGCGAGAACCAGCTAGCTTTTCATTGGTATCTACAATTCTACATATGTCCAATAATCTGAGCAGAATATTCTACTTACAGCCTGCAAATGCGAAGAACGGTTCTCAATTTCACCAATCATGCTACTCCGCACATTTGCTGAGTTAGCAGTTTCACAGATTCCACTCCCAGAAGTATCCTTTTTTGAGTCCCTTCTCATAAGTGAATGGTAAAGCTCTGCAACTTGTGGTGCCCTCTTCATGACCCCAGCGTTTCTTGTGGAGAACTTTGGAGGCGGTGGCGGTGGCGGAGGCTTTGGTGGATTTGCAGCTGATCCATTTGATGGACCAGAATGTGGCACAGAAACTGAAGGTCTAGGAGGAGGGTTTGGAATACGCAAGGCACGCTTTTCAACATCCATACTTTGAGACTTGCATACTTCTGACTTGCCAAGAAGAAATCTTGAGCTTTCAGATCGACCAAAATCATACTTATCCACAAGAAGTTCACGCTTCTCCCTGATTGTCTCATCCTTATTACAGGAGATTGCCTCATCTGTTGCTTCAGGCAGGCAGATAAAGGTATCAGATTGGCGCCTCTTCACAATGCTAAACTCCTGAGCACATCCTTTTGGTCCACCTAGTGAGTGCCTGCGTGTCGGGCTTCTGCATTCTGCAGCTTCAATCCATGCTCTGTCAAGAAGGGCCTCCTTTTTAGATGCTTCACAATTCTTATCATTCTGAGACCATTGTTTGATACGCTCAGCAATGCTGAACTTCTTGTGATCAGAACTGTTCTGATCAAGTCTTGCATCACCATCACAATCATCAACATGACAAGCCATTTCATCATTATAATCTGCATCTGTCATTGCTCTAGCTGCTTGATCTGAGTTACTGAGCTCATGACGTAGACAAGAATTGATCCACCGAAGATAGGCAAGCTCCTCAACTTCAGTTAGCCGACTCATTTGCAGACCCTCAACCTGCTTGCTCAAGTTTGCATTTGTGTGCCGCAATAATGAAGCCTCAGCTTGAACCTTTGCAACTATCTCACTCTGGTGACAATAAGCATGGTATAGAAAAGGTTAGCTGTAAACAAACTACGACTCAACCCACCTGAAAAATAATTTAGTTTAAGTAATGTTACCTCGGCATTCTTTTCAATGACAGCCAATTTGGACTCTGCTGAAGAGAGTTTAATTGCGAGGTTTCGTTTCTGAAATTGAAGCTCTTTGTTTAAACGTCGCAGTTCAACAACTTCAATCTCCAAGTTTTCTGAAGAAGATGCATTGCCCCCATCCATACTAGAAACCCGATTGCCATGCCCATCCAACCTTGCATTTTCTTCATGCTGCTCTACCATACAAGATAGAGCTGATAGCTGTTCAGAAAGGCTTGTTTTCTCAACTTCTAGTGAAGTTTTAAGTCGCACAAGCCTGTCAATTTCATTCTTCCTTGAATCAAGATCCTTTTCAAGTTCCGAAACTCTAGGATTTTCTCTGCATTGCCGCAACTCTGACTGTAATGCTAGTTCCCTTTCCTTTGACTCACGTAGTTGTTCCCTGAGATGATCCAACTCAAGAAAAAGATCATGAGATGCTGGGGACCTGATGCCATGGCAATCAAAGACATGGGGGTGAACCTGAGCACCAGCAGGTGAACAAGGGAAATCTCCCATAAGAGATCTCTTAACCCTAGAATGATATGGAATCTGTTGGTTGCTGGTGTTAACATTTTCCACACTTGCAAGAGGTGGCTTCTTGCTTGCAGCAGCTGCTGTCTTCTTGGTCTTTTTGTCAGCTGTGAACCCTTTGACAATTTGGGAACCCCAAGAGGATCCAAATTTTGGCTTGAGCACATTTATATTGCTTTTGGAGTCAACCCTTGATCTGCATGGCTTTGTTTGGTTGTCAAACATAATATCTTCTTTCATCTTGTAGCGATTTTGCCTGACCCAGAACACTAACCATGCAGAGGTGACTCGACTTGATTAAAATGTTCCAGTACCTGTACTAACACCTGCAAATAAGTGAGAAAAACATGAATTGAGCTAGCAACCAAAGATCAATAACACAGATGAAAACAAGAATAAAGAAAAAAAATGAAGAACCAGATATGAATGCCTTTTAAAATGGATGCCTTCAAAAATTGTCCATAAATAAGGAAATAAAGCATCAATTCAGGAGTACTAGATTAAATGAATTCTTTATTGCAATGCTACCCAGAACCATATCAAACCACGTCTTTAACTACTTCCATGGAGTCCATTTGTGTACTACTCTGAAGAGAGCAACATTTAAGCAGCATTACAACTGCCTTTATCTCTCTCTTTAGCAGCATTTGTATGAAGCAAATAAATAACATCAAGGTCTGAGCAAATCAAGCTTAATACTTTTTTGAGATTATCGTTTCCAAAGGCTAAAAAGAAGCACTGCCTTTCAATTTTTTTGTGGCCGTACAGTACACATTTGTAGCATCGACCATCAATGCATCGTCGACGAAGATGAAATCTCCCGAAACCTAATCACCAAAAAGCAGAAAACTGCTAACTGCAAACAAGCATCCTCTTGAACTAACTAAAACACGAGGAGAAGGAGCAAAATGCCCCAAGATCCAACTCCCTAGAACCAAAATCGAATGAGAACAGCAAATGGGACCAACCGATTTTGGCGAAGATGATAAACACAATGCCAATCAAAACCCAAAAGCTTCCACAAAAATCAAGCATTTGAACACAGCGAGTAGACTGAACCCACATTGGGCTCATCATCAAGAAGGACACAACAAGTAAAGCGCGACTCTTACCTCCCACCACCCACCATCGATTTGTACAGATCGAGGTGAAAGCAAACTCCCCCGTCCACAAAAGAACCCAGCCGTTCTGCACACCGAGCGAGCTCAAGACGATCGCCAATCCTGAAATCCCCCACTAATCAAAGCCTTCTCCCTCCTTTTGACCTCCTCCTGACCGCAAGTCCGCAACCTATCATCCCCCGCTCCAGCAAGAACCCCCCCAAATCAGCTCGATTTCAACTTAAGAAGACGAAAAAGAAAAAAAAAATCAGAAACCCCGCAGTGCCGTGCCACTCCCGACGACACTACCACCACTACTCCTACTAGTAGTAGAGCCAACACCAGCCAGTGGCAGTAAACAAAGAAGAATAGGAGGATGAAGACAAGTGCGGTGGAGCTTCGGATGCTTTCACCTTCGGCCTCGCTCGCCTTCGATCGCCGCGCCCCGCGCCCACGCGCGGATTTTTCTACGAGCTCGTCGCGGCGAGTTCGAGGATTCGGTTGCTCTCTCTCTCTCTCTCCTCTCCTCTCTCTTGCGCTCTGCTTCTTCTCGGGAGAGGAGAAGAGTGGAGTGGAGAGTGGAGGGGGGTGGTTGTGTGGTTTGAATTTTGAAATGGGGATAGGGGTTTTGGACGAGACGAGTAGCCGTAGCGCCTAGGGGGGGGGGGGGACAAGACATTGGCAGAGCAGGTACTGACAGGTGGGTCCCACTGAGCAGTTTCTCGCCTTTTTCTTTTTCTCTCTCCCTGGTTTCTTGTCGCTTTTGTGAGACCGAGCGTACTGGGCCGCCAGCAGGCTACTGGGCCGGGTACTTCTCTCTAAAAGTCTGAGTGTTAGGTGTGGGCTGTCTTGTTATGCTGGAAATAAAAAATGGAATAGGTTCAATTGAGGTCCCTAGATTTGTTGACTGAGTCTGAAATTCATCCCTAAACTGAAAATACTAGATAATGGATACCCCAATTTGCAAAACTAGATCACTCGAGGTTCTAGGCAGTTTATGCCCGGTTTTGGTTGATGTGGCAAGCTGGGTCAACGTGGGACCCACGTGGGCCCCCGTATGTCAGTAGCTAGCACTTTCTTCCTTCTCTTCTCCTCTCTTCCCAATCCCCTCTAGGGCGACGACCAACGGGAAGGACGGCGCGATGGGTGAGATTTTGTTGGCGCTGTCTCCTCTCCCCATCCCCTGATGCTGAGGAGACGTCACCAACAGAGCGACTGAGGGGGTGATTGATGGTGACGAGCAGTTTACATAGCTCTCGGATCAACCGCGAGTAGTGCTCTCTGTTGTCGTCGCTGCTGGCCCCGCCATGGCAATGGAAACTCGAGCAACGAAGTGAATCAAAGGTCAGAGGTGGAAGATGGTGGTCGTCGACGTAGAAGATGACAGTGCCGTCCACGTAGAAGATGACGGTGCCGTCCACGTAGAAGATGACGGTGGCAGGGGTCCAGGTGATGGCATAGGAGTGGGCAGCGACTATGGGGTCATCGAAGGAGAGGAGGTAGCGCTCCTCACTGGCACGGGTGGTGCTATCGTTGCCTCCATCTTCGCCCCTTCCCCAGCCAACGATGGGGCATGGAGGAAATAGATGGGAGATGGGGAATAGATGGAGAGAGAGGGGAGGCTGGAGGTGGAGAGAGGCCTTACATGTGAGCCCCACTCGCCACGTCATCTAAAACCGTGTGTATACTGCTTGAGACCTCTGGCACACCACTTTTGCAAGTTGAGGAACTTGTTATATTTAGTATTATGGTTTGATGACGAAATTCAAACTCGGCCACAAGTTGAGTGAACTTATTCCATAAAAATTTAGGACCATCTGAGTATATATCATTGGACGGATTTTTTTCCCACGAAAATCAGATGAATGTAACTACAGTACAATTATGCTCGTAACTAGCATGTAAAGTGTCATATAGATACACAAAAATGCTCGTAGCTTAGTGGGATAGGCGCGTGTTGGGGATTGCGGGATCGAGTCCTTTGCCTTGTGATTTTAAATTTGTGTGATTTTAACTAATTTCAACTATTAAATTTGATGACAGGTGTATATATTATGCCTTGAAGAGGACTCGAACCTCCACGCTCTTTAGCAGGCCGAATCGGGCCACCACTTGGGATGGGAATGGCTCCTTCGGATAATGCAAATAGAAGCTATTTTGATGTCTGAGCCTATATGACATAGAAAAAGGTTAAAAAAAACGTTTGATTCTCTTTTCCCTATTCAATTACACGGAAAACAGTAACTGTAAGTGTATCTCATAACATTAGCTTATAAGCTGTAGATAAATTCATATTTTGGAGCCTAATTTTAAGCTGGGTTGAGCCAATTAAGAGCATCTATTAAAGCATGGCTAAATTATGTTCCCAAAATGCCCATACGTCTAGCTAGCCAAAAGATTATATTTTTTAAATTTTTATATTTGAAACGGACTCTCCAATTCCAACTCTACATATGGCACAGCAAAGAGCAATACTTCCTCCGTTTCACAATGTAAGTCATTCTATTATTTCCCATATTCATATTGATGTTAATGAATCTAGATATACATCAATATAAATATGGGAAATGCTAGAATGACTTACATTGTAAAATGGAGGGAGTACATCCTTGATCGAGAGGCGAACTTGGAAAAACCAAACACAAAATCCAAAAATCATGGGTCAGATTTGGGGGGCTTTTAATTATTTGCCCCTCTTACGAGTGGTGCTTAACGATTTACCACTAGACCCACATGTCATAGACACATGAGGGCCCATATGTTATAGACACGGTGTGGCAAATCGTTAATTGCCATGTCACAAGAGTGGCAAATAGTTAAATTTCCCCAGATTTGGCGTATTCAATTTTCTATTCCACAATGTTTTGGAGTGACAAACGATCACCCAAAAAATCACAATCACAAATCTCTGAAGAGCAATCACTGAAACAACCATAGATGTGTGTATTTGTGTTTGTGGTTGAGGAGTGGAGCTTCAGGAGGCCAACAATTGCGTCGCCTTCAGGCTTCTTCTCCATGCCACACATGACACACCCATGCCCTCGTTGCAGTCCAGCGTCGCTGCGCCAGGAGACGAGGCGACCACCTGTGAAGAGACGCACTTCAGAAACGGGAACATGTTCAGGAAACGGATCAGGTATTCAGGTCTAGACATTCAGCACATTTTTTTATATATACTCCAACAGGTTTAGAACAGTTTCAATTCACAAAAGCAAGGAGCAGCAACAACAGGAGCATCAAGTCATGTACTCCCTCTGTTCCATAATAGGTTCATTTTTAGCTCTTATTTGTCCCAAAAATACTTTATTTTATTAAGTAATTATTGCATCAGAATTTATAAAAGTAGAAGTATAGTATAAATGTATTGGAAGTAGATAAAGAGAAGAATCATTGTATTATGATTTGATAAAGTGGGGATATTATAGTATTTTAGGTTTTGTATTGATATGTGTGGGATGAGTGAAAAATGAACTTATTTTAGGACAGAGTGAGTACTTCTTAATAAATCCACTCTTGGATGAAGATTGATCTGATTATATTAGAGTGGAGAGGTAAAATGAGCCAAAATAATTTAGGGGCTTAAAGTGATCCAATAAAATTGTTCAGGAGAGTAAAATATTTTGTATTAATAAAAGCTTTTCTGTGTAAAAACGTAAGCATGGATTAAAAACATTAGAAATGGCCAAAATAACATGTTAAATGATCTAGATCTATGACAAAGATATTAAAATGGCCTAAATCTCTCTGTCCAAACTCCAAACTAAACCTAGAAATTGACATACATCTAATACTACCCTTAAGGCATCCATAATGTTCGGCATAAGATAGACCTTAAACTCTAAAAGCAACTAGGGACTATTTAGATCCCACCCTAAAATTTTACAGCATGTCACATTGAACGTTTGAACACCTGTATGAAGTATTAAATATAGTCTAAAAAATAACTAATTGCACAGACTGTGACTACTTTGCGAGACGAATATTTTAAGCTTAATTGCTCCATGATTTGACAATATGATGCTACAGTAAACATGTGCTAATGACGGTTTAATTAGGATTAATGAATTCATCTCGCGGTTTACTGACAGATATTGTAATTAGTTTTTCTATTAGTGCCCGAACACCCTATGCGACACCATATATAATACCCGATATGACACGCCAAAACCTTTTACCCCTGGATCTAAACACCCCCTTATATATTGTGATATATTGTGGAACAGTTTGCAAGTGACCTTAAGGGTGAAAAGAAATCAATAATATTTGACTCTCTTCCCTCCAAGTCTCTCACCAGCAAAAAGTAGTACTCCTAGGTGTGATGCATAGTAAGATTTTTTTTAATTGTGTGGGACCCAGTTTATTGCTTTTCTTTGCTACGTACTCTCTCTGTCCCTTAACATAAGGGATTTTGACATTTTGCTTATACTATTTGACCATTTGTCTTATTCAAAAAAAATTAGAATTAATATTTACTTTTTTGACTTACTTTATTATCCAAAGTATTTTAAGCACAACTTTTCATTTTTTATATTTGCATAAATTTTTTGAATAAGACAAATGATCAAACAACACAAGCAAAATATCAAAATCCCTTATATTGACGGAGGGAGTACTATAGTACATTGCAACAATTACCATATAGCTAAAGTTAGACCCAGCTTATGGCTCAATAAGACTTTATACGTCTAAAATAACAAATAGCCATAAAGGCATCATATTCATAATTGAAGGAGCCCCTCCTATTATTTTCAACCCAGACTCGTCATTTGTCTGTTTTACATTATATGATTCATAATGGTGGCGTCATGTTCCAAAGTTGCAACTATTATCACTTTCACTACAGAGGCTAATCAGTCCTTGAACCCCGATGCTACAGTGGCACGTACTGGAGAGTAGTACTTTATATTTTCTCTTAATTTGCTTGGAATATTTTTGGATTTCGTACATGTAAGTCTTTGCAATTATTTTAATATGCGTATCCAAGCACGATACATTAATAAACTAATTGACTAATTATACACTAGCTGTAAAGCTAGTGCATTAACCTGGATTGGAAGCTTAGACCTAGCTTTTCTTAAGGTCTAACCGTCCAACAACATACACATGCATGTGGAGACAAATATCAAATGGATTGTACTAGTACATGTATGACCCCTTTAACCATTTGAAAATAGGAGTTAGCATTTTTTTTTAAATTATGAAATGTCACTTATGTTATACTCCTATACTCCATAACACCTCATGCAGTTAGAGCTGCTTGGACATACAATGATTACATTATAGCTATGATTATTTGTCGAATTAGTTGATGCATGCATGTGGTGTGCATGCACACATGAAGTCATGAACAATTTGTCAATCAGATGCAGGGTACTAGTAGAAACCAACATGTGTCGTGCGCCCTAGTTTTTTTGTTTCTTCTTTTTTTTAAAGCTTTTCTTTTCTTCTTTGGTGCCATCGAAATGATTTTTAAATATTTCCAACATCTTGTAGGAGCTCAAAAAAATAATCCAAATTTATAAAATTTATATCCTTCCAACTGTTTTCAAAATCCTGCATTTCAATCCTTGCAAAAGAAACCCTGCATTTCATCGCTTTCTCCGTGTATAAATATAAAATATTTTTTGAACGACTGTAAATTTAAAAGATGTTTGTCTATAAGTTGAAATTTGTGGTTTCAAGACATGTTTTTACCATTCCTCATCTACCAACTTTATACTACCCCTTCCCAAACTAAAGTTAGTAGTTTATTCCTCACCTGCCAATTTATGTGCAAATTTATTTTTCTAACTACATGTCTTATGTTATAACTTGTTGTGTTAATAATTTCTCATTTTTTTTAAAAATAATACTATGATTTCCTAGGATTCGTTCTTATAGCAAAGCAAAGATAGAAAATATGTTGTTTTGTACGCATATGCTTCCCAAACGGCTAAACGATATGTTTTTTTTTTGGCAAAAATATCCATTAAGAAAGTTGCTTGAAAAAACCATATTAATCCATTTTAAGTTGAAAGTAATAAATACTTAATTAATCATGTATTGATGGCTCAACTCATTTTGCGCATCTTCTTAATCTTATTTTTTTATTTCAAACACAACCTTAGGGCCCCTTTGATTTGGAGGAAAAATATATAAATTTTGAAGGATTTCAATTCTATAGGAAAAATTCTATGAATGCCTTTGAAATAGAGGATTGAATCCTATCCAATTTTTGAAATTCATATGGAATAGAAAATCCTATAGAGATTTTGAAAGAAACTTAGCAATAGCTTAAAGCTCTTAGAAAATTTCCTTTAGTCTATCTCTCGCATCCGATTCTTGTGTTTTTTTATGGTCATTCTTGTATTTTTTTCTATGTTTTGAATCATTTGTTTTACACTTTCATTCCTGTTAGAACCATGTGTTTTTCTTATTTCTTCGTTTTTTTCATTCCTACGATTCCAGGAGCCCTTATACTACTCCGTATTTAAGGAAGAATAGTAGAGTAAGGGCAAGTGCTATAATGCTAGATGTATTGCCCCTAAACATGCCACATAAGATTGAATGATGAGGTGGAAGAAATAAGTGATGAAAGAGAAGGTGAGCCACCCCTCATGCGAGGGGCAACCTCCACACAAACCCGAAGGAAAATGAGATGAAAGGAAGAGTAGATTGGACAAACAAATAAAATAAAATTATTTGGGTTAGTATGCTAGAGGTAGTTGTAGATGTGATGTATTGTACTCCTCCCACAATATAAGGGATTTTGGATGGATGTGACACAGCATAGTACAATGAATATAGAGAGACAGTTTGTCCAGATTCCCTAAAATCTCTTATATTATGGGACGGAGAGAGTATATATCATCTCTTATTTTACATGGATAAAATAGATATGGCAGCCACCCCTTCTATAAGATTTGCCCTAACTCTTTGGTTAAGTTAAAAAGGACATCTACTCCATAAACAACTGTTAATCACCATTTGATTGGGATCATCAATTACATCTGTCAGGAGGGTGTCTCCTCGTCAGAAAATGCAGATTGGATTCGACGCCGACCTGCCTTCCGCTGCTGCTTTTCGAGATTGTCGACATGACCACATGTAAACAAAGGCCACGGCCGTGGCCTTGTTTAGATCCTCCAGACTATTAAATAGCCTTTCGAAATCTTACTATTTAGGATTATTAAATATAGATTATCGACAAAACTGATTCCATAATCCCTTGGCTATTTTGTGAGACGAATCTAATGATGTATATTAATCCATGATTAGCAGCTGATTACTGTAGCATTACTGTAGCAAATCATGGATTAATATACCTCGTTAGATTCGTCTCGCAAAATAGCCTAGGGGTTATGGAATATGTTTTATCAGTAATCTACGTTTAATACTCTTAAATAACGAGATTCCGGAGGGCTATTTAATAACCCTCCGGATCCAAAGTTTGGATTTTGGTTGAAATTGGAGATGATGTGACTAAAAAGTTATGTGTGTATAACAGGTTGATGTGATGTAAAAGGACTGAAGTTTGGATCCAAACTTTGAATCTAAACACAGCCAAAATCGATGCTTTTGCATTATACAAGCTCATAAATGCAAGAAAAAGAAAGAAGAGAGATGCAATGCAAGATGCTGCGGACAGCAGCAAGAAAAAAAACAGGTTTGCCGGTGACGACAGATTCCCAACAAACTCCGATAATCAATTCAGAAAACATCGGCCCGTGTGGGAGAAGCTCAAGTGAGTAGGTAGAGGGTGAGGACCTAAAAAAAACTGGATTTTCTACTTATTAATTTATTTTTAAATGTAGAAATCTATAGTTGAAGATTTTTTAAAAAAACTGCAGCAGCCAGAGCTCACCAAATATGGCCGTCCTTTCAACGGAAGGAGATAAATTTAAATTTTAAAACTAAATTTGACATTTATTTTAGGGTATTGTTATTATACTTTATTTTACTTATTGTCTTTAAAAGCTAAGGACATATTTATAAAAGTTTTACTAACATAACCAATATATCTATATCTTCTATATATAGTTACAGCTTCTAAACATCTAAAACTCAACATGCAAATATAGTAATTATTAGTATCTTAAAACTTAACATGCAAGAATACCACGCCAACCCACCAAATATCTAAAGTTTAATGTATAAATATAGCAATTATAACCATAATTTATTATATTATAAAACTCAACATACTTACATGCTAAATCATCATTTTGATGCTTGATAAAAACCGTCTCATGTTTGCTTGGTCTCTAAATTTCTTCCAAATGGAATTATTCTAAGTTGAATTCATATTAGTTGTACTTCACAGCAGTAAGATATGCGTTAAATATTGATCATGCGGTTAAGTAGATTTTACATTTATATGCTCCCACATATACATTGATAGAATTCGTATATACGAGTTCTAGAATCAAATCCATCGATTCATGGTATACCACAACAAACCGCAGAATATAACTAATGCCAAACGATGTGATCAGAAAGCTCTGACGGAGGCCGCCACCGAGCAGGTAGGGGTAGGGCGACCATCCAGACTCCGCCGCTGCCACCGCTACCTTTTTACTAATAAATATTATTAATATATAGTATAAAACTTGATCGATCACCGTGAAACACTATTAGTCGTTTGAGCTCAACGACCATGCTGGCTCCACCAGGACCACCACTGCCAAGAAGAAGAGGAGAGTGATACAAAGAGAAAGCGAGGGAGGAGAGAGAGAGACACGAAGGAAGCTCAGAGAGAGAGAGAGAGGGAGAGAGTTTTGCATTTGCAACTCTCTCCTGTACTTCTCTCTCTATACAACAACTACTCCTCGACTGGACTCGGTCCAAGAGACCACACACCCCCAACGACCCTCCTCCCCTCCCCCCTCCTCTCCCCCTCGCCGAGATATATTTTCCCCTCGGCGGCGACTCCTCCTCCACCTCGTGAGCTCGCCTTCGGCCGCCGCCTCTGCGCCTCGCAGATCCCCACCCGCGACCGAGCGAGCTGGTGCCGCATCGGTATCGCATCCCGGTGAGCAGCGTCCACCTGACACGATTTTCCTCCAGTTTTGCTCGCGTTAATTTCTCTTCTAGACCTTGGATGGGAGCCCTTTTTCTCTTAATTTGTTACAGCCTTGTTCCACCCCCAAAAGGCGCTTGGCATGTTAGATCCGTCGTCCCTGGCTGACTATATGATTCTTTCTGTGATTCTTGATTGGAACTGTGATTAGTGTAAAATATGCCATTCTTGGCTTGTTTGAATTGTCTGTTCTTTGCATCGAATGATGATTCTAATCATTGTGATTGATTGATGCATGATGGTTCATTGATTCTGCTGCAGTTCATCTTCTGGCTGGACGAATTCAATTCACGGACGGTGGTGGTGGTGGTGTTGACTAGGGATTTATTTTTTTACCATTGGCGGCTCGGCTGCATCCCCAAGTGAAGAAGAGAATTCGTACATGATTCCGCTAAACAGGAGGGCGAGTCAGACTAGGGGTGGTAGATCTCGATGCCCTTTCTTTCTCTTTGGTTATTTACTGTTGCTTTAGATATATGTATATGCGTCTAAATAATGTTGTTGCCTTTTTGATCCCCTTTGGCCCTTGAGCATGTGTACCAACCAATAGTGGCATTTTTTTTAATGTTTAGTTTGTCCATCTAATCTATGTGCCCCATGAAGGAAACTGTTTTTTTTTTAAGAATTGCTCCACCTGAAAAAGCTGTCCTTTTTTCTTTGCCATGGGATTCACTTGGTGTACAAGCACATGAACACCTTTCAGAGGTCATTTCACATGCATATGTATGGGTTAGATATTTCATATGGCAAGCAGTAGTGTGTCTTTTGATGGTATGCACTATTGCCAGCAGTGAAGAATTTCTTAGCAAAAATTCCTTTTCAGTAGATGATCCCAGCCCATTTCTTCTGCCTTAAGTAATGCTTGTTATGTGCACATTAAGATTTCAGTCACTACACAGATAGGCAAGTTGAACTAAAGCTATTAGGTGCAATATTTCAACTGAAGTCAACTAAGACATGCAACCATATCGATCTTGTTTTTGGTAGATAAATCTTTAAGCAAGCAGTTGCCACTTTGCTGATATCGCATTTCAAGTCAAAGCCAGAGTTTGCTTGGTGTGTAGTTTCATTATCAATGAGGACTGGTTCATTTGTTTGTGCGGAACAGGGGATCCATATATCTGACATTAATTAGGTTGCTCTTTTGTTTGACCATGGGTATGCTTTAATTTATTCAACTGTTGTAATGGTTAAATGTTTGGTCATTCCCTTTATGTTGTAAGTTCATCATGTTGATAGGGATGGAATACTTCGATGCTAGGCGGAAGCCTCATAATGTTGGGAAAGTTATTGCAGCTCTGGTCCTCACAACACTATGTATATTTGTTTTGAAGCAATCTCCTGGTTTTGGTGGCAGTAGTGTGGTAAGATGTCTATATTTCTTTTTTTCTCTTCTTCTTCTTTTGTCCTTATTCCTTTAAATCTGCTTTTAAGATCAGCCTTTCCTCACGTTTTCATGTTTTGATTTGTATGTCACTTTCTGCTACCTATAGGTTTAACTTTTGGACTTTTCTCAACTTACTTTCTCTTATGTTTTTCTTGTTACACAAAAAGCAATTTTAATTTTGAGTATCACCTGTATTATAGAATATGTCCTTGTATAACTAGCATAAAACAAAATGATGACTGCTATTGTAGTTGTTTCAATACACATATCTTCATTTCTGCTCTCAGTGCTAACAAGCAGGTGAGGAAAGTGACATCTCTCCATCCAATTGCCTTTGTTATTGCAATGTCTATTACATTAGTTCATGTTCCAACCTGATATTTCAACACACATATCTTCATTAGTTGTTTGCCACTTCTCGTTGCGGCAAGTTGATGCCTAAATGGCATCCTAACAAACTGTAGCTTTCAGCCACGAGACCTTCTGACAGCTAATCAATCTGCATAATAATTTTGACATGTTCCTGTTCAAGAAAACTACGATATGATTTGCAGATGTAAATATATCACATCTCTAAAACTACAGGCTAACTATCCAGTTCTTTAGAATAAAATGTTAAAGAGACTGTTGCAGAGTGAAGGTCAAACATAGCACATTACTTTTGTTGTCTAGAAACATGTATAAGCTGCGATGCAGACCTAGTATGTGTATGGCTAAACTTGGATATGTTCCATCTGTTTTGACTTCTGTTGCTTAATCTTTCAACTCTTCATGCAAATCCGCCTGTTATGTTTCTTATGCTGCAATTATTATTATGCCGTTCTTATATTTCCCCTATTTTTAATTCAACTGTATAACTGATTGTGGGGTTATGTATCTTGCAGTTTTCTCGCCATGAACCTGGTGTTACTCATGTCTTAGTAACAGGAGGAGCTGGCTATATTGGGTCACATGCTTCATTACGCCTGTTAAAGGACAATTATCGAGTTACCATTGTGGTAATTAAGTTTACCTTTGTACTGAATTTCTGAACTGGTTTGTTCTTCAAATGCCACCCTTGATGGTTAATTGTGATTTTTAGGACAATCTTTCTAGAGGAAACATGGGAGCAGTAAAGGTTCTCCAAGAGTTGTTCCCCCAGCCAGGAAGACTTCAGTTTATCTATGCTGATCTTGGAGATCAAAAAACTGTATCCTCATTTGTACTTCTAAATTACCTCCTTGTAATTTTTAAAATGTTCAAATGCCAGTTTTTCACTTAACTGGCTCCCAGGTCAACAAGATCTTTGCCGAAAATGCGTTTGATGCTGTTATGCACTTTGCTGCTGTTGCCTATGTGGGTGAGAGTACATTGGAACCCCTTAGGTAAGTCATTACCTTATTGACAGTTTGTCAGTTCCATGAGCTTGGGGGACCTCTTATTCTACTAACCCCTACAGACGTTACCATTGTACACACCCTTGTCTATAGGCCTAATTGTAGTGCTAGGGGAAAAGGTCCTTATGATAAAAAACAGTTTTCACTATTAATCCATGGTACTTGGTACGCTAACTCCATAATCAAGTGCTTTCTGATTTTTAGTTCTCAGATATTTATATTATCTGCTATCACAGATATGATGAACTGTATAATATATCTGAAACATGTCTAGTATATCTCTGATAATCTTAAGTATTTAACAGGTACTATCACAATATTACATCGAACACCTTATTGATTTTGGAGGCTATGGCGTCTCATGGAGTCAAGACCCTTATTTACTCTAGTACATGTGCCACCTATGGAGAACCAGAGAAGATGCCTATTGTAGAAACCACACGTCAGGTAATTAATTTATGATGGCCTCAAAACTGCAGTGTTTGGATTGTGCTGTGCTATTTCATCTTGTTGCTGGAAAGGCAAACTCAAGGCTGGTGTGTAAATATTATGTACCTAATTGGTTAATAATTTACTCTGTTACAGTTACCAATTAATCCCTATGGAAAAGCTAAGAAAATGGCGGAGGACATCATACTAGATTTCACGAAGGGGAGAAAGGACATGGCTGTGATGATTTTAAGGTATGTTGTTTTTCCATGGATATAGGCTTGCAATTTCTGAACACAAAATTGGTATGTACTAACATGTCACCTTTTGCATTAGATATTTCAATGTTATCGGATCAGACCCAGAGGGAAGACTAGGTGAAGCTCCTAGACCTGAACTACGAGAGCATGGAAGGATATCCGGGGCATGCTTTGATGCTGCGTTAGGAATCATTCCAGGGCTGAAGGTATTTTCTCTTATACTTTGACTGTACAGTACCCCTGGTGTAAAGCATAATTTAGTGTATTACTACCATATATCAGCTTTGCATGTTGATAATAGCAATATGATATACCCATCTAGAAGATATTTGTTTTTTGAAGTATTATACCTGTATCCAGAGACTGAAACTACAGAAGATAATTTAGATTTGAAGCTGATACTTCATGAATCAATTGCAGGTTAAAGGAACAGATTATCCTACAACTGATGGAACCTGCATAAGAGACTACATTGATGTCACAGATCTTGTTGATGCTCATGTGAAAGCACTCAACAAGGCAGAGCCAAGTAAAGTTGGCATTTACAATGTTGGCACTGGAAGAGGTTTGACAATATGAGCTTTCTTTATTTACTTTGATTAAATGCAGTTCGCTCATGCTAGGACAGAATCAGATTTTAATTAAATGCTGCATTTGTTGGTTATTTTACATCAAATTTTTACGCTGGAATACACACAGATGGTTATTCTTGTAGAATAATTTTTTATTGTATGCTTATGAAAAATTGACTTCTCTTGTCAAATTATCTCCATTCTGCATTTTTACTCATGCATTTCTTGTGCTGTCAATAGTATATTCTAATAAATGTATGATTGCTTTCAGGTCGTTCAGTCAAGGAGTTTGTGGATGCCTGCAAAAAGGCAACTGGAGTCAACATTAAAATTGAGTACCTCAGCAGGAGGCCAGGGGACTATGCTGAAGTATACAGTGACCCAACAAAGATCAACACGGAGCTCAACTGGACTGCTCAATATACCGACCTCAAGGAGAGCCTGTCAGTCGCTTGGAGATGGCAAAAGTCACATCCACGCGGATATGGGTCAAACTAAATATAGCTTGCTGATCAATAATTCTGCTGAATCGTCGATATATTGATTTTTTTAGTTAGTGGTATAGGATCTTGGTGCGATACCGCTTCCACAGTCACTCATTTGTTATTTTTTTCTCTTTTTATTTTCAAAGGTTTGTTGTTATTTTCTAGCAAAACCATAAGCAGTGGTCTTGATATGCTGGAAATCCTGGAAGCCTTCCTGTAAGGGCAAATTTCATTGTTTTTTGACACAAATTGCTGATAAAAAGAAGTGTACATTGTCTCTTACCATTCTGAGATGCAAGCTTGTGAACTGAACTATAGACTACAAATATCCCTGTGTTTTGTTATCTATAGAATGCTCATCACCATTTCGTGCCAACTGTTGGGTACACGTGTATTGTTAAGCAGTATCAAATCAGGCGTTGTTCTTGTGCAGCCTCACCTGCTACGCATTTTCAGGCAACCGGTTTGACATGCTCATGTTGTTTTGTGAGATCAGGCATGCTTAGGTTGTCATTAACAAACTTTCAGTAGCAACTTGATTTCCCATGAATGAGCCTGGGGGTTGTTTTCAAATTTTGTTTGGTCTACATTTGACTTCTGTTTGAAGGTGGCAGCATGGCAGAGTTATACTATTACAAATCATATACTCTCTCCGTTTTTTAATAGATGACACCGTTGACTTTTTCTCACATGTTTAATCATTCGTCTTATTCAAAAAATTTACGTAATTATAATTTATTTTGTTATAGGTTGTTTTATCACTCATAATATTTTAAGTGTGATTTATATCTTATACATTTACATAAAATTTTTGAATAAGACGAATGGTCAAACACGTGAGAAAAAGTCAACGGCGTCATCTATTAAAAAACGGAGATAGTACATGAATAGTGATCGCTGACTCACTCCTGTCAAACATGTTACACAAGTCCTGGGAATAGCATTCAAGATCTTGTTATGAATTTTGGAGGGAGAGATCCCCTAACAACAAATCAGATGTTTTTCAATTGAAACCTGAAAATGTTGCCACCTGTCCATTTTTATTCAATAAAAAGGTACTAATCCAAAGTGCCTAATCAAAGTTTAAATGAAGATGGCTCCACAAATCAACAATCCCCAAAAGGACCCATCATTTATAAGCTGCCTAATCTCAGCTACTACCATTTGACTAAAATGCTCAATTAGGCCTACCAGATTGCATCTTTTTTGTCTTGGCCATAGTCTCCAATCAAGCTGGAGAAACAGAGAGGCCATCATAGATAGGAGTAGCACCATGAACTCTCCAATGCTCATGCTTAAATTCTGCCGGTTCATGCGTCTCTTTGCAGGTTGGTGAGCAGTGCGTTTTGCCTCCTCTCTCTTTCAGTTTTTGGCAGCAGATCAGTTAATATGGTATGCTGGGGTTTGCATGAAGTGGTAGTTAGCAACTTGCAAGGCTGCAGCAACAGGTGACCAAACCTAACGCACATGCACAAGCAACCAGGATTTCTTTTGGAGAGAGAGTGATGGATTTGGATCATATTGGTGTATGCAAGTGCCCACAACATGTCTCTTTTTTTAGTTGCCACGCCAAGTCTCCCCCATTGGTTTACACAAAAGAAATTCCTCCCATTTTGTTCGGCATGGTGAATTTTGAATAGATATGATTTCTCGGTTTATCAGCAGCATCCAAAATTTTAACGTTGATTTTACCTTTTTTATTATAGTCTATTTTTTAGTATTGGTTTTTAAATTGTGAATAATATATATATAAAAGTTTTATTAATAAACTATGTTTAGCTTTTTCGTTCATATTTCTATAAGCTTATCAGTCGCAGCTTAACCAATGCTATTATAAAGACGCAAATATTAGGGAAGTACCTAATATCAAATAATTAGAAAGAGCGAGGCTTTGAACCCAAATCATCTAGCCCACCACCTTATGGAGCTAGCCAGAAGACCCCCGGGTATTTCTCACAAATGCTATTATACATCTCGATGCAGAGGCTGGACTGATTTCTATTATAAAAAGAAATAGATATAGTTATTATGTAGATGGTGAATGTTTATGGTACTACCACATAGAACGGCTAAAATTGTCACATGATAAGGATGAGATGAGAGTGTGCTTCTGGTAGGATGAACCGGGAGCAAATTAAGCTTTGTTGGTCATCGGTTAGCTGACAACATTTATGTGAGTAGTATCCAGAGTACTAACCAAAGTATGGTACTCCAAAAAGTACAGACTATCACAACTTTTAGTAGTACGTCACTATTATTATTATTTGTCTGGAATTTTAGTAGTATGCGAGACAAATACGGAGTACTATGATACATGCATGATTCAGGCTGTAAATCTCAGTGTAAATCTCTTCCATTATCTTAAAACGGCAATGCTTCCATTTATCTAAAAGAATAACTATCATTAGTTATAATATAATATTGTGCTAACAATTTGCATGATGAATGTACCCACAGCTTTCTTTTCATCACAGAAAGATCCTTCTTTTCCCACAACTAATTTGGCTTTTTGCTAAAATTTATACAGCCTATAGTAAGCCTCTGTTCGCTAGTTCTGGTTGGGAACCGATGTCCCATGCACGGAAAACGGAGCGATCCATTAGCACGTGATTAATTAAGTATTAGTATTTTTTTTTCAAGAATGGATTAATTTGATTTTTTAAAGCAATTTTCATATAGAATATTTTTTTTAAAAAAAACGCACCGTTTAGCAGTTTGAAAAACGTGCGCGCGGAAATCAAGAGAGAAGAGTTGGTGACCTGGGGGAAGAACTTAGCCTAAGCTGTACTCTCTCCATATGCATAGAGAGTTTCAGCAGTGAATTCAACATTTCACATTGGAGGCTTGGATAGCAGGTCATATTTAGATTTAAATTTTATGTTATCCCTTGGTTAATTGTTCTAATTTTATTTCCAGGTTTACTGATCCAAATTCCACAACAGAGCCTAAAATTGCTGTGGTAATGTCTAATACAACTGGCACATATTAAAAAAGACATGACTAATAACTCTATACAAAGTGCTTATGGTAATAAAATTTTGACCAAATTTTATTACAACTTTCTTATAATCTAACTAACTTGAATTTCCATGCAAACCAGAATCACTCCAAATTTTGACAGGAAAAAAAGGGAAGAGTTTATACTTCTCGGGGTTTTGGCCCAAGTTATCGCAGCCTAGGCCCAACAACACGGGCTGTTCCCACTGGGCCAAGACGGGCCGAAGCGGCCCAAGCCCACGTTCCCGAAGCCTCTCCACCATCCTAGGGTTTGCTTCCCCCGAAGCACCTATATATACCACCACGCGCCGCCTCTCTCCCACTTCCTCCCTTTCCCACCACCGCCGCCGCCGCCGAAGAAGAAGAAGAAGCCGACGAGGAGGCGACCATGAGGGCCAAGGTAACCAACCTCCCCGCCGTCTCCTCCTCCTCCCTAGGCTGTCTACGCCCATGTGTTGTTGCGTCGTCGCCGTGCTTGTTCTTGGTTGGTCGGGGGCTGTGATTACAAAGAGAGAGGCTCGAGTGGTGAATTTTCACGGGAAACCCTAGCGAGGCGGCGGATCTCGCCGTGTGCCCCCCCTCCTCCCCACGAGCACCCCGTGTGTTCACGGCGGTGGAGTGGATGGAACCCGAGGTGCCGCCCCATCGCGATGTTGGCTTGGGTATCTCGGTAGTTGCATCCATGGCTCACCATGCTAGTACTACTCCCTCCCCGTCCAAAATGTTATTGCTACTTCCTCCGTTTCATAAGGTTATAAGTTCATTTCTGGGGGAGGAATGGATGGCGCGTGGTGGTGGGTTGCTGTCTCGTGAGGGGGTTTCCTGCCACGATGAAGGCTTCGTTTTTAACGCATACACTTGATATGAGCCCCCTTTATGATGGTATTTGGTTGGCGAGCTGAATTCCTGTTCTTGCAACATCTGATGGATGGTGCGTGATATTTGCTTGGATTACCCGTTTGTCAGTTAGCATAGGAAATTAGGTTTATCCATTAGATGCTGAAGATGCTCATTAATTTTGTGGTGCTCACTGTTTAAATAATACTCCGTAGTACTGTCTGTAGGAAATTATAACTATTATATACTAATAGTAGCTGTTAAGTTGATCAGTAATTATGTGATGCTCACTGTCTATATGCTATTCCTGCTGTAGTTTCAGTAGGAAATTATGAATGCTTTCAATTCCCTGTGAACATGAAATTCAGTTACATAACTGCATTATCGGTGATTACCTAAGTTACCATTTCATAGTAGTTATTTTTGTGGTGCAAAGCTTATCCAGGGAAGTACATCTTAATCATTCATTCATGATTTGATAGACTTTGTAATATGAAATTGTCATTCTGTATTTTGTCAATCTGTATTGCCATTTTGCCATCCATGATGCCCCTACTTTAGTTGGTTTGTTCAACAATGTCTATGCTGGCATTCTTGAATCACGCAAGCAATGAATTTAAATCAACTAAATTTGCTGTGATGCTATGTTGCTTCTTGCTTCTGCGTTCCAGTTTCTGTTCACCCTTGTGTTCTTTGAGAGAAGGCTACTGTGTTGTGATCTTTTGCAGTTTCTTAGCTATGCTACCATGCTTATCAGCTAATTTTCATCAGTTAACTTTCTGTGATCTGATACTTCTGTTTGTATTGTATTCAGTGGAAGAAGAAGCGCATGAGGAGGCTGAAGAGGAAGCGCCGAAAGATGAGGCAGAGATCTAAGTAGGCGAAGGAGATGGGCGATCATGGTGATGGCGTGTCGCAGTGATCCATGTCTTCGGCTGCCAAGCTCGTTGATATGTCAAGCTGCTTGGCGTGGTGTCACCATTTGACTGTTGAATGGCTTATTTACCTGTGCTGTTATCATCTTATATCCCTAGTTTTACCAAGAGTTTTGCACCAAGACATGTCGGTTCAGTTATGTGAACTTGTTATGGAGCCGTATTTGCTGCTAATATTTACCTACCGTTGAGTAATTGCTTTGTTGGCTCTGTGGTAACATCTGTTGATTGCTGCTTTATCTGTTAGCATTGGTGTGTTGATCTCTGCGTTATTGCTTGCTTGATGGTTTCAGTGTAGGAATTTCCCTGGAGACGCTGATGCTCAGCCTGGACAGGCCTTACTTTTTCTTTAGAAGCTTAACATTGTTTTGCATGTCTGCAGTTCTTCGGCTGGTTCTTGCTTCCTGTGGTAGCTTGTTTGTTGTTCTACTTAGGGCCTGTTTTGCAGGGTTGAACTTCCAAATTTAACTCAAGAGTTGGCTTTGGAGAGCAGCCTGAACCCTGCTCTCTAGTCTATGGCTGTGTTTAGTTCCATGCTAAAATTGGAAGTTTGACTAAAAATTGGAAGTTTGAAGAAAAAAAGTTGGAAGTTTATTAGCCCTATCGTTTGGCCTAAACAGCCAAAGAATAAACCAAAATTTGAATTTTTGAATTTGATTTTGAAGTTGATTTTGAAATGCTTTTAACATAATTTTTGTTAATGTTGGCTTTTAAGTTGCTATGAACAAATCTATAAAAGTTTTACTTATTAATTTTAATTTTCTAATAAGCCAAATAAGCCATTTTGGGTCAAATGGGCAACCGATGGGAGCTTACGTGTAGGAAAAAGTAAGGAAAAAGTTTTGACGTGATGGAAAAGTAAAGTTAGGAACTAAAGAAGGCATATGATTTGAGAGCATACCAGTCTGATCCCTTTTAAGGCGAAGCTGAAACATCTTGGTTCTCTAGTTTATTTTCTCAGAGGTGCAGCTCAAAACAGTTTGATTTAAACAAGCCCTAGGAGTATGTAATTTGGAGATATTTTGCAAATTCTGAATTTGCTGTTCATTGCGGTTAAGTAATTTTGCGTTTATTTCATATCGTGAGCAATGGTGTGACATTGGATAGGTCGTTTAAATCTGTGTAAGATGTAGCGTGGAAAGATTAGATGGAAGCCGTCTAAATCATGTTCATGAACGTATATTTTTCGTTTATTTCGCTGCTTTCACGGTGTTTCGACCTCTGTGTTCTTGGTACGCTGCGTTGGAAGGATCTGTTACTGCTAGTTCTAGCTACTCATTGCATACTGTTCAATGTTAACGATGCATATTATTGTGGTTGATTGATGAATTTTAAACTCAGCGATAATTTGAGGAATATAAAGTGAACTTATTCATAGACTGAATTAGGCCCAAATATAACCGCACAGCCCATTTCACATCCAAATATGGGCCCATTACATGGAGGCCCATCACCGTGTCGCACTTTCTCGCTTCTAGTCCCCAATCTGAAGCCCCCCTCGATGGCATCGCCGCTCCAATGGACGGCTCCGATCCACCCGCCGCCGCCTCCCCATCCGCCGCAGCCGCCGCCGGCGACGACGACGACGAGCGAGCCGCCGCGCCCGCGGCCCAGCCGGAGCGGTGCGAGGCTCTGGCCGGGGCCATCGCGGGGGTGCTGGGCGGCGCGCTGCAGGAACACGAGGCGTGCGCGGCGGCCACCGCTCGGAGCCAGGGCGAGCTCGCCGCCGCCGTCGACCGGCTCAACGGAGGTGAGTGCGTGCCTGTCTCTCCGAGCCTTCCCCCCGCGACTTCCGTTGCTTTGCTTCCTACTGCTGCTGTGTAGGCTCGTCGACTCCTAGGGTTTTGTGTGCCTTTTATGGTGTAGGAATCGTCGTTCGAGTTGCGTTGACGATTTTCTGCTATGTAATTGATTCGTAGAAATGTTCTGATGCACTAAGGCGTTAGCTTGCGGCATACGTGAACCAATAATTAACGAATTATGCTTATAGTTCACGCATTTTGTGAATTGTGCTAGTATCGAGTACAGTCTTCTTTACAAGCTATGCACTATGGACAAGTACGTCTCTAATTGTCTGGATATTTTGATACTGAATTACTGATATAGTCTTCTTGTTTCCAGCATTAGGTAGATATTTTCGTGTCCGTTCCCGCTGAACTTTTATCTGTTTGCTACATGGATGATTGGATATTCATGTTAGTTCAAGAGGATTTCTTTTTTGGTTTAGAGTTGTATTCAAGTGGTTTGGATGAGTTGAAATTAGTTCTATATTTATTTCAAAATCGTAACATTGCTAAAGATCGTCTCCATTTTTTTCCTTATTGCAAAACTTGTTATGATTGGCTTATTGAAATAGCTGTTAAACTGATGCAGACATGCAGTACGATTTCTTGTGTGGAGTTGAACTAATTCACGGAACATGCCATTCATCTTTTGTTATTAAACCTTGTAGTATACTGTACAATAAATTAGCGAACCAGGAGATTTACTGACTGTACTTGTATGGTTCTTAGTTCCACTCATAAATTGAATGCTCATTTGGTTGTTTGATATGTTTATGATTGGGACTTAGAGAGGGTATTTGTATTTAATTTCACCCTAAACATGAATGTATGAACTTGTAAATCCTAGTAAGGGAATTGCTATTATGAAGATCAACATAGTCAGAAACTTTTGGGATATCCATACTGTCCATGCATGACAAAGTACGAATTCAATTTTGGTTGACCTGCCTATTTTTTTGATCTGTCTATATTCCTCGAGGTAGTTTATCTACATTTTCTACATCTGATTCTTCCTCCGGTCCTCCCTTAAAAAAATGTTGATATTTGCTCAGTTTGCCTCCCATCAAATATGTTATTTCAAAATGCGGTTTCTCCATGGCCCTTTGTACATGCACTAATGAATTATATGAAATTACCTTTATTCTTTTGCAGAACTAGACAAGCTATTAGAGAATGCACCCTCCCCGGTCATAATGCAACAAGCCACAAGGATTTGTTCTATTCGCAAGAGAGTTTTAGCTTTGAACATGCTCCTGCGCTCCATACAAAGACGTATAGATAACATTGATAGAATTGTTTCTACTGGTGTAACAAGTGGTATTGCTCTTCTACGATGAATAATGTATTGGTCTGAATCTTTCTGTCAACACTTTGATGAGTCCCTTATGATTAACATCTTGCATTTTGTTCGCAGATCATTCTTCTCATGTACAGTTGCACAGACAGAATTGAAGTTGGATTGAGGTACAGCATATAGTCCCCAGATGTAGGCCTTAATAAAATATGCTGACAACAGATTAGTCCTGATGAATTGAATAGAGATGCAGAGTTGTGATTTTCCTTATTTGCTAGTATAATCTAGTGCTAAAAACTCGAACAATTTTATATCTGAAATGTTATAAGCCTCACCAAGTATCACATAAGAAATCTTCTCTACCTTATAATTGCATCTTTTATTGACTTGCATGCTGTATATGACACCCCTGCTATGAATTACAGGGTTTAGAAGATAGTTTCCACTGTTACCCCGTGTACTCCCGTTTCTGTCTGGGAGAGTTGCCATTTGAAGTTCTACTGTAAGCAACATTTTCGTACGAGGTTGTGCCTAAAAGTGAGAGTAACATTTGCAGTTTGTCCTCCAAATGAGTCTCACTTAGACACTCCATTTCTTTTTGCCATTTAATGGAGTGGGAGTAATATATTGGACCAATCTTTTTTTTTTGTTCGTACTGCAGACTGGGAAATGTACTTCAGATGTATCATTTGCATTTGTGAACTTTCTTTTTGTGGGTGAGGAATCGTCACTGCATATATCAGATGAATGTTGCTCCATCGACACATCGAAGTTGCCAACAACGTGAATCAATCGATTGTGTTGTTATATGTTTTCTGTTGTACCTTTCTGGCCAACCTTGTTCCCAAATTTCAAACAAATTGTCTAAATTTTGTTTAATCGATGAAGCCGACCTGTGCCGTCTTGCGTATATTCATTGATGCGGCAACGTTAGTGAAAACAAGAAAATTTAGAATAGTTGTTAATTGATTCATCTAGTACGTTACTATGTACTCACTCCCTTTCAAATATAAGGAGTTTTGGTTGGACTTGACAGTATTGAGATGTGTCTCGTCTAATTAAAACTCCTTATATTTTGGGACGGATGGAGTATTATGCTCTAAATGTACTGCCAGACGAGGAAAATATTGTGCGCAGCGAAACAATCTTTGATTGATCGTTTCAAGAATGCTTCACTTACAGCCTCAATGAACAATTAACAATGATTTCTCCATAGAATAGATGCCGTGCTCTGTAACATTCTGGCGAGGCGTATTCCCAAATTCCAAACATATTCGATCGATGATTTGGTACACATTCTGGCGAGGGCTATTCCCAAATTGCAAACAAATTCGATCGACGAATCCAACCAGTAAATTTTACAGACATTCTTGCCGGCAGATTGCAACCTGATGTACAATCTGGAGGGTTTTCTTCCATGCTCCAACATGAAGTGAAACTGACTCACAGTTAATGGCACTTGCGCTGGCAAACTCTAGCGCCAACCATATATGAAGTCACTACTCAGTAAAGCATATATGAAGTCATGACTCAGTAAAGAAAAACACACCGAATTGCTCATAGTGAAGGTTGAACCACAGGGAATGAAAACAATGTGTACAGTTAACAACAATAGATATGAAGATTGAACCACAGGGAATGAAAACAATGTGTACAGTCATGACTCATAGAATGCTGAAGTTTACAGGGAAACAAACCACCACATTCACAAGCTTCCCAAGAAACAAAGGAAAGAACTAAGCAATGAAAAAGATATGAACCTCCAGTAGAGGCTCTGAATCAAAAGCTGTACATGTGCGAATGACTATCTAGGATTTCCTCTTGCCAATGTTACAATCACATCAATAAACTTATCTTTCTGTCAACTTTGCTTGCTGACAACATGAGCGCGTTGGATTTTCTATCTATGGTTCCATATTACAAAGGCATCCATGTGCTGGCTAAGTACATGGAGAACCTGCATCAATATAGAGATTGTAAGGAGATTATCAATCCATGGGAAGACTGCAATAATCTCAACTAGTAACTGATAATTATGATTCCTATGGAAAACCATATATTACCAGTTACCTGCATTTCTGTTCTCAGAGGCGCATGTAACCATCTTTGTGACCCTTAAAGAGTTTCAGATGTCTCTTGTTCTGAGAACTGCTCCGGGCCAGTGCACGGCGGGTTCTCCATGCCGACACGTGTGAATACAATGAAGGAAATAAGAAACAAAGCAGCAGGATCAACAAGATCACGACGCATATTAACATGACATTGAAGAAGCCATCTAGATTTGCAGGGTTTTTCTGCTCAGTCCATGGCACACCACCAACATTCATCCCAAAAACTGCACAAACATTGCAGCAGATCAGGTAAATTGGAGACCTTAAGCAATAAATGGCATCAGAAATACGCATGGGAACATACCTCCAGTGACAATGGATAGAGGAAGGAATATTATGGACAAAAATGAAAGATAGTACAAGCTTTTGTTTATCTGCTCAGATTGCCAGCTATCTAGACTAGCTTGAAGTGTAGTCACCCTATTCGTTATAAATCCAAGATTTTCCTTCAGCCTCCTAAGACGGCCTATCAGATCTTCAAGAGCAACAATATCTTCACTCGCAAACCAACTCTTGCTCGCACATTTTTCCTTTACACGGGGGAATACTTGGTCACCATGAGAAACAACCTAGGCAAGAAATCATTAAAGCCCATGACTTCTATTATGCGTTCCCGATCCAGTGAACAATAACATACTCATACATTGAACTCCATTTTAGCAATTTGAGATAAATTTCAGAAAATACCTGAAGCAGGCGCTGTAGATCAAGATGCATTTTGGGGAATCTCCTTCCATCCAACAAAAGTTTCCTCATAAAGTGACCACCTGCAAGCAAGATTCACAGAAATATCATAAATACCTTCAAAGCCCATTAAGAGAAAGAATAACATCTGCAGAATGCTATAACAAATTTGAGCATAAGTTTGGCTAGTAGTAAATAAACTAGACTTCACATTGACTTCCATTGACATTAACCTATGTAGAAGTAGAACAACAGATATCCATAGACTACGTGAGAAATCCATCTCAGAAAATATTCTGTTGCACATACTGATCATGTGAAATGAATCCCATCTGGAATCACAGCTAGCAATATAATCATGGCATTTCAGGAAATACGGTTGCTGCCAACATGACATTCAGAAATTTCATTCCACCATACATAACAAACTATAAATTGATGACCTTTCCTTCTTCTCTGACCTTACTTCACCCCAAATTTATAATTTATTGGCCGGGTTTAGTTCCAAAGTTTTTCTTCAAACTTCCATATTTTCCATCACATCAAAACTTTTCTACACATACAAACTTTCAACTTTTCCGTCACATTGTTCCAATTTCAACCAAACTTCCAATTTTGGTGGGAACTAAACACACCCGAAATCACCTCTAAAAGGAAATACACCGCTTCAGAATCAATTTAAGCACGAATATGGAATTGGAACTTCTCCATGGAACAGTAACAATCAAGAATCAATTCAATAGCATCAGCAACCTCCTTCCAATCATAGGAGTTTTTCATCAAGTTGCCGCCCCAATGCGGATGGACAATCACAACAGAATCGATAATTTTCGACAAATTCCCAATTTTTAGACTTCCAGTTTAGTGTAATCCAATGAGCCCATAGAACAAAGCAAAGCACAATAAATTTCTCTCGTGCGTAATCATGAACAACAGACGTAACGAAGAAGCTAGTTCGTCCTACCTAACAACATCACCAGAAAAGGGAAAAAAAGGGCACCAACTTTGTCTAACGAATGGAGATGTTCTTAGAACCCTAATAATTTGATTTATGTTTATATGCGATTACTAGTCAAGAAAGCAACCTCCACCTACCCTTGTCGAGATGCAGCTCGATGCTGTCGAGCTCCATCTCGAGGCGCGTGACGATGTCGTGGACGTGGTCTACGTGCGTTCCCAGGACGTGCACGAGGAGGTTGGACACGGTCCGCGGCACGGGGTTGTCGGTGTGCGCGCCGTCGGCGTGGTTCATGGCGAGCAGCGACTCGAGCAGCCGCTCCTCGATCACCACCCCGCCCTCGACGGCGCGCCCGCCGCCGTGGCCCTCGTCGGAGAGCGACGCGGTCACCCCGAGCGGCACCTCGGAGAGGAGCGACGCCTGCGTGGTCCCGAACGCGAGGCG
The DNA here is from genome assembly GCF_000147395.1 of Oryza glaberrima. Taxonomy (NCBI): domain Eukaryota; kingdom Viridiplantae; phylum Streptophyta; class Magnoliopsida; order Poales; family Poaceae; genus Oryza; species Oryza glaberrima. Next base: position 1,473,270 of record NC_068333.1, read on the forward strand.
CGGGACGCCGCCCACGGACACGGTCACCACGGAGCTGTCCGTGACGCGCGCGGCGAGGCGGAGCGCGAACGCGCTCCCCACCGGCCCCGGCGAGCTCACGCGGAGAAGGAGCGCGCCCGCCCCGCCGCCGCCGCCGCCGTCCACGACGCCGCAGTGCGGGCCCGTGGCGACGAACGCGAGGATCTCCTGCAGCGTGAGCGGCGGGCAGAGCAGCTCGATCAGCGCCTGCGCGTGGTGGAGCGGCTTCGCGGCGGCGCCCCCGGGCTGCTGCCGCGGGAGCTCGATGTGGTGCCACGTGAACGCCCCCGGCGCCGCCGCCGCGACGTCCCACGCCGCGTCGGCGAACCCCCCCTCGCCGTCGAACACGTACGCGTGGCGCGGCACGGCGCCCGACGGGAGGTGCTTGCCGACCACGGGAGACGGCGCCCGCGCATTCGCGAGGTCGGATCCCGCCGCCTCCGCGTACGGCGACGGCTCGCCGGCGCCGGCCGCGGCCGCCATTGGCATCGGAATCAACGCGTTTGAGGGGGAAGGAAGAAATGCTTGGGAGGGAGGGACCTATATGCTAATTCGGACTCATCACGAGGACCAAAATGTAAATATTTCAACGGACGGCAGCGGATTAGAGGGGCTTTTCTGCAAAAAAACAAAGCTGGGGTTAGTTACGAAGTTTAGGCTTAATGCGGGGGAGGTTAGTTGCTAGGATTAGTGTGAAATTTAGCTTAATTAATTAAGGTTGGTCAGGTGATTATAATGCGGAGGATAATGAGGGTGGTAATCTTGGCATGGGGGTTGACTAATTTGGGAATCTCTCTGATGATGCATGGATCTCACGATGTGTAGGTGTTATATAATGTTAGTTTAATTCGTTTTTGCCTTGATTTGTTCATCAGGTTTGATTAAAATTTGTCGGTTTAATAGGTTTTTTTATTACCTTGTAGTTTGAGCTATAATAGATCACGAGCTGATTTTTTATTTTTTATTGGGGCTAAGATCGAGGATTTGTTTTGCTGTATTTTTATTTTAAATTCCTATATATGAACATGGGTTTTGCCTTCGATCGGTGCTCCATATATGTGTATTTTCATTTAATTGAATAGAATATGCGCACATGCATACACCAAAGCACACCACACATACACATCCTACTTTTACAATTTGTTGGTACACACAAATATTAAGCACACTCGATTACGTTATAAGATACTTCCACCGTTCCAAAATATAGCTAACTAGTACATGATGAGACATTACCTAGTACTACGAATTTGGACCTAGTACAGGCTGTACTAGGTCTAGATTCGTAGTACTTGGTAATGTCACATTAGCTACATTTTAGGACAGAGGAATTAAGGGATTTACGCTTTCGTCTCTTGGAGCGTAGGATGAGGATTTATAGGGTATACTCTTCTTCTTGTGCGTGTATGTGTAGGCTGTCCAGATTCGTAGTACTAGGTAATGTCACATCCTATATTAGATAGCTACATTTTGGGACAGATGAATTAAGGGATTTACGCTTTCGTCTCTTGGAGCGTAGGATGAGGATTTATGAAGTATATTTTTCTGCTTGTGCGTGTATGTGTGCGTCTTCTGAGCTATGTTCTTTTTCCCTTCCTGAATTAAGATAAGTCCTTGAATTTTACACGTATTCATGACTCATTCTTACATTTGTTTTACGCACGTTAAGTAGTATTAGTTTTGGTCAATCCTTGGAACGAGGACTGATGATAAATGAAGCCAATCACATCAGACATGGGTATATGAAGGTTCTAATCTTGTTGTTTCAGTATGGAAGCTTCGCATGAAGGCGATATGATGTCACCTATAGTGCTTAATTTGTCAATGAAAAATAAAATGATATGGACTATGGCACTTAATTTATGACCGAAAAATAAAACTGGTACGGAAAATGGTGCCTAATATATCAACGAAAATTTAAACTGATGTGGACAATACTACTTAATCTGTCAATGAAAAAAAATATTGATATGGACATGTAAGGTCAAACAAGTGCCATCTTATACTCCAACCTTTGCTAGCATCTCGTACTGTTTTTGACCAAGCTGGTTGGGGATTTCTTAATTTACAAGGTCCAGAAAATTTGCTTTGTGTATTTCTTTTAGTCCTTATTTCTTTAAAAAAACATTATGATATTTCTTAAAAGTGTTTACTGCTACAAAAGACTTATTCCTGCATTTTTTCTATGAGAAAAAACTACAAATCAAAATGTCCTTAAATTATTTTTTCATAAATACTAATATTTGATTTTTCAATATAGAAAAGGCATATTTTATCAGCTCCATGAAAGCAACCCATGCCATGTCTTTATATACCCTTTTCTCTAGAGCTTAAACTGGATAATCCTAAACAGTCAAATCTTATTAAGAAGTCTTTCTGAAGAAGCTTATTTTGCCTGGAAAGATCAATCTGTCTATCCACAGTAAAAGAACAAGGCATGATTCCTCATCTCCTGTGGCCATCACTATCTTTTTTCTCAACAGTGGTTTCAAGTTTTTTTTTTTCAACTGCATGAAGAATCAAAAACTCCCAGAGAGCAAGTGCAATGTTGACTCAGCTTGTCCAAGGCAGAAATAAAAAGAGGATGAGGATAAAAATTCCAGGACACAATGCTGCTCATCTCATTTCCATTCCTTTTTGCTAAAAAGCACATAGGCTAGCACCATAGCCAGCATATTTACATTTTTTTTCTCACAAAAGAAGCACAAACATGGCACATTTCGGATATATTTTTTTCTTCATTTTTTGCCCTACTGTTTTTCTCTTGTTTATATCAAGCTTCAAAACACACTTGATTTAACAATAGCTTTGTAGTAATGATACAAATCCACCAAGGGTATCAATCATCCATAGACCCTTGGGATTAAACCCTAGATGAGCCCCTGTTCATCATCTTTTCCATGAGGTGACACCAACAACCACATTGCTCACCTATACCATAACAAAACAGAACAGTCAATCAACTGGACATTTCAGAGCTGAAATACATGTACTCTTCAGCTATCATTTCAGAAGTGAAACTTTCTGCTATTCCAAGAAAAAAAATTCAGAAGGAAATTTTGGTTTTAGGGTACTACTAGTTAAATGTCTAGGCGTTGCAATGGACCCATAAAAACAACTATCATATTTTTGTCTGATACTGAAACTCGGTTTTTCTGGCGAGAAGACGACATGGAAGTCGGACGTGCACTTTTTTTTCTCTCACGCGGTGCGGGAAGGAGGGTGTGGTGGGTGGGCCGGTTCGGTTTATTACGAGATTTTCTCGTGCTGCGTGCGGTAGGGTGGGATGGGAGGACTGCGTCTTTTAAAGTAGTAGATAGTAGAGATATATAGCCTAGAGATGAGGCTTACCAGCTTGCCCTTATCATCCAGTGTCTTAGGATTCTCTACAAGGACAGTTTGAGGCCGAGCATCCTGCAAGTAGGAGAAAGAAAAGGAAATTCAGAGAACAAAGCTAGCATCGTCATCATGGAACATTTGACATCACATAAGATTCAGATTGTTTCATTTGTCCCAATGGACCATCATCATTTAGTTTCATTGTCCTGATAACGGAATTGGAAGATAAAAATCTTGGCCGAGGCATCGAGTTCTGCTGGCTAATCATAGGTACATGCCTACTTTGAGAACTGATTCCATGAAAAAACCATGGAGCAAGCTGAACCTACCAAAGTTGTCATCTTTTTTAAGAAGAGGAGAACCATATGCATCCCCTAGTTGATGCAAAATTAAAGATAAAAGCAAGTGCTGGTTTGTTCAGTCAATGGTCCCATGAAATTTTGTTCACAGAAATGAGAAAATCTAATTGAAAATTCCATATTTTCAGCTTCAGAAAAACCTGTGTCGACTACTGATATTCTAGGCAAAATTAAAAGGTTATTCCATCTTTCCAGTTGATCAACTCAGGTTGCTGTTCAGTTGTGGAAAGATCATTCAAGAACACACTAACTATTTATCACCAGGGTTAAACCTTTCGGTTTAGCCGATTTGATCGGTCCTCACGGAAATGCTGATTTTTTTGAAATTTCGGTCTGAAATTTCCGAAATTTTGAATAAAATTTAGTTGAATTTGAACAAATATTACCAAAGTTCACGGAAAAATTTTAAAAAATAAAAAATTTTGGCCGAAATAATATCATATCGGAGAGGTCTAAAATGTCCGAAATTTCGGAAATTTCGTTTCGGAATTTCCAACCCTGGTTATCACCGAGCCGATGAGCCGACGATGATTACTACCAGAGAGCGAAACCGGAGAGCGAATGCGCGATGCGAGAAATATAGAGGGTAGAAACATTCAGAGATGAGAACATACCCTGACATGGTTAACATATCTGCAGGTTGCACACTGCACAGTTGAGGCTCCAGGTGGGTGCATCAGAGTCGTCCGGCACTGCCCGCATGTCAGGTGTGCAATCTGGTTGGCTGAACCACCAAATAAAACCATCCATGATCAGCTCAGATTTCAGTAGATTAATTTCATCCCAATTTGCAGCTCTGAATCAGCTGCAAATATGATCTTTTCAGAGAAAGATATAGTATGTGCAAATTCTGTATCTTCATTCACCTGATCTGGTGGAGTTGAGCCTGTTGCAGCTGGGGCAGCGGATGTTGGAGGCGCCGCGGTTGTAGAACAGCAGCGTGGGGCAGCCGCTGCAGATGAGCTCCGACATGTCGGCCACCGCTGACGGGTTGACGGCGGTGAGCGTGTTGCAGCCCGGGCAGCAGACGCCGGCGACCCCTCTCCTGTACTGGACGACGCGCCTGCAGCCGCTGCAGATCAGCTGGTCCTGCATATGCCTGCAAATTCACCAAATTCACAGCTCATTCGATTCAGAGCCACAACAAGAAGATGATCACACTGAACTGAACCACATTCTTCTCCATTCATCCAACCCATATATCATTTTGTTTTCTCGACGAACAATTACTACTAAACCTGACACACTAAACTACAGAAAGATGAGATAAACCCCAAGAACTGCATGCTAGCTAACCCAAGACTACATCTAAGAAGAGATCAAGAGCATTACCAAGGCAAGAACAGCAGGAAGAACAAGCACCTGACTCAAAAAGCCAAGTGTGATGAACTGTGAGAGAGAGGAAGAAGCTGAAGCAAGAAGAGCTAGATGAGCTTGGAGATCGAGTGCTCCACGGTGGCAGGAGACGAAGCTGGGAGGGAGGTGGATTTAAAGGGAGAGGGGGATGATGGCCGGATTCGTTTGGGATAAATTCTCGGAATCTGCAAAGAAATCAATCGTTCGCTCGCTCGCTCGCGGCGACGACGACGATGGTGGATGGATGGATGAATCATCAGCATCATCATCATCACCATGGATGGGTGGACGGATGGATGGAGAGATGATGCCTTTCGGATATGGGCGAATTACTCTCCTCTCCTCTCCAACGACAGAATCTTTTCTCTTCTTTCTTTCTTTCCTACGCGCCAATAATTCTCACAGCTTTCTTTGCGGCTGCTTGCGAAAGATTAATACTAGAGAAGTGCAAGTTAATTTGATTCGATTCTGAGCTCAATTCTCAAGGCAAGTTAGTTAGTTTTTTGCTGCAGCTGCGGATTAGAAGGAGTAGCTTTGCTTAATCAGTCGTGTTTGCATGCATGCAGGGTGATACGTTTGTTGAGCTGAGCTTGGCCTTTTTTGGGGTGGTGGTTTTCGGTTATAAGCCGTACGTTTTGTACCTGTAACTGTCAGGAGGTCTACTCCGTATTGCAGTAGCAGTCTTGCAGAGATCGGATTGAAGATTTGCAGGGGCAGCGTGATCCAAATCTGTGCTGAATAAAATATAAATCGATCTGTGCTCATCAAGACAAGAGGGGGAAGTGGCAAGCCAAACGTCCAAGTCCAACGTGCTGGTAAAGGAGCTTGTTTGCAACTTAAATTAAAAATAAATAAAATTTCACAAAACTATAGATACTCGATCAAACTGTCGCAAAACTATAAAATATATTTATAGTGTGTGTTGTATCACAAAACTGCAGATTTAGCATGGAATTTCTCATGAAACTATATATATTTAAAATGACGTGTCACAAAAATAAATATTAATAGCAAATTTATCACAAAACTAAATGTTTTAGTGCCAATTTAATCATAAAACTGCAACGTTTATAGCTCCAACATAACCGCGGTGCTAGGGATTTAAACTCTATAATCTGTAGTTTTGTGATAATTTCAATATTAAATATGTAATTTTGTGATACTTGGCCTTAATTAAATTTGTAATTTTGTGATAAATTTATTAATAAATCTATAGTTTTGTGATATAGTTCCTCTATCCCAGTTTGATCATCACCAAGATTTTTAAAGTTTTCTCAAAATTATCATCATCTAACAAAGTGTCCCAGTTTATGGGTTTATGTGAAATTTACTCCTAAAATTCATCATACTCCTTATGATAAGATAGGCTTAACTTAACACACTTCATTATCACAATGAGAAGGATATAAATTAGATAAACTATGTCATCGTCAATTCCAACTTGATCGACTTCTCTGGTAGCTATGGCCATATATATCCCGTAAAGAAAATATCTACTGATATTTGAAGCTCCATGTACAATCAGGAATGCTCACTCCGTTCTACCCTCTATCACAAAAGATAAGATATAACCATCACTAACATAAATACTAATTATCACATCTTTGTTTGATACCTTAATAAATACAATACAATACAGCACAATACATGCATGTGATGATGTATTCAATTAATGGAATTAAAGATCTTGGGAGTGGTGATTAAAGAAACAAATTTAGGAAATAGTAATGTGCTAATTAATTGTATGAGTGCCTTATATTATGAAACATCGGAAAAAAATGTTGTACCTTGTATTTTAAAATGGATGGAGTAGCTATATGATCTGCGTTTAAAAATTTATACCAAAATACAGTTACTTCCCCACCGAACAACTGCTTATTTAATTTACATCTAATTTTACCCCTAACTATCTCTCATTCTCCGAACATAATTTAAATGCACAGCATCTAGAAGTCCTTTTCACTTATTCTTAATTTCATTAAAAAGCTTAGAAATGCTTATATTTTAGTAAAACATAGGCAGTATATATGCTCATTAATTCACCTGACCTCGATGGTTTATTTTTGATGATTATATATATTGGAGGAGAGAATTTTTCAGAAAAAAAAAATTGCAGTGAGAGAATTGGAAAAGATCTGCACCAATAATGGGTAAAGTATATATTATATCAGTAGTTCGTTAGAGATTCTCGATGGAGAGAGATCGAAAGGCGACGTTGGTCCAGAGGACCAGAGAACAATTTTTTCCCTCCTAGTCAGCGTAGACCATCTTCTACTGTAGCCTACATAATTCCATTGCCCAGCCAGTGGCGTGCCGCCACGTAGGCGTCTGTTCATGGTCATTTTCTGCTGAAATTCCATTCCCTTACTGATAATTTTGTGACACGTCAGCGTTTGTTCCTCGCGTCAAAATCAGACCATTTGTCAAAGGGAATACTTCCAAGGATGGGCGACACGTGGATGGCTCCCATCGGTGATAGGGTGCTCGATCCCTTTTGCTTAGGAGTATCAGTTCATTATCTGTGATGAAATCCATCACCATGTGTCGATGCATTGCATCCTGCAGTCAGCAATCATATGTATGTTTCAGAGAAACTGTGAAAAAGTCAAATTTATATTGCTACTCCTATATGATCAGGCTGGTCGATTATAACCAAAGGTCATTTTAAGAAAAGGAAATTTGATCCTGACAACGATGGTGGTTGGCATTTCTGTTTACTATTTTTGTTGTAGGTTAGTGGTATTTCTTAAATTTATTTTGATAACGAAATCAAACCAACATCCAAAAGCTCACTTGTTAAATCACTTATTTCTGGCATCTACAAAATGAAAAAAAAGGTTCTAACCTAATTAATTAAAATATAGGGTCTTTTAGGGAAAAAAAACTAAACGAAAAAACTAACGCACCATTATCGCAAAACATGACCAAACATATTAAATAAGAGAGGAGATCGCAAACATATTCTTGCGATAAAGAGAAATATAAAACTTGATAAGCATAACAAAGACATTGCATATCTTGGATGGTTACAAAAGATATGAGCAGATAAGTGCAGCCATAACATTGACCAACTCCAACGCAAGTGAAAGCATATAAATGAGCATCAGCCACCATCTTAGTTTCTTTGATAGTCAGCAAACAAGCATTACCGAACAAGTCAGCAACCCAAACCCAAAATTTGGTGCCACCGGTTGGATCATCAGTAACCCCGTTACACAAGAATCCTAAATTTGGCATAATTGCTTGGATCATTGGTAACCTAGCAAACAAGACCTAGGTCTTCCCCGAGATCCTAACAAAGGGAGAAGTCATTGATAAAGAGATAGAAAAAGCAAGATGCTAAATATATTTAACCCATAGACGAAAGACTAACCCTAGACTATCTAATACATTTAAAACCTGAAAGACTTTTGAGAAAACCCAACAACTTACTTCACAACGACGAGAGACAGAGCCTTTTCAACGGATCCCCTTACCCCTCGTGCCAACCAGAACTCGAGAAGGCCTGAGAAGTTTTATCTACATATTGTTTTCCTTTTCTTTTGAGTTAAAAATTTACACGGTATAACACTACAAGAAATTTGACATTTGATGGTGATCTCAAAATGTCAAAGTGAAGTCCTAGCTTTGTTATAGAACAAGTTATGTGACAAAATTCTAGCGTCATAAGGCTCGTCACGGATGACACGTCGGCAATAGTATCTCGTGACAATAATAATGTGCATCGCCATATATAGAAGCCCAGAACCAATAATGATGATATATGGTCACAACAAAGTTGATTTAATTTTTTTTACATATCATGTGCATGAAGTTTAATTAGGTTATCCGCAGACCGCAAATACGTTTAGGCGATTGACACTAAGAAAAGTTTAGGCAATGATATATCGCTGTTTTCTCTACCCTATTTAATTTAAGGGAGTATCTAAAAAATTGTCGTAAGATTTTTGAATGTAAAACTTTCAAATGTAACTATAGTATAATTAAAGTGTAATTACATTGTAACTGCACTGTAACTATATTGTAACTACAATATAACTTATACTCCTATAATATTTGTATTCAACTATGATTTGGTTGGCTTAGCACCGGGGTCTTACACATGACATGTGTGAAATATTCTTAATCTCTAGCAATTTTTTTTTCATGGATAAATCTTGAGACGATCCTATGGTTATAAATCTGAAAGTTTTGGCCAAAAAAATGACCGTTAATTTAATTTGTTCTATCAATAGAAGAACAATTCTGTGGACCAGGAAAGTATATGCTTTGTCGTTGTAGGTCTCGGCAGCTGGTAAACCGATTGGCAGTCCACATGTGTATATTCCAAGTGGTTCCACATAAGAAAATTCTCAGTTATCACTTGATCGAGAGAGAGAGAGAGAGAGAGAGAGAGAGAGAGAGAGAGAGGAATTGAACTGTCTACACGGATGGAGCATCGTTTGACCGCCCATAGCTTGGCCAACAATATACATAATACGTTCACATCAAACGGCTTCAAAAAAGTAGATGCAAAATGCACAAGCATATGCATATACTCCCTCCATCCCAAAATGTTTGACGCCGTTAACTTTTTTAAAAATATTTGACCGTTCGTCTTATTCAAAAAATTTAAAGTAATTATTAATTTTTTCCAATCATTTGTTTTATTGTTAAATATACTTTTATATATACATATAGTTTTACACATTTCACAAAAGTTTTTGAATAAGACAACCAGTCAAACATGTTTTAAAAAGTCAACGGTGTCAAATATTTAGGGAATGAGGGAGTATATAGGAGTATATTGCCACATGTATACACACACATAAAGTTGCATATGCATGCATGCTTACCTGGTTGTTGAGATATATGCATGATATATATAGGCTGTGATGGCTTTGGGAGTTGAACACCACGTAGCAATTCTTATCCCCAATGTTATCCGTCTTCATTCCCATCACTCATTCACAAGCTAGCTAGCAAACCTGCAGATATATCACTACTAGCTAGTAGTATCCGGCAAACTACCTGATCGATCAATAGGATTACTACTATGCCTTAATGGAAAGACATCCTTGTAAATATGCAATTATCACTTTTTTATTTGACTGGAAATCAATATATAGGATACACACATATGTAGTTACTCCGCTCATTAATATATAAAATTCTTACACTAAAACTAGTAACACCATATATATTAATGACTGGAGGGACTAACAATCTATATACTAGGTGAAACCCCGCGCGTTACTTCGGAAGTTCAGGATGATGACAATAGCTAAACAACATAAACTTACATAAGTTAATATGGTTTACGATAATTTAAATTTAAATAGTATATAAAATGATGATTCAAATGTAAAAGTAAAATGATGCGGTTTTATGAGAAAGGAAAGGGAGTGAGATACTTTGGACTATAGATTAATCATCTAAGGTTAAAGTAATTGATGTGATATGATTTAATGGGAGAAGAGAGAAATAACACTAAGTGAGGATGAATCATATAGGTATATATGATATTATAAAAAATGATGAAGAAATATATTGAAATATTATGTGAATTATGTGGGATGATGATTTAACATGTTTATATTGAAAAACTCTAAAATTTAACAAATTATAAAATTGTTAGTGGATGATGATGTGGCATCTTGTTAATGCATGATGATGTGTCATCTTTACATGTTGAGCTTTAAAATTTAGTGTGTTATAACTTTATAGTAAGATAGGATACAAGCCCCTATTACAATAAAAATCAAGCAAGAAAACGTATGCTCCCTTTAGCAACAAATTAAGCGCTCATCACGCTAGCTAGCAATGTATGCTCAATCCGTTATAGATTCTTTACTGCTTGCTTGAAATAGACCTCATATTCATAAACTTGTTTAGTTTATAGGGTGTGTCTAGTTCACGCTAAAATTAGAAGTTTGGTTGAAATTGAAACGATGTGACGGAAAAGTTAGAAGTTTGTGTGTGTAGAAAAGTTTTAATGTGATGGAAAAGTTAGAAGTTTGAAGAAAAAATTTGGAACTAAACTCGGCCATAAACAGCTGTCCAAATAACTCCAATTGAAGATCAAAACTCACTAGCTAGGATATTTTTTCTCTCATCCTTAGAAGGTATATTTATCACAAAAAAACAAGAACTCACTAGGACATTTGCTCTCAATTCTACCGGTTTAATCTTTTGCCTCTCAAGTTGAGGGAGATAGATATATATAAGGATGGAAAAAAAAAATCTCGTTTGAACTAGTTACTCTGTTGATAAAAGAATTAGCCTAGATAGATGCAAACATTTGATGAGCTCTTCCTTCTACGGTCACCAGTTTGGCCAAAAAAGCCTACTCCAGCTAGCTTTACCTGCCATCTAGAAGTAGCTTTCATTAGGGTACAACTTCACAACCATAAATTTATAAATAGATGCCCTTGGTAATTCAGACTTAAGAGAGATGCCTCTTTTACATTGAGAACAATGGAATAATTTAAAAGTTTAGCAGCTATTAATTAATTAATTAATTAATTATTCCTTCATTTGACACTACTAATTAATTATTTATTTCCTTCGCGCATATATATCAGAAGGGACACAAAACTATTCAACTTTTTAAGTGAAATTCGACTATATGCATGATTGCTCTTGTTTATTATATATGCATTAATCTACACTATATCTAATTAACTGCGTCGAATTTGGCCTCATTCTATTATTGCACTGTTATGTCTTTATAGTATGCCGACCAGACAAACATTGTGAAAGTGAGGAAGTATTAGATCTCTTCCCCTCTCTCCCTCTGCCTATAGCCATTACTGGAATGTTCATTCACCCAAGTGGAAGCAGAGGGAGAAATATGTCAATGAATTGTTGCTAGAGGAATATGCAAACTAATTTTGTGCTGTGTGTTTTCTTTATGAAGTAATAGAATATGCTGTCTAATTAGTTAGCATAGCATGCTAATCCTAAAGTAGAAAAGTGCACACACAAAGATTGCCAAAGGAATTGAAGAGCATTTTATGGAATTTCAAGGGATGCAATGAATGATTGTATTTTGTGTATTTATGCATAAATCACCAATGACTACATATTATTACACTTTGGGGCTTCTTTGCTAACTAGTACTATATAGTATAGCAAAGAAGCCCCAAAGTGTAATAATATAGGAGTTAGCAAAGAAGCCCCAAAGTGTAATAATATACATCTCATCGGTCATTTTGAATTTCCGGTTACTTGAATCGATATTGTACATTGGTAGGAAAATTGGAGTAAAACATACCTATAAGTTTATTCATGTCTAAAGATATTCAAGATATATGGTGGAGATAATCCCTTGTATACCGCTAAAATTTTAACTGATCCTTTCTATGCTTCTGAATTTTGTTTCCTTCCTTGTATACCTCCAAAATTTGATTTTGATCCCTTCCATGCCCCTCCAGTCAATTGACCATTAGTTGACCATTTAATTTCTATAAAAATAACCATTTTACGCTTTGAATGAATATAGAAGTTTATGAATTACATTATTGAAAATATAAAAGTTTGTCACGTGAGATTATTAATAGTTATGATTGCTATGCGATACATTATTTATGATAAAATTTACTTTTAGATAATGAAATAAATAAATATATATATATTTATTTTATTTTTTGAAAATCATAAAAATGAGGAGCATTCATACAAATATAGGACTACTAATGCTCACGATATTTTTTTAAGAATGCTCCCGATCAAAAAAAATCTATTGTCCTATTAAATTTCAAATAAAAAAAATAATTTATTACATTTGTTTTATTTTCAAAATTTTATGAACTAATTATTTAGTCTCATTAGTTACTTAAAATGCACACACTCTGCACACAAACAAAATTTTCAATTGTTTTTCAAGCTTATATTCAAACCTAAATCATCAAGGGCATTAAAGACATTTGCCACCAAACTTAACGGTGAAATGAAGGAAAATGTAACGGGAGGGGCATGGAAAGGATTAAATTGAAATTTTAGGGATATAGAAGTGAACGGGTAAATTTCAAGAGTATATAGGGAATTTACTCTATATGGTGTCTGAAACAAACCGTAGATATATAACCACATGTTGATCTAGCTAGTAGAAAGGTACCGTAAAAGCACCCATGCGGAAGTGCTTCAATTGCCCCCTTCGGTACACTTAGTTTTACTTAATTTAAATTAATTAAGAGTTTTGTAATGAACGGTCATTCTATAGGTATTAACTGATAGACCGCAAAAAAAGAACCAAAATTAATAGGAAAAATTAATTAAATTGGTGTCAAATTACTAGTTTTCAGGGTTTATTCTAAGTTAATTATAGTTGGTGGTATACTTTTTCAACAATAGTATTAATTAAAAAAATTCTGAAATGTATGTGTTGTGATATATATATATATATATATATATATATATATATATATATATATATATATAAATATATATATATATATATATATATATATATATATATATATATATATATATATATCGATTACTAATAATTATTAAGGGTAGCAGCAGCTCGATGCGGTTCATGAATTGGCAGGACTTATGTCTTCAAGGTACGCTAATTCTTGCTTTTAGCTTGGATTTGATTGATTTATACGCGCTCATGCACAGAAGCTTAGCTTTGCATATATGAATTGATGTCTTTCTCCTAAAATATAATATAACGTGTAGATAAAGATATTTGGCTACAATGTTTTCTTAACTGTCTTGTTAATAAATTGAATTTCATGGGATGAATCACAGAATCTGTACATGCTTCGAGTAAAGAAAAAGATAAGCAGTGTAGTGTTAAAATGATTTTGTGATATACGGTTAATCAGATCAAAGATTTGAGCAAACTCTCTACCCATTCAGTTGTTCGGTCAGTTTAGAGAGAGAGAGTAGTGCTAGGCTCATCTCACCTTATAAATTTGATAGGTGGACTTGCGAGATCTACGAATCTGGACATCTTTATATCTAAATTTTGTACTATAATGTATCACATCGTAATACGAGGTTGACCTTTTTTAGACGGAGGGAGTATATTATATCGTGGCATATGTGTGTTGCTGTAGGATCAAGGAGGCCGACTAGAGGGGGGTGAATAGGCGGTTTTTCAAACTTTTGGCTAAAACCGAGTTTTGTATGCGGAAGCGTAAATCAAAATGGTTTTGCACAATTCAAAACCTAAATCAACTAGTCTCAAGTAAGTGCACAAAGAAGCTAGCCTATGTTGAGGTTTGCAAGTCTAGGGTGATAATAGCACAAATAAACTCTAGTATGTAAACTTGCTCAAAGTAAATTTGCACAAAATAAAGGAGACAAGAGATAAGGAATTTTCACCAAGGTTCGGAAACTCGCCGGTTTTCTAATCCCCGTTGAGGCGAGCCCAACTCCACCGCTCAACCATGAACCATCGCACGCCCCCTTCGTCAAGGGGTGGGCAAGGCGGGAGCTGGCCCACGGAGAGGACTACCAAAGCCTCAATCACTAGGGTAGTTCTTCCTTCACTCCGAAGGTGGTGAACTCCAAACCACTCAACCGGCGCCGGGCCTCCTCCACAATCTTCTCGGAGAGGTCACCGGGCAACACCTCCACAAGCCGTCTAGGAGGCGGCAACCTCCAAGAGTAACAAGTCTAGGATGCTTGCCGAGAATGATCAAGTGCCACACTAGCTATAACAATGAAGCAATACACTTGGATTGGCTTAACTCACTCTCTAACACCTCACTAGATAAACTAAGTGCACAAGGGTGTGAGAGCTCTTGCAAGGGTTCAAGATAATGCAATTGAGTACCAAAACCTTGCCCTTGCTGCTGGGGAGTGGGTATATATCAACCACCAAAACTAGCCGTTGGAGTCGAAATTCCCAACTCTGTGCTCTGTCGGTCAGACCGCCATAGAGTGGCCGGTCAGACCGGACTACTTTGTAACGGCTAGAAAACTAACCGTTATAGGGCAATCATTGAGCCCACTCAACCTGGCTGATTTGACCGCAGTGAAGTGGCCGGTCAGACCGTCCACGGCTCGGTCAGACCGCCATCGGCTCGGTCTGACCGGTTGCGGCTTTGACGGCTCTGTATCGCCACAAAAACTAGACCAGTGCAACAGACCAGTAGGGCCGGTCAGACCGGCCTTACCACGCCAGTCAGACCGGCTAACAGCCCCAGTCAGACCGACCTAAGGCCCACGGTTAGACCACAGGTCACTTTTCAGCACAACCAACTGTTAGTAAAACGGCGATATCTCTTGACTCGGGTCTCGGAATTTGGCGTTCTTGGACTCTATGGAAAGCTTATTCAAAGGGCTATCCAACCCATGAACAATCCATCCAAGAAACACAAATTTTCTCAGGGAGAAAGGGCTCACACTCCAAAGGATACTCCACCGGACAAAACCACATGAGGCTACCCAAACCTATAGGATGTGCCCACTTCTCTCTTTGTTTGGGACTTGATAAAACTCACCACACTTGGCTAGACAAGCCCACAAAATGCACCTATATGCATATGAACTAATATGGCACAAAATCATCCACATGCTCGCTTCATAGACCCCTTTTGATAGTACGGCACATATCTAGTAAATCCGGTCTACACCAAACACCAAGACCAGGAAAAAGACTAAGAAAACATTCTTAGCTCCATTATACCTTTGCCTTGCGCCATCCAACTTGGGGTCAATGCTTGAGCCAACATCAACACTTGTGACCATTCGGTTGAACCATGTTTATGCCGAGGTCTTTGCCATCCTTTGTCAAGACTTTATTCTCATCACAAGCTTGACTTCATTCTTGCCAACATGACGATGTCCTTGGCTTGGTGACCATTAACCCATGGTGTCATTCATTAGCCTTATCGCAATTAGATCTATTCCTTTGCACGGCTCAAAGGAAAACATTAGTCCCAACAAATCGGTTGGCATCCTCCACTTGGTGACTAACCGGTTGCATATGAAAGATATGGATATGTTTGTTGAGTATTCATTAACATCATAAGTGTCATATACTCATATGCAAGCTCAAGTGCAAAGATCCGATATATATAATAGGTGAACAACATGGATCTAAAACATGCACAATAAATGTATAGGATTTGCTCCCCCTAAGTATATGCATACAAAGAAATATACAAGAGAGACAAGTGTATGCATAAGTAAAGAAGAACCAATGGAGGTTTATCCTGTACACATAGAGAATGCATATGTAGTAATGATGAAGATAAACAAAAAAACACATACCTCCATGATCTCCATGTTCTCAATGTAAAGGAGACTAAATAAGATAAGACTCAAGTAAACATTAGTCTTACACTTATATAACAATAACATGGAAATCATATATATGAACCTATCAAAAAGTAGGAGATAAGAAGTGATACATATCGCTTTATCTCCATGAATTTCATCCTTGTCATGATTAAGGTCCATCACCAAAGAATGCATATCTACCACATTTCATTATCGGGAAATAACCTTGTTGAAAACTTATGTAAAAGAGAAGTTAATCCCATAAACATCGGTTTATCATCTATCACCAAAGTAACAATTACACAAATTGTTTAATCCAAGATCTTTCAATCTTCTCTCTTTTGTGATAGATAATAATCCGATATAAACAATACAAAGAGATGAGATAAAAGATAATTTCAAATCAAGGTAGAGATCTTATAATGAACAAAATATAGAATAAGCTCCCCCTAAAGATGTGCATACATATGGATATGAAGGAATGCATATGCACATAATCAATCAAGATTAATAAGGGAGCTCACACTATATTTTGGATCCACAAGAGAGACCAAGTTAGAATATGTGAAGTTTAATACATACCTCCCATCATTTTTACTTTCATATCCAAATAAGACTAGTCAAAGAAAGGCTCATAAAAACGTTAGTCTCATATAATTAGATTTGTCATTAATCACCGAAACTAAATTAAGGCACTTGAACTTACAGTTGTTTAGTTAACGTCATCTGTACATCATGAACTATGGAGTACTTGATAAGATTGATCATGGATGGAATTTTCAACTTTTAAGTATTATTAGATAATGGCAAAGTTTAAAACTCATAAATGAGGGCATATACATTATTAACCAAATCATGAAGAGGTATATGCTCTGCCACGTAATATGGTCGGCTACATGCATGCATGCATATATGCGTGAATACATGCATCATATCGAGAGCAGTGTGACACGTAGGTTTATTATCATGGTATATATATATATATATATATATATATATATATATATATATATATATATATATATATATATATATATATATATATATATATATATATATATATATATATATATATATATATATATATATATAAAATTTATACATGTTAGATCCTCTAAAAAAATATTATATATATTATCTATGTGTGTATATATGCGTGGGAATATATATATACATGTAATGCACACGTCGATGAAGAATATCGTAATGTTCCAAAACCGAAATTTGAGTGGTGCTTATTAATTTGCTCGCAATGCATGCCCAACTAGCTACGAAGAGAATGTGAATTAAAGCAAAGGAATATTTTAGAAAAATACAAATTGTACCTTCATGCATGGCTACCTACCAATAATATCGATCAAAATCAAATGATCCAAAGTGGCCGAAAGGGTGCGTGAAGAACATCAAGGGCCATGCGTTTTCCAAATTCCTTTCCTCCCTTCTTTCTTAGGAATCTAATTACTAACTCCATTGGAATTGGATGTTAGTTCCAAAGCCTAGCTATAGAGTCTCTCCTGCTTTTCTACGGGCCTAATATATATATGTAAGTCTAGGTACTTAAGTAGGTATATATGTAGGAGCTAGCTAGCTAGTTTTAGAACAAGAAAGTGTAGAATAATCACCACCCTAAACTCAACTAGAATCATTTTGTCAATGAAAATGAAGAATAGATTAAAATTAATGGTTTATAAAAGTTTTAGGCATGTGAAACTCATATCGCAACTATAGCAATTGCGGCTCCAGCTCTTTCTTAAGGTGTACGTACCAAATGTGTTTGCTCCGTCCATATTGGGAGATGATCCAGTGGTTCGTATAACCTAAGAAAATAAATAATTATTTTATTTTGTAGCACTGAGAGCTACACTGTTAATTAATAAGGTAAATAATTTCTGAAATGACCACATATACTATATTGTACATATTAATTTCAAATGTAATGCAATTTTAAAAATTTGTGTGCAATTTTAATACAATGTCATATTTTTAAATTTGTGTACAATCGTATCTATTGGTTTGATCAACTAGTTTATTTGCATGTAGATTTTTGAATCAAGGAAGGACAATTATATGTGAGCCTTGGTTTACGGTCTTCTTTTCATTCGATCCATTAGTAAATCAATTGAAATGAACAAAGTATATATGTTTTCTTAGGAATAATATAATGCATAACAATCAGCCATCTATAACTCTATATGTATTTTATTTGTTGGTAAGAAAGGATCACCTTAAAATTATTTTCTCAATCAAGTAATGGTAAAAAAGAAAATGCAATGCAGTAGATTAAGAAAAAGAAAACCAGCAGGTCATTATATGCATATAAATACGGATTACTGAGCCAAAATTTATATACGTGTTCTTAACTATCTAAAAACAAATGCTGTAAACTAAACTTTGATAAAAAAAAACTCAAAATCAACTCCAAATTTAAGAGTGAAAATTTAAATTTTGACTAATAAGTATAAGTATAAGCGAAAAGATGAGGTTGTCTTATTTGTATAGGTTAGGAGCTCATTATAGGTGCTGATTTTTTTAGATGGTAACAATTTAGCGACACCTTTCCTCAATCGAATAGGTGCCAGTTTCAATTTAACTGGCACCTATACGAATGCAAGGGATCCTGTACTAAAGTTAGCGCATAGCTCATAGTGACAGGTTGCAGATTAAAGTGCAAATCAATCAGCTAGCTGCTTGCAGATCTCCTTTATTTCTCCATGGAAATATCTATCTAGCTTGATCTTCTCAAGATCCAAATCTTGACATATGTACTCTCACACGACACAATATATACTTTACGTACATTCTAGCCTGTTTGGCTGGTCTCACACGCTTGGCCGACCAGCTGATTAGTATACAAACACAGACGCGTACGTACGTGTTTTTCATGTAGAATAATTCATTGCTATATCCAAATATATAGAATTTCCCTCGTGTTTAATTCATGTAGCATATCTAATTAAATAAGCCCACAAGGATATATGATGTGGTCGTGTTCGATCAGTATGCGAGCTCTAGCACGTGTCCATTGAATTTAATGTGTCAATACATATACTCTCCAAGCTCTCTCTGCGGTCAAAGGTAGTTAATTCTTTTTTCTAAAAAAATGAAATTCAAAGTCGAAAGCATATTTGTGAAACAAGTGTGTTGATACTCCCTCTGTTTTTAATATATGATGCTATTGACTTTTTCAGATAAGTTTGATCATTTGTCTTCTTCGAAAAATTTATATAATTATCATTCATTTTATTTGTGACTTGATTTATCGTCAAATATTCTTTAAACATAACTTATTTTTTATATTTACACAAGAAATTTGAATAAGAAATGTTTGTCAAAAGATCAATGATGTCATATATTAAAAAAAACAGATGTAGTATATAGGACGTTAGGGCCGCCAATCAAAATTTTTAACATTCGTGTGAGAAGGCTATTGTTATATATTTTGTGTCAAATATATGTACAAAACCAATTAATATATAGGATTTGGAGTTGTAATATGTATAAGATATAAATATATAAAGTTAAAATTTTATCTTAGGTTCTCTGTTAATAGTCCCACCTAAGATAACCGAATGACTACAATAGCTTAGACGAAGAAACAATTGGCTGGTCATTTAGCTAGTCGAGGTTATTGATACCCTGATATGATATAATTATATATGGTGGTTTAGGGGTGAGCGCTCGTAATCAGCTGCCCATAATCGAATATTCTATATATATCATTAATCTTTCATGGATGTCTATTATGATTGATGGAAAAAATGGTGCATTCCATAATAGGGCGTGTTTTTCATTACATATAACTACAAGCAAATGGATTAGAACAGATTTTAGGACACCTATATATATAGTTACATCATATATTGCTTTTAACCGGTCGAATCACATTATCTGAGCATGGCTACCTCTATGAACTTCCAAGAAGCCACAATTCGATTCGTGTATATATACTAACTTTATTTATAGTTACAAATTATACCTTTTAGGGAATCAAATTAGCTGACTGTGCTTTGCATTAGTTTGATGTGTAAAAACAAGCTCTCAACTAATTAATCCATGCCAAGAAAGCAATGCAGCTTTTGCTTATCCGGTATCAACTTACCAAAATTCGACACAAAGGACTCCGAAGGATTAATTAATGAAGCAAGCAATGGTATAAGATCGATCAGTATTGGTCTAATAAATTTATTGAAATCCAAATTAATTTAAAGATGTGAAGTGGAGAATCGTCGACTCACCTTTGCACTTTTCCACCAATATTCGATCAAATTGGAATGTAAACTACTGTCGGAAGGGTAATTAAACTTTGGTGATGATCGATCGAGCCAAGTGCAGAAAAGAAGAGAGAACACTTGTAAACAAATGGCAAGAAAGAGAAAGGGATGAGCCTGGTTACGTGGCAAGGATAACTTTACATTCAAATCAAATATTCTTCCAGATAATCTTGTAGAAAAGAAAGGACAAAAATTATTTAGTTTGTGGTTACTGTACTACACTGTTCGTTGGAATTTGGCTTGTAAGGGGTTTTTTTTTTTTTACTAATTCACACATGTAACTCTACAAGTTTGAAAACAGGAAAGGTATCACAGTCTGTGTACATCAATTAACAAATGCCACCATCTATTTTTTTTTAAAAAAAAAACATGTGCTTCTAATAGTATTGCACATATCTATAAAATATTAACTTTAAATTTATTATATTCTCACCATAAAAAAGAAAATCTGTTATAATTTTATTTTTTTCACGACTAAAAATATAATTAATCTAAAGATGATACTTTGCATAAATTATTAGAAGTATGTGTGTAATTTTCTCTAAAAATTTTGTGAAATTTGTTGGTGTACACAGAATGTGCATTGCAAATTTTTGGGCATATATGATATGATTCCCAGAAAGCAGGGACTCAATCCTTCCATTTTTTTTTTTATTGTCATATAGATCGTGACACAAACTTATCCGTCCATTCCTTTATTTTTAACTTATCATCTAGGCATTTATCTTTTACGACTATATGTTTATGAAAATTATATAAAAATAAAACTATATGAAATTATTTTTTTATGGCAACTCTATGAATATCATTATTACATATCAAATTTTCACAACTTTGCAGTTGCAGATATTAGTGAGTTAATATTTTGATGTTTGACACCATATATACATATTTAAACTATATATATTTATAAACGAAAGGGAGTATCACATTAAGTTCTTAGACCCCGCTGAATTCAGGAGAAAAAACTCTGGGCGTCCGACTAGTAAGCTACATGCAAACATATATATTGTACCAGCCGAATTCAGGTATATGGCTTATATGCACTAGGTGAAGAATCATACATTAGTCAAATCTTATCCTCCTAAATATAGTTGGATACTTGGATATATACAGAATGTTCTTGCCATAGAGACATGTAAAAATAAATGAATGATGCATAGATGTTATGTTTTTTTTGACAGAGTGGGGCTTGCAAGAGGCCTTTACAGGCTAATGTTATGTTAATGGTATTTTATATTTTTCAAAAGTGATTTTTGAATATATTTAAAATACAGATTGACATTTGTCTATTCGTCTATATAAGCTTTTTGTAACATAAAGTTTTTAACAGAATGTTTTATCTGAAGAATTTGTTAGTGTCCATGTGAAAGTTTTTTTTAATATCGATGGTAAGTATATTTAGCAATTATTCTTAATGAAATATGTTACTATTTTTAATATTTCTACCCACAATTTTTTATTCTTTAATTCCTAACAAGTACATACGTCCAGATTTGTAACCAGGATTTGATTTTTTAATGAGACGGATGAAGTATATGGCTATGTTCGGTTCATATTGCTGCAGTCACATCACAGCTACAATGCCCCCACGCAAAAGAAAACATAGCAGCTGCACTGTACAACCGCAACAAATATATATCGAACACACCCTCTATGGCAAATCTTTCAATTGTCAAGAAAACCAAAATTTTCGAACAAACTCCGGCGCTCAAAAAGTGGTGAATTTAACTATTTGCCACTCTAGTAAAGTAGCCACTCTCGCGCCGTCTCGCTTAGACTTCAATGCCCCACGGTGATAGAACACGGCCCACTGTCTCCTGCATGCGCAGCGTGGGCCGAAGCTAACGTGATGGCCCAAACCATAGACCCAGTCACAAGTACAAAAGCTCAAATATATATGACGTTGTGTATTGCGAACTAATCCATAACCATGTAAAACATGTCATTTTATTAGCAGATTAATCAAGTATTCATTAAAAAATTTTAAAAAAATAGATTAATATAATTTTTTAAATCACTTTCTTATAGAATTTTTTGAAAAAAAAAATTATACCATTTAGTAGTGGGGAAAGTATGCACGTGGAAAACCAACAAGTAGAAGAACACATGTTGCAAGTGAAAATATGAAGGTAGCGTTAGCCATGTTGCAAGTAAGGTCAAAATAAATTGAAATTTGCATTAATAGTTAAATATTGGCAGTGAAATTTACTCAATAAAAAGTTTTCAAACAAACTCGCCCAAAATTAATGGGGCGGGACGGCGGTGGCAGCCGTCGGCGCCTCCCGAGGCCGTCACCGGCGGTGGGTCCCAGCGCGATGCATCGCCGGACCCGTGCAGCGACCTCGACCTCATGTCTTTCTCCCGCCGCCGCCGCCGCCACTGCTACTCCGTCGCCGCTAGCTTCTCCTCCTTCGTCGGCGCAGTGGCGCCCTCGCCGGCGACTTCCCTCTTCGACCAGGAATTTCGAGGGGCTTGCTGACAAGTACAATCTAGCACTCGGAGAGTATAAAAAAATATTATCATGGTTTCACAGAGCATGCTCAGAGTCTTTCTAGCTTCAGATTTTTTTTTATCATTATTTTTTTTCTAGGTTCAGATTTGAAAGAGAGAAAACTTGTTGATATATTATAGGGTGCATAAATTCATTTAAATTTAGCCCAGCCCAACCTAGCTTTGGGAGTTGGGTGAGACAGAAATTTGGCCTAGCAATGCATTCGGCCCAGCTTGTCAAGATGGAATTGCACTACTCATGTAGTAGTAATCATTCATGCTCTGCACTTCTGCAAAAATCAAAAAGCAAGTAAATAGTTGTTAACTTTTAGGTACTCCAGCTACTAGTGCAACATCATGAGCAGAATGTACAGTAGTGTGGCAATTAATAAAAACAGCAATCTGGCTACAGTCGAAATTATATGTTTTTGTACGAAAATGGTGATAAAATAATCAATGCAGGCTAAGAATTGTTCCTGCTTATTAACACTGTTTTATGCTGGCAGTGGTGAGAACAGTGATTTAATTGGTTGGAGATCACCGTTTTTTTTCTTTACCACGAGTAAATTACTGCAGAGCCAGCTCGGTTTTCATGGAGCTATTTTTTACTTTGTGAGTTGTCTTCTTTTCATAGCTTGTATATGTGCACGGAATATTCTTCCTCTCTCACACATCATCACCCCCCTATATATAGAGTATCCTCTCCCATTCACCTTGCACATCACCACATCATTTCTCTCTCTCTCTCTCTAGTTCTTCCTAGCTATCTCTCTCTCTCTCTCTAGATCTTGTCGTCCTCGTCAACAATCCATGGAGAAATTGTGTAGTAGTAGTTCAGGAGATGGTGATTGTTCATATTGCAACATGTATTGTGGTAGCAAATCCATGCATAAGCAATGGCATTGACATGCATGGAGATATATGTGTAGCAAAGATGAGAGATCTAGGTGACAAGAGAAGGAGATGATGGAGATCAATGCATGGATAATTGATCTAAAGCAAAGGTGATGATATTGGGAATGTGCCTGGCTCCCTGTATGCCACTCATCTAGAGCAACAAACTTCTGCGAGAGGTTGCCTATGATGGATGGCGTGCACGGAGCCAAGCATATTCCCTCCTATTTTCCAACCTTCTCCTAATTAATCCTTTCCTTTCTCCGAATTGGCTTGGTTGCTTATTGTTTTCTTACATATATTATCCACGCATGTTTTTGATTTTATGTTTATGCATGGTGCTTCGACTTCTACATGGTAAATTACACGATAATTCGATAAATGTATATCAAGTAGGACAAACGTTTGTGCATTTGTTGAAGTTTGGGGGAGGTTCGTAAAGCCATATATATGTCGATTTTAAATTCTTTTTGCAAGCTAATATTATGTTTGTTGATAAATATCTGTCCTTGATGTCATCTCATTATCTCTTATATATGTATACCTTTTTATTCTGTTGTGGAGAAATATATGGATTTGGACTATTCTTTTGGGATAATTGCCTGCAGGCAGCTATTCCACGGACGACTGGATCTTGATCTTGATCAGTATTATTCAATGTGATTTGCAAAACAGTATAAATGCAATGCATTCATTGCGTACAGTATTTGTATATCCTGCAGCTAATGCGTGGTAAATGAAATGCATTGTTTTTCTCCATTTTTTATAGATATATTATACGTACTCCTCCAGGTATTAATTGTCATAATAACTAGTTACCATTTCCCCCTTTCTTCTCTAATATGAATGGAAATAAGTTTTCCCTTGGAAGATTTTCATGCAGATTTCTATCAAATCCTCCTTTCAAAATTGCCCACAATGATTATATAAACTGATGGTTCTCTCCATTGTTACTAGTAATGTATAAGATACTAGTAATGTACATATCTTTGTGACATTTTGAAACAACATGATACTAGCTACTACCATATCCTGCGAGATGTTCTATGTAATCTCATATTAGCTTAATTTCCCTCTTTGAAATGGATTTGGGAATAACAATGGAAAGCATTTAGGTTCTGAAAAATCATCTAAATGAGCATCATTAACACTCTTGTGCATAAATGTTCAAAAGGATTGCACGATATCAGTTAACCATTGATTTCAAATATATGTTTTCAGGCCACTTTGATTTGAAAATAGCATATTCACTCCATGCTTATCCGGAATTTTCTCCTTCATAAAGTTACCTCATGTAGATATGCCTGTTTATAACCATGCAAGGCTTGACTAATCGAAAATTTGAAGCAGGGCTCAGAATTCTAACCAGTTTGATTTATATGTTTTTTTTTTAATGAAGTTTGATTTATATGTTGTCGTCTGAGTGATCATATAGGAGTGAATTCTAGAGATTTTTTTCCCCAAATTATGACCAAGTCTAGCCAGCATGCAGCTGCTCTCGAGTGGTTGGGGATTTGAAGACCTCATTTTGATCAATAGCTTTGAATCTTCCATGTACCAGCTCTATGAATCTTCAATGTATCAATTTTTTTTTAATGAAGTCAATGAATCATATTTCATGTTGTTTAAATCTGGTTGTTCCAGGTTTTGTTATTGGAATAAATCGAAACTTCGACATCTTGAGCACCCAGTGTCAATGTTACATCGATTCAACAAAAAAAAATGAATTCGGGAACATGCGAAGTGTTTGTACGCGTTTGTATCGAGTAATAAAAAGCATCCACATACAGGAACAGGTACAAATAAAGCTGACGCCAAACAAGTGGCTGGACTGAAGGACAATGCAGAGACTGAAAACTGTGTGAATTGTATACTATATATTCAAATTTGATTCCAGATAGATTCAAGAAATGTCCATTGATTTCATTCAAGAGAATATCACCATTGATTGATATATCTGTCAGTTGTGTGCTGCAAATCTAATCCATTTCCACCTAATATTAGCTTTTCAAGGAGCCCACACGTATACAGTTATACTGTTACTCTCTCCGTTTCACAATGTAAGTCATTCTAGCATTTCCCATATTCATATTGATGTTAATGAATCTAGATATCTAGATTCATTAACATCAATATGAATGTGGGAAATGCTAGAATGACTTACATTGTGAAACAGATGAAATATTTTGTTTTGAATACTAAACACTATCATTTGAGCTACAGCCGACCAGTCATAGAAAAATGAACGAAGCAGCCAAAAAAAAATATAGGTACAACTTTTATATATGTATTATTAGAGGTTTAAAAGTTAAGGCTGAAAAATAAACTACGATAAAAAGAACCCCCAATCAACTCTAACAAGTATCAACATTCAAATAGACAATGATTAGCTAATCCCATCGCCTTAATTCACTAAGCAATCACATGATCAATTACTACCTGCAATCTAACACCCTTCTTAACAATCATTTCGATGTCTAAAATCCTAATAAGCACGTGGAATTCGATAGCCAGCGACGACTTGAAGAGGTTTTACTGAAGATCGAGAAGATACCAGCTGACAAACAGATATACAGTCCCTCATATAGTAGCAGCCTGAAATAGTCATGTGCAGGCGATTCAGGTAAATTGTCAGTGTACGGCCGACTAGGCTGTCTGCATGTTAAATTGCTATACATTAGTAGTATCCAGATGAAGAGCTACTGCACAGTATGCATTGTACCTCAGATTTGTTGATGGTGATCACATGCCCGGTGTAAGGTAGCTGCTGCATATCCAAGCAAGATGTGTAGAACAGTACACTGCTTGCTGATGCTGACTGTTCATCACACATGATCAAATAGAGAAGAGTCAGTCATTGACAATGGCATCAAATTGTCTCTCCTAGTATCTGGCTATCCATCCAACCGGAATACCAGATAAGGGACGCACCATGTATGCCATGATACAGTCTTCACAAACATTTGCAATGGAGAAGGCCATTGGTAGCAGCTGATCTTGGAGCTAGGTTGATCATGAATGTATCAGCAGCTAGCATTCACCAGTGTATACATGTGTGGCCAATCATGCAGCAAGAATTATTGTAGGGACTTGTCCCTTGTCGCCGGCAAGGCTCACCGGCATGCAGCTTTGTCGCGGAAGCCGAGGAGCGGTGACAAGGCGCTACACGTCGCGGCCCCTGCTTAGCTGGCAGCATCACCTCGGCCCCTGCAAGGGAGGTGAAGCTCAAGGCTGCTGCCAGCCAGCCATTGCTGTCCCTGAGGACAGCACCAGCACCACCATGTTAGCACCCTCTCTCAGCTTCAGTGGTGGGGAATCCACCTGACTCCAGTGTGTAGACAACCTACAAAATGACACAGGGGTGAGCACTATGCAGATGCAGATAATGCATGCATACATTGCTTACCCAGTGGCTGGATGCATTTGCATTGCCATTTCTGCAAATTGCCCAGAGGGGGGAGCAACACTCAGATCTTGCAGCCCATCATGGAGCAGCAGATGTCCAGCCAACAGATGAAAACATTCAACAAGGAACCATGCAGTATCATCTAAAGCAGTAGTGCCAAACAACAACGTGGTGTATATGGTAAGCCACAGTGCTCTAGTCTGCTGTGAAATGTAGTATATGGGGGAGAAAAGATTCCTTCAGACACTGTAACTGAATCACAACCAGATTGTTGCTCACATTTACATATCTCAATGGTACAATCCATGAGTCATGCACAATGGCAGTGTGTTGTGTTTGTGGACTCAATCTCAGATACAGAGAGGCATATGAACTGTGTATGACAATGCTCGGAGAGTTTGCGCAATACGATTACTTCTTTGAAACTGTTACAGTTCAAGCGCTAGAAGCGCCTCTTCTCAAAACAGAACTTTGTATGAGGAGCTATTTCTCACCTATCTCATATCTAGTGCAAACAACTACTTGCTGGATTACATGTGTATTTATACTACTTTTTGGTTGATCTCATTTGTGATTTCTTGGAAGACCCAGAGGCGGTTCTGAGGCCTCCATGGTCTCGCATTCTTAGGCCAACGATTGGTGGCCTCAAAGTGACTGGAACCTTGAAAATGTTCATTGTCACCAAATGGCACATAACCATGTCCATATCTTTCACACTTGGATTTCCAGTCAGGAAAAAGCGAACGCTGAGCTGTGCTGCTTCTCCAAGGTGGTTGCTCTGTGCCTTCAGCTCTATCACTGAGATGACTTGTGTCGAGCCTTTGGGAGACTCGGTTACTGTAATCTTGCACCTTCTGCTGTCTCCATTGTGGAGCAGTCCTGACAAACTTCATGTTCACGTTCTCATCTGTGGATATTTTGGAGTCACTGTGTCTCCATGAATCCGCTGAAGAACTCTGTGGGTGATCATCCACGCTTGATCTTTTTAAGGCGCTGCTTTCTTGAGAGAATGAGGGTGTTGTATACATCTCCTCATTTGCATGCTTGCAGCTTACATTTCGCTTAGTAGTGTCCATACCGATCGTTGAGCTGACATCACCCAATTGACGTTCATCTTCTTCCACCATATCAGCCCATGTTTTTCTAACACCATTGACAAGAGCCTTTCCCTCTGGCCTAGTATTCTCACCAGCATCTGTGGAGCCACCAGAGTTTGGCAAGCATTCAACAAAACTAGGAATCTGAACTTGGTGCTGTATGCTGATATTTAGTGTGTCCTCTTTCACCAGCCGTTTTCGTAGTTTCTCAAGCAACGACTGGGGTGTAGCAGCATCATTGAACAGTCGAGAAAGATCTTGGTATTCATTCAGG
The DNA here is from genome assembly GCF_000147395.1 of Oryza glaberrima. Lineage (NCBI taxonomy): Eukaryota > Viridiplantae > Streptophyta > Magnoliopsida > Poales > Poaceae > Oryza > Oryza glaberrima. The sequence goes on from NC_068333.1 coordinate 1,502,000, forward strand.
CATTTCTCATTCTTCTCCCCACTGGTAGCAATCAAACTTTCTGGTTCTTCACGTTTCATCTGAGTAATGGGAGATGGAAATACTTGTGAATTGCAATCCTCCTGCTTCTCTGCATCAGCAGCAACTGAAATATGTGGTTCTTCAGATTTCAGTTGAGTCAAAGCAGTTGAGGATACCTGTGGCTGTAAATGCCCAAGGTTCTCCGCATCAATAGCAAGCCAGATTAATGATTCTTTAGATTTCATCTGAGTTATGGGAGAATGGAGTGTTGGTGACTCAAGTTCCATAAGCATTTCTCTGGCCCGAGCAAGAGACCTCACATGGCTTTCATCACTGCAGTTGTCAGGTATAGATTGGAGAAGGTATTTAGCTTCGGCTACCTTTCCGGTCTTTATCAGGCAGATAGCTAAGTTGCACTCTTTGTTATAATCAGCTTCTATAGCAAGAGCTTGCCTGTGTCAAATGGCATACGGCTAGTCAGTAGTCAGTACCAGCTGGATTAGTTGAATAACGTAAACCAGATATCACTCCTACTAGTATCAGCATTCATTAGAGCTGATTGTTGCTTGCAGTTTCAATAAATGGTTTTTATTATATAATTACTTCTAGGATTCATAAGTGCTGACTGCTGAGTATAGTCATTTCAAGCCCACCTAGATGATTTTAACTGTGCGGCCACATGTTTTGTTTTCCTTTTTGAATGAAAAGGGTATGAGCTCTGCCTATACATGTTTTGTTTTCAGTTTTCACACTATGGAACTATTGAAGGAATATAGTAGCGCCTATTTTTTCCTCTTAATTTTCTCAAATGAACACCAAATGTGAGCATTTCTAATAAACTAGAAATCAGGATAAATAAATACTGCCACTTTGGGAGATACAAGCCATCTGATGTTGATGAAAACTGGACTCAAAAGTATACCTGTAGAGCATTTCGGCCTCATCATAATTTTCAGACTGCATATGGGCCCAGGCAAGGTTACCCAACAACCTTCAAGACAAATAAGAGCATCAGAATGATGTTTACTGGTTGAATAGCAATGTACGAAAGATTTTAAATACCTTGCTTTTTCATCCCTGAGAGACAAATAAACTACTCTTCCATGAGATTTAGACAACTTGGTTTTCCACCTGCCAGAAGCTAGCTCCTCATCAACAATTCTCAACTTCAATGTCAGCATTTCAATCTGCTCTTTTGTCCTGCCGCATTTCTGGTTTTACATAAAAATGACTAGTATCAGAACAGAAATGGTCGCATCTTCATCTAAAATTAACATGTCATCAGTGCAGCAATTTAGATGTCTTTAGGATCTACTGCTATAGGCCTACCAAATCACAGAATTACTTTACAACAGAAAGATTTAGCTTGTAGGTTCTTGGTTTACAGGCCAAGATACCTTGTACAGGTCAAGAAGAATATTGTCAAGAGATTCCTGAGCTTCATTTGGGCAACGATCACGGAAGGATCTTATTGCCTCAATAGCCTCTTCGGCTCGATTTGCTTGCTTCAGTACAGTAGCCATATCCTTCAGTGCGCTCTCAATTCGATCACCACTGTTTATAGCCGCCCAGAACAATGGAACTGCCTTGTTTGGGTCCTTTTCAATCACCTGCAGAAAACAAGACAAGAAAACAAAAACCTCAGATCTAGCTTATGAAAATTTCTAGATTCAGGTTATTACATGCATTTTTGTTCACAAAACTGAAAGAGCTGTAGAAAAAGAAACGCTGTCACTTTGCAAAAAAGCAAGTAACATGTACTGAATGATTTAGCATGAATATGTTGAAGCAACAATTAAGTGAAAAATTAGTACCCACTACAGTTACTAGTTAGAATAGCATGCGTTAGTGGCAACACACCATCAAAACTTGCCCAGGTGGTGTGGCTGGTGTCTATTCAATCTTTTTTGAGATGGTCTATCAGTCTTTTAGTATAATAGATTTCTGGTAACAAGGGAGCCTAGTCATGAGAACACAATTTCTATATCGCTTTACGATTTTACTCTAATACTGGTTTTGTTAAAGAAACATAGAAGTAGTTTTATCTATATGATGGAAATTACCTTCATATTCTCTCTTCTGGTTCAATTAAAAGTGTTTTTTTTTTTGTGGGTTGGGGGGGGACAGAGAAGCAGAGCTTCCCCTTTCCATTACTGGAAACAAATTCAGATTACAGAGTTCTAGAAAGCAGAAACTATGAAAAAAAGCTAATCAGCAAGAAAAGCTTCACACCAAAACGATGCCATCCCATCGCTTTTTGTGAAGTTTTTGCCCCCAGGATATCCTAAATTCAATTCAAACATATCATGAAACAATGGAAAATACTGTAACTAAAACAACCACAAAATGCTTTTGCCCTTCCTTCTCCCTCACAAACTACTCATTATTCAAATTAATATAGTACACACAGTCACCATATTGAGCATACTTCAGCAACCTAATTTGCAACCTCTCTCCAGAGTAAACGAAATTGCATCGCACATGATGGTTTCCGAATTCCAATTACCTGAGCCTGCTTCGCCCGCACGTAGGGCGAATCCACCGACGACAGCGGCGCCCTAGGAGGCCGGGAACACCCGCCGCTCGTCGGCGGCGTGACACGGTAACCGTAACACCCGCCACCACCGCTCGCCGGGGGCGTCACGTGCGAGGAGCACCCGCCGCTCGCCGGCGGCGTGGCGTGGGCGGCGCGGCCCGAACCGTCCGCGCCCGCAGGCGTGCAGGGGCTCCACCTCGGCGCCGCCCCCCTCGGCGACGTCCACGGCGGCAGCCGCCTCCCTCCGCTCGGCATTGCGGAATTCCGTCGAACACCTGGCGCGCAGACACCAAAATCCCCCCATCAAAATCCATCCACCAAAACAACCAGATCAAACACAACCAAATTAACCACCGCATGCAAAAGCGTCCCCCAACCTCGATCGAGAAGTCGAGAACCCGCCGCCTTCGCCGCCGCCCCGTGCTCGGGCTCGACGCGGATCACGCCGCCGCGGAGTTGAAAGCGAGTGGAGGGAGACGCGAGGACGAAGCGGCGGCGCGTTATATATATACCCCCGCGCGCGCGCGGGGAAGGGGATTTCAAACGGCGCTGACGTGGACGGGGGAGGTGGGGCCCACGGATGCGTACGTGGACGTCGCGTCACGGGTTTCCGATGAGACGGCAGCAGTAAGTGCAGCTCATGCGGCTCCTGTGAATTGTGATGCGAGATTGCGTGAACCACGCATACAATGTGCTCTTCCTGGCTTATTATTGAATAACTTAAGTGTGAATTTTGTGTGTGAAAAACCATAAAAATGGAACTGAATTTACCCTACTTAACTTACTGCGTGCATTTTCAAATTCGAATTTGTTTTTGTTTGAATTTGCTGTGTACATGGTGACTGAATTGGGTGATAAAAAGGCTGAGAGATGAGGCACGATGAAAAGAATCTGCTTTTCTGTTATCTAAAAATATACTGTGGCTGTAGCTTCTGTTAAAACAAAGGCTGTTTTTTTGGATAACGGGTAGCGCTCGGCCTCTGCATCCGAAGGTAGATGCACACCGCCAAACAAAATGCAAAGGCTGGGTTTAATATCCATTATCTAACAAAAAATCTGAAAATATATGGTTGACTAATTACATTTTGGGGTCGTTATGTCATGATGAGAAATTGAGAATCACATATTCATTAGTCATGATGTAGATGAATCATCTATTGCTGGCATCAGGTTGCAAAAATGAGCATCAGCTTTAGCTAGGGGTGAAAACGGGTGGATACGGTCGGATTATGGCATTCCCATATCCTAACCCATATTTTCCTTTAAATTCGGAGTCGGATACGGGTGGTGCTAGATAAGATATTACTCATCCCGTATCCTATTCCATATTATTTTCTTCGAATTGGATTTGGAAACGGACATCTATTTGTATCTCTAATTATAGATATTAAATATAAAAAGGTGATTAAAGTATTAAATGAGATACATCAAGAGAAAAATTATACAATATTACATGTGAGCTCGTAAAATAATGATTAACCATTTTTTATCATGTTTGTAGGTGGATTTATAATAGATTTTCATACATATTTTATAATATGGGACATATGGGCGGATACATGACTTCCTGTATCCTTATCCATATTTTCTAACGAATTCGGATTCGAACTCGGATAGTATCGGGTATCCCATTTTTTGTCCCATATTCCTCCCATGAGCCTCGGGTCGGGTGGGCGGTCGGGAAATACCCGCCCCATTTTCACCGCTAGCTTTAGCTGATGAAATAATCGGATACTTGAACTCAAATTCAGTAAATAACAAGTAGGATAGCATTCTGCCTGTAAAAATGAAAAAGAGAGACCAAAATTGGGACATTGCTGTCATGTGCATGTACCACCAGCTGAAGATGAAGAACATAATGTGCTTTTTTGTGCTGCCATGGTCACTAACAATAGCCTAAGACTATAAATTGCTGTGTAGTTTCATGCTTGCTAATATCTCAGCCTTTAACTGTTCTCTTCTAATTTTCCCTGTTGTTGTCACTGGAAATGGTTTACTCCACTGATAATATATCCTTGGCACCTTGAATCTGTTTCAGAAAAAAAAAATAGTGGAGTACTGATCATTTGATAAGTAAGGTAAAAAGAAAAAAGAACTACTACCTGATTACCTAGAGAGGGTCATTTAATTCTAAGATTTTAGAGCTGAGTCCATTTAAAGTTTTTCCATCATGATATCAGTGGATTAGCTAACACTGTACTAGCTGAAAAAATTCAGTTGTAAAAGATAACATTTGCTTGTTAGTTGCTGCATCATTGATCCAAAGAATCAGTGGCACAGGTAGATTTTCTGAATATAGTGACACCTGATAGAGCATCAGGAAGCAAACTTTCCGTCTTATCTCTCATTTATTTCCATTGTTTAAGGACTGATCTGAAACAGTTGATAATTTGACTAATGAAACGCTATGTTGAGACAGAATACCTGCTCAATTTGTTTGTACGGCAATGGTCTTGAAGCATCTGTGCAGAGACTTCTCTGCCTTCCCCCTTGTGCACAGCTCTTGCATCAACCCAGTTCCAGCCATCCCTGATGCTAACACAGGCAACAATTTTCTCCCCGAGACGACTATCCGGCATGCCAATCACCACAGCTTTAGCTAGACCTGGGTGCTGAGACAGTACAGATTCTACCTGAAAACTTTGAGATGAAAATCACCTAAACATGGTTTCACATTTCTACATATGCATAAGCATAATGTCACCCTATGAACATTGCACTACAGCACTAATAGTAGAATCAGTACCTCCTCTGGGTACACATTTTCACCTCCAGTTTTGATTCTTCCCTTTTGTCGCCCCATGAGCCACAGATTACCAGTTTTATCCACCCATCCAATGTCGCCGGTGTCGAGCCATCCATTCCTGACAGAATCTGATGTGTCTATGCTGTTGTTCACCCAGTATCCGGACATCGTATGTAAGCCTCTTGTCAAGATATTCCCAATTGGTGAAGAAGAACTACTGTTACTTCCATTTCTGTTGATCTGTATCTCAATATGAGGCGCTGGTTTGCCAACACACACACCTTCAGAAGAGCTGCCTAACTGGTCCTTAGGTTCTTGAATTTTTGGCCTGGTGAGAACCATGAATGTCAGAGATGAACAGGCCTCAGTCATCCCTGATGAAAATTTTAAGCCAGTTAGTGAACTTTGCAGTAGGTAGCCAATAACATGATTCAGAGCTCATAGTAACAGTAACAGTGATGTCTCAGTTCAGTTTTTTGAGATATGTTACAGCTTGCAAGAATCAAAATGACTCCTGATGGTACCTAACTTTAGGGAATTTTTGCAGGAAAAATGAACTTGAAATCAGTGGTAAGTAGTTATACCATAAGCTGAGAAGATAGTGGCATTAGGAAATAAGTGAGAAGCTCCAGTTATCAATTCACTCGACAACCCGCCACCGCCATTGAGAATCTTTGTCACGGTCATCCCGTGGTTCAATATCTTCTGTTTCCTGATGTACCAAAACTTTTAATCAGTCACCAACAAATTGTTCATTCCTAGGCTTCCAGAATCATATTGTATCGCCGTTGTCATACCGAGCATAGGATAGTAGGTCAGCCATGATTGCAGGAACAGTGATGAACGAAGTCACTCTGTGTTCTAGGATGGCGTCGAAAGCCGATTTCGCGTCAAATTTAGGTATCAGGACATGACAGCCTCCAGCCATCAGGATTGCCAAGCATGAAGAGATCCCTCCAATATGGCACAAAGGTGCTGTATGCAGGTAGATCTGCAGGCCAGACAAATGTATGATGAAATTCCATTTATATCACATCTAGATGATTGCTAAGGAAAATAATGTCAACATTAAGTGAACTATATATTCAAGAAAATCATGTGACAATATTTGGATCCTGAAAGCATACATCATCCTCACCATAGCCAACAATGGCAATTTTTGCAAGGGATTGAATGATCAAAGATGTATGGCTTATCGCTACACCCTTCGGTCGTCCCGTAGTGCCTAAATCCAAATAGCTTATGGTTATTTAGAATCAAACTGATCCCAATTCAACCTGTCTATAACATGCATAAAAGGCCGCAGACTGAAATTCCCCAAAGTGCAGATAATTCAGTGCAGAATGAGGGAAGAATCAGCTCAGTGCCAGGAAGAGCAATCGCTTACCAGATGTGAAGCATATCAGAGCAACATCATTTGGAGCAGACACAGGCTCTACTGCTCTAGTAGTTCCTCCTGAGCTCCTCTTGATCTGCTCAACTGATACAACTGATACAACTGAAACAAATTTTCATGTGTAAATACGAGTTGCACTGAGCCATAATTCACAGGGCAACAATATTCTCATATAAATATACCCAGCTTGTTCACAATAATAAAATAACAATCTGAAGAACTTACAGTTTGCAGCTTGGCTGATGCTGCAGAGATTCCCCAGGAAGAGGTAAAGATTAACCGATGTCAAGCTGTTGCTCTCCTTCAGCCGAAGCGCCCATGAGCTGTAGCTGCCATCGAAGATGAACACTGTTGGCTGCACAAGCTCCAGTGCCTGTGAGGCCTCCTCAAAGCTCTGACCACCCACATGGAAGATGACACAGTTCAATGTTCAGTATAAAGTATCAACACAGGCTAGAACAGCACATGGAAATTCAGACAAAATGTTTGAATTGCAGCTCTTTTTTTTCCCTTGAATTTGTGATACATGAGGTGAAGGAATTGAATTATTACCCAGCGGTAGTTGAGAGGAGCGATGATCCCTCCGATGTAAGTGACGGCTAAGAACAGCTCGATGTACTCGATGCTGCAAAGCAGAAGGGAAGCCATGGATGAACACATGAGTGCATCAATCAGCAGCCACAATTACGGGTTTCATTTCTCAAATCAGAGAGGCAAGCTGAAGAGAATGCAAAGCTAGCTCCCAAGTCCCAACCTGTTGAAGGCGACGACGGCGACGACGTGACCACGGCGGACGCCGAGGTTGGAGAGGGCGGCGGCCAGCCTACGCGCCCCGTCGGCGAGGCCAGCGCCGGTCAGGCGGCGATTGCCGGAGACGGCGACGGTGTCTCGGCCGGCGAGGGCGCCGCCGAGGCAGTGGGCAATGTGGCCGCGGCCGTGCTGCTGCGACATTGCGCATGCAACGCAACAGCGTGAGCGAGCGAGGAAGGAGAAGTGTCAACGTGATTGCGTGACATCTGAATCTTTTTTTTTTTTCGATTCGAGATAAGAAGTTCAGAGCAGCAGAGATGGTTGTGGTCAGGATAGGAGGCCACTGATTGCTACATATCCAGACAGATAACCTATTTTATCGAGATGTAGAATCTGACCATGTGACTGACTTAACCAAGCTTTGGACTTCTTGCCTGGAAAAACCTATTTTACCAAGTAGTAGTATTATCTGACCAAGTGACTTTAGACTTCTTGCCTTGCTGCAAGAAAATAGAGCTGAAATGTACAGAAATTTCTGTGAAAATTTTGCAGCAATTTACAGAAACATGGGAAAGTTACTTTCTGTGAAAATCTGAATAAATTTTCCAGTAACAAGGGCAAACTTACGGCGGTTAAACGCACGGCATTAGTTCTTTCTTCATGATCTGATCGCTGCGCAATTCTAGGATACATGCATTCGAATAAAGAAAAAGATGATATGCACAGGAGGATGAAGTCGATAGCCATCGCACAGGCACACCAAAAACAGCAGGGGATACGGGCACAACCAAAATGCATAATTAACGATACCATTGTTGGATACATTCTTGTCTAGTAGAAAATTAATATGCTAAAGATTAAAAACAAACTTCGATGTTCAGAACTTGAAACAAAACTTTCAACTTTGCAGCGATATGGCAAGAGGCTTAGTCGAAGAGGCTCATGCCCAGGTCACCATCGGACTCCTCCTCGGGCTCTTCCTTCTTCTCTTCCTCCTTGGCAGCCGATGGAGCAGCAGCACCACTGTCGGCGGCAACTGGGGCAGCAACAGCGAACTTGCTGGGGTCCTGAGAAATATAAGCCAGACAAATATGTAAGAAACCATGATGCAACCGCTTCCAAAGCAGCATTAACTTATTTTCTAGTGTGGTAAACAGCATTTTGCTACCATGGATGAACCAATAAAGGCACAAACAGCCCAAGTGAAATACTCCTTGCTACCATAAAAATTCAATTGCTCACTAAACTATGTAATAATGCTCAACGACTAAATCGATTATGTAGATAAGTAAAAATGACCAGTTCACCAGCTAGCTGCATGCTGCTAGGCAGCCGCTGCAGCAGCGCTGCACCAAGCAGCCAAACAAGATGTTAATGTACCGACATATCTATTGACTTATCTATTGACTATCTTAGTTAGACCAATTATCAAGCATTAAGAAAACATCATAATAAAGTGAAATAGAAACAAGATTACCTTCAAATACTCCTTGATCTTATCAGCATGTGGGTACGAGTATTCGGTCTCCACAGCAACAGCAAGCACATTCTTGTACCCATTGAGGAACATGTGTGGTGCAGCAGCAATAGTTGGGTACGAGATTGCCAGGGAGACTGAGGCAACCATAGAAACACCAGAAGCAAACTTCTCCATCAGGTCATCCTCAGTGAGGTCAAGCACCTCAGGGCTGAAGACTGACCCACTGTCATAGACATTGGTGATAACCAGCCCATATGAGAAGGGGCGGATACCAAGCTTGGCAAGCAGGGCAGACTCGGAGGAGCCCACCTTGTCACCCTTCTTAATGAGCTCCACAGGGGTGATAATTTCCACAGTACCCTTGTTAATCTTGGTGGGGATGTTAAGCACCTGTAACAAGATAGGAACAGTGAGAACATGTAGTTGACTACTTGACTAAGCAGACAAGATAGTATTTATTAACAAATCAACAAATGATCACCTGGAAGAAAGAGGTCTGGGATGGATCCAGACCAGTGTTGCCAGGGGGAACCACCACATCAACAGGAGCAACAAGACCAACACGAGCAGGAGCTCCAACCTGTTTTATAACAAAAACAAATCAGGGTTATTCATTCATCGGATAACATCACAAGTATGCACTGAGATTTCGCAATGAAAAGAGAAGCATAAGTCAAGCAACAAGTCACACTGTAAAAACATAAATTACTGGCTATTTAAAGAAATCTCTAAATTAAACTCCAAAGAACTGGGATCTATAACATGACATTGCAATATAACCAAAGAACTTGAGACGTACACTAAAAGGTGACGAGGTCAAATATTGTGATATCACATCTAACATAACACTTAATTCCATACAAACAGAACATCTACTTTGCATATGGATAAACTTAACATGCATAGGCCTAGCAATAAATTGAGCATGACATTGACTATAATGTCCTAAAGTTGTACATGCTTGCAAAAACTAGCAATACTCATCGGGCATCAAACTGTCACAACCTACTAACAATTGAGATTCTTCCCATGATCACTGTAAGATAACACACTAAAACATCAACCAATTTCACTTAAAGAACAAGTTACTATTATAAAACCAATGCAATATTTCAGAGACAAATCGCATTGGAAAAGTTACATGATGATGAATATGTCCTTTAACATCTAACAGAAGATCTAGCATCATACAACAAAAATATCGACATAGCATATGGATAAACTGCTCCACAGAAAGCTTCATAATAACACTAAAACAGTTATAAACTAGCAAACGCATCAAGCATCAGATTTGCATTTTTTTTACATAACACACTACTAATATCTTCCACATATAATCAACTACGAGCGTGCAACCCAACGAATCACATTCAACAAAAACTACAGAATCACCACAATACAATCTACTATCCATGCAGTCTAGAACACAGATTGAATGCCAGTAATACCTTGTACTTGGCAACCTCCTCGCGGACCTCCTTGAGGTCACCCTTGGTGAAGATGAGGCCAACGTTTCCCTACAAAAAAAAAAAGCAAGAACATCACATCGATTTCCAGAAACACGCGTAGGCAAAAACAACCGCAAGAACACGGTGAGTCGGACTTACGACGAGGAGGGGCATGAGCTCGAGGAACTCCTTGTTGCCGGTGTTGTCGGCGTGCACCTTGATGCAGCGGCGGATGAGGGTGTTCTTCCCCATGAGGACGATGGAGTCGCCCCTGAGGCCCTTGCGGATCTCCTGCAGCTGGTTGGACCCGACGTTGTCGGCGACGGCGATGAGCACCTTGGTGTACTCGTCGAGAAGCTGGCAGAGCTTCTTGTCGTACGCCACCTTCTTCTCCGCCTTGGTCCTCTTGATCGCCATCGCTGCGAGCTACACAAACCCTAACCCTAGGCTTAGATCTGCGCGTGGGGAGAGGAGACGGCGAGGACCAAGCTCTCGGCGAGGAGGAGCAAGGCGGACGGCTTGCGGCGGCGGCGTCGCTTTAACCTAGGGTTTCCGGGGTGGGGGGTGCGGGTATTTATAGTGGGAGAGGGATGGGTGTGGCTTCGGGTTGGTGGGCCTGATGGGCTTGGTTTTAGGGTTTCGTGGCGGTTGCGGTCTCAGGAGATGGGCCTTATTGGGCTCTCCGGCGTATGGGCCTTGCCAGAGTCTGCAGAGGGCACGGTTGCCCAAGGAACCAAAATTCTTTTTCTTTTACTTATTGGTAGAGTAATTCGGATCATAATAGGTGGAGTTTTATGAAATTTAATCTAATTCTGGAGATTAATTGTAGATAAAATAAAACAAGTCCTGGTATAATAATAATAAATTAATTAAAGGACTGTATGTAAAATATGTATGGGTCTTTTTATGGGTCTTACGGATAGTAACTTACATTGCGGATTGTGGAGAGTATTTTGGCTAAAACATAGTAACAAATTTGGTAGAAAACCATTGGAAAAAAAAAAGGGAGGCCAAAATCCAAACGGACAACTCTACCAAAATTATGGCAATGATAACTCTTACTGTTGCAAAAATAAGATAATGTTAGGATTGGCGAAGAACCAAACGTGCCGATTTATCTACTGTCGACGCACAGAAGAAACAATCCAATGAGATGTGATCCAAATTCCAACAGATATGCTAACAACACTTTGGCAATTTTTACTATGATGATGAAAATATCAAAAACTTAGCACCAGAAAATGAACAGGTAACAGCTCTTTCACTAGATTCTCCTCCTGCTGGATGGATGGATGGATGTAAAACACTCTAACAACAACTCACTAAGTTCGCAGTTACGACACCAACACGGCAACACATCTACTGAGCTGATGGCACTCGATTATCAAGAATTCAGAGAAGAAGAAAAGTGAAAAGGATTGGTAGTGTGAGTGATCAGCGGATCATCATCATCATGCTTCTATGGACAGCTTCTTCTTGTGCCTGCTGAGCTTCAGCCGTGGTGTGGTGTCACCCTTCACCACGGCCATCTTCTCCTCGCTCGCCGTCGCCGTCGCCATCGCCGTTGTCGGAATAGCCTCCTTGGTGCTGCAAATCTGTGGTTTCATGTTGAGGGAGAACCTGCCCTTGCCGGTGCTCCGGCTGCGGCCCAGCCGCTCGATCTCATCCCTCATGGTGGAGCACTCCTTCTCCAGGTCGGCGACGCGCTGCTTCATGTTGTCCATGCCCTCCCGGAGGGCCTGGTTCTCCCGGGAGGCCAGGGGCCAGCCGGGGCGGTATTGCTCGCCGGAGATGGTGGGGATGAGCTGCCTCGAGCCGCCTTCGAGGTTCTCGGAGACCATGAGGCACTCGGCGATGGAGCTCCGTAGCTGGAGCTGCTCGAAGAAGAGGACCTGCACGATGACGCGTAGCGGGAGCCGCTCGTTCTGCGCCGCGTGAGTGCAGGCCTCGAGAGAGAGCTTCTGGCAGTCCATCACCCGGCAAAGTTCTTCCTTCTCTGATTCAGACAGATGAGGATGCGCCTATGGAGAAAAAATCCAGACAAATTATTAAGCATCAGCAAGATCAACATGACACAGCAAGATGCATGATCAAAACTTTAATAGATATAGGTATTGTTTATAAGATAATAGCCTTTTTTTAGGAAAATGCAATAGCTATTGGCAATTAGCATGACAAGCTGTTCTGTGCAGTTCTTTAATCATTTAGGCATTGTTTGGATGGCCTGAAATTCCATCCCATCCACATGGATAGGCCAGGATTTCAGGAGCAGGTATTGCTGCAAGCCTACCTGAATAGTAGGCTTCTGAATCCATTCTTCAGTTTCATCAGGAAATCGGCTTACGCAGTTACCAGTGAAACAAAATACAAGGCTAAATCCCTAATTAAACTGAAAGAGAGGCTTTCCACAAATCACTTGAAATACAAACTTGATTATAAATTACAATTTGAAAGGATATATGACGATCTGAGATATGCATGAATGGTAAAATGCTAAACTTAAAACATGCTTTGACTTGCCAAATGACTTGAAAAGCTTCACAAACAAGCGTGTTAACATGTCAACAGAAGTAATCGGCAGGAATACAAAAGTATTACCTTCAGATAGATGTCAATGGCACGGTAAAGTCCGTCATCTATTGGCCGGGCATAATCTGGTATAGCAGCAGCCAAAGACCGAAACTTTGGCAGCTTTAGGTTGACATCTGGTGCAACTTCAGCTAGGTAGCCATCAATCAACTTAGCGACCATTGTTATAGGCATAAGTGATGGTGAAGCTAACATTTGTGCATCTTCACCAAGGCCAGGGGAAGCCCCACCAGTTTCTTGATCCATTGCCAAGAAATGGTCAAGAATCTTGTGGACACAATCCACATCATAGAGCGTTTCAACAGACTCAGAGATGTTTGGAATCAGAAGATCTTCCAGGGTAGCCTTATCAAGCTGCATACCTATCCGTCTCTCCAAGTTTGACACGCAAGAAGGGCTGGCTTTTAGGATGATTGCTGTCCGCAGAAGACCAAATAACAGCTTGCAAGATGTGACCCCCCTTTGGAAAGGTAACAGTCTATCAATTTCCTCAAGTAGGTACTTTTGTTCCTCTTCAGAAGGGATTGATGTTAAAGATGATATTGAAAGGCAACTACTGACATCACTGATGCTTTTACGCCGATTCAGGCCAGGTAAACGCCTTTTGGCATAGTGGTTCAAGGATCCAACAATAATATCCTGATTGATTCCTCGGTATTCCATAGCTGAGATTACTTTTTTGTATAATGGAAGGCTTAAGCATGAAACATCATCATACCACCAATCAGGGCTGCTATGTCTTGGCCTTGCTCCGGTGCTAATGCCATTCCACAAGACGCTTCCTCCTGGACTCTGCATGGGGCCTCCGTACTGGACAACTGGCCACCCAAATAAATCAGGATCAGTACATGATCTAGTTGCAACTGAGTCGATGCACCTCTTTACGATTTGCAATTTTTCAGCAAGATCAATGATGTCATCACAGGTATGGAGGGCCTTGATTGAATCTTTCCAACTCCTAAGGACTGTTTGGGTAAGGAAGTTCTCTGTCTGCGCAATCAAATTCCCCTCAGCAATCTCTTCAGTCATCTCGAGATATTCAGCAGCACAGCGAAGATGCACAACATTGGAGGCAGTCATTTCGAACTTAACACCATAGCAGAACTTAGCAGTTAGTTCAAAAGCCTTTGCTCCCCCAGGAATATCCGATAGGTCAATGACACAACTGTTGTCTCCATTCTCAATCTTCTCTCGGATACAACGCTCCAAAAGGCCACTCTTTGATAATAGAGGAAACTGCAAAATAGAAAAAGAACTTGCTTTTTACAAAGTAATTATCTTCACAAGATTGTATCTATTTTTCCCTCCCTAATACAAATTATCTACTCCCCCCGTCCCAAATATAAGCATTTTTAGGCTCTGACACTGTCTTCGAGATGCTACTTTGACCAACAATATCTATAAAAGTAAGATGTTTTAAATAAAAATAGTTGCATATTATGATGGTTTGTTTAATGATAAATCTAGTAATATGAATATCAATTTTACATGATTGATCTTTTTTGTTTTTTTGCTATTAATAGTCAAAGTTAAAAATGTTTGACTTCTCACTATTCTAAAAATGCTTATATTTTGGGACAGAGGGAGTAGTATGTTTTGGTAAAAAGGTTTCCCAGGCTGAAAGCAAAGCGTAAGCCAGTTGCATAAATGCTAAAAGAAACATATTGCAAAAGAAAGGAACTCTTGAATGAACTAGTGATGAAAATCTTACCTTGTGAAGATGAAAAGATTGCTCCCCAACTGTGACGGTTATATCACTAGGAAGACCGGTTGTGCAATACCTATATAATGAACATGCTCGTCATCAATACTTTTCAGTTTGGACAATATTTTTCCAGCAAAAAATTCATATGTAAAAAGCTAGAAGTTTAGGGACTGGAATAGACACAAGAGCCACTCTACAAGTGTGGGGCACCTAACCAGATCCTTCTAGGTTTCTGCCACCCCATGGTCAATTGCTATAGATGATACTCCCTCCGTTTCGAAATGTTTGACGCTGTTGACTTTTTAGCACATGTTTAACCGTTCTTCTTATTCAAAAAATTTAAGTAATTATTAATTCTTTTCTTATCATTTGATTCATTGTTAAATATACTTTTATGTAGGCATATAATTTTACATATTTCACAAAAGTTTTTGAATAAGACGAACGGTCAAACATGTGCTAAAAAGTCAACGGTGTCAAACATTTCAAAACGGAGGAGTATTTATCATTGACAGTTTTGAATGAAACAAATATTTTTTAGCAAATGACCATATCTGTTTATTCTCTTGTCCAAAAATACATTTACCACTGTTGGTTAAGAAAACATAACTTGGCATTTGTCAAAGTTTGGCACTGATCAAAAATGTACTCAACAGTTTACTTAAAAAAGATAAAATGCCCTATAAAGGTGATGATTAACATATCTGACTATATCAAATGAAGGTATCCCGCATAATTGCATTGAACAGTTGCAGACTTAGTAGTGCACTCCAGGACCAGTATCTGACACATCACACATAGACCCCACTATGATTGTAATGAGAGAGCAAATGCACAGGAATAAATTTGGTCCATTTAGTGCTCACCATGTGCATATACTACTACAGTTACATACTACTCTCAACAAGTAAACGTAAGATGAGAAACCCAAAAGTCAAGGAATAATATTTCTCAGGAAGGGACGACGCTGCTATAAATAAGTACTAATTCAGGACAAGCAGTATGCACAGTGAACATTCTATTTACCTGCCAATGCCTTGAAACCTTACTCTAATAAATTCCAAAGCAGTACTAAAAAGGGTTTTTTTTTCCAGTTTCTGGACATAAACTGAACTCGAGATAAATTTGAAAATATATTGTTCATTTTTTTCCACAAAAATATCCAGGATGCAATTTTTTTGGCATAAATATACCATCGATCTCGCTGAACCATTGAGCGAAAATGACATGAGCATGACGACGAAGGTGATGTCGCGCGGGGACAGTGCGAGACCGCGCGGTGTCGCGCGCCACACCCTGTCTCGCAGAACAGAACAGCGAGACCGATCGGTCTCTCATATGGAATCAGCGACAGCGAACGTCCATGTCTTTTGGCTACTCTTTAATTAATGATTAATTACCTAAGTAACAATTAACTAATAATAATCAGTGATTAACTATCCTGATTAGCGATTAATTAATAAATAAATAATCGCTAATCAGGATAATTAATCAGTTGGAAGCAGCCAGCCGTTCAGTCCCACCCGCTGGTAATGCGAGACCACTCGGTCTCGCAGCCTCGCCGCACGACACCACGCGGTCTCGCAGCCATCGTCGTGCAACAGTTGTGCGAGATCGACAGTATATTTCTGTCAAACAAACTGCATCCCGAATATTCTTGAGAAAGAAAACAAATGAACACTATATTTTCAAATTTAATTCAACTGAACTCCTCTAACACGGTATGAGCATTGTGCGCATCGAAATGGCAATCTTAGCCTATCTGCACTAACAGCCTGCCCCTTGGATGATTGATAGTGAAATCCTCCAGAAAATTGTGCAAGCTAAAAACAAAAAAGGGTGTATAGTTTTTAGCTGGCCTCAATTGTTTTGATTAATGCCCTCCACCCAGAAGAAGTTGGTTATGATATTATAATCAGAGCCCCAGATGAAGCCAACAGCAAGAGGTTTGGCCATGGGTGTGTACAGAAGCTTCTAGTGATATATAGTACTACATTTTTATTAGTAGTATGACCAATAGCACACAGGCAAAACACTCTTATGGGCTGATAATTATACTACTAACCATACCAACAAATAAAGCAATTGAGCATTGCATGATAGTGGTACTACTGTCATTTAAAGAAAAAAGATAAAAAGCTGAACTAATTATGCAGATTAGGCCTGACAGAGAAACATGTTGTGGAAAGCAAGCTGCTGTTCATACCAGTCTTGTCCTTGCTTTCTGAAGACATCAGCTCTTGATCCTAGCTTCAGGCAGGCCATGGTGGAGCTCCTCCAAAATGGTCAGGACGATGGATACCACTACATCAATGAACCACCAGCCCACCAGAGTTTCTTCAGATCAAAGGCTGAATGGTTCGAGCTTTCCACACACTCTTACACCAAACCCTAATAAGGAAATTGAGAAAAAAGTAACAAGAACACCACTTTCCCCCGAGGAAAAAAAACTCAATCCACTCTAAAATCGCCAAAGTGAAGAACACGGACTGAATACCATCAGAGGGCGAAGCTGAAGATCGTGCAGATTACACGGAGCAGCCAGACGAAGTTGCACATCTACAGAACAAGAGATTACTTCAACCCCCAAAAGGAAAAACAAATCCTCCCAAAACTCCTGAAATTCCCACACCCACGCACGGAAAGCAGATGCCTTTCGAAGCCAAAAAAAACTCTGATCTACACCAACCTAAACCCCCCAACAGAAAAATCCCTCGCTAAACCATCAACACCGACACCCCCAAGAACCCCCCCAAAATCGAAACTTTGAGACAGGAACTCGAGCCCCCCAAATCAGAACTCCAAGAGAAGAAACCACCAACCAAAGAATCAACCCAAGAAACCAGCAATCCCTGCTCCTGCAGTGGTAGAAGAACTGGGAGAGAGAGAGAGTAAAGTGAAGTGCAGGCCGAAACAGGGGGGTGGTTCTTGGGTTTGTTTGGGTCTTTGGGTGCGGATGTGGTCCTAGGAATGTTTATGGCAGGGGGCATCCAAG
Source organism: Oryza glaberrima (assembly GCF_000147395.1). Classification (NCBI taxonomy): domain Eukaryota; kingdom Viridiplantae; phylum Streptophyta; class Magnoliopsida; order Poales; family Poaceae; genus Oryza; species Oryza glaberrima. The sequence continues at coordinate 1,519,645 of NC_068333.1, forward strand.
AACATTCTTTTTTGTGGCCTCATCACAGTTTCCCATGGAGAAGAGGACAGAGGAGGAGAATGGAATGGAAATTGGAAGGGGGAAGAGGAGAGGAGATGTGATGACTGATGAAGGAAGGAGGAGGAGGTGGAGGAGAGGTGGTGATGGTCAGGGTGTGGGGCCCACTGCCAGCAGGCTCTCAATCCACTTTGGGTGTACTGTACTGTGGCTCCCTGATTTCTGATTCTCTGTCCCAGATGGACCGTTTAGGCTGTGTTTATTTCCAAACTTTTTTTTTGATCTGTTAATTTTTTTATCACATCAAAACTTATCACACATATAAACTTTCAACTTTTCTGTCACATCGTTTCAATTTCAACCAAATTTCTAATTTTAACGTGAACTAAATACACCCTTAATGAAAGATCCTGTCACTTGCAACTTAACTTCCTCTCAATAGTGTAGTTATTTTTTTTCAGATTTCGAGAAACTATAGTTATAGAAATTAAAAAATAAATTAGAAGTCACAAACTAGAAAAGTACAGTTTTTCTATATTTTTGTAAATTGGTCTGTTTCTCATAATTTTAAACTTCCTCAAACAGATGTGTCTTCTTTCAACCATTATTGACAGCCATGGAAGAAGGTGGTGGTAGAATAATCCTCCTTGAACAGTAGTAGGAGTACACTGGTTAGGCTCAGATCAATTCATCAGTCAGTTGGTAGGTTATTGGCTTTTTGCATCAGGTCTTACCTGTGGGCCCTCCAGATTGAGGTCTAGATGATTCTCACTTTGGCATCTACTCCTACAGTCATACTCCACTCTGATGTCCATCCAGTTTAGTTCCTGGAAAGGAACAGTCTATATGATTCATGCCGGCCATACTTTGGCATATTGGGCCATTTTAGAGCTTGTTTATTTTAATACGAAAATAAATGTTACCATTTGGTGATAAAGTTAACGATTGATAATATCAAATTTTGGTAAAATTAGAAATATAAAGGTGTTGTTTTGTTTGATGCCTTACCAAAATTTGGTATAGTTTTAGGAGTAGAAGGTTAAAGAATTATTAAATTTTGGTAGAGTTTGGCAAGATTATGGTGGTAAAATCTTGTTACCTCGGTATTTAGTTAGGTTTTATTTTGACAGTGTAGTGAACAAATTCTTAGCTAATCAATTTATTGGTAGTTTCAAAATTTTAGTAGAGTACCGCATTGGTTTACCAAAAAAATTGTCTCGATCCAAGCTCTAACCATGCACTGTACTGAAGTCGCCGATGATTAGTAAGGGTTGGTTTGGTTTGAGGTCTAAATTTTGGCATGCATAAGAAAATAGACCATTTCAATAGTTAACTTAGGCTATTTTGGCTTCAATCCGAATACAACTTTGCCTTCCCAAAATTAGTCATGCGAAAACTTACCAAAATTTGGCATTGCCAAAAATTGGTAAGGTCAATTTAGGTCTCAAACCAAACCAGCCCTAAGGCACATTTTGGTGCATCCAAAACAGCCATTCCCATGTTCAGGCTTTCATTTTGTTAAGTTACCATTGGCAACCAAAACTTAAATTTTGAAAGTTGATTTTAGGGGAAACAATTTATGCTAATATATTTTCCAACTTTTATTTCTAAACAGCTAATAATTCATATATAACAGTTTTACTAATAAATTATTTTCAGTTTATTTATTTGTTTCTTTTAGGATTATCAGTTATACCTCAACTGATCAGAACCGAGTAACTTTTTTACTTGCACACTTGGCTTCAGATATACAGCTAATTCGATATAATTGTACTCCAAAATCTCTTATATTATGGGACTGAGGGAATAATAAGAATATCAAATATTTTCAATTACCACGAAGATCTTTTTTAAAAAATACCTTCATTTCAAGGGAAGCCTGAAACAAAAATTTACCTTTGCATCTCAGTATGGAATAACACTAAAAAAAGGCAGATATGAAGAGATGGAATATCTTAGGAAGCTTGTAATACCTGTACTTTTGGCATTTTTTTTTCACACAAAAAGTTGGTGCTGTCTCTGTTCAGCCAGCCACGCATGATTAGGGTCCATGCCATGCTTTGGATTGGGGCTTGGAATCGGATGCCTGCCTTGTGTTTGAAGGCAACATGCATGGTTCTACTAGATTCCATTGGAGCTTGGATGGACACTCACAATCATACAAGAGAGAAGCAAAACAAAAAGGAAGAATGGATGTTGCAACTGTAAGAAGAATAGGAGTATGTGAAATAAACTCAGGTAGAGTACTAGTTACATTTTTACCGCGGATTTTATACTGAAAAAGGGTTTCTCTCTCGCGCTACAATAAATATCTAGAGATGCTTGTGGTCAGGCTTCAAGAATTTGCAGTGTTAATATGTTTTAGATATTTAGAAGAGGTACATTAGTGTCACATACATAATATTATAAATTTATAATATTGGATTTTTTTAATACTCTGTATTATTTTAAACACGATATATAGAGACGTATACGTACGTTCATATAGGCACACATATATACATCATATCACAATAAAACATATACCCATCTTACTTCTACTAGTCAGACAATATGATAGACAATATGCATAGGTTCCATTACAAGGAACCGGTATACTTTACACCCATTTCACCGATACACTATTAGCACTAAACTAAGGCCTTGTTTAGTTCCAAAGTTTTTTTTTCAAACGTCCAATTTTCCATCACATCAAACATTTCATACACACACAATTTTTCTATCACATCGTACCAATTTCAACCAAATTTTTAAACTTCAGTGTGAACTAAACACAGCCTAATCGATGTTTAAAACTAATAACTTTTTTTATCTATATAGTAACGGCCTATATGTTTTAGCCGAATAATCGTCCATCATCCTCATCTCAGCGCACGCCCAAAATAGTTGCTTGAGAATAAAGGGATGAACGAACGAACAGTAAAAGCCAGAGAGTTCTATTCTCTATAGTCTCTATGCTTATGCTACCGATGAATCTAGACTGTTGGGTTCGAATCCGACGGTCACAGTCACACTTCCTCTACCAAAGCAGTGCACACAGATGATATCTACCCTTGGAAGAATTTTTAGATAATGAAAATAGATTACATCTCCGGCTTCTTTCATAGACACACAGTCATAAATTTAATAGTAATAAAAAAGGTAAAGATAAAAATAAATTAAAATGATAAATAACGTGATGGCACAAATTCCCAACTCCCATTATTATTGAATAGCGTTAAACTCATAATTTGTTTAGCTAGCAATTCAAACTATGCCACACATAGTAAAATAAGAGACCTTTTGGCTACCAATTATAAGAGTGTACCCTTGAAACAATTAAAAGTATTTTTTGGGTGGTTGTAAAATTTCATTTTTACATGAGTCGGTGGACCCGTCGAAATGTTTATGGTGTGAAAATGAAATGCACGAGATCATTCCAAAGTGTTATGTCTATGTGCGGGCGGTGCCTAGTTACAGTTTCTGTGGGTTGGGCCAAAATGAGGCCCACCTTGCCATGATGCAGTGCTAAGGATGAGTGAACTAATGGGCCCTAGCTAGGCCGTCAGCTCGTTCATGAATCTTTCAGGATTGTCACAGCCCAATGCAGAAATGTCACCAACAAAAAAGGACCCATCACATAATCATGTTGTCTCGAGCATGCAACGTGCACTCTGCATCATGGCATTAATTACACGACTGTAACAAAATATATTTAATATTTCTAGAATACTATTCCCTCTGTTCCAAAAAAAAAAACAAATCTAAAACTAGATGTGACATATTTAGGATGCATCACATCCAGGACTAGATTGATTTTTTATGAGACGGATGGATTAGTACCTTGAAACGTACGCAAAATCTCCGGAGGAGCTTTGTTGTTTAATTGTGACAGATTGAGAAACAAACGTGGTTCTCACCAGGGTTCCCAGAACTGATTGATTTTTACAAAAACCGTTTTCCAGTTTGTGAAATAGAGTTATTATTAGCCAGTTTCCATGCATCGTTGATCAAAAGTCATCGATTTTTATCGGTTTTCGATTGGTTTTGGGTAAATCGGTTAATGAACTGTTTTAACTTCAAAAATTAAAAAGGTAAACCTTGCTGGTATTCCTAAGAAGCGTGCTAATTAACAAATCACACTCGCCAATATCTCCATCTAATTTCGACTATCCTCTCGCTATTGAAAAATTAAGTCATGGTTTCTTGGGGCTATAGAAAATTATAGGGTACACACTTTTCTCAAAATACTCCTCCAACATCCTTACATCAACTATTGGGCACTATGATGCATGCATTTGCAATCATCTTGCATGATGAGGCAACCAAAAGACTCTTGATTAACGAATGCATGCATTGTAATTAGAGTAGATAGAACCATAAATAAGGGTGTCTAGATATTTCTTGGTCTAAAAAGCTCCTGAATAACATGTTTTTTTTTTATAATTCTATGGATGAAGTATAATAGTACTACTTTTATAGAAAACCGCTAAGTCCACGATAACATATACTCTCTCTGTTCCAAAAAAAAAACCTAATCTAGATGAAGATTTGACACCACCTGGAACAATGAATCTGGTGATGTCAAATCCTCATATAGGTTGGCTTATTTTTGGAACGGAAGTTATATCTAGTACTATGTTTAGGACCAATATTCTGTGCGGTTATTTAAGTGGTATAGTTACACTTACGAATTACAACAGACTTGTATATACATTGAGCAATATCTTGAAAGAAAGTGTGGCCATGGAAGCAAAAGAAAACAATACTGTCTCCCCTCCTTCCTGCTACTTCTCCCTACCTATAAGCTTATAAACCCTCCCTTATCAACCAGACTGTTTATTAATTTGATGTTTAATTTGGCTATTCTTTATAGATGACCAAACCATCCTCGTATCATATGCTCCTGGAGGTATACCGGCGGCAACGTTTTCAATCCGATGTATCTTGAATGTAACATCGGATATATTTAAATAATGTGTTTTTTTAAAAAAATATTGTTACACTTTTTCAAAAACTTAGTCAAATTTAAATATTTGATTAATTTTTTTTAAAACAACTTATAATTATAAAATGGAGGGAGTGTACCACGTTAAATTAGAACAGCAAACAATACTAGACTAGCTCCCCTCCTTCCTGTTACTTCTCCCTGGCCATTCTCTATTCTTTAATTATCAACCAGTTTGTTTATTAATTTGATACTCAATTTGTCCATTCTTTATAGGTGACCAAACCACAAACCATTCTTGTCACACGGAGGTGTATCGGCAGCAAACGTTTCCAATCCGACGTGTCCTTGTCACACGCACGCTCCCGTACCGTACAGTTGTCCGGGCCCACCAGCCAGCCACACACTCAATCCCACCCACCTCCCCACTAGGCCACGTCACCCGCACGACGCGACGCCCCCTCCCCTTCCATTTCTCCTCCTCATCGCCCGGACCGTACGGCGACGCCACCCTCCGATCCCACGCCGCGCGCCGCGCCAGATCCGGCGCGCCGCCGCCGCTCGCCGGAGACGCACGCGGGGCGTGGCCCCCGCTACTGCGCCGCGGAAGGAGGAGGAGGGGGAAGGGGGGGTGGCGCAATGGCGCGGCGGTGGCGGCCGTCGCACCTGGTGCTCGTGGCGGGGGCCGCCTACCTCCTCCTCATCTCCCTCAAGTTCCGCCGCGTGCTCGACCTCGCCACCTCCGACCTCGCCGCCACCGACGCCGCCTTCTCCTCCCCTTCCTCCTCCGACCACCTCCCCCCGCTCCCGGTCTCCACCACCACCACCACCACCACCTCCACCTCCCCCGGGAACGGGAACGGCAACGCGACGCTGTTCCAGGTCCAGCCCTTCTGGCACCGCTACGACCGCGTCTCCCTCCCGGACATCGTGGCGCGCAACCGCTCGGCGCTCGACCGCATGGCCGACGACGCGTGGGCGCTCGGCCTCACCGCGTGGGAGGACGCCGCGGCCTTCGCGGGCGACCCGTGGGAGCTCGCCGCCGTCGACACCGCCACCACCGACAAATGCCCCTCCGCCGTCTCCGTGCGCGCGCGCGGGAGGGTCGTCTTCCTGCCCTGCGGCCTCGCCGCCGGCTCCTCCGTCACCGTCGTCGGCACGCCCAGGGCCGCCCACAAGGAGTACGTGCCGCAGCTGGCCAGGATGCGCCAGGGGGATGGCACCGTGCTCGTCTCCCAGTTCATGGTCGAGCTTCAGGGGCTTCGCGCCGTCGACGGTGAGGACCCGCCCAGGATACTGCACCTCAACCCCAGGTTGAGAGGGGATTGGAGCCAGCGACCAATCATCGAGCACAATACCTGCTATAGGATGCAGTGGGGCTCCGCGCAGCGCTGCGATGGGTCGCCGCCCGAGGACAACGACGATAAGGGTATGATTTGCTCTTCTAAATCTAGCTTGGATCTTAATTTTGATGTCTGGTGATAACTTACTACTACTGATGTTGTCGTTGGCATACATACATTTATACCTGTGGAAGTTAGGAATGAATTGCTTGTGTTCTCATGTTAACAGAACGAGTAGTTACCAGTCCAATGCAATGCTTATTTAAGGAACCTATAATGTATAGTACGGATTAACCATCACAAACAAATGAGTATGTAGTGTTTAGTACTCCCTCCGTTTCAGGTTATAAGACTTTCTAGCATTGCCCACATTCGTATAGATGTTAATGAATCAAGGCACATATATATGTCTAGATTCATTAACATATATACGAATATGGACAATGCTAGAAAGTCTTATAACTTGAAATGGAGGAAGTAGCTCTTACCGAATTGAATCCTCAAAATGCCTAATGCACCAGGAAGTCTTAAGGTGTTGTAAATTTTCATACAATTTCACTTTTGACATGAGGTGAGAATGTTGTGTTTAGTGTAGGTAACACTATATACTTTGACCCTCAGGTTAACATATTTGGCTAAAGCATACAATTTTGTATTTTTGGTCAGTTGATGGGTTCACCAAATGTGAAAAATGGATACGTGATGATGTTGTTGACACAAAGGAGTCCAAGACAACTTCATGGTTGAAGAGGTTCATTGGGCGTGCAAAGAAACCTGCAATGACATGGCCATTCCCTTTTGTAGAAGACAGGCTATTTGTTCTTACTATGCAAGCTGGAGTTGAAGGTTTCCATATATATGTTGGTGGAAGACATGTGACCTCCTTCCCTTACAGACCAGTATGCTCTCTAGTCATGTTCATCCGGCTATTTATCTGTTGTGATAATTACAAGAAACACTTACGGGTAGCCGTGATCATTTCCAGGGCTTCACTCTTGAAGATGCAACAGGGTTATTTGTTAAGGGCGATGTGGATGTTCATTCAGTTTATGCCACTGCACTTCCTATGTCTCATCCCAGTTTTTCACTTCAACAAGTTCTTGAGATGTCAGAAAAATGGAGGACCCGACCACTACCAAAAGATCCAGTTTTTCTTTTTATTGGAATACTCTCTGCTTCTAATCATTTCGCTGAGCGAATGGCTGTTAGAAAAACATGGATGCAAAGTTCAGAAGTCCGGTCATCTAAAGTGGTTGCCCGATTCTTTGTTGCACTGGTAAGCATATTCATCCAAAAATAATTGAATTTATAAGACATAGCATGTTAACAAAGCAAAGAAAGTTAAAGAGCGGCTATCTCTCTTTCTCTCAGAAAAGAAAAGACCATTTATGTTAAAGTATTCATGTCAATCTATTCTACACTCAAGTTGTTGACTTACAGAACTGATTCTGTTTAAGGTTATGACTGAGGATGCTTGTGTGCTAAGTTAAAAAAAATGTATCTTCAGATTCTCTACTGGTCTTCTAAGTTTCATTCTGCATGGTTATATGGATTTTCTTTATGTGTAGAATGGGATGATGGAAGCATGAACCGTAAAAATGTAGGTACATATTTGAACTTTCCAACGTGCAGATGATTCTGTGTTTTCATATACACAACATCTCTAGTCTTGTAATACTTTATCTCTAATTGTTCATATAGGTACTCACTACCTTATCATTTATTCATACCTTGTTAAATGTCTAAAAAAATGCAAATTGTTGATCGTGCGCGCCAGCGATGGTTATATATCGGTTGATTGTTTGCCATCTCATAGAAGAAACAAACAAATTCAAAAGTGTAGTAGGAAATGAGGTGATTGCTGCGATCTTATTCATTACAAATTGTGGTTGCAGAATTCAAGGAAAGAGGTCAATGTAATGCTTAAGAGAGAAGCTGAATACTTTGGAGACATTGTAATTTTGCCATTTATAGATCGTTATGAGTTGGTGGTTCTCAAGACAATCGCTATTTGCGAGTACGGGGTGAGCCACTCTTGCTTAATCTTCTATTGTTGCTCTTCCGCCAATATTCTAAACCAAAGTAAGAATAGCTGTATGCCTGTACAGAAATTATGATACACACATAATTTATTCCCATCAGTAGATACTTGCTTATGAATGGGCTTATTGCAAACCTCAATAGTGGGAGCAGGTGGCCATTGGCCTGTTTGGAAGGGCCTAAGCTTAAGATGAAAGCTACTAGAAGCTTAAGCCCTCCCAAATAATTTATTGTTATATAAACTTCTCAGAAACCCATGCTGTAGTCAGGAGCTAAACCACTTGCATACAGCTCTTAAGACAAGTATCTTCTTGTAGAAACTAAGACCTCCAAACATCGCTTGTGGCTTACAGACAGACATGATGAAGTTTATGCGAATTTTAGTTACCATCAAAAGCATGCTCACTAATAAGTATAGTGTTGATAAATAACGAACCTGACGTCTGTCATTCCCTTTGCCTTGCAGGTCCAAAATTTGGCTGCTGTACATATCATGAAATGTGACGATGATACATTTGTGAGGGTAGATGTGGTTGTCAGACACATCAAGTTGAACAATGGTGGCAGGCCATTATATATGGGGAACCTCAACCTCTTGCATAGGCCCTTGAGAATGGGTAAATGGACAGTTACAACAGAGGTAATACCCTCTGTCTCTGTTGTTTTTCCTCAAATTAATCAATTCAACTTTGAAGTTCACTCATTTGATAGTGTTTCATATTCTGTTTATATTTGATCCCTCCCTTTTTTACTAACCAAGGAAACTATCTACTCCTTTGCAACTGTGTTTATTCTGTTCATGAACACCCTCGTGACTTTCGATGCAGGAGTGGCCTGAAGACATCTATCCACCTTATGCAAATGGACCCGGTTATGTGATTTCTGGTGACATAGCGAAATTCGTCGTGTCTCAGCATGCCAACCAGAGCTTAAGGGTGAGCTTCCGATGACGCCTATCACGTATAACTTTTATGGCGATGTATTGATCGGTTTCCCTTTTTGGGTCATGCACTGCAGCTATTCAAGATGGAGGACGTAAGCATGGGGCTGTGGGTTGAGAAGTTCAACTCCACGTCTCCTGTCAAGTATTCCCACAGCTGGAAGTTCTGCCAGTACGGCTGCCTGGAGAACTATTACACGGCGCATTACCAGTCACCGAGGCAAATGCTGTGCCTCTGGGACAAGCTGGTCCAGGGCCGAGCATCCTGCTGCAACTACAGATAGCGAGACGACAAATGGATTAAATCAGTCACTCGACTTTAGCATTCCTCCTCCACCTGCCGGTTATTTTGGTTGGTGGGGTGGCTGGCTGGTGTTCTCTTTTTTGACACGAAGAATCACCTGACAATAGCTTAGCTGCTGCAATGTTGACTCGATCGAGCTCATCGCTTCACATGGCTGTGATGTTGGGGCTTGAAGATTAGGCAGCTCCGGTCCATGGTTCCATGCATTTGCCTGATTTCCATTCGCCATCTCGTGGCGTCGATGTCCTTATTCCTGTAATTGATCCCAATTTTGATGTAGTAGATGATCAGATCAGCATATTATCAGATATATATGCCTGTTCTTGTAGCCTAGAATCCTAGAAACTTGGACAGAATCCTGATGATGCTAAAAATCATTTCTGTTCTTCTCTTTCTTGTAAAAGATAGCCTCTTTTTTTCTCCACTCATGAGTTCCATCGATGATGTATTTTCTCTGTCATTGCTATTCTTGCATAGCACCCACTCAACTGTTGAAGAAACTAAACTAGATTTGTTGTCATTTGTGTTATCTCTCTTTTTCCCCCCCATTTTGACGCTTTATGCTACAAAATGACTACTGAGATCAGTGCCATTTCTTATTACTCCCTCCAGTCATATATATTGAACGTTTAGGTAAAATTTGGTTATTTCAAACTCTGATCGTCAAGAACTTCCTAAATGTTTAGTTTTAAAACAAAAAAGAACATAGTATGAGTAGATTTAATAGAATCATATGATATCATAAACTTACTAGATTAAATTCATTCTAAATATAGGCAATGTCTAGTTCCTTTCAAACTTCTAAAAATTCCGTCACATCAAATGTTTTGACACACGCATGGAGCATTAAATGTGGACGAAAAAAATCAATTACACATTTTGCATGTAAATTGCGAGACGAATCTTTTGAGCCTAATTACGCCATAATTTGATAATGTGATGCTATAATAAATATTTGGTAATGACGGATTAATTAGGCTTAATAAATTCGTCTCGCAGCTTACAGGTGGAATCTGTAATTTGTTTTGTTATTAGTCTACGTTTAATACTTCAAATGTGTGTCCGTATAATTCAAAAAAAATTAAAAATTTTGGCACACGATCTAAACACGGCCATAGCATTAGTAGCTAAAGTTTTAAAAATTTGACCAAATCTCGCTTTAAACTTCAAATATATTTATAGCGAGACGTCGGATGAAAATGAACGGTGGATACGGCGGGTACACTCTGCAAGCCTGTGAACCCAGTAGTCCAGTACTCACCATGGCCGCGCTGCGACTGCCAAGAGCGCCGACCACCGCGGCGCTCGCCGCCGGCGTCCCCCACCGGTTCCCGGCACCGGAGGGGGAGCCTCCGCCGCCGCGCGGCCCCAACAGGGCGCACCTCAACGCGCTGCTCACGTCGTACGGCCGCCGCGGCCGCCTCCGCGACGCCCAGCTCCTGTTCGACCAAATGCCCAGCCGCGACGTCATCTCCTGGACCGCCCTCCTCACCGCCTACGCCGACGGGGGAGACCTCGCCTCCGCGCGCCTCGTCTTCGACGACATGCCCCGCCGCAACGCCCCGTCCTGGAACGCGCTGCTCTCCGTCTACCTCCGCGCGGCGCGCCCGCGGGCTGCCCACGCGCTCTTCTACAAGATGCCGGCCAAGAACGCGGTGTCCTACGGTGCCATCATCTCCGGGCTCGCCAAGGCGGAGATGCTGCATGAGGCGGAGTTGGTGTATGAGGAGATGCCATGGCAGTGGCGTGACCCAGTAGGGTCGAATGCGCTGATGGCTGGGTACTTGAGGGTCGGGGAGCTTGCCATGGCACTGAGGGTGTTCGAGGGAATGACGGTGAGGGATGTCATTTCCTGGAGCGCCATGGTCGATGGCCTCTGTAAACATGGGAGTGTGTCAGAGGCGAGGAGGGTGTTTGACGCCATGCCAGAGCGGAATGTGGTGTCTTGGACTTCGATGATTCGGGGATATGTGAAACGTGGGATGTGCAGAGATGGTCTCCTCCTGTTCCTGAATATGAGAAGAGAAGGTGTTCAGGTTAACACAACGACACTCTCAGTTGCGCTGGATGCTTGTGCTGTGGCCAGTCTTGCCAGAGAAGGGATTCAGATTCACAATTTGATTATATCAATGGGATTTGAGCTGGATATTTTCTTGGGTGATTCAATAATCATAATGTATTCTCGTTTTGGTTGGATGGTTGATGCAAAAAGGGCGTTCGACTGCATGCAGCAGAAAGACATAGTATCATGGAACTCACTGATCACAGGTTACGTTCAGCATGACATGGTTGAAGAAGCACATGTGCTGTTCAAGTTGATGCATCAGAAGGATGCTGTTTCTTGGACATCAATGGTTGTTGGGTTTGCTAACAGGGGTTGGATGAGGGAATCTGTTGAACTTTTCGAGCAAATGCCAGTAAAAGATGAGGTCGCTTGGACTGCGATCATTTCTAGTTTTATCACAAATGGGGACTATCTAAGTGCAGTGCGGTGGTTTTGCCGCATGTCACAAGAAGGATGCAAACCTAACACAATAGCTTTCAGTTGTCTGCTGAGTGCTTTGGCTAGCCTGGCAATGTTGAATCAGGGAAGGCAAGCTCATGCATATTCGATCAACATGGGATGGGTGTTTGACTCTGCCGTTCACACTTCTTTGGTATCGATGTATGCAAAATGTGGAAGGTTGGCTGAGGCTTATCATGTTTTCTCAAGCATTAGCAACCCAAGCCTTATTGCTATTAATTCTATGATTACAGCATTTGTGCAACATGGTTTCGTTGAAGATGCGCTGAAACTATTTACCAAAATGCAAAATGCTGGATACAAGCCTAATCATGTTACATTTTTAGGAATTCTGACTGGTTGCGCACGTGCTGGTTTTGTTCAACAAGGTTACAACTACTTTGAATCAATGAGACCAGTTTATGGTGTAGAGCCAAACCCTGAGCACTACACATGTATGGTTGATCTTTTAGGTCGTGCAGGCCTCCTTGCTGAAGCACTGGAAATGATTAACTCAATGCCCCAGAATGATCATTCTGATGCATGGGCAGCTTTGCTCAGTGCTAGTAGTCTCCATTCTAATCTCGCTTTTGCAAAAATAGCAGCACAGAAGCTTCTTGAGAAGGATCCTTACGATGCAACGGCTTACACAGTCCTGTCAAGGATGTTCTCCTCAGCAGGGATGGAGGATGAAGAAATGCTAAAAGTTGTACAGCTATCCAACTTGGCCAGTAAGAGGCCTGGTTATAGCCTTATTATGCAGGATAAGGCCACTGAAATATAACACATACTGAGAACCTTCTAGTTGACTAGTTCTAGATCTCTGACCGATGAAAACAAGAATGATCATGTTACATGGCACTGCTAAATGAGAATTAGGATGGCATAAAAAAGATATCACATGACTTGTACATAATGCCTAAAATGTGGATATCTGACCAGGTGCTTGGTGATATGCTGTTGGCCCAGAACTCGAGATCCATTTTTCTGGCAGGTCCTTATTTCTTATAGGATTAAGTTTGTCCATTTTGATGCAGCTCAGTTTTCACCCTTAACTATGAAATCATCTAACTTGCACTCTTCAACTACCAAAATGGGCACAAATAACTCCTTTTCACCACAAAAAAATGTCTTATTTGGCCAGAATAACACTGGTGGTTTTAAGGGTAGGGGTTACACTGATTTTGATAGTTAAAGGGGGAACAATAGATCCTTTCTTTTCTGAGGGTAACAATTAGATAGTATTGTAGTTCATGAATTTACAGTATTTGTTATTTAAGACCTGTCATAATCTTTATATTGATTCCATCTTCTTCTTAAAGTTTAGACAGTAAATGGAAGATTGATACACGGAATTCATCTGCTACAGGAAAGCATTGAAGAATAGTTGTATTGTTGGTTGCTGTTTGCTTAAATTCAAGAACATTTATGCAGGAGGTTGTCTTCCGATCATCAATTGATGAAGAAGCCAGTTCATGAGTCATGTCTGCATGTTATTTGTGGTAGATGAAGTAGGAGATGTATTCTAAATAGCTACCATCAAGATACAGTCATGTTGACAGGAAAAGGCAGAGCACCAATCGTCAATAGTATAATCTTGCTCCTGAATGTCATCTATGCGTTACTTACAGAAATGTGCAAAAAATGAATTGCACTGAGCACATTGCTGAATAACAGTATGGAAGAGAACTTTTTTTTGGGTGAGCACATCTGAAGAGACTTTCTTTTATATTCATTCCCTCTACTTTTTCCTTGGCATTTTCAGTGCTCTGCATCACACCATCTGTCATGTCAAGATCATGACGTTTATTATATGATGTTAGTTGAGATGTTGAACAATATAGATCAGCACAAGAATCATGACCAGTCTAATTCTGTAACCAATTCGCTTCAACTTTAGTCACTTGATTTGCTTTATCATAGAGCTTGATGAGATCCCATAAATAGGACTATAATTGCCATCTGTTTCTGTACCATGGATCCTTTTCTTCTTTCCATCATCTTATGCTCATGGATCTTTGTTGTAGTGTCCTGGAAAAAGCTCAATTGCATGAGGCGAAGGCTTCCACCTGGACCTCCAAGGTGGCCAATCTTTGGTAACCTTCTCCAGTTGAGCCCTCTTCCCCACAAAGACTTCGCTCGATTCTGCACCAAGTATGGCCCCCTGGTCTATCTTCGTCTTGGAACCATCGATGCCATCACCACTGATGACCCTGAAGTCATCCGTGAGATACTCATCCGGCAAGATGAGGTATTTGCTTCACGGCCTCGGACCTTGGCCGCTGTTCACCTTGCCTATGGGTGCGGTGATGTGGCCCTTGCTCCGCTGGGGCCGAACTGGAAGAGGATGAGGAGGGTTTGCATGGAGCACTTGCTGACAACCAAGCGGCTTGAATCTTTTGCTGCTCACCGAGCACTGGAGGCTGAGCACCTCTGTCAGTTTGTGTGGGCTAAAGCCCAGTCAGGGAAACCTGTGAATCTCAGAGAGGTTCTTGGGGCCTTCTCGATGAACAACGTGACAAGGATGTTGCTAGGGAAACAGTACTTTGGTCTGCAGTCAGCAGGCCCTGGTGAAGCAATGGAGTTCATGCACATCACCCATGAACTGTTCTGGCTGCTGGGCCTGATCTATCTTGGGGACTACTTGCCAGCCTGGAGGTGGCTTGATCCATATGGGTGTGAGAAGAAGATGAGGGAGGTTGAGAAGAAGGTGGACGACTTCCACCAGAAGATTATTGATGAGCACAGGAAGGCTAGGGAGGCCAAGAAGAGTGCATCCCTTGATGATGATAACAAAGAAGACATGGACTTTGTTGATGTACTGCTTTCTTTGCCCGGCGAGAACGGAAAAGAGCACATGGACGACGTCGAGATCAAAGCTTTGATGCAGGTATGTTTACTGTTTTTGTTATTCTAGTCTAGTTCTAAGTTCATTTGTTTTTTAACTAAGCCATCACTGTGTTTGTTGTTATAGTCTATTCTTGAAATTGAAATGATTTGCTAGCTGCCATTATGTTTGCAACAAATCTAGCCACGTTAATGTTATCTCCTTTGAGATTCAACCAATAGATGACTTGGTTCTTTTAAAGAAAATAATAAAAGGGAAGGTAATTAAAGATCTGTTTTCACAGCAGAGTTTTTGGTTCTTCTGTTGTTATGAGCTATGTTTGCTTTTCGGATTGAATTTATCTGTTACTTCTGGCAAACCATGTTATTTCATTTCTAGTGCTACATGTTGGAACCACAGTGAAGTGATGGACAGTACAAAGTACAAACTATCCTTTCTTGTCCTGGAGACTACAAGAAAATTAGAAGTAAAGAAATGATAGATTTTCTGAAAGTAAACTAGAAGAAAACATGTTGAACAACCTGTATTATTCTTCACATTATGTGCATGCTAGCGCTACTAGTATACAACTGCATTTTTCAGTATCAGAAATCTTGCATAAGACATCAAATTAGTCATAAGCAATTCTGTTCTAAGTAGACAAAAACAAAACTAATCCATGTACACAACACAGGACATGATTGCTGCTGCCACCGACACATCATCAGTGACCAACGAGTGGGTGATGGCGGAGGTGATCAAGAACCCCCGGGTGCTCCGCAAGATCCAGGAGGAGCTCGACGGCGTCGTCGGCCGCGGCCGCATGGTGGTGGAGTCGGACCTCGGCCAGCTGACCTACCTCCGGTGCGTCGTCCGCGAGTCCTTCCGGATGCACCCGGCGGGGCCATTCCTGATCCCCCACGAGTCCCTGAAGCCGACGACGATCATGGGCTACGACATCCCGGCGCGGACGAGGATCTTCATCAACACCCACGCGCTCGGCCGGAACACCCGCATCTGGGACGACGTCGACGCGTTCCGGCCGGAGAGGCACCTGCCGGCGGCGGCGGACGGCGGCCGGGTGGAGATCAGCCACCTGCCGGACTTCAAGATCCTCCCCTTCAGCGCCGGCAAGCGCAAGTGCCCCGGCGCGCCGCTCGGCGTCATCCTGGTGCTCATGGCGCTCGCCAGGCTCTTCCACTGCTTCGACTGGTCGCCGCCGGACGGCCTCCGCCCCGACGACATCGACACCCAGGAGGTGTACGGCATGACCATGCCCAAGGCCAAGCCGCTCGTCGCCGTCGCCACGCCGCGCCTGCCGCCGCAGATGTACGGTCGCCATGGCAAGCAAGTTTGAGCTAGGCGTCGTGTGGACAATAACGCAGACAGGAGAAGCCGATCGAGCTATGCAGCTTAACGTAATTAAGAGTGAATTAATTCTACATGTATCTATCAAATCAATCACACATGTAGACAGTGACGATGAATGCAAGTGCTGATGAATCAAAGAAATTAAGCATCAGCTGATGAATCTCACTTTCTTGCTGAATTCCATTCATTTCGTTCACACAGTAGGTTCTTTGAGACTAGATATCTTCTAGTACGTGCAAATAATACGCATCGTGTACTTCAAGGTTGTGATAAATATATTTCGTAGCAGAAGCTACTTAGCTCGATAGAATTGATGATACTAGCTATAACTTCCGAGTGAGCACATGAAACAGAGTCTGTTACGATATGTAGTCGTGGCCTTCATGCAGAGCATCATCTTCCTCCTATCCCAACCCAACCCAATCCAATCTTCTTGGTGCCATTCATTTCTCAGCACATCAACACACATCCAAATTCATTTCTGAGCTCATCAGCTCGCATCATCACTCACAAGATGCTGCAACGGCAATCCAACTGAATTCGATCCCCAAGTACCAGGCTATATAAATCGAAGCCATTCTCGCCATGGATGAGCACACAACACACACAAGAAAGAAGAAGAAGAAGAAGACGACGGCGAAGATGAAGGGAGCGGCTGCGGTGGCGATGGTGGTGGTGGCCGGCTGCTTGCTGGCGGCGGCGGCGGTGTCCGTCGTCGACGGCGCGGTGACGTGCGGCGACGTGGACGCGAGCCTGCTGCCGTGCGTGGCGTACCTGACCGGCAAGGCGGCGGCGCCGTCGGGGGATTGCTGCGCCGGCGTGAGGCACCTCCGGACGCTGCCCGTCGGCACCGCCGAGCGGCGGTTCGCCTGCGACTGCGTGAAGAAGGCGGCGGCGCGGTTCAAGGGGCTCAACGGCGACGCCATCCGCGACCTCCCGGCCAAATGCGCCGCGCCGCTGCCGTTCCCGCTCAGCCTCGACTTCGACTGCAACACGTAAGCATTTTCAAACAACAAAAGAATAGAAATAGGACTTAAAAAGGCACGAATATTAATGAATGATCTACTATTAAATAATTAGAATGGGTAAGGCTTCGAACCCAAATCATCTAGCGTTGGAGCTAGCCGGAAGATTTCTGGGCGTTTCCCAACAAAAGAAATAGCAGTAGATTTTCAAACAACAATTTTTTTTAAAAAAATTAAAAGGTATTTCAAAAGAAAAAGGATTGGACCCAGCCCAACGCCAAGATCTGGGCCAACATATTTTGGTCCATATTTGGTAATATTTTGTCAAAGCCCATACAAATTTAGATCCAGGTACATCCGCACAGGGTCATGGCCCAGGTAGTTCTGTTTTCAAACACAAATATAATGAGATTGTCAACAAATCTATACTGTATTGACTAATTCTTAACAAAATTGAAAAAATATTTATTAACAAAAAGAGTATTTTTTTGGGTATTTAATTATTCTGTACATGCACTATTAAACACTGCAACTGGTGGCTTATATATATGTTTGTTCATTTTTAAATGTTGCAGCATTCCATGAGCATTCTGAACTTCTGGAGATGGAGAGTTGAGACAAAGACAGCTAGAATAATGAAGATGGTTCATTTCAAGTGAACCTGTTGCTAGTTTGTACAACAAGCTGCATGCATGCATGCATGCCTGCCCCTTCTTGTTGGAGACAGTCATGCTTAATGTTTTTTTTTATCTACAATGAATAATAATAAATAAAAATATCTCCAATTTATTTGGAATATGTGTCCATGATCTATCCTGAGGATAATAAATACACACCACTGGATTTAAATTGCCATGCTGCCAAGCACTCAATGCAAGTTGGATGAGAGCTAGTGGTTGCTCATTACTGAATTGACACCCATGATGCATGAAACAATCGAACATAAATAAAAATATTCTACACAACACTTAATTAGACCAAATTTTGGTCAATTTGGATCTGGCAACTGATTAATTGATCTAAACTACGAACATGTGCCAAGAACATATTGAAAGGATTTATTTAATACACTTACAACTTAATAATTATTATCTCAGTCTTAAAATATAGCAATATATTATCGGACAGGACATATCTACGAATCCGGATTCTGGGCTAATGCTCTATCCAGATTAGTTGGACTGGTGGTTACGTTTGTCCGACCAGATTCATTGTACTAGGTTACAATATCTTAGCCTATCATATGCGACGTGCTGTATATAGGTTGCATATGGAAAGAGATCCTCTGATTTTACTACAGCGCAGTTGAGCTACTGACATGTGGGCCATAGTAAAAGTGGGACCCACATGTCGGTGACCCAATTACTGCATGTGAGAGGATCTGCTTCCGTTGCATATGCTAGAGGCGGGCGTTGCCGCGCATGTCGACGCCGTCGTGGCCGGCGATCATCCGGTACTTGTCCCTGCGCGTCAGCGCCGTGCACTCGAATCCGAGGGCGTCGCCGATCGCTCGCTGCACGCGGTTCGCCACGTCGCGGCTCGACTCGCCGCCGTCGCCACCGCCGCCATCACCGTCGGCGGCGGCAGAAGAGGATGGCACCGGGTCGAGCAGCTGCAGATGGTACCACGGCGCCGGGTTCATGAGGAAGAAGAAGGAGTCCATCCCCTTGTACCCCCTAACCGTCGTGCCGTGGAACATGGCGCCGCCGGCCCGCACGGCCACCGGCGTGACCTCGCCGGCGATCTCCGCGAACAGGGGGCTGAACCGGAGCAGGTACGGCTCCCGGCACGTGGTGCCCTCCGGGCAGACGGCGAGGTCGCCGCCGGCGAGCACGGACTGCATGATCACCCTGTCCCTGCCGCGGTCGCGCGTCAGCCGCACCGTCGGGATCGGCGCGATCATCTCCGACAAGCCGGAGAGGCTGTACGTCACGGCGGTCACCTTCCGGTGCACCACCGTCGAGAGGACCGCCGGGTCCAGCAGCGTCCGGTGGTTGCACGCGTACAACGTGCCCCCTCGCCACCGCGGTGGCGCGCCGCCGAGATGCGCTCTTATCTGGAAGCCGGTGGCCGCGGCGAGGAGGAGGCCGACGCTGTAGGGCAAGAAGGCGATGAGGATGCGTGTCACGGCGAGGGCGGCACCGAGTGGGAGCCAGAGCGCGACGGCGAGGCAGGCCAGCGGGTCCGGCCGGCCGACGAGGCGGCCGTCGTGGAAGATCAGTGGCCGGAGGTACTCGCTCCTCGGAAGAGGCGCCGCCGGCGCCTTCTCCGGCGTGGACACCACGTGGCGCTCCTGGCATATCTTCATGAACGCCGGCTGCCGCTTCGCCGCGCCGTCGCCGGAGCACAGCCCGACGTCGATGACCCGGCGGCCGCGCCCAAGAACGGCTTGCAGAGCGCCCAAGCTCCGGTCGCCGTTCACCGCCGCGCCGGTGAACCGCCCCCCGACCACCCGCAGCTCCGCCCCGACGACGCGGGCTCCCTCGGCGACGTACTCCCGGACGAACGGCTCCACCATGGCCGTCGGCAGCCGCGTCACGACGTACCTCTCGGCGGCGTCGCGGCGCGCGAAGGCCCGGAACGCGGCGTCGCTGAGGTCGGCGAGGAAGAACCTGGGCAGCGTGGCCCTCGCCACCGCCGCCACGTCGGCGACGGCGAGGCCGGCGGTGGACACGAAGGTCATGACGCGGACGGCGAGGTCGTCGTCGGGCAGGGCGACGCCGAGGAGGGCGGCGACGGGGTACGCGGCGAGCAGGACGGCGGCCCGGAGCGGGCCGCCGGCCTCGAGGGCGACGAGGAGGAAGTAGGGGAAGAGGTCGCCGGAGATGAGCAGCGTGCCCTCCAGCTCGGCGGCGACACTGGGGTGTCTCCTCTGATGAGTAGCCATGGCGTTTGCAGCTTGGATCATGGAAGACACTTGAATTTAAACCACTCGTTTGTTTTATGGCCTAGGGCCCAGTTTGAAACCGATAAAGATAATAAATGATTAAGTAAGAGCTTGCAAAATGCGCGTTATTAATTGAGTTATAATTATTACAAATTTAAAGAAAATTTAATAATTGGCTATAAACCAATTTATAAGCCTACGTGGAGAAAAAAATAAACAAAATAAGAAAGAGCTAGTTCTTTACATACTTTACGATAAATTCATCAATTACATAGGTAATAAAAAGATTGAAGAAGAAAATTAGAGACACCCTTCTAACTTATCTATTATAGAAGTTAATTCTAATATTAATTTATACCTAGTAGTCGACTCTACTACTAAACTTGCTCTTAAAAAATTATTTATTATTTTAGAGCAATTTCTATTTTTTTTAGATAATGGAATATAATATCCTGGCCTTTGCTCAAAAAGAACTACAGCCAATTATAACAAAGATCCACTCCAGAAGAGAGTGTAGTTCAAGACAAATTGAACACACCAAACAAGAGAAGAGAGGACCCAAACTGAGAAAAGCAAAACAAAATGTGGAGCTAGAAGGCCTCATCAAATCCTAGCACTGAAGTTCGAAGCCAATGCATACACCATTGACAATAACCTTGCACGAAGAGGTTTCTCCAAAACGGTGCCCCCAAGGAGGATGCGACGTGGATCGCCGCTACCGCTCGTTCGGAACCGAAGCAAGGTTTTCACCCGGAGAATATGGTAGGGAAAGGAGAGGGGTATGCTAAAACAACGCCTCCAAGGAGGGGAACGACGCCAAACGGCGTCGCCGTTGTCAACCGGCCAAATGGCTCGGCAAGGCTTTCGCCCGCGATTCCCTGTCCAAACCCACACCACCAATCCGCACAAGAAGGATCGTCGTCGGTCAACAACATTGTCCCTTCAGCGATTCGGCCAAGGCCACCGCCCACAGTTCTTCCCGCCGTCGACGGCACGCCCGCACCCGGACTCCTCCTTCCCCGCCTCCACATACCGCCGTCGCCGACGACGCACCGACAGCTGGATGATGGCCTTCAACCATCGCCGCCATAGGTACCACCGTCGACAGCCGCCACCGCCACCGCCATAGCCAGCACTATCGCCAGCCGCCACCGTCAGCCACCATCGCCACCGCCACGGCCACCACCACGGCCACCCCCGTCCAGCTGCCACCGTCAGCTACCACCGTCGCTAGCCAGCGCCGCCAGACGCCAGCCGTCCAGATCCGGCCGGGGTGGCACGGATCGGAGGTGCAGCGCGAAGCGCGGGTCGCCGGCATCATGGAGGAAGGCGTCACGGGCACGCACAGCCGGAGCATTGACGAGGGCGCCGCGCCTCCCTCGTGGCGGCGAGGTTCTTGATGAGGGCCGGCGTCACGGCACGCGCCGCAGTCCGCCGCCGTCGCCAACTTCGTCGCCGCCACATCCGCCACCATCGCCGCCGCTAGCCACCCCCTGCCAGGTCCGCGGAGCGGCGCCGGCGTCGACCGAGCCCTCGCCGGTCACCCCGGCCAAAAGCGAGGTGACCGGATCTGGCGACGCCGTCGCCCGTCGCTAGAGCCGAGGAGAGCCCCACCGCCGCGCCGTCCCCGTCGCCACGACCTCGCCTCGCCACGCCCGCGCCGGGGCGAGGTGAAGCCGAGGAGGATGGCCCCGCCACCGCCATCCCAGTGTGTCGCCCGGCTTTGCCGGCGACTAGCTCCGGCGGCGGCGAAGCACGGAGGAGGGAGGAGGAGGGGCGGCGGCGGCGGCTAGGGTTTCGTCCCCTGGGGACGTCAGCCAAATTATTTTACTAGCAGGTAGCAGGTATCTTCGGCTCGAGCAATTTCTATATTATATAAAGTTTTTACGAAACGTACCGTTTGACGATTTGAAGAAATGCTAATGAAAACCAAGGAAAATCTATATCTTAATAAGAAAAGAACGGACCTATAATGACCAATATTTATATACACTTCCTCCCTCCTCTCATGAATATATGATGCATGATATCAGGATTTATAAAACCGTCCACCAACTGAATACGCTTTTGAGTGGTTTTCATCGCTTTTCATGAGAACCAGTGGGGCTCGAACAAATTTTGTCGAAAGAAAAAAAAAACCCAGTTCGATTGCGTGGTTTGTGAACTTGAGCCGGAGCGAAATGACTGAACCACAAAAACCAAGTGGTTTTAGTTGGTTTTATAAATGCTGCATGATATTAGAGACCGATCAAAGGAGAGTAATATATTAGCTGTAGGAATAATACAAAGTAGACAATTTGAGGTTCAAACTTATATTAATTTTACATGTATGCTTGGTTTCACATATTTTTTTTATGATTTTATATTTTTTTATGTAAATGCATTAAGGTGTACTATTCTAAAGTTGGGAGAAGTCAGAATTCCACATATTAGCACGGAAGATTATTGTTTAAAGCTTACCTTTTTAATGGACGATGACACTGATCTTTAAAAACTATTCGTCTTATTAAAAAATTATGTTATTATCATTTGTTTTATTATGGTTCATTTTATCATTAAAGTCACTTTATGGATGATTTATAATTTTTCATATTACTGTTTAATACTTCCCTTTTTTTAATATATAAGGACACTGACTTTCAAATAAATATACATTTGATCACTTGTCTTATTAAAAAGTTAAGAAATTATTATTTGTTGGTTTGTTTTTATCAATTAAAGGAACTTTAAACATGATTTACATTTTTTATATTTTCATAATTGTTTGAATTAATATGAACGACCAATCATATATAAAAATAAATTATGTCATTTATTAAAATCCGGAGAAAGTAACATTCAAAATATTTTGTAGCGGTTTTCGACGGTTGAAAATGAGGTGGCTGCACCGCAGTCAGAAATTAAGCTAATCATATACGGATGGATACTTAAGCTCAGTGCTATGGTTAATTAAACTAGTTTGTTGTTTGGTAAGGCTAGGCACATCCAAATGTACTTTTCAGAACAAAGGCAGAAGGCAGTGGACATCTTGTTGTAGTTGATCATCGTACTGATGCATCACATGAACAATGCATGGGAGAAAGAGGAAACTAAACGGCATGTTTGCATATAACTAAATGGCATGTTTGCATATATATGTAGACATGTACCTGAAATACGAAGTAATATAATATAAGTTCCCTCTAAAAATACAACAATAAGTTCTTCAAGACGAAAATAAATAATCTAATATTGTAGCAACCTTCATCCACAAATCTTCTCAACCAGCAAGGTCAATTTGACATCATGAATTGGCAAACGAGACCACTTAAATAAAAACTCTCAAGAATGTTTGTTACGCATCATTATTATACCTCTTTTCGTATTTATAGATAGCTAAGGCTGTGTTCTGCACCCATGGTTGGTAACTAATCCCACGCACGCAAAACAGAGAGACTCGTTAGCGTATGATTAATCAAATGAAAAATAGGTTAATATAATTTTTTAAAACAACTTTTCTATATATATTTTTTATAAAACACCATTTATAAGTTAGAAATGCATAGTAGTAAGAAATCACACTCTTAATTTTTGTAAAAACTAAGAGCGCGCATGGAAAACAAAGTATAGGATTGAGTTTTTTGCGCATGTAAAACAAAGAAAGAACAACTTCTGTAAGCCTACTTTTCTGTTTCATGATTGATTTTTCTCGTCACTTTATCAATGTGATGGAACAACTAGAATCGTTTTTCTAGTATTAATTAGGACAGGCAAGTTCCAAAGTAAAATAATCATACCAACCTTTTGGAGTCACATCAGAATGCATGCCATTTTCTGTTGACAAATTGCCAGTCAACCTCATGTAGAAGTAGCACTCGTGCATGGAAACTTGCATGATCAAACTGATGAAGGAAAAATACCTTTTAACCTCCAAGCTAAATTGTAAAATGATTATAAAACTGGAGGAGGGTGTACCAAGAAGTAGCATGAGTATCTTTTTCACATATTTTTAATTATATTGTTCTTACAGGAACTGAAACTAACATCTACTTGTTGGCAACTTTTCTGGTAAAGCTGCAAAACACGATTGACTACTAAACACCTTATGGTGATATAGAGTCGCCAACCATCCCAATCTAGTGAAAGGGCCAAATCAAGATGAGTTTTATAGACAATGGCTGAACTAGCTAGAAGAGTCGATTTAGAGATCAAAATCAACCTCTAGGCCGATTTATATCGCTACGAGGATAACTATCCGTCTCGTGGGCAAACGGAAGGTTTACGGGACAAACCTACAAAGGGTTAATCGTACTCTCGCAGCGAAGAAGAACGGTTTACGGCGCAAACTGATAAAGATGGATGAAAATAGAGTAATGTAGAAAACATGACTGAAAAGTAAATGTAAAAGAACGATTCGATTGCGTAGATAGATTGTCGGGGTTCTTTGAATCGAACCGGCCTTGGCCCTTATAAAGTGGTTGGGCTTGCCTTCTACAGGTCCTCCTCCATATCTAACTTGGGGTTGAAACCGATGGAAACCCAAAACATACCTTTCCGAGTAAGGAAACTCAAGACCCGACGAAATTCGCTTTGGAGTCGGACTCTACTAGTCGACCAGCCACATGCCGCCGGTTAGACCGACCCAACATGCCAGTCAGACTGGCCCATAGGCGTCGGTTAGACGGACTCCATGAAGGAAACTTGGCGCCTTCTAAATTTTTACAATATTTTTCTAATTCGAATCTAGGTGCCAAACACTACTAGAGAAGTGATCTATACTGGGTCGGCCGATTTCCACAATAGTCCTGGTTGCTCGAAAAACCGGGTCAGGGCTTGGGGGATCTTTAGTCCCTGTTGTTTGTGTCAGACCGTGTCAGGGCTCGGGGGTTACCAACCAGACTAAAGATCGTGTCGATTTTTAGATCCGTTTGATAACACCAACCTACCAACCGGGACTAAAATTCATATCCATATATATCTTCCTCCTCCTCCAGCTAGCCCGAGACATGCTTCAAAAATTCTTGAGTTTGAGAGGAGATGCCAAATTTTTGGTGATAATATACAACTTTGAGGTGTCTAAAGATGGATCTTTAGTCCCAATTATTTTACCCGGGATTATCCCGGTTGCAAAACCGGGACTACTAAGGGTTGTGACCCGTGGTTAAAGATGGGTTGTCCACCAATCAAATTTGAGTGTAAATACTAGTACTACCTACTGCTACAACTCCGAGAGTTCAGACTTCGAAAATCTGGGGTAAGCATGGGAGTGGGACCATAGTTCAAGTGATACATACCAGGAGCTTAATCGGATTTATCTTAATAAATTGCTGTCTAAATGACAAACTGAGATAAAAGCTTGATGCTAAATGTGAACAATTCGACTATAAATATTGTAGGAGTATCGTTGAACAAGTGCATAGCAATGAGAAACCAGTGTTGATTAGAAATGAAGAAAAGAAAATCTAAAATACGTTGCAAGGGGGAAATCATTATAATTTTTGTTAAGCTGGTAATTTTAATGGACAAATACATGGCACTCTAAAACTTTCCACATTCAATAAATACCACCATAATTTTTTAGGAGAAAACAACTTTTTTAGTTAATCAGACGCCTTTGGTCGGCAGGTGAAATTTTGCTCTTTGAACCATTTCCGGTTCAGATTTGCTAAAATGTTGTCACCACATATTGTGGCTGATTACAGACTTCTGGCATATCAATTTAACCCTAGCTCTCGCGATCATAATTAATTAGAGCATGTATGGCATCATGCATTAAGAGTTACTCCTGGAACAATGCAGTCTATTGTTAATTAAACAAGCTGATTAATCTATATATGCATGGTTGTTATTCCTGAAGGTCATCCCGCGCAACTGAATTTTATTGGAGTATAGAATTGAAGGAGCAAAAGCACGAACTGGTAATTAGTAACATTTATATAGTGGCTTTTGGTTAAATAATTACTCAATAGTATTCCTTGTTCTTGGCTCTGCATGCAGACAGGCCCAACAAGCCCAGCATGCGCGGAAAATCGAGCAGATCGCATATTCGCATGATCCGAAGGAGGATCAAGCGTAAGGGTGTAAGTTTTACAGCTTCATTTTTTCGTATGCTTATGTTTATTGGTTTATTAGCAACAACAAAATTATTATTTATGGGTACAACTTTTATATATATGTTCTTAACGCTTAAAAACAAATGTTGTAAAATAAACTACGATGAAAAAAACCTACAAAATCAACTCTAAAATTAAGTTTTAACATAAATTTTGTTTTATAAAGATCCGTTGGTAGAGCTCCAACTCAAAAAATTTAACTTCAGAAGTTGAGCCTGAAAGTTTTTTGCGATTTTTTCATACGAGAGTTTCATATTTGAGTTGAAAGATTTTGTGATTTTGAGATAAAAGTTGCAGATCTTTCAATTGGAAGTTTCATGATTTTGAGATAAAGTTTTAAACTTCAATTGAAAGGTTTGTGATCTGAAATGAAAGTTCCATATATTTTTAATGAAAGTTTGTTGCACAAGTTAAAAGTTTACAAGACCTAGAGCACTTTCTGAATCGTCGTTTGACTCCTTGGCGTCAACGGGGTAAAGCTAAAGCCGAATCGGTTAGACGCGTCGTGACCCACGTTCGTCACACCCATATGTGAATTAGCGATCCCCTCGTAAGCTATATTGTCGTGTTACAATATGACATTTTTTTAGTTTTTATGTTAGTAAAATAAAAAGTATTTAAAGAAGACATCGACTCATCCAATGTGCGCACAAGCGTTTATGTACATATATAGATAGAAAAAAAATAAAGGATTCTACAGTACTTCCGCCTGTTTCATATTATAAGTTGTTTTGACTTTTTTCTTAATTAAACTTTTGTAAGTTTGACTAAATTTATAGATAAATTTAACAACATTTATAACACGAAATTAGTTTTATTCAAACTAATATTTAATATATTTTAATAATATGTTTGTTTTTGATAAAAATATTGCTATTTTTTTATAAACTTGAGAAGTTTTAACTTAAAAAATTAAAATGACTTATAATATAAAATGGAAGGAGTACTACTTTTTCCTCTAATTATTATCTCTCATTTAAATTTCTTCTTGACTTATCCCCAATCACATTCCCGCTTCATACATTTCTCACTGTAACTTTAGAAAAATACCAAGTCCTTTTTTTTCTCCTTGATATCTTAAGTATCTAAGATCTCTTATATTACACGATGGAGAGAGTATATATATTGAACTTGCTTATGCTTCTACACCGGTGGCCGTTGCACTTGTTTCTGGCTGCCTCACAATAACTAAGCAGCTAAACTATGCACTTGCATGCATGTTGTGTGGGCCTTGTGGCCCAGCTGGATGCATGGGATCGAAGATGCACGTACACAAGAGCATGCAACCCTATAGCTTAGGATTGCAAATATGGAATTATATTAATGAATTCATCTTAATTAGCTAGAGGATGCACGCGCCACGTACACGAACATAGATAATATATATCAAACTATTTTAATCCATCGAGGACCTGTCGTTTATTTAAACATCATCTAAATAATTATGAAAAAGTTCTAAGATTGATAACACTCATACGACATACATATAGGACCACTTCACAAAATCTCAATTCTAAATTACCAAAATCATACGTTGAGAAAAAGCAAACCCGACGTATGATCGAGTATAGGTGCTATTCACACTCAAGTCTCTTTTCCCCCCCCCTCAATGTGTAGATTGTGTTTGAACTTGATTTTTTTTGGTGGAGTGATAAATGCCACTATACTCTACATTGTTAAAAAACTTTTAGAAATATCCATAGCTATTTTGTGTTGAATTTGAGAGAAAAAGGTGTAGGAGAGGGATCACCCTCTCGAAGGATTAGAAACCATATATAAGGGATCACCCTCTCGAAGGATTAGAAACCATATATAAGGGATCACCCTTATATATGGTACTTCCTCCGTTTCATATTATAAGACTTTCTAGTATTGTCCACATTCATATATATATATATGTTAATGAATCAAGACATATATGTGTATTTAGATTCATTAACATCTATATGAATATGAACAATGCTAGAAAGTCTTATAACCTGAAACGGAGATAGTATATATCCAATCATATTAACCTAGCTAGCTTGTCAAATTAACCAATCAATTTATATGCACTAGATAAACCAATGAATTGCAGCTATATATATAGTGCATCCGAAATTGATCATCATATCATCACATCATTAATCAAGCGCGCGATTGATCATTCATGCATACTAGCTACTGACTGTTTCACCTACAGTTACTCATGTTTGTAAGGCCGCTACACATGCACACACCCGCCACTAGTTCTGAATCCAGTAGTTGTAAGAGGACGATATGAACAATGACACAAACAAAACAGAATGACAGAAGTGAGGGTTTTTTTGCATCGCTATAGTTATATGTAGTACTAGTATCTAGCAGACGATCTAATAGTTACTGTTCAGCCTCTATCGATCTTGACAGCCCGTTGTCAAATCTCTTTTCCTTTAGAAGATGAACTGCTTCCCTTCCTCCGGTACTGAGGCTCTGGTTTTGGCAAAGGAAATGTTGTGCTCCTCTTGATGATCCCAATCATCTTCGCTGTCGCCTCGAATGTTAGCTCCTTGAAACCCCTTTTCTCATACATGCAATCAGAAATTGTCCCCCACGCGTTGAACTTGTCGGAGTGCTCGGCTGGAACTACCTTATCGAACATGTTGTCCAATGGATCGCGATCAAGCTGATCTCCATCAGAGGCACCAGCTAAGATCAACACATTCTGAAGCCACTCCTGGTAAAGGGGAAACCTTAGGGGCTCAGAGATACCCATCACAGGTAAAGCGAGTGGGAAACCATCTCCCAGAAGTTGCTTCAATGAATCTTTATGAACCTCTCCGGATGTCATCAGAGTCTTGTAGCAGCGGTGCGTGGAAACTACCCGGACCCATCGGGGCACATTGAAACGACTTCTTCCCAAGAACACTCGCATATGTGGTTTCAAACGGGATCTTCACAATTCCCTGATGCTCCTTCATGGGATAATTCAGCTGGGATCTTGGAGGGAGAGTCTCCTCAGCATCCCCCATCCTGTACCATTTCCCTGATTGTTCAGAAAAAGAGATCAAGGGAATGTGATATAATTAGCACTCTAAAATCGAATGTGAGCAAGAACATGTTTACAGACTTACTTTCGTCTAAATAGAATGACGTTTTGCACGTTCACGAAAAAAAACATGTACATATATGTATGAGGGCGAGATAATTTTACAACACAGTTGATGATGACCAATCGATTAATTCTTGAGCATACAGAGTAAAAATTTCAAGCCTCTTAGTAAGATCAACTTGAATGCATGCATATGGAAGCAAACTAATTAATGGTATAAGTAACTCTTGTATGCCTTTGCTATGAAATGCTTCGAAATATAGGTCTTTCCATCTGAATAGCAGAGTGAGCCGATCTTCCAAAGGACTTGAGTTATCTGGTGTGATCTGCACTAGGAATGTTCCACCGCTCGGAGTGTACAGCTTGTCGGATATCTTGCAAAACTGCTTTACCCCTTTGCTGTTGGAGGGCGATTCCAGAGTTATGATAACCTCAGCCTCAGATGAAATCGCGGACATCAGCTGTCCATAGCTTGTGGCGAGATTGCTTAACTCCAGGTAGAAGATTGATGAATGGCCGGGCTGTTCAATGCAAGAAAAAGATGATGAGATAAGAGATACACACCGATCGATTACTTTACAAGTAAAAAAAAAATCCGAGAAATTGCGATCGATCGGTTGAGAAATTTATTGAGAGGAAGAAGAACGTACGGGTAGAGGGGGAGAGATAGTGGTGGAGGTGGATGCCTCTTTCCTCCTCTTGGGCGCCATTGATGTAAAGCGATATGCTATGGAGAGGGTTTAAGAGGGTTTTAGAAGAAGAAGAAGAAGAAGAAGAAGAAGAAGAAGAAGAAGCGGTTGAGAAATGGGAGTACAAGTGCTTTGGTGTGAGTGGATGGACGGTGAGGTGGTCGTCTTCCTCACGCGCGGTGGGGAAGAGGCGGCGGCGGCGTCGGGGAGGAGCCGAGGAGAGGCATGGGCTCACGGCCACCACGGCTGCCTTCTTCTTCTTCTTTTTTGCATTGCTTGCTTTTCTTTTTTTTTTTCATGGGTTGTTTTGTCTTATTGGCGAGAGAGAGAGAGAGAGAGAGGGAGAGAGAGAGTCCAGCTAGCACATCATGCCATGCCTCCCCCACCCATCCAAATTCCCAAACCCTCGTCGTGGCCGCACCCACCCACCCACCCACCCACCTCGCCGCCGTCGCCGCCGGGGCTGGGGCCGCCGCGCGCCTCCGCCTCCGCCTCGTCCTCCGAGGCTTGCTTGGTTGTAGCTAGCTAGCTCCACTAGCTTGCGGGGGAAGCTAATCTTGGAACAGCAGCCTCCCCATCCTCCCGGTGGTGTAAATGGCATGAGCGCGGGCGGCGACGCGCGAAGGCGGCGGCGGCGGCGTCCTCAGCGACGCGACGCGAGCAGTGGTGTGGTGGTCAGGTGCTCCACCATGCAGTTTTGCCCAATTTTTCCCTTTTTTTTTTTCCAAATATTTCGATTCAAATTTCCAGGATATTTCGCTAATTTCTTGTTTCTTAATTTCCTCCATAGTTTGGATCAGTTTGAACCTAGGACTCCAGCTTCTGCGGACAAGAACACGCATGCATATGGTTCTTGTGGTCTCCATGGATCAACGGTGAAGCCGGCTAGCTGGCAGTCTGGCACTCGACGGCGCGGCCGTGAGAGTGTGAGTGAGAGCTCCACCACCAGACATTGCAGGTTCTATCTCCAGTCTCTGCGCCCTCATCCATTTGAATTCAGCCAGCTAATATTTGTCAATGTGCTCCTAGCTGCAGTGATTCAGCTTGCCAAGATGTTTCTAAGCACAAATGCAAAATTCATCAATTGTAGAAGAAATATTACTGTGTGATTGCAGCAATTGTAACGCGCGTATACTATGATGTCTGGGCAAGCCAATCCTCTATTTTGAGATTTTATATGTTGTGATGTTGCATCCTTTAATGTAAGGCATTTGCGAGGGGAAAGCCCCCATGATTCCAATTTTAGCAACTTGTTAATTCGAATCACCGGAAGCAATTAATGCTTTTTCTTTTTGTGCCGGTCAGCTCTAAGTTCTTATCCTTTATAGTTTGTTTGAACATTGATGCTTCCATCAAAGATTAATGAAATCTTAGCTGCAGGGCAATTTCATTGAGCATGCAAATGAATTGAAGAAGAATAAAACACCTGGTAGATTATCATTAAGCAACTCATGATCATTGGATCACATTCCTATTATTACTATTGATCTGTCCCAAGCTCTATATATTAGTTTCTCCAAGAAACTGGAAGGCCCTAACAAAGATATGTAGAGAAGGATAGCTTAGGTCTACTTGTACAGTTCTACTTGATATTAACACTTAGGCATCTGGTTGTAGGTGGGATTTATGTGCAGCTGCATGCCTTTGTTTGCTTTTAAAGCTTAAGCAGCAGTTTCCAGCCCATTTAGGAATGGGCTGTGATCAACTGCCTGCTAGGACTAATGTACTTAGGTGATCAGTCCATTTTACAACATGTGGCAAAAGCTATTGTTTTGTGAACTTGGGAGCTTTTAGTAATGAATACATGCTTGACATATATTCATCGATTGTGGTTGCTCAGGATATACCCTTGTGGTCTACCACAGTAAGTGTTCCTATGTAAACGAATTAAATGTTTATTTGTGTGGTTTGCTTAGTTTGCATATGTCTTTGCATCATGTGCTCTCTGATCTATATGATTATTATTTCCTGAAAAATTTAACAAGTACCGTAGCACCAGAAGTTCTCTTTATGAATGCATGGAGATGTTATTTTGGTTATCGAAGATTTGGTTGGGATTATTTTATATTTTTATTGTTTATTTGGGGTTGGTTTAGTTCTGAACTAAATCGTGCACAAATCTTATTTTGTAGGATATTTTGAACCACATGTCAGATATTCTTTTAAGACTATATTTTGATGAAAATAAATAAAAGGAAGCATGCCAAAACAGCATGAGGGTGTATAGTAATCTGGTAGTAATAAACTATTATTGGATTTTCACAGGAGGAAATTTGGATTGTCGTAAATGTTCAGATATGCTATTTTATCTGGGAAGAAATAAAGTTCTGCTTGAGTTGTGCTTTAACCAGAAGGAATTTGTAGTTGTAAATTTAAAAAACCAAAATCAGGGGCGGGCTATCCATTCAGGCTTACCTGGATTTCTTTGCCCTCTGGGACCTACTTTCCTCGATACAGCTTGAGCCCGCGGTGGCTGACGCGGCGGTCTGGTGGCCGGCGAAGAACGGAACCTTCTTCGTCAAGTCAGCCTACTTGTTGCTATCCGCTGGTCGTACTCGATGTTTGCTGGGCAAGATTATTTGGAAGTCACGCGCACCGGAACGCTGCAAATTCTTTATGTTCTGCGCCATGAAGAATGCCTGCCTTACGGCTGATAATTTGCAACGGCGTGGATGGCATCTGGCTCCAATCTGCCATCTTTGCTCCAAAGATATCGAATCTTGCACCCACATCTTCCTTAACTGCGCCTTCTCCCGTGAAGTTTGGGGGCTAGTTAGGGGCAGGATTGGCCTCCTTCATGCAGTGCCAGATGATGACTTGCCCACTTGGTGGTGTGCTGCGCGCAAGGTGGTTACCAAGAAGGAGAGGAAAACCTTTGACGCGGGCGTGATTTTGGTGACTTGCTGATCTGGAAGGAATGGAACGCTCGCGTGTTCGATGGCCGAGCCTCGTCACCAGCCTGCCTATTCGCGACGATCAAGGATGAATGGGAAACGTGGCTGGCGGCGGGTTTGATCCCTCCTCCGTGAGAAGGCTTGTTGTAGCTCTGTTGGGAGAGGTCTTTTGTGTGTTTGCTCCCCATCTCCTTTGAGCGACGGCTTTTTCTGTCTCTCTTAAAAGGGATGTGGCCCTGCTTGTAACCAATAATGTACATTCTTTGCTTTATCTTAATATACTTCGGCCGGCATCTTTGCCGGCCCGGTGAAAAAAAACCAACAAAAGTTTAATGTCTTCAAATTCTGAAAAATACTATCCAACGACTGTAAAATGCATATTGTTTTGTGGATGGATTGTCCTACAATGGGTAAACCAAACTATTTTTGTGAATCTGTGGTCTATAACTCCCTTCTTTCATGTTTATATGTTAAAAGGAGTTGCATCCAGCTTACAATTTTCCTTGTTATTGCTTATGCTATTACATTACCTTTTGCAGCATCTCATCTATATTATTGCAGGAATTATATGCAAAGTTAAACGTCATGCGAGCACTGTGGCATATATGTTAATTTGTTAGTAGGGGAAAGGTTTGCTACATTCCTACTGATGCGGTTTACAGAAACAGTCATACTGTGTCTGTCAGAGGACCAGAGATTTTGGGAAGAGATTGAAGAGGGACCAAGGGCTATGGGTCCCCTTGGACTTTCAGCAGGTGAGCTCCTCTTTTTCTTCTTCTGATCTTATGACACCAACTATCATTCTTATTATTTTCACCTTCCTTTACAGTTCTACCTGGATATGCAATTTGTGGAAATTCGGGAAAACATGCCCCATTTTACAGCCTATAACAAAGATACTTCGCTAGAGATGTATGCGCCACATATAATTCACCCAGAGTTTCACATACTATCACCATAAAATATTTCCAAATCTCCCAATACGCTCCCACATTTTCCGATTGTAGTGTTCTATGATTCCAATCCACCTAACCTTCACTTGCAGCACATAAGGGCCTTTCTTCTGAGTACATTCTTCATTACGATGCCCTAGAACAAACTTAAAACATGCAACTTCACTTCCACCCTCAAACACACAAACTTTGAGCACCAGCTTGTGTTTACACACGACAGCTACTATATTACGAGTTAATGTAACACGTCCATCATTCCTAACACTTGTCTCTGTCCCTTCCACTCTACTGTCATATAAGATGATCTCATTTTCAACATTCCCAGTAGTCCAAGCACTTACTGTACCGGTGAAATTTGACAGCCCCTCCAAGAAATTGACAGCAAGGGTAGCTTGCACAGCATAAGGAACAGGTGTATAGATAAACGCCACTCTACTCATGAAACTTTCTAGTTCTAAAGTCTTGAGTGGCTTTTCATAAGCGACGGCATCATGTTCTATGAAACCTTTGCTGAAATCTGTCAGTAGCCCCATCCCCCTTAATCTTCAAATTGAACTCAAAATACATGGATCCTTTGGTAGCAAGCCCTCTCTTTGGGCCTGTAAGAGTTAGTGTATCCTCCTGCACGTACATCGATTTAATGAAAAGCATGTCACTTATAATTCAGACGATGTCAAGAATATAATGTGTTCGAGAAGAGGAACGAATCGGATACAGACCGGCGAGGTGATGAGTTGGGGATGGTCCCTATCACGCCTGAACAAATAGACACATCTGTAGTCCTGCTTATCCCTCGCCAGCACAGTTCCAAAGATGCTGATGGGGTAACCTGAATCAGACTCGGTGACCTTGATTGCAATGACATTAACAGAGCCTTCCAACATCACAAACTTGGAGGAAGGGATAGTGCGAATCGGAGACCCAGGACTAATTTTTGCTGCAAAAATTGGGCCAGAAACAGAAATCGAACAAGAACATTATTATTACTACACATGACATCGATCTAGAGACTCAACAGATAGGGAGGAAGAAGTTTTCACAAGTATATATTGCTTGAATTTACATATATTCATAGGAATAAACGGATCGAGAACTAATTAGACAAGTGAATGAAATGATACGTGCAAATTTAGAAATTTAGAATAAGTGAAAGGATACTCACACTCTTTGTCGTGGTCAAAGAATGCCATGTTGCAGAAACAGAAACTGACCTGGGTAGGGGTAAATTCTTTTGACTTGGGGTCGTATTCAGTTAACTGATAGCGGCGAACGATGTCAAGAACGCTCACCGCTTTCTCCTCCCATGTCAACTCCTGTCCAAAATCCGGGAGCCTCTTCTTCTTCACCTTTCCCACCTGCTGCTGCTGCTTTTTCAGATGAGTTGGCTGCTGCTTCTCCTCCTTCCCAGCAGCCATACCACCTCCATGCTCCTCCTCCTTCTCCATGGTGACCTTCTTGGTTAGTTCACCCATCTTGCCAATGCTGTCATCGCCATTAGTTTGTTGTTCGATCAGGTGGCCAGCCACAGCTATAAATTCAGAAGAGAAGCAAAATTTGCAATATTTAGATTTGTTCTTTTATGCATCGCATCAAGCAACCAACGTGTGATGAACAATTTAATAATAAAAATAAAATAAAATACATTTGTGGACTGCGCACTCACATTCCCCCTCCAGGTCGAGCACTTGCATAGGATTATTCACTACCGCAGCAGCAGCAGCAGCCGGACCCTCGTCGCCGCTGCCGCTGGGCTCCATCATCGCGCACAGCCCGCTCGCATCCCCCATCTTGCCGCCAAGGAGAAAAGAATAAGACGAATTCGAACAGGAGAGGTTGAGATCGAGGGTTAATTTGGGATTAACTGCATGCGCGCGCGATTCGCATCGATATAGCAAGAGGAAGAGGGGATCGATCGAGGAGGCGAGCGTACCGTACGTGGTGCGAGTGCGATCTCTCCTGGAACCCTAGCACGCCGCAACCGACAAGTCGATCGATCGCAGCTGCGGTGAAAGGGGTTTTCTTTCCCCGGGCCTGTTCACTTTTGATGCCAAAATAAATCTTACCAAATTTTGATAATTTTAGCAACTATACTAAAATTTTGGTAGGATTTCTTATATAGTTACCAAAATTTAACAGTAAACTAAATGTGGCCACTTTTTTTTTTTTTGATAACTTTACTAAAATTTGATAAGGTTTAAAATGGCTCCAAAGTGAATATGCACTAGGGTTTCTCTCGATTGATCGTCTTGCTCGGTGATGGTGCGGGGAAGACTCGTGACAAGTCTTCCTCACCTTTTATTCTGGACCTGGGCCTGTGGCCCATGAAGTGAAGATATATTCTGTAGGAAAAAAGTATACTTTGACTCCCTAGCACGCCGCAACCGAGAAGTCGATCCGCTGCGGTGAAATGGGTTTTCCTTCTTTATAGGCCCATCAGGTTAAGTCTTTTCCAAAGAAAAAGGCCCATCAGGTAACTTACTCTTCGTCCTCACCAAACAAACCCTAGCCTCTTCATAATCGGGGAAAAAGAAAGAGAAAACCCTAAGGGGGCGATCAGGGCTGCCACTGCCAGCGAACACGTCTACGGCCGGTACACTCCTCGATCGCCTCGATTCTCTCTTCCGATTCTTCGACGAAATCGCATTGTATGGCCATGAACAACACCTAATCTTTCTTACCTGTGTCCCCTTTCTTTCTGTGTTCTTCTTCTTCTTCTTCATGGGCGTCAAGATGGCGGACGAAAGCGAGCGGAGCGGTATGGTAATCGACGACGTCGGCGGCGGCGGACTGAATCTTCCAATTGTTGCAGGCAAGCGTAAGCGGGAGCTCACATGGGAAGAGAAGGCGGCGTTGACAGTTCTTGATATTCCTGCCGAGCGTGATTGCAGCCTCATAGACTCGGAGAAAGATTACTCATGTGAGTATATATAATCCACAACTAATTGATCGATCATTCATCATTCATGTACATCTGTTCTGCTTTGTTCACTCGTTTGCGTCAGTCAGTATATCCCTCTTAATTGGTACTTCCTTTGTTTTATATTATAAGACTTTATAGTATTGTCCGCATTCATTCATATATATGTTAATGAATCTAAACATATATATGTGTATAGATTTATTAATATCTATATGAATATTGGTAGTGCTAGAAAGTCTTATAATATGAAACGGAGGGAGTATTTTTTTTTTGTTTGTTGGATGGGAAACATCAAAACCAAAACTTTGCTTGTTTTGCAGCTATGGTGGCTGCCAGGCCGGAGAACACGCTAGTATATTTGGCATTGACAAGAATGGGGATGATTCTGATGAACCGTGTGCTAAGGATGATGCCAAGCAAAGTGATATGGCTGCTCTGAAGGAGGAGGAGGAGAATTGGGAGCTGGACAGTGAACCAGAGCTCACATAGGATGAGAAGGTGGTTCAAGTTCTAAACATGGTTCGACGCCGAGAGATCACCGAATATAACCCCCAAGCAGTTTTGCTCAATTCCTACTCGATTTTGTGCCTACAACATAGCCTTCTTTGACCTGGACAAAGAGTGTGAGTACATCCATCCACTGTTAGGGTTTTCTATAGGATCGTCTAGCCTTAGATCTAGTCGGGTAGAGCTCTTGGGTGGATGAACAAATATGGATGAAACAACAGAGAGGGAAGTGAGAGGGTTTAGGGATGCGACTGGTTGACGTTGAGGAGGAGGAAGAGGCGCCGGCCATCGTCGTTGTTGTCGCGCTTGACGTGGACGGCGGCGACGGTGGTCGTGACGGCGGCGGTCGTAGGCGAGGACGACGAGGCGTGACGCGGCGTGATGCTTCCCGTCACTGGCTGCGCCCCCTCGATCAGTTAGGGTTTTGTGGGTGGAGTTGGCGGTGGCAGTGAACCTCGTATCGTGTGCCACCTCGGCCTCCACCTCTGTTTATATGGCGCAGGGTGACGGGGGCCCACCAGCTAATGGGCTGGGCGTCCCCCGATCAGGGCACGGGTCAAGGTCCCTTTGTGCTGTTGGGCTCAAGGGGAGGTAGATCTATCTAACATTCTCCCCCTTGATCTCACTATTTCTTTTAGCCTTTTTCTATTCCATCACAGATTTGCACATAGAGCATGTTTCATCGTCACGGATAATCGCCGATGGATTCGATAGCCACTATACACATCTGTATTATACTTTAACTTTTGGGCCCTGTAGTCCAGGATTCATAAGGCTTCCCTTAAACCCATGCCGGCTACATGTTCCTTGAACACGTTGGGTGGTAGGTTTTTCGTGAGCGGATCCGCGAGCATCCTTTTTGTTCTAATGTGCTCGAGACTGATTGTTTGATCCCGGACTTTGTCCTTCACAACATAGTACTTTATGTCAATGTGTTTGGCAGCACCACTTGACTGATTGTTGTGAGCGTACATTACTGCAGGTTTGTTATCGCAGTATAACTTTAGTACTCTTCCTGTCCATAGCTCATACAGTGTTTTGGGCACCGATTTGCTTGGAACTCTATTGAGGATATGAATGGCGGTTTTTAACGCCTCCATCCATAAACCCAATGGTAGGGTGGAGTAGCTCATCATGCTGCGCACCATATCCATAAGGGTACGGTTACGCCTTTCAGCTACCCCATTCTGTTGAGGTTCGCCCGGTGTTGAATAGTGGGCTACTATTCCATTCTCTAGCAAGAACCTTGCAAAAGGTCCAGGGACGTGCCCATAAGGCGTATGCCGACCATAGTACTCCCCCCCACGGTTAGATCTTATTATTTTAATCTTTATATCATGCTGATTTTCAACTTCAGCTTTGAATATCTTAAATTTATTCAATGCTTCTGATTTTTCTTTAATTGGATAAATATAACCATAACAGGAGTAATCGTCTGTGAATGTTATGAACGAGTCATAGCCATCCACACTTTTCATAGGAAATGGACCACAAATATCTGTATGAATGATCTCCAAAATTCCTGCGCTTCGTTTTGCACCCTTTTTGATGCTCTTTACAAATTTTCCTTTAATGCATTCTATGCATTGTTCTAAATCTGAGAACTCCAATGGAGGAAGAATATCATTCTTAACTAGTCTCTCAATTCTTCCCCTCGAAATATGGCCTAAACGACAGTGCCATAATTTCGATGAGACATCAGGAGTTCTCTTTCTTTTCTTGTTTTCTTTTGTCAACGAGGACACAACATTCACATTCTCAGAAAGAGATAAAAAATAAAGCTCATCTTGCAACACAACAAGACCAATACATGCATTATTATACTATAGTTCACATTTGTCATTTCCAAAATGGCAATCATATCCATCAAAATCCAATTTCGATACACTTATTAAATTTGTTTGCAAAGAAGGGACATACAAAACATCTCGAAGTAAAAGTGTGAAGCCATTCGCGAGCTCTAGGCGAAGATCTCCAACAGCTTCAACTTTTGCTTCAACTCCATTGGCAACTCTAATGGATCTTTCGCTTCTTTGCGTAGTCCTCGTCGAACGGAATTCCTTTAAACAATTACACGCATGAATAGTTGCTCCAGAATCAATTCACCATGTGGATCTAGAATAACCAACATAATGAGATTCATTTACAAATGTAATAATGTTCTCACCTTTCTTTGCCATGATCATTTTCAGGAAGTCAGGACAATCTTTCTTGTAATGTCATGTCTTCTTGCGGTGGAGACACTGATCCTTTTCAACAGTGAACTGTTGTTGCTGAGGCAGATGCTGAGGCTGTTTCCCTTTTGAGGGAGATGATTTGTGGCTCGTTTTCTTGTTATCTTTAACATAGTTAATAGAGCCACCATTAGACTCTTTGATTCTTTCTTCCTCTTACACACAATTAGTGATGAGCTTTTCAAAATTCCATTTCTCTAGACTTATGTTGAAGTTGACAATAAAGTTGTCAAAATGCTTTGGCAATGAGGCCAAAACCAGATGGACCAGAAAGTCATCTGTGATGCCCAAATCCATTGGCTTCAACTTGGAAGCCATGTTGCTCATCCTAAGAATGTGGTCTCTTACACCACCCCCATGGTACCTCTCTGTCACAAGCTGCTTTATCAGCTGTGTCGCATAAGTCTTTGAAGAACCAGTAAACTGGCTCTTTATTCTTTCGAGGTACTCAGAGACGGTGTCACACTCTGGGATTGAGCCCAATATGGTTGGCTCAATCGTGTTCTTTACCACAGCCAAACATTTCTTGTTAAGCTCAATCGTGTTCTTTACCACAGCCAAACAGAGCTTAACAAGAAATGTTTGGCTGTGGTAAAGAACACGATTGAGCCAACCATATTGGGCTCAATCCCAGAGTGTGACACCGTCTCTGAGTACCTCGAAAGAATAAAGAGCCAGTTTACTGGTTCTTCAAAGACTTATGCGACACAGCTGATAAAGCAGCTTGTGACAGAGAGGTACCATGGGGGTGGTGTAAGAGACCACATTCTTAGGATGAGCAACATGGCTTCCAAGTTGAAGCCAATGGATTTGGGCATCACAGATGACTTTCTGGTCCATCTGGTTTTGGCCTCATTGCCAAAGCATTTTGACAACTTTATTGTCAACTTCAACATAAATCTAGAGAAATGGAATTTTGGAAAGCTCATCGCTAATTGTGTGCAAGAGGAGGAAAGAATCAAAGAGTCCAATGGTGGCTCTATTAACTATGTTAAAGATAACAAGAAAAAGAGCCACAAACCATCCCCTCAAAAGGGAAACAGCCTCAGCATCTGCCTCAGCAACACCAGTTCACTGTTGAAAATGATCAGTGTCTCCACTGCAAGAAGACAGGACATTACAAGAAAGATTGTCTTGACCTCCTGAAAATGATCATGGCAAAGAAAGGTTAGAACATTATTACATTTGTAAATGAATCTCATTATGTTGGTTATTTTAGATCCACATAGTGGATTGATTCTAGAGTAACTATTCATGCGTGTAATTGTTTAAAGGGATTCCGTTCGACGAGGACTACGCAAAGAAACAAAAGATCCATTAGAGTTGCCAATGGAGTTGAAGCAAAAGTAGAAGCTGTTGGAGTCTTTGCCTAGAGCTCCCGAATGGCTTCACACTTTTACTTCGAGATGTTTTTTATTTAATAAGTGTATCGAAATTGGATTTTGATGGATATGATTGCCATTTTGGAAATGGCAAATGTGAACTATGGTATAATAATGCATGTATTGGTCTTGCTGTGTTGCAAGATGAGCTCTTGCTGTGTTGCAAGATGAGC
The DNA here is from genome assembly GCF_000147395.1 of Oryza glaberrima. Taxonomy (NCBI): domain Eukaryota; kingdom Viridiplantae; phylum Streptophyta; class Magnoliopsida; order Poales; family Poaceae; genus Oryza; species Oryza glaberrima. The sequence continues at coordinate 1,560,663 of NC_068333.1, forward strand.
TTTATTTGTTATCTTTTGCTGAGAATGTTAATGTTGTGTCCTCATTGACAGAAGGAAACAAGAAAAGAAAGAGAACTCCTGATGTCTCATCGAAATTATGGCACTGTCGTTTAGGCCATATTTCGAGGGGGAGAATTGAGACTAGTTAAGAATGACATTCTTTCTCCATTGGAGTTCTCAGATTTAGAACAATGCATAGAATGCATTAAAGGAAAATTTGTGGGTGGAGTTGGCGGCGGCAGCGAACCTCGTATCGTGTGCCGCCCCGGCCTCCACCCCTGTTTATATGGCGCGGGGTGACGGGGGCCCACCAGCCAATGGGGCTGGGCGCCCTCGATCAGGGCGCGGGTCAAGGTCCCCTTGTGCCCTTGGGCTCAAGGGGAGGGAGATCTATCTAACATCCATTTGTTATAATATCATCCTTGTTCCTTGTTCATTCTTTGACTATTGTACATGTCTTAAAAAAATTTACTTTCCTGGTTTGATTTATGTCTCTGGCTTGATTTTGCAGCAAAGCTTGCACGTGGACCACCTATCAAGTCGCTAGCTTTCCCCGACTACTGGTGGGAGATGGACTCTGTCAATGTGATTGCAATCAAGGTGGCCGAGTCTGATGTGGGTTACCCTATCAGGGTATTTGGCACTGTGCTGGCCAGGGATGAGTATGATTTCAGGTGTGTCTATCTGTTCAGGCGTGACAGGAACAATCCCCAGATCATCACCTCGCCGGTATGTTACTGATTCGTTCCTCCTCCTTGCTAGATTAATACTATTTACTGTTCAAATCCAAATGCCATTGCCTTTACAATCCGCTGTCTGATATTCTACACTATAAATGACCTGTTAATTAGGCTCACATTGTTAAGTGAAATGTAGACGGTTGCATAGTTCCATAATGGCTGGTGAAACGCCTGATACGATAGAAATCCTGTTTCCTGGACATTAAAATCCCTACTGCCAGATCTTAAACCTTGCTGTCAATATCATATATCCACCGAATCTGATTGCCGTAGTCCATTCCTGCTGTCTAAGAGGGTCAGGACAGTTACTGTTGGAACATCAATCAATCCATGACTTCCCCTTTTTTGTGAGATTTGATTTACTTAATTAGTTTCTATATCCCAAGATCCTGGTACTTTTACCTGTTATACTATTTTGTTAATCCAGTGCAACGGTAGTGCTCTGGGATCATGTACGTTTTGTACTGGAAAAAGTGGAAACAAAAGAATTTATATTGGCATGTTGCTCATTTGAACGTGGGAGTTTGAAATGCAATTCACAGGCTGTTTCATATACCTAAAATTATTATCTGTATGTATTATGTACCCAAATTTCTCTTAACATATTGTTGGCACTGTCTGAACTGTATTCGACTTATCGAGCCTGGTGTTTTTGGTGGCATTTCTGACATGATTTCCCCTAATCTATTTACAGGAGGACACACTAACTCTGACAGGACCTAATCGAGCGCTGGGTGCAACAGACAAAATGTATTTTGAGTTCAATTTGAAGATTAGAGACGATGGCGATGTCGACAAAGATTTCTGCAAAGGTGTGCGAGAACACAATGCCATCTGCTATACAAAGCAGCCGATGACTTTATCGCTAGAGAGCTGCCTGAGTACAATTGATTTTGTGTATAGTCCTGTTCAATTAGCTGTGGAAGCTTCTGTTGCAGTCAAAATTAAGGGGGTTGTATCCACGTTTTTCACTGGCAAAGTGACTGCTTGGACTACTGGAGATGATCAGAACAAAATCATCCTGTATGACAGTGAAGTGGAAGGCAGTAACAGAGTTCTTGGAGCTGATGGATCAGTTGATCTGACTCGCTGTTTCGTAGCCGTCAATTTGGATGATGAACTGGTGCTCAATGTCTGTGTTTCTGAAGGAGCTGGCTCAATCTTTGAGCTCGTTCTTGGACACGATGATGAAGAATGTGTCCGTGAGCAAGGTCCCTATGAACTGCAGGTGAATGTTGTTTGGACAGCTGCCTTGAAGCATCGACAGCGCAGAAAATTGTTTGAGCGTATCGGTGACTTCCGCGTGTTAAGGTGATATGATGTAGTATGAAGATTTATATGGGGGAAGCTGTTACATCTCAAGCAGTTCTATCTTGTTATATAGATTATAATTTTTTTTGTTCAGCTGAGTTGAACTCGTGCTTAACTGAAAATCTGCCTGCAAGACTTATTTAGTTATATGTACTGGTAGACTGGTAGTCTATAAGATTACTGATATCTAGTAGGGAGTATGGATCTGTCTGGTAGTCTATAACCTTTTCTGAACCTACCAAAGTTTATTTTGCGTTCTTGGAGAAGTGTCTTGTCTGTCATTGTTACTGGGTTGTGAGCATCGATTGAGGTAGTTTGGAGTGGTTTGAGCGCCATGTGTGCTGTACTGTTGCTATTTGTTGTTGAGAGATGCTGAGAACCTGATATATATGAAAATTGTATGTATGTATGTATGTATATGTTGATGTTTTGTAAGTTAATGCTACTACTATTGCTAGAACCAAGTAAGTTGATTCATTTTCAGACAAAGTGAGTACTCAGTTAATAACCGAACAAAACAAAATAACACCATGATGCACTGAAATAGTTCGGTCAGCTTTGGCTACATAGTAAGATGTTGAATTCGGTCGACCACCAGCAGGTGGGTTTGAACTTTGGATGGTTGAGTGCTGTTGGCATGTGTTCCAGCCACTGTTTCCGTTTTACATTTATTATAAATCATTTTGACTTTTTCTCAAGTTGAATTTTTTTGTCTGATCAAATTTATATAAAAATATAATAACAGTTTCGATCTAAAACAAAAAAATATATTAAAATATATTTAATGTTACATTTAATGAAATCAGTTTAGCGTTATAGATGGTGTTATTTTTTTCTAAAACTTGATAAAAAAACAAAAGATGCTTGAAAAGAATTTAAAGTCACTTGTAATACGAAACAGTGGGAATAAATAAGTTGGCCGGGCATGAATCGGTTTAATTAACCTAGGCAGACTTTACAGCCTCCACGACACCTCGACGGCGCTCCTTACCCGCGACGGTGGTGCGTGGTATGCCGTCACCGCCCTCGGCCTCCGGCCGCCGGTGCACACTGCCGGCGGCGAGCTCGTCAGCTGGGAATTCAACCTCCACCTCTACAAATCCACATCCGGATCACCAAGCGGCTATCTCTGAGGGAGTTTGTCAGGGAGAAGACTAGGAGAAGACTAGCTGGCGCGTATGCGCCAACGGCGCACACGTGTGCTGATGTTAACGTAACTAATTCAATTAGTTAAGGATAATGAGGGTAATTAAGGAATTTTTTTTATTTTTTTGGGAGATTTTTTACTAATAGATTGAAAATTTTTAAGTTACATTTGAAAACTTTTGACTTACGATTTAAATTTTGAAAACTTTCAACTCAAACTTTGAAAATTTCAATTCGAAATTTCAATTTGCAAGAAAAAAATTTGAAAACTTTCAACTCCAATTTGAAAACTTTCAACTCAGATTTAAAAACTTTCAACTCAGATTCGAAAACTTTCAACTCGAGATTCGAAAACTTTCGAATCAGATTTGAAAATTTTCAAGTTAAGATTTAAAAACTTTCAATTCAAAACATTTTGAAAAAAAAAACGTGTGCTAAAGATTAAAAAAAAAGTAATCAGAAAAAAACGAAAAAAAACTAAAAGAAAAAGCGAAAAAAATCGAAAAGAAAAACGAAAAAACAAAACTTAAAAAAAGAAAAAAAAAGGGTGATGGTTTTTTTTGTGGGGGGGAGGGGGGGGGGGGGGGGGGCTAGCTGGAGCGCGCGCCAATTTGCAACGCACCTCCCCGTGCTCCGGGACATCCTGCTGCCGGCGCCGGCGAGGGGGAATTGGGATAACTTCCTCTACCAATTCGATCCCAGCTATTTCCGCGACGTCACCGTGTCTCGAAACAGTATGTTGAGATGGAAATCTGGTCACGAACAGAGCCGATGGATAATAAACCGAAGAAATTCAAAGAAATCGATCGTGGATGGAAGGCTACAACATGGAGCATGCCAATGTCGGTGAATCGTTCTTCTTCGTGCTGCTGTGATGATGATTGGCAGATTGACTGTGAAATCGATGATAATTAAACACATCAGCTTAAGCGACACATGTCGTTCTATCTGAGCTGCAGCGACGACGACGACGACAACAGAGAGACAATTGAAACAATATTCAAAGAACTTCCAATTGGAAACCCCACCATAATTAAGCATGGATGAAGATGTGATTTACTTGCTTTCTATAACTAGCCCCATGAAAACGGATAGGTTGGAAGTTGTGTTTGCTGTTGATGTGAGGAAGGGCATGCTTCAAGGATTAGCAAAGCTTGATGTTCGACCGAAGAACTTGGCTATCATGGTCACCTTATGCACCAGCGAGATTTGCAGGTATCTAGCCTGAGGAATATTATTACAGGTAACTTAATTCTCTACGCTGGTAATTAACTTTATTGTGTGTTTTTATGCGTGATCAATATGTGTGATTATGAATGCCATGCTTGCCAATTAAGATCTAGGGAATTATTGTGTTGGTAATTTTCTGGTTTCAGTAGGGTCTAGAGCTTAATTCAGAAGCCATGGCTTGATGACAGTGTTATGCCACAAAAAGATTGTATCTGTCTCGAAGTACACCAATCCGTTACATTCTGTTTGCCCCCTTAATTAACAATCCTCTTTTGTTGGCTACATTATTCTTAATTAGTGAGACAGTCTGATGTGCAGATGCACAATAATGTTCTCTCATTTGAAGAAAAGAACAAATCATGTACTTTACTCGCTTGGATCCATTTTAGTTGAGTTGTATTTACTATTTATGCAAACCCAACTTTGATGGTAAAATACCTAAAATTATTATATGTACGTAGTATGTGCCCCCTCCAGTTATAAATATTTAATGCAGTTGATTTTGATCATAAAGCTTGATCATTTATCATATTTAAAAGTTTAGTGTAAAAATATGCAAAAATATCATGTTTAAAGTACCTTTAACAATAAAATAAGTCACAAAAAAATTAGTGTACTTTTTTAATAAGACAAATTATCAAATTTTGTTGTCAAAGTCAACTGCGTTATGACCAGAGGAAGTACCGGAATTTCTCTTAACATACAGTTGGCATTGTCTTAATTGTATTGGACTTGTCGAGCTTGGTGTTTTTTTGTGGGCATTTCTGACATGATTTTCCCTAATCTATTTACAGGAGGAACCATTAACTTTGACAGGACCTAATAATCGAGTACTTGGTGCACTAGACAGAATAGAGTTACATTTAAAGATTAGAGACGATGGTGGTGTTGACCAAGATTTCTGCGAGAAGCCGAGAACACAATGCATCAGCTATAATTTTTTAGGTTCATAATATAAATTTAGTGAAAGTGGCAACAAAATGTCCGGACCAGTATGTGAACAAGTAGAATCGAATGGCAAATTAATCTTCTGTAGCTGCCATAAAATTAGGAACAAAATTATGTAGCTCTGTGATGGAAAGCTTGAAGGAGTTCAGAATTCCAGTCAATTTCTAGTATACAAAAGAAAAACTAAAAAAAAGTTTAAACTCAAAGCCCACTAGTAAATACTACTAATACAACTAAGGCCCATATTGGGCCCACACGGCCCACGAACAGCAACCTAATCCTCGCGCTGGAAGAGACGAGACAGTACGCCACGCGCCGCCTGAGCCCTCGCGTCGCGACACCGCTCGCCGCGGCGGCGCTGCTCCTCTCCGGCGACCACGCGAGGAGGGAGAAGAGGAGGAAGAAGGCGAGAAGGGAGCGAGCTAGAAGAGTGGGAGAGGGGGACATCTAGGTCGTCGACGGCCTCAATGGGGTGGGGCATACCGACGCGGCCGCCGGCGACGTCGACGCCGTCGCGGGTGCAGGCGCTGTACGAGCTCTGCAAGCGCACCTTCCCGTCGCCGTCCTCCGTCGCCGCGTCCTCCTCGCCGTCGTCTCCACCTCCCGACCACGCCATCGGCGCCATCTCCTCTCTCATGGGTAGGTCACCTGACCTCCACCAACTCCTCTTCCTCCCGACCTCGGCCCAATTTTTGTTTTGTTCTTGTGTTCAGAGTTCGGACAGCCAATTGATTGCTCTTTCCTCTGCAAAATCGTTCGTATGCTGATGTATTGAGGAATTGGATGTGAGTTTTGTGTTCAGATACAATCACTCCTGTGGATGTTGGACTCAGAGATGATAATCTTGAGGATGGAAGAGGATTTGGGTTCTTTGAATCAAACTTCTTGAAGAATTCAGCAAGGGTTGCTAGATGGGCGCAACCCATAACCTACCTGCATGTCTACGAGTGTGATGCCTTCTCTGTATGTGGATGTTCAAATGTTCAATTTGGTCATCTTCTTGTAACACTTCTGTGACAGAGAATACTACTAGAAGTTAATGAATAATTGGATATCTTCTCTGCTAATCTGCAATTGCTTCGTGTTTGTTCTGTAGATTGGAATATTCTGCTTACCAACATCGGCGGTTATTCCTCTCCATGATCATCCGGGAATGATTGTGTTGAGCAAATTACTCTATGGTTCGATGCATGTCAAATCGTATGATTGGGTAGAGCCTGCTGTTCTAGCAAATGGCAAGCCAGGTTATTTTTCATACCCTGTTTCAAATATTTGTTTTTATTTATCTACTAGTATATATTGCATTGCAGAGTGATGACTTAATGAACTCGTTGTCTCTGAGAATACAAGTGTACTGAAAACATTTATTTCTTCAGATGGTTTCTACAGTACCAAGTTAATGAACAATATTGGTTGTAGCATAGTAATAGTATTGATACTACCCAACCCTATTGGTCACTAGTGTTGCACTGTTGCTCAGGCATCATTTTAGATTGCTCATTTCTATGCCTTGATGATTTTTTGGGTTCTGGTATATTAAGGATTTTTTTTTCTTTCTCCTGATGTGCAGTGAAACTTGGAAAGTTACATACGGATGATGTTCTGAATGCCCCTTGTCCAACTGCTGTTTTGTATCCCCAAAGTGGTGGGAACATGCACTGCTTCACTTCAGTAAAATCATGTGCTGTTCTTGATGTCATTGCCCCACCATACTCTGAATCTTCTGGCCGTGTTTGCACCTATTTTCACGATTATCCATTTTCTAGCTTCTGTAAGTGAAATCCCTCACTGTCATCATATTACATGTTTGTGTCAGATTCATGTTTAACTAAATCCACCATTTTGGTGGAAGCAGAATACCAGCCATCTCTGGTATTTGTTCAAAACATATATTATTAGTCACAGTGCTGTTCAGTCCTTTTCTGTCAGGAACAGCAATCACCTTGTACATTATGTTCATTTATATGAGAAGAAAATTTAATTTGTTGATATGTTGTCAAAACTCAAAAGTGTTCATATTCACTATTCTATGTCATATCTGATTTTCTCACGGATCACTCCAACTGCAGCAGCTGGACAAGCAAAAGTAGTCCATGGGCCAGATAATTATGCTTGGCTTGAGGCCTTAAACGTACCGGTGAATATTAATATGCGCCCTGGCACGTACACTGGCCCAACTATACAGGTATGGCCTAATTTCTACATATTGTTGATGTTGTCTTCTGTAGCAACCAAAACGTGCTTGGGAGTTGAGAGTTGAGACTGTTTCTGATGGAAGTAATATTTGTCTTTTTTTCTAGGAACATCTGCCATAATCAATAAAAATGGATAGGACAGGAGCATCAAACTATGTCCAAGTGCAATCTCACAAATACAGTTCTTGTCATGTAGTGATGTAAATGTAACATGTTCATCTTTACATTTTGATTTATGTTGGAACTTCCTTCATAGAAAAGGTGTGGCTATAGTGGTGACATAGTCAAAACAGTTTGTACTAGCTACTCCGTATCATAGTTACCAACCTGCATTCTAAATTGCTTCTGGAGAGATTGTAAATGTATTTATGTTAATGTCTACATTTTTCTCTGTTTCGATGCCTTCAGAATTCAGAGAGGCTGGTTGCCATGGTGTCGATATGGTCTGATATTCAAATATTCAACAAACCTTGTTAAGATGGCAGTTGAGCTTCACTCACAATCTGTGGATTATGGTGCTCCATTTTGTACATGTTCTTTTCGTATTTTTATTGGGATCACAAAGCGAACTCAATGCAATTTAAGAACGAGTGAAAGTGCGAAACTGACAAGCTGGGAGCTCGAAAGTCCATTCTGGGTTCTGGCGATAGTGTTGGGCTTGGGTAGGAACTCATCATGGGCCATCTATAACTATTCGGGCCCAATATGTATGGGCTGGACATGAACTATAATCTGTTTTGGCCCAATATATATGGGCCGTATATGAGCCACATTACCATTCCAGACGGCGCAGGCGCGTTCAGGCCCATAGATTTGGGCTCAGCACGCAGGACCTGGCCTTCTTGGGCTTCTTGCGGGAAGTTCAAATTTTTGCACCACATTGGCGCGGGCACGTGAAAGCTACTTGAATTGGGACCGTCCACGCACGATCTGACGGCCATCATTGCATGGCGTCTTCAGCTGATGGCAAGACACGCTCAGGCTGGTCTCAGATATACTAGATACTAGTACTAGATTAGCAGCTACTAGTAGCTAATTTTTGTTAAAAGAAAAAAAGGGGGAAAAAAGAGGCAAAACGTGGTAACATGGATTGAGCAGTAAATTTGCAAGACCATGAAGCACCCATTTCCATTACCAGAAATGAGAAGTTCTACAGTTCTTAAACCTCCAAAACAAGAGCCAAGAACATCCACAGTTCACACTGCCAGCACCTGAAGACCCTACAAACTAAAACGAGCTACTAACCTCCACTACATGTGTGAAGCAAACCAGGGCCAAATAACAGGAGCTAGCAACTCAAGCCATCATCAACAAAACCCACCACCCAACTGACAACAGCAAGCACGCAGAAAAAACACACTCAGATTCTGGAGACGCTGAGCCACGAAAATATAAAGCCTGAGGAAATAAAGTGTAATACTTCCTCCGTTTCACAATGTAAGTCATTCTAGCATTTCTCACATTCATATTGATGTTAATGAATCTAGACATATATACCGTTTCACAATTTAAGTAATTCTAGCATTTCCCACATTTATATTGATGTTAATCAACCTCCTATAGGTCAAACCGAAGGAACGGCGCACACGGCCGGTCCGACCGGGCCTGACGGCCGGTCAGACCGCGACGCAGCCGTCGGTCCGACCGGCCAGACGGCCAGTCAGACCGGGTATTACCCCGGCGGTCAGACCGGGACTCAGGCCGGTCTGACCGCGCCTCTGGACGCCGGTCAGACCGGGCATTGGGCCGGTCAGACCGGCGCAATTATACCAATACAGGGGATAGATCCAATGACTAATGCTAGTTATTTGTATCATCTTAGAACATCTGATCCTCCTGTATCTACTACTACAAGCAATCCCCAAGTTCCCCCACATGTTCCTAATGCCTATAATGATGTTGCTAGGGGATATCCTCCCGATACTAGACAAGGCCAATATAATCATATTGCGCCACAAACACAATCTATTAGGCCACCAAATCTACCGCCAAATCAACAAGGGCCTAATAATATGGAGGATATAATTAGTGATATTATGAGGAATAGATTCAGGATCGAAACTAGGAATCGTGCTAGAACTTACAAAAAGCCGTATCCTGATTATTATGACATTATCCCATATCCTCGTGGTTATAAAATTCCTGAATTTACCAAGTTTAGTGGTGAGGATAGTAGGACCACATGGGAGCATGTAGATCAATTTTTAGCGCAATGTGGTGAGGCTAATTGGGATACATGTAAATTACGCTTGTTTTCTTTATCTTTATCCGGTACTGCTTTTACATGGTTTACTTCTTTACCGGCAAATTCTATTTCTACTGGGCTCAATTAGAACAAAAATTTCATGATTATTTTCACACTAATGAAACTGAGCTTAAGTTGTCTGATTTAACATCGGTTAGGCATAAATGCAATGAATCTGTTGCTGATTATATCAAGAGATTTATGGATGTTAAAAACCGATGTTTTAATTTGAAGATAACTGACAAAGATTTGGCTGACATTGCATATGATGGATTACTTGATTCTATTAAAGAGAAATTGAATGGCCAGATATTTCTTGATGTTGATCATGTGTTGCATGAAGTTCTGGCTCAGGAAAGCCGAGTGGATGATGATAGCTTACATGCTAGTTTAGATGAAAGTGCAATATCATGTATAGCCGAACCAAGCGATGTTTCGGATTGTGTTAATGATTTGTGCAATGATACCATAACGATTATAGCCGAACCAAATGTTGGTTCGGATTATCTTGCTAGCTTGGGTAATGATGCAACAACCATTATAGCCGAACCAAGCAACGGTTCGGAGTGTGTTACTAGTTTAGACAATGATGGAATAGCCGAACCAAGTGATGATTCGGATTGTGTTGCTAGCTTAGAGAATAATGCCATTGAAGATATAGCCGAACTAAATAACGGTTCGGATTGTATCACAAGCGAAAGTGAAATAGCATTGTCACCTAAGACCGAGTCACAAATCGGTCGTGTGGATGTTGGAAAAGATGATGACAATGTCTTGCGGGTTAGTAGTGAAATAGAATCCAAAGTAGCCATGCATACATATCAAAGGCCGTATCTTGAACACGTAGATTCGGTCCCATACCCGCAAGGATTTGAGGTGCCCAACTTCACGAAATTCACAGGTGAGAATGCTATGACTACAATAGAGCATATCGGCCGCTTTATTGATCAATGTGGTAAGGCCGGTAGTGATGATTTGCTTAAGTTGAAGTTGTTTCCCCTTTCTTTGTCAAACTTTGCATCTACATGGTATAGTTTGCTTGCTCCTAGTTCAATTTCTACATGGTCACAAATGGAGCATGAGTTTCATGGTTATTTCAAAGATGCAAGCTTGATGGAGCAAAGACCGATTAATACTTCATCGGTCACTTTTGAAACTATTTCAGTTACACCTATGCCTAAGACCGGAATTGTTAGTAATTCTCTCCCTATTAATCCTATTGATGTTGATAAAATGAAAGGGAAAAATGTTATTGTTAAGGATCCTCGGCCCAAGACACTTAGGATCAATAATGCGAAGGCCGAAGATCATAAAGTTGCAAAGGATGAGTCATCTAGTATCCAAAGGACCAAAAAGCCGAAGCTCACTTTTGAGATGCTTATGGCTAAATACAAGAAAGGATTAGCCGGTCAACGATTTGACAACCAAACTAGTAATTCGAAAAGACCAAGATCATCTCGTAGGAAGAGATTTGGTCAAACATCAAAGCAATCGGAGTCATCAACCATACCAACTTCATATAAACCTCCGGTTGTGATGCCATGGTATCCATATCCAATGTCACTATATGGTTATCCTTTTATGTATTACATGCCATGGATGCCTCAATTCTCTACGCCGTTTCATTAAGGATGGGAGGAATCACCTAGGGCAGTACCAAGTCATTCTAACTCAAGACAAGACCGTTTCCCACAAAAGAATCGGTCCGGTGGATCAAAGGTGAAAAAGGCGAAGAAGGTGTGGGTGAGGAAGGAAGCCAAAGCTCCGGAGGTCGTTGCTATCAAAGAGGAGTCTCAAGATGTTCATGTACCTACTGGAGATGCGGTGGAAATCACGCAAGCAAAGGAGATCAAAGCCGACGCCGTGACTGTCAACATTGGTGGTCTAACCGAGACAGCTGGTCGGTCTAACCGCCAGACTACGGCCGGTCTGACCGACCCTCCTGGCCGGTTTGACCGACGGCTTGTGGCCGGTCTGACCAGACCTTGAGGCCGGTCTGACCGAGGGGCATTAGAGAAGAGTGAGAAAATTGAGAGCAACACAGGAGCTTCCACTTCGACCAAAAATATGAAGAATCATCATTTGGCTCCTGGAAAACAACCACAGCCGAAGTGGATACCTTCCGGCTTATCTCGCTCTCAAAATAGGAGGCTTCAGCGTCTTCGGGCCATGGGTAAAAAAGAAAAGGAGGCCAAAGATGTGGAGAACAAAACATGTAACAATTTAGATCCTCGAACGACACCTAGGCAAGTGTGGAGACGCAAAGAGGTAAAAGTTAAGAGACCGGTGATTTCCCATAGTAGAGATAAATCCAATTTGATGAGAGAAGAATCATCGGTCATTAGAGATAAGTCTCCTTCGCATGATGCTATGGATGTTGGTGCGGTGTTCGTCTTGCCTTCGAAATCGTGCAGTCGAGAAAGCCGATTTTGCTTGGGGGGCAAGACATTAATATGCTCGTGAAGAAATCAAGAGAAGATGAACGGCGATGGATACAACATCACATCTTTGAGCCGCCGTTCGTTGGATGCTAAGGCAAGGTATGGGTTTATTGTGTTTACCATTATATGCCTATGCCATGTTAAAACATTGCTTGTGTCAGGGTTACGGGTTAGGTATACCCATTACCCTTCGATATGCGCCACATATCGACATGGCATACCCGCGCATACACGGACATTATCTGCATATACTAAGGAAATCTTCCACAGTGTTTAAGTCCTACTCGGACAAGACAGGGTCGTCAATATATCGTGTAGGGTCCGATGTCTCCGAGTTCGACTTGGAGACCACCTGATTTGCGATATAAAAGGGACCCCCTAGAAGGACCTAAAGGATGGAATCTGATAGCCAACACAACCCCCACAGCCTACGAAGTCGGAGCCTGCAGGAGCCAAATCGCCGGGGATCTAGTCGAATCAACTTGATTACGATCTCGCCGGCTTCATCGAGTTCCATTGTTCCCTTTGTAACATGTGGTTTTCCATCATATAATCCCATATCAACTGGATTAGGGCTATTACCTATCAAGGGGCCTGAACTAGTATAATTTTTGTCTTTTATTGCTTGATATCGTACTACGTAGATCCTTGTACCAACGTACCCCAATACCCTCTATATCCGGTCTACGGGTATCACCCGTCGACAGTGGCGCGCCAGGTAGGGGGGCTTGGTGCTCAAGGTTTTACTACTATGTCATCCAGCTTCGTCGACAACAGCGTCAACACCAACCTCAACCACGGGTTTCCTGCTTCAACAACGTTGGTGTGGACTCAAGCCGGCGAAATCGTCTTTCCGATGTATACCACGATGCCGATCTCAGCCGGTCCATCAATGACCGGAAACGAGAACGCAGTGGCTGCAACCCAAGGCGACTCCATGTCGAAGGACCCTCCCGCCGAAGCGGGGAACGGAACATCGACAACACCCGAGCTCGAGAAGGATTCTAATGCGGCCGAACCTTGTCTTTCCGACAAGAACCACGAGCCGACGAGAACAGCTTCCGAAGCGAAAACCAGGAAACATACTTTGCAAGCCTGCTGGGTCTTCCTCAACGCCCACGCCGAAATTCGCGCCTGCAGAGAGCGTGGAATTCAACGCGTTTCTCCAACTCGTGATGTCTATTGTCCTATTCACAAGACAAAGAATCACGACCTCTCAAGCTGCAAGGTTTTTCTCAGCGCCGTAAAGATGTCATCTCCTAAGGTCCAGCCGTCAAGCGTATCCCTTAGAGAGAAAGACAAGAGACAGTGAACGACGCTGACCTCAGATCGATTCGTTGGTGCGATCGACATCGACTCCCACAAACCATCAGTTCTGCATCTACTCAAGGACTATGGCTCGTCATGAACGAGTACACCACGCGAGGTATTGGCTATCGACGGGATCAGCACGTCAGCATGCGCTAATGCCGAGGCGAAGAATAAAGTGGTTACACCGGCTCAGCACATCAGTACCCTTAACACAATACTAAGGGAGGCTCCTTACGATCCCGTTATGAACGACGATCTTGCGCGGTGGCAGGAACGGCTACGAGAATCAGTAACCAACCTCAGCCACGCGTTCGAAGGGGCTGCTGCTGATGCACACCCGGAACAGCCACCAATTGGCGGTGTCGATGGCGAAAACCCCGAACAGCGGGAGTCGCCCTACCGAGCAACCCCTTCACCCCGCGGCACCGGCGACCTCCGCGATCACTTGAACGGCCGTCGAGAAGCACGTCGCACACAGGGCAACGGGAGCCGCTGTCGACATCACATCGCTTCACGGCATCACGATAATGAAGAACGAGGAGGCCGCTCGAACGAAGACCGAGACCATGATGATCGTGACAATCGTGAGCGGCGGGCGCTGGGCAATACTAGTCGAGGACGCCGCCATAATGGCAAAGACGACAGAGATCGGCCCCGGGACAACGACGGAGGGCGACGACGGGATTCTCGAGAACCCGGCCGACGTCCTCGTAATCCTACACCAGAACCAAGCGATTCTTCGTCATCGTCATCCTCTTCTTCATCCTCATCGTCAGATAGACATCCACGAAGGACACACGATCGCCGACAACCCACCGCCCCCAGCGCTGGGTGTAGAGCTTTCGGTCGTTCCCCGCGTGATGTCCGATGGCCTGAGAGATTCCGACCCGGAACAATAGAGAAGTACGATGGGAGTACTGACCCAGAAGAATTTTTTCAAGTCTACTCCACAGTACTTTACGCTGCCGGAGCAGATGACAACGCATTGGCAAATTATTTGCCGACTGCGTTAAAAGGCTCTGCACGTTCATGGCTGATGCATCTACCGCCCTACTCGATTTCTTCATGGGCAGACCTGTGGCAGCAATTCGTCGCCAACTTCCAAGGAACTTACAAGCGCCATGCGATCGAAGACGACCTACATGCGTTGACACAGAACTCGGGTGAATCCTTGAGGGAATATGTTCGGCGCTTCAACGAGTGCAGAAATACAATCCCCGAGATCACCGACGCTTCTGTAATTCGCGCCTTCAAGTCTGGCGTCAGAGATCGCTATACTACCCAGAAGTTAGCGACAAGACGCATCACAACTACTCGGAGATTATTCGAGATTGTTGAGCGATGCGCCCACGTGGACGATGCGCTGAGGCGCAAGAACGATAAGCCGAAGACCGGGGGCGAGAAGAAAACAGCCACGGACGCACCTGAGTCAAGCAAGAAGAAAAACCGCAAGTGTGCGAAAAGGAAGGCTCAAGCGGAAGTTCTCGCAGCAGAATACGCTAACCCATCCAAGCGCCCAGACCCACAGGGTAGCGACGCAAGGAAAGCATGGTGCCCCATACACAAGACGGACAAACATTCTTTAGAAGATTGCCTCGTTTTCAAAAAGTCGCTCGAGAAGCACATGGCATTGGAAAAAGGCAAGCGAGTACGCGTGGTCGAGAAGGACGCGGAGGCAGCTGCTCAGGAATTGGACTCAGCATATCCAGACTCTGACCTCCACGTTTCACACATCTTCGGAGGCTCCACATCGTACTCTTCAAAGCGAGAATACAAGAAAGTGGAACGTGAAGTCTGTTCGACATGGTAGGGGGCTGCACCTAGATGAAGTGGTCTGAACAGAAGATAGAATTTTCGGAAGAAGACCATCCCAAGACTGCCGTTATCCCAGGACGCTATCCGATCGTGGTCGAGCCCACTATTCGGAACATCAAGGTCGCGCGGGTTCTCATTGACGGTGGCAGCTCAATCAACCTTCTCTTCGCTAGCACTTTGGATGCGATGGGGATCCCACGAAGCGAGTTGACGCCTACCGATCAACCCTTCCATGGAATTACTCCCCAGTCCTCGTCCAAACCATTGGGCAAAATTACGTTGCCTGTGACTTTCGGCCAAGCAAACAACTTCCGAACGGAGCAGATCACCTTTGATGTCGCTGAATTCGATACAGCGTATAACACCATCATCGGGAGAACTGCACTTGCGAAGTTCATGGCCGCATCTCACTACGCGTATCAAGTGCTCAAGATGCCGGGACCGAAGGGAATAATCACCATTCAAGGGAACACAAAGCTGGCGGTACAATGCGACAAGCGGAGCCTCGATATGGTCGAGTAAACGCCCAACCCACCCGCCACAACTGAGCCTCTCAAGAAAGTGAGCAAGACAAATAAGACGCCGAAACCAGACGGCGCGATCAAGATCGTTCCACTCTCCAGTGCCAACCCCGACAAGACCGTCAAGATCGAGGCATCACTAAGCGAGGAATAGGAAATCGCGCTCATCACCTTCCTCCGCGACAATGCTGACGTGTTCGCTTGGCAGCTGTCCGACATGCCGGGGGTCCCTAGGGAGGTGATTGAGCACAAACTCATGGTGCGACCCGATGCCAAGCCAGTAAAGCAAAAACTGCGGAGATTTGCACCAGACCGAAAACAAGCCATACGAGAAGAGCTCGACAAACTTCTCAAAGCTGGCTTTATCAGAGAAGTTCTTCATCCAGAGTGGCTAGCCAATCCAGTCATGGTGCGGAAGGCCAACGGGAAATGGAGGATGTGCGTCGATTTCACCGACCTCAACAAGGCGTGTCCCAAGGATCACTTCCCTCTTCCTTGAATAGATCAACTGGTGGACTCGACAGCCGACTGTGAGCTGTTGAGCTTCCTCGACGCTTACTCCGGCTATCACCAAATTAGCATGGCGAAAGAGGACGAAGAGAAGACAGCATTCATCACGCCGTTCGGGGTATTTTGCTACGTTAAGATGCCTTTCGGACTGATAATAGTAGGGAATACTTTCCAGCGCACGGTCCAGGGCGCACTTAGCGACCAGCTCGGCAACAATGTCGAGGCATACGTCGACGACATTGTTGTCAAGACCAAGACAAGCGACTCATTGATTGACGATCTGCAGGAGACGTTCGACAACCTACGACGATATCGCCTCATGCTTAATCCAGAGAAGTGCACGTTCGGAGTACCGTCGGGCAAGCTGCTCGGTTTTCTCGTCTCTGGCAGAGGAATAGAAGCAAATCCCGAGAAGATCAAAGCAATCGAGAACATGAAGTCGCCCACAAGACTTAAGGAAGTACAAAAGCTAACCGGATGCATGGCAGCACTAAGCAGGTTCGTCGCTAGGATGGGAGAACGAGGACAACCCTTCTTCGCTCTGCTGAAGAAGAAAGACAAATTTGTATGGACACAGGAAGCCGAAGAGGCATTCGTTGCACTCAAGCGCTACCTAACAAACCCCCCTGTACTTGTTGCTCCCCAACCTAATGAAGAATAATTTCTTTATATTGCCACCACGCCATATTCCGTTAGCACCGTCATTGTTGTCGAGAGAGAGAAAATACAACGACCAGTCTACTACGTCAGCGAAGCTCTCCATGACGCAAAGACAAGATATCCGCAGATTCAAAAGCTGCTCTATGCAGTAATCATGACATCAAGAAAGCTACGCCACTACTTTCAAGCCCACAGAGTCACAGTTGTTTCCTCCTTCCCTCTCGGTGAAGTCGTGAGAAACAAAGACGTTGTCGGCTACATTGCGAAATGGGTAGTCAAGCTAAGCCAGTTTGATGTCCACTTTGTACCATGAACAGCCATCAAGTCCCAGATACTCGCCGATTTCGTAGCTGATTGGACTATGCCCGACAACAAATCAGACAACCAAATCGACAATGAAACGTGGACAATGGCGTTCGATGGTGCACTCAACAGGCAAGGAGTAGGGGCAGGATTCATCTTGACATCTCCTTCTGGAGATCAATTCAAGCACGCAATCCACCTCACCTTCAGGGCAACCAACAACACGGCCGAGTACGAAGGACTACTCGCCGGGATAAGAGCTGCAGCCGCACTTGAGGTCAAACGACTGATCGTGAAAGGGGACTCCGAACTAGTCGCGAACCAGGTGCACAAAGATTATAAATGCTCCAACCCCGAGTTATCCAAGTATCTCGCAGAAGTCAGGAAGCTGGAGAAAAGGTTCGATGGGATCAAGGTCCGACACGTATACCGCAAAGAAAACGTCGAGCCAGACGAGCTAGCACGACGCGCGTCCAGACGAGAACCACTCGAACCCGGCACTTTTCTGGACATCCTGGCAAAGCCATCGGTAAAAGAGGTCATCGGCGAAGTTAACCCAGACACCCCCGACATCAGCTCGGAGGCCACAGAGGCAGAACGCGCCGTTGCCGATATCGAAACCACAGACGACTGGCGCACCCCACTGATCAAATTCATTAACAGCGACGAGTTGCCCGAGGACGACGCAGAGGCCGAGAAAATAATCCGTAAAGCAAAAATCTATTGCACGATCGGCAACGATCTATACAAGAAAGCGCCAAACGGGGTACTTCTCAAATGAGTTTCGCCCGACGACGGCAGACACCTCCTCCTCGATATACACAAAGGCATCTGTGGGTCACACGCCGTCGGTCGGACATTGGTCGGGAAAGCTTTTCGACAAGGATTCTTTTGGCCAACCGCCCTCAAAGATGCATGCGACATGGTCCAGCGGTGCGAAGCCTGTCAATTTCACAACAAGCACACAAAGCTACCCGCGCAAGCGCTCCAGACTATCCCTCTCACTTGGCCGTTCTCGTGCTGGGGGCTAGATATACTCGGGCCTTTCCCACGAGGACAGGGCGGCTACAGGTTCCTATTCGTGGCGATCGACAAATTCACAAAATGGATCGAGGCGATGCCCACGGGAGAAATCAAGGCCGACAACGCCATCAAATTTATCAAAGGGATATTTTGCAGATACGGACTACCACATCGCATCATCACTGACAACGGCTCCCAGTACATCAGCGCCGATTTCCAAGATTACTGCATCGGGCTGGGAGTCAAGATATGCTTCGCTTCAGTCTCTCATCCTCAAAGCAATGGGCAAGTCGAGAGGGCAAACGGCATAGTGCTACAAGGGATCAAGACCCGTGTCTACGACAGGCTCATGTCACACGACAAGAAATGGGTCGAAGAACTCCCATCAGTACTATGGGCCGTACGCACCACACCGACAACGTCTAACAAGGAAACACCCTTCTTCCTCGTGTACGGCTCTGAGGTCATGCTCCCCAGCGAGCTATGACATCAAAGTACACGAGTACAGAAGTACTCCGATGAGGATCAGGAGGAACAGCGAAACGACGATGTGAATCTACTCGAGGAACATCGCGAACGAGTTGCCGTCCGAGCAGCCGGTTACCAACAGGCCCTCCGCCGTTATCACGAGAAGCGCATCTGAGCACGCATACTTTCGATCGGCGACTATGTCCTCCGATGGGTTCAAAGCCAAGCAGGGCGAAACAAGCTCTCACCCAAATGGGAAGGACCTTACACGATCACGCAAGTCTTGCGGCCAGGCGCATTCAAGATAGCAGATGGCGACGGCCGCGAGTTGGCAAATTCTTGGAACATTGACCAACTACGTAAATTCTATGTATAGGTCAATATCATCCATACCTGTAAGACACCTTACAGTATCAATAAAGCCTATGTTCGGGCACATATTACAATTACAGTGTTCCTGCCTGATGATCCCTTACCCAGATGATACCTAGCGTTGAAACCTATCCTTATGTCCCTTTACGCTGTCCTGACAAGGCCTCCGAGGAACCTAAGGGATCTTCGGCTGGGGACGCCCAGAGCCGATAAGGCCTTGTCAGATCCTGTAGAGACGAAAGACCATGTAAGACCTGGTCGTGTAAGAGTTCTCGCCGTGCGTATTAACCAAGCCGTGTAATCGGAAAATTAACTTTCCAACTTCACGACTGGGGGCTAGGATCAGTACTTTCTCAACCAAGGCAGATCAAAGGTCCAAGAGCCTTGTCCCCCGAGAAGAATCCTCCGACGACAAGGCTGGGGGCTAGGGAGAGTGTACGACTCAAACGACTGACCAAAGTCGTGAACTGAGGAAACACTCTTACACACTATATCCAGAGTAAGAAAGATTCACCAAGATAGATTTCTTCCCTACTTCGCAAAATACTTCTTACAATTATATACAAATCCAGAACTTTATTACATTCTTTCCCTAAGATATCTGTTGCAGGGTACGAATACTACCAAGAAGGCCAACGCCAGTCCATAGATTGGAAAACCTTCTCCGCTAACGGTGCCATCGACTTCGCCAGGTGGTCTATCTCCGCAGGAGTCCTCCGAGAACGAGTGAATCCTTCATGGAGAAACTCGAGGTGCAGTTGCGGACGAAGATCTCGTACACAAGCCAATACATGGCCTCCTGCATATCGGCTCGATCGGCGGCATTCCTGTTTCAGAGCCTCGTCAATCCGCTTGCCGACGCCCTCAAGCTGAGTACAAGCCCCATTCAACCACGAGATATATCCGGCTGCTGACTCCTCGGGATCCCCGCGGGGTACTCGGAGCTCTTTACAAACTTGGGCCATGGACGTGTAGCAACTCTTCAGGTATGAGTTGAACCACACCTCACGACCTCAAAGTGTTTCCACGGCCTGCTCCTTCTTTACTTCCAACATGGATCTCTCGAGTTCCGCCACTTCAAATTTCGTCTTCCAATATTGGATACGACGATCTCGGTCAGCAAGTGCGTTCTCGAGGTCTGTTCGACATGGAAACGACTACGTCAGGCTGCTCTTCTCTCTCGAGAACACGGCTGATCAAGTCGGAGAAGCGAAAAGGATGAAAAGGCCACCAACCTAAGGAAGTCGTCGCCGTCCCCACTCTCCCGGGTACAATGTCATTCACATCGTCCAGCAACGCGTGTCCCTCAGACGCAAGAATCGAAGGGATCACTGGCGACTCAGGTTGCCCGCGCTGCTGGACACCCTCGTCATCAGCATCTCTACAAAGGACAAAAATTCCCGAGGTCAACATACAAGGGCAAACTAGAATGATAATTGCACATATTCTGAGGCAGTCCAATTTCAAGTTTTACACAGCATGTCTTGGAAGTACAAGACGACCTACTCTTCAAATAGGGGGAGAACAGATTCCCCCAGATCACCGACTTCTTCCATCACCTCCTTACGCGTGGTACTAGCCGCCCCCTGATCCAAGATCTCACGCAGATCGAGTTCAGGACGTGATAGCTTTACGCACGCAAGGACATGACACGCCCCAGTGTAGATCCCGTTCGATGTCTCCTCTGCGACCCTGGCCGCATGCTTGGAGGGGATCTCCGTCATCGCCGTCGACAGTACCGCAAGGGAGGAGGTCAGCAAAAATTCGTCAGGATTCACCGGGATGGTAGACTTGATGCCGCACTCCCCGGCAAGCTGGTGCAGGCCAGTGTAGGTGACCCGCAACGAGCCCCGAATTTCCGACAGGTTGTGCCCGAGTTCCGACATGCGGTTCTCGAGCCCCTGCCGTTGTCGCTCGTTGCGGGCCACCAGTTCCCTCATCTTCGTGAGGTCTTCATGAGCTTCCGCCAACTCGCGCACCAACCGGTCAGCACGCGCGTTCGCCAACGCCGCTTCTGACCTTGCCTCTGCAACCTCGCGGCCAATGCCGCGGGCACCAGCTTTGAGGAGGCGCCCCATTTCGACTTGGAGCTCCTCCCAGGCGAGGATAACAGCGGGCGGACCACGACCTGCCGCTGGATCGCTGACTGGGCCACTAGGCGTTACCTCCCGGCTCCCAGCTGCGAGTATGACATCCGTCGAGGCCGCGGTAGGCGAGGCGCTGGAAGCCCCTCCTGACTTGCTCTGCGTGGCCTTTGCCCGCGCTTCCCTATGGGACGACCACGGATCAGACAACGCTTGAATAGAATCATGGGAACTTAAAAACCCAACTACTTACTTCACGTCGATCGTCACAAGACGTTGTCGTCGCGGAGGCGGGGGGATGCGTCCAAAGCCTGAAAGACAACCAACGCGAAGTAAGGCAAAATCCCTCTGGCTGCACGATCTGGCGATAGGATAACTTACTGAGGGGGTCGGCGCTTTGCGACGAAGTCCGCTTACAGAGGAGAACTTCCTCCCCTTTGTCGGAGCATTGCCACCACTAGTAGTGGCCGCAGCAGCATCAGACGCCTCCTTGACAACCTTCTCTTTTAGAGACCCGCCACCTGATGGTCGCGAGCGGCCCGATGATGTCAGTTAGAGGAAGAGCCTACGCTTAATCAAGTCATAAGATGATCTCAAGAGGGAAGGCGGGATGTCCATCGAGTATACTTACGTTAATAGCGGCATCACGCTCTGTCGCCCCCTTTTCACAAAGGGGCACGGGGACGTCACTCGCCGTTGTCGGTCCACTGATCATCAACTGCCCGACTCGACGCTCCACGGCCCTACTGCTCAAACCTGTGAATCGAGGACCAAGTTTCGATAAATCAAGAGGAATGCGAACGTGAGTATGTCAAGATAAATGCGAGAAAGATACCCCGAGGAGAAACCCGGGTCGCGTCCTCAGGCCCGGAATAGTTAAAGGCTGGATGGGCCCGAGCCTGGAGCGGCTGGATCCGCTTACCAACGAAGTCCGCAACGACTTCATACCCCGACAAGCCCCGTACTCGGAGATCATCGATGAAGTCGATAAACGACTGAAGAGAGGGGTCAAAGGAGGCTTGGCGGTCCAAGACGAAATCTTGCCCGGTTGTTCTGTGGGAACGATGAAGACAGGGTTCGAATCTTTGACCTCAAGATAAAACCTTCTATTCCTCCATTTGCTGCGAGAAGAAGGGCACTGGAACGGGATATAACGCGACTTCAGGCCATCTCGAAGTCGGAACCCAACGCAGCCAGATACCCTGTTGGACTCCATCCAACGCAGTTCGTAGTAGAAGCGAAAAAGATCAAGAAAAGGCTCTACCCCAATGTAAGCCTCGCAAAGATGAGCAAAGATGCTAAGAAAGGCGATAGAATTGGGGTTCAAATGAAGAAGAGAAAGACCATAGAAGTTCAAAACCAGGAGGAGAAATTCGGAAGGCGGAGGGAGAAAACCGCAGAGAACATAGTCTTCGATCGCAACCATGCGACCTAAGACGGGCTGGGGATTAGTACCTCCTGCTTCCCTCTCCATGGCTCCATGACCAGGAAGGGCGCCGTCTTCCTGAAGCTCCTTCAGTGATGCGCTAGTGGAAGATGACTTGCCGAGGTCCATCGCTGATCGAAGATCGCCGGTGAAAGGACCTAAGTTGCTGAACTAGGGTTTTTGCGGGAGCGGAGAAGACGAGAGGCGCTTGGGGGCTGGAGAATTTTTCCACAACAGGCGGACTTCAAATGAATCCCCAAAACTCCCTTAAATACACGCACTTCCGACGGTGCGAATTCCAAGGAAAGGAGAGAGATGGCCGCCGGAAATTTCTGGGTCCGTTACGCGCGGCGGTTTTTCAGACTTCAGTTTAAACTCACTCGTGACCGTTGGGCTTCACACGGTGTTCTCGATCATGTCCTATCTCTACGGTTCCCACACCGAGAACGACATCAGCCTCGACATCAGAAGTCGCTATTGGTCGCACGGGTTCATTTAAGCAGAAGTCGGGGGCTACTGTCAGGGTTACGGGTTAGGTATACCCTTAGCCTTTGATATGCGCCACATATCGACATGGCATACCCGCGCATATACGGACATTATCTGCATATACTAAGGAAATCTTCCACAGTGTTTAAGTCCTACTCGGACAAGACAGGGTCGTCAATATATCGTGTAGGGTCCGATGTCTCCGAGTTCGACTTGGAGACCACCTGATTTGCGATATAAAAGGGACCCCCTGGGAGGACCTAAAGGATGGAATCTGATAGCCAACACAACCCCCACAGCCTACGAAGTCGGAGCCTGCAGGAGCCAAATCGCCGGGGATCTAGTCGAATCAACTTGATTACGATATCGCCGGCTTCATCGAGTTCCATTGTTCCCTTTGTAACCTGTGGTTTTCCATCATATAATCCTATATCAACTGGATTAGGGCTATTACCTATCAAGGGGCCTGAACTAGTATAATTTTTGTCTTTTATTGCTTGATGTCGTACTACGTAGATCCTTGTACCAACGTACCCCAATACCCTCTATATCCGGTCTACGGGTATCACCCGTCAAATTTATCCTTCGTCATCAAAGGGGCATCGGTTCATGCTAGATGTAATGGAATACTTCACTAAGTAGGCCGAAGCCGTGCCGCTCGAGAATATTACTTACATGGAGGTAATTGACTTTATTTTTGAAGCATATTGTTCATAGATTCGGTATTCCTTAAACTTTGATCAAGGAGCTTCTTTTATGTCTAAGAAGGTGAGAAGTTTTGCCAAAATTTTATGATATTAAGTTGTTGAGTTCTTCTCTCTACTATGCTCGGGCTGATGGATAAGCCGAGTCGAGTAATAAAACATTGTTGAAATTGCCGTTTTGCCAGTTGAGGTAAATCTTGGCTTTCTTCGGTATTTTAAGCAAGACGACTTGTCGGTTGAAGATTACAAGACCTTGATGGGAAGCAATTTTGAAGAAGTCATCGACAAGCGTTTGAAGACTTTGAAGGAGATGAAGACACTTTAAGACGGTGTTTTCAGAGAGCAATTAATGGGAAATACTTGAAGAAATACTTCCCGAGCATTTGGTAAGATGCTTAGGAAGTCCTATGGTCGGTAATTGGATTATCGCCCTAAGACAACATGTTCTATGCTTTTAGATTCACGATGTTCATCAAAAAGGCAGGGGGGCATGTGTTTACACCCAAATTTGGCACCTATGGACGAAATAGAGGAAAATTGCCAAAGTTTGGAGAGTGCCGGGTTTCCTTCACAGGGCCGGTCAGACCGTAGGTATATGGGCGGTCTGACCAGCTAGTAGGGCCGGTCTGACCGCAGGTATGTGGGCGGTCAGACCGGCAGGGTTCGAGTCCGAGTCTGTTTTCATCGGGTCTCGGGTTTCCTTGCTCGGGAAGGCATGTTTCGTGTTTCCTTTGGTTTCTATCCCGAGTTGGACGTAGAGAAGGGCCTGTAGAGGGCAAGACCAACCCCTATTTAAGGGACAAGGCCGGTTCATTGTTAAACCCCCGAATACAATCTACTTGAATCGTTCTTTTACTATGTTTTCTATTTTACCCTAGTTTTAGTCCATCTTTGTCGGTTTGCGCCGTAAACCGTCCGCCGCCGCTGCGAGAGTGCGACACCTTTTCGTAGGTTTGTCCTGAAAACCTTCCGTTTTGCCCACGAGACGGGTAGTTATCCTCATATCGATCTAAATCGGCCTAGAGGCTGATTTTGATCTCTAAATCGGCTCCGCTAGCCGGTTTAGCTTTTCTTTTTGCAAAACCCATCTTGATTTGGCCCTTTGGTTAGATCGAGGTGGTTGGCGACTCCATATTACCGCAAGGCGTTTAGGTGTTGCGATTGTGCTTGTCGACTTGTCACAAAAAGTTGCCAACACCTGGGTCCAAGTTTAACTGATTAATTAGTCTCTGTAGATCTACGTGAGTACGTGCATACCCCCTTCATCCAAAAAAAAGACAAACCTTGGGTTTCCGTGTCCAAGTTTGACCGTCCGTCTTATTTGAAAAAAATATGAAAAAATTAAAAAGATAAGTCACACATAAAGTATTAATCATGTTTTATCATCTAACAATAATAAAAATACTAATTATAAAAAATGTTTATATAAGACGAACGGTCAAAAGTTATACATGAAAACTAGGGTTTGTTTTTTTTTTTTTTTTACGAAGGGAGTATCATGCATGGCAGAACAGATTACGTTATATGGGCTACGTACGTGTGGCGCATGCACTTACCATTACTCCATTCTGCTCGTGTCCCGATCGATCGAGCTGGCAAGTGGCAACCACACGCAAGCAATACGTACGTACGGTACGGACGTGTCGACGTGATCAGAGTGTCACGGCACCACATGCTTATTACTCTTTAAAACGTCTTTAAAACGTTTTGATTTTGGTCGAAGTTTCAATTTTAAAGTTTAACTAAGTTTATAGATAAATATAGTTATGTTAATAAAACTAAATTAGTTTCATCAATCAGTAATTGAATATATATCAAATCAGTAATTAAATATATTTTCATAATAAATTTATCTTGGGTTGAAAATGTTATTACTTTTTTCTATAAATTTGGTCAAATAAACTTAAAACAGTTTGACTTTGACCTAAGTCAAAACATCTTATAACCTGAAACGGAGGGAGTACTTCTACTCCACTAATATACTCCTTCCGTCCTAAAATATAAGCATTAAGATCTCGGCATGATCTTCAAGATGCTTCTTTGACCAACAATATCTACAAAAGTAAAAGTAAAATGTTTTAAATAAAGAGAGTTCATATATTATGATAGTTCGTTTAATGATAAATATGATAACATCAAATTTACATGATTAATCTTTTTAATTTTTTTTTATTAATAGTTAAAATTTTAAAAGTTTGATTTATACTATACTAAAAATGCTTATATTTTGAGACGGGGATGGGGGAGTGGGACGGGGATGGGGGAGTACGCACTTGAGCTGTACGTGCTTCGAGCGGCTATGAAGACGTAATATTATTTGCTCCGATCTTAAATAACAAATATTAAATAAGATATCATTAAACTCTTGAAACATTAACTACTACTTTTCATATAATGAAAGGTTAATATAGTGATACTACTTACGTTTTAAGGTAAAATATACGTATGTAATTATTTTTGTCAACTATGAATTTGAGAAGTTACTGCCGATCAACGTTTTAAATTTTGAACAAATTTTGTCCTAAACTTAAATATTTATAAACAAAGGGAGTATATTTAATTAAAAGATAAGTCCATTTGATCCTAATTACTACACTTGTCTAAAATACACCTTTCAACTTTAAAACCGATACCCCTTCTCGTCAAATTTCAAAACCATTTATTTTATTCCCACAATTAAATCCTGATGTTTCTTTTGAGAGGCACTCAAGTCGGGTTCCACTGAGCGATTTATTTTTTCTTAAAAAGAATGTGTGCCTCACATGGACAGAAACCGGCTAGCGCCTAGCCTCTCTTTCTCTCCGACCTGTATGTACCATTGAAAAAGTTCACTTTGACTCTCTTTAATTTGATCAAATCTGATTCATATCCATTAACCGCAAAACTGGATATGACGACTTCTCCAACTATTGAAACCGTCAAAAACGATGGGAGGCCACTTCGCTGTTGGCGCTGGTGCAGAAAGGGCTGGGACGGGAGAGAGAGAGAGGAGAACCACTTCGCCGCTCCCCGTCATCATCCTGACACCCTGTTGCGCTTACGCCGAGAAGAGGAAAGAGGGAGAGAGGGGGAGAGAGAGGAGGGAGAGAGGTTACTAGAGAGAAGGGATGACAGGTACAAGAAAACACCATATTTATATGGACTTAGTGCTTCTTTAATCATTTGTATTTAGAATTTTTTGTTAGTTAGTGTTTATTATTATGTTTATATATGGTAAAATGGTAAATTTGAAATTATAAAGGTGAAATAAACATGTTAAGGAGTCAGCTCGTGAGCCAAGCCTAGTTAGGCTTTTAGCTCATTAAGGTTAATGAGGTGAGGTTGTTACTGTTATAGATAAGATATACCTAATATTTTTGTGTTAGACTCAGCAGGACCTACTGTATATTAAGTCTTGTACAGAATCAAGCCTCACACATGGAAGATGTTTCGGATAAGGAAAGAGAAGTAGAGTCCTACTTAGGCATGACAAGGACTACTCGGATCGTACTTGGCTCCCTAGTTATGATTGGACAAGGGGACACCCGATGGTATAAATACAAAACGCCACAAGTGAAGAGGAGAGATGTGAAGACATGCCAATACAGATTTAGACAATTCAAGAAAAGCCTAGACAAACCTAATATGGAGTCATAGAGGTCAACAAGAGGGATCTAGGCGACCTCCAATCTCACCAAGTTCATATTCGAGGAAGCGTACTATGCTAGCTGTCGACCACATGTGAGAGCTCTATGCCGCTAAGCTGACCAAGACTAGATTAGATTATCCCAAATTTAGTACTCGTGTGATACTGATATATATAAAGGCAACACTGACTTCAACCAATAGGAATAGGGCTATTAGGGGGCCCGAACCTATATAAAAACTTGTCCATATCGGACACGACTTAAACTTTATAAAAATAAACACACCAGCCCATTACGAACTCTAACATAGATTTCTAAAACTCATAAAAGAAAGCTGACTCTTATCCTAATTAATAGATACGATTGTCTAAAACAAACTTTGTCCTTGTTTGGCAATATCTTTAAATCCTTGATTCGAGCTCGATTTATAGTCGGAAACTGCCTGTATCTACTATCTTTTCCATATCGGCTAACCGAGTCTAATTTTGTATCGATCGATACGGCTCTCAGCTGATGCGCTGCATTGGCCTTGGAAACCAAATTAACTCCTTCAAATCCGCTGTTAACAGGAGGCTGCGCGAGGAGATGGGTAGTGCGCAGAGAGGAGCGGCGGCGGTCGGTAGGGATATGTGCCGGCGACCACGCCCCACCTGCCAGGATCATCCACCGCGCTGGCGTCGCGCCGTCCATGCCGCCACCACTCCTCCACTCCATCGAGCAGCAGTGGAGGCACGAGAGGAATACAAGGGAGGACGGCCTCACCTGGCATGTCCAGCACGGCTTCGACGCGGCGGCGGTGGTGGCTAGGTCACCTCCTCCACACTGTCCAGGTCGAAGAACCTAGACTCAGCGTTGTCCACAGGGCCGGCGTTGTTGTCGTCATCCTCCGCCGCCTTATCCCTTGCCCGTGCCGCTGTTGACACGAAAAACACACACTGGTCTGGGAGATCTGCTTAGCTCCAGTGCATGTCCAAAGGACGATGAGATACGGGTCTGCCAGTCAGTTTGACCCTGCAACTGACAAAATATACAAATAGCATATCAATGAGCCGATCGGCTGACAAGCCGATGGAGTAATTCTAGCCCATGCCTATGTCAGCCGATAGCGATAGGGTTTTGAGCTATCGACTATATATCCAATGTAGAATCTGACACTTGATGTAAATAACAATATAAAGGCAATCGGTTGATGATAATATAATATAGAAATAATATAGTCCAGTAGAAACCATTCGGCTAATAATGATATGGTAAATAAGCATCGATCCGAAGGTTAAAGCATACATCGGCTGGAGGTCCGATGGCATTAAATCCACAAGATTAGATAATTAGTAAAATCTTTGTTGCCATCGGCTAAATCCAATATGTATGCAATCCTTGTAAGCTGATGCAACGTCTAGATAACTCATTGGCTGAAACCCCGATGAAATACTTATTGGCAGTCAAAAAGCAGGCTAGGGATTATGGTTTTAAACACGACTTAGTAGATCAAACTTAACTTATGCAGCACTAAGTATGAATAGAAACATAATATCTAGACAATCAAGCCTTTGACTAATTTTTGGGTGGTAGATGCCTTAGCTAATCTAATCTAGTAAAACAATTTAGCCGGTACCGACAGGAACCCTAAAGCGAGAAACAACCGATAGAGCTAAATTGAGATACTAAGACTAGATTAACTAAGACATATGATAAATAGGCAGACAAATATATC
This sequence comes from Oryza glaberrima, assembly GCF_000147395.1. Classification (NCBI taxonomy): domain Eukaryota; kingdom Viridiplantae; phylum Streptophyta; class Magnoliopsida; order Poales; family Poaceae; genus Oryza; species Oryza glaberrima. The sequence continues at coordinate 1,589,945 of NC_068333.1, forward strand.
ATCCAAACCGGAGCAATCCAAGAGGTTGAACGTACTGATGCAGCCTTAAACGACGCCGACGTAGACGAGATAATTGCCTGGGCCGGCGAAACATTGGACTTGCCCCTTCGCCGGAGATCGAAAACCGATGCAGCCCCACGTCAGGTGCCAAGTTCTGCCAGATGGTAAATAAAGTAGAAAAGTATAAATGTGTGGCGATGCGCCGAATTGTATTGATTGTGAGATATTTTACAATGACCCCGGGTGTACATATTTATACCCATGGGGAGATACTAGTCATTGTAGGACAAGAAAGAAACTTTCTTAAAGATAAAAGGAAAATATAAAGTCCTTATAGGACACTAAACACACTTTCCTAAAGATAAAAGGAAACTAACAAATTATTCCTAATTAATAGATAACTTGCCATGCCGCATCATTCTTGAACTCGGTCACTTTTAGATAAATAGATCAATTTCCTTAACCGAATATAGCAGGAATCCGACTATTGGCGATGCGATAATTCTCCTAGGGGCTTACCAAATTTCACCGTTAATAGCCGCAACCGCCGCATGCTGGAGCTATGCGTGGAGCGCCACCACGGTGGACTGGTCGGCAAGCGCCTTCGCCTGCCACGCCACCGCCTTCGCCCTTAGCTGCGCGACACACTCCTCCAACTCGGTGCCGTGCCGCGTGACATTCAAGGCCTCCGCCTCCTTCTCCCTCATTCGGCGTGCCTCCGCTCCTCTCCTGTGCGCCACCCATCTCCTTGCCGGCCTCTCCACCCGCCTCTTTCGAGAACCCTTCCACACCTTTGACTCCTACGACGAGGATGCGCGGTATGGAGTAGGAGGTGGAGGGGACGAGGAGCTCGCTCGCCGCTGCCCCTCTGCTCCGCCCATCGCCCACCCCGCTCGTCGCTTGCTCTGGCCTTCTCCTTGCAAGGAAAAGAGAGGATAGAGAGAAGCAGAGAGTAGCGAGGAGGACATGTGAGGCCACATGGGCCTCACCATTGTTTTTATTGTTTTGTGTGTGTAACTAACATGTGGGCCCATGATTTTTTTATTTTTCTGGATCAAATTGTCACGTAAGTGTCACGTCAATGCTATGTAGGATGAAAACCTTGTTAAAAGATCTATGTAGGTTTCTTATTAGCCAAGCCCGGGTCAATACTACTGAGGAATCTCATTTGTATGGCTTTGTAAGTTAAGGATGTGTTGTATCTGGTTTTCCGGATTGTTTGCATGATTTTGTAATTGTGTTGTATCCGGTTTTCCGGATGGAGGACGAAAATGCGATAAATGGAGGGACCTAGTGTGAACTTATTCGGCCTCCAAAACTAGAAAGCCGTAACGTGCCAAACGGGCCCAGGAAAGGAAGGAGGGTATGCCTTTAGAGAATCTGGCCTGTCCGAGAGAGACGGAATAGCCCATCTGACATCTTTGCCAAACCCTAACCGCCTCTGGCTCGGCGGCGGCGGCGGCGGCTCGTCCCCGAAGAGCAGCCGGAGTTGGAGAGGATCGGTGTTCCCGCTACGGTATGTACGCTCTCTCACGCCAATCAATCCTCTATATTCGGATGCAATTCCCAATGCAATTGTGAACGTTCAGAATTTTTAGTTTACCCTCAGTCTTATATCATCTCATCTGGCAGCGGCGGCAAAGATCGATGGCGGACACGGATGAGCGGTGGCGCGCTGCGGTGATTGGCGGTGGTGGAGATGCTGCTACTGCGACGGAGCCTAGTCTGCCCGCCGCGATAACGCGGCGTCTGCGGGAGCTCGCATGGGAGGACAAGGACAAGGAGAAGGCTCGCACGGTCGTTGATCTAGTCGACTCCGAAACCCCTATCGAATGCGATCACGAAGAGGGTCATCTTTGCCCTAGTCCCTGCTCCGACATTCCTTCTAGTAAGTATTTACCTCAGGAAATATCCCTCTCCGTTTGTTCATTGTTTTGCCGGATACATGATTTTTTTTTTTCAAAATTCCCTAGTGGTTGCAGCTAGCGGTGGTGGTGGTGGCAATGAAGAGATGGGCAAGGTGAATTGTAATGAGAAGCACACATATGGTGAGGAGAAGGAGAAGGAGAAGGAGAAGGTGGTGGAGACTAAGTCGGAGCTGAAGCCTAAACCGAGGAGGAAGAATTGGGAGGAGGAGGAGCTCACATGGGAGGAGAAGGTGTTGAAGGTTCTTCACATGGTTCGTATATGGGAGGTGACTGAATTCGACCCCAAGATGGAGTGGTTTGAGCCTACCCGCCTTTGCCTCTTCAACACCGCCTTCTTCGACCTCGACAAAGAGTGTGAGTACATGCATTCACCATGCATCAATTCCTTTACCTCAATTCCTTGTATATGATCTAATTCAACTTAACATTCGTATGCGGCCTCTCTATCCGTTCATCACATTTGTTGATGGATTTATTTTAGTGTGTAAAAACCATATATATTCTTTTGTCTGATTGAAGTCTCATGTCTCTGATTTTACAGCTAAGGCTGGGCTTGGGCCACCGATTCACTCGCTCACTTCCTCTGATTATCGCCATTTGGAGACCTCCATGAATATCATTTCAATCAAGGTTGTCGAATCTGACGTGGGTTACCCTATCAGCATCTTCGGCACCGTGTTAGCGAGAGATCAGTATGACTATAGGTGTGTGTATTTGTTCAGGCGTAGCAGGGATGATCCCCAGATCATCACCTCACCGGTTTGTATTCGATTCGTCCTCCCTCTTACTACACTGCCATTCACTACTCAATAGCATATTTCCTTATTTTTATGAGATTAGACTGTTTCTGTCAATATGTTCTGGTTTTAAGTTTTACCGGGATGGAATAATGGAAACCATCTACGTGGTCAAAACAACCGTATAAAAGTTCAGGGAGGTGATGTTATAGAACCATGTAAAATTTAGGATCAAACTCAATCCGTTTTGTGAGATATGAAATTGAGAAACCAGGAAAAAGTAAGTCCTTTTCTTGCTGTTTGCCTGTTTCATATCTCACAAACTAGATTGGGTTTTTTTCTTGAACTTTTACATAGTTGCATAATATCACCTCACCCACACATGAGATAATTTTCAGTATTATTGGAAATATCAAATGTTTATCAAGTGGTTTGCACGTCTGCACATATTTTCTCTTGCTTTAACCTGTTATAAACACTGTAAGAACAAATCGGCTTGGCTACATACCACCAAAAGATTCATCAATTCATCTCAGAAAATGCATTTCACTCTGTTATATTCTTTTTTTCTTGCACATTAAATCGTGTAAATGAACAGTTGGTCCTCAATGTACTAGTGAGCAAGTTTGATTCACACATACACTTAATGTTTTATCTCATTTTATGAAAATAGAAATGAGGCATATAATGTGATTAACAGGGCATGATGGAAGTTGACAGTGCTAAATTATCAAGTCTTGGATCTTCTAATGACATTAACTGAATTCTCATAAGTTGCTTATGATTAAATTGCATGATCTAGAGAAGTATATCTTTGTCATTTAATCGGTCCATACTGCCCATAAAATGCATGAGTAAGCTTTCATTTTTGTTTGATCTTTTAGTTAGACTATGTCTTATTTTAGTCTAACAAGCACACATACATGAGAGACCGACCAATTTATAGAAATTGGGTTGGTGTCAGACTCACCACCACCGAAGGTTTTGGTGAGCAACTGTTTTGGTTGTAAACACTTAAATATCAAATTGTTGGTATCTTCTCAAGTTTCTGTTGAACCTGGTCTTGACATCATCTGAATTATGCTTGATTACTGAGCTTGGTTCCTTTTATGTAATTTTGTTATGTTATTTCCCTAAATCCCTTTGCAGGAGGACATGCTAACTTTGACAGGCCCAAAGCGAGGTCTTGGTGCAAAAGATTATATGTTTTTCGAGTTCAATTTAAAGATGAAGGGCGATGATGGAGTTGACAAAGATTTTAGCAAAGGTTTGCTGCCATACAATGTCGTCTGTCGAACAGGGAGACTCGAGACTTTACATCTCAGGAGCTGGCTAAGTGTAGTGGAATTTGCATTCGTGACTGTTCAATATGCCGTTGAAGCTACCCTTGCGGTGAAAATGTTAGGGGGGGCATCTGTTTTCACTGGTAGAGTGACTGCTTGGACTACTGGAAATGATGAAGATGAAATAGTTCTCTATGACAGTGAAGTTGCAGACACTCGGACAGAGATTACAGCTGATGGATCTGTTCAGCTAAATCGTGGTTTAGTAGTTGTCCCATTGGATAAGGAGCTGGTGCTCAATATTTGTGTGTTTGAGGGTGAAGATGAAGCTCAAAGCTTTGAGTTCATTCTAGGGCACTATGATGAAGAATTTACCTGCAAGCAAGGCTGTTATGAGTTTCAAGTTAATATTATTTGGACGGCAGTAAAGACTCGGCGACGGCCCAATATGTGGAAGCGCATTGGTTGCATTGTACTGTTACTTTGAAGGCTGTAAAAAGGGTGCACTTATCAGAGTCATATATGATCGGTGCACTCAAAACATATCTATCTATCCATAAAATTTCCTAAGAATATTCTCTTAGATATGTATTGCTAGTCTCAGTCTGTAAATGATGATCACGCTTATCTTAATTAGACACATGCATGCGTGGTATTCCCTCCGTTTCAGGTTATAAGACGTTTTAACTTTGGTCGAAGTCAAACTGCTTTAAATTTGATCAAACTTGTAGAAAAAAAATAGTAACATTTTCAACTCAAGATAAATTTATTATAAAAATGTATACAATTATTGATTTGATGAAACTAATTTAGTATTATAAATATTATTATATTTATTTATAAACCTAGTTAAACTTAAAACAATTTGACTTTGACCAAAGTCAAAACGTCTTATGACCTAAAACGGAGAGATTAATATCTGAGATGCAGTGACAGTTGCCTAAACCCCTCCTGCCCTGAACCTAATCCAGCGGCCATACAATTGCTACGTCGTCTCTCGAGTCAAGAAGTTCACCATAGGAACTGGATGGCATTGCGCACGCTCTCTATCTAAGCCTGTTTTTTTTTTTTTAACTACTTCACTGCAGAGTATATATTTTTGTTATAAAAAGAAATCTTATATTAGATTGCTTAAACTAATTGTTTTCAGCATGGCAGACAGGTCAAAGCCTGCTGCCCTCTGAAGTTTTCGTTTGCCATCCCAACACAAAAAGCGAACTCATGCAATTTGAATCAGATTTGATAAGGAAGTTAAAGTGAACTTTTTTATTTTTAAATTTTACAAATAAACTCTCTCAAAAACTTATTTCCACCAACTTTTGGTCACGCCAGACAGACTATCTTAACCCAACGTGGCAATATTGTTTCACCACGCCATCTTAACTGGTGTGCCAAAACAAAATGCTGTTTTACCACGTTAGACGGGGTTTGGCGTAGCGAAAAAGATTTATTTTTTGGAAACAAATTTTACGAGAGTTTATTTTTAAAATTAAAAAATCAAAAAATCAAAAAATGATAACAAATTGTCTCACGAGTGATCCGATCCAACCAAGTAGTTTAGTCCGTTATGTTCTTCCGCCACATCACATCATATGTCAAAAGAATTGTCAAAACTAGCTTTATGCAAAAGAACCTCAGGCCCTTCCTTGAAATACCCTCTATCATATGTATTGTTGTTGTGGTGGCTTGCTGAGTACGGTTGGTACTCACCCTTGCAATGTAAAAAAACACTTAATCAGAGGTCGGAGATGAAGCTTCAGAGGATCCCTACGCTTACTACCAGGAGGGTGATGAAGACGATGGCGCTCAGTAGGTCTTAGTTACGGTCGTTGCCTGTTGCAATGGCGTGCCGCTGCCTTAACTCCGCTGCCTTATCTTCTTCTGCTTTTGGGATGTATTCCAGACCGCTCGGTCTGATGATTTAAGGCTATGCCTATGGGCTTATGATGTAATAATTCGCACTAAATTCTCGTGTATGTGCACATGGTATTTCAGCTATGAACTTGTGTGTACCAGACTACTTGATCCAGGGAAATGGTACTGTTTACACGATTGATTCCTGTTATAAAAACGGGGGTCCACAGCTGAACAGCCTGTTGCCTTGGTGGCGTCTGCTGAATCAGCTGTTGCTGTGCCGGATCGACAGCTAGTGGATTTGGTAAAAACATAGCCGCCACCTGGTCCTGAGTTAGCCGATTGACATTTTGACCAGCATGTTATGGCTGCTCTCTCACTAACAACCGAGGATTAATTAGTTGACCTGGTGCCGATGATGGTGCAGCAGGTGCAGGAACCGATACTGGTGCTATCGGCTGAGCTAATGGCGCGTTGGGAGCAATTGGCTGAGCAGTTGACTGATTATTAGTAATCAGGGGCCGATAGTTTGGGAAAACACCCCCTGGTAAGTAAACCGGTCCTGTAGCCTGATACTCAGCTATTGAGCCGTCAACCATCGACTTCACCATGTTTGACAAGGTATTGACTAATACTCCAGATTGATTAATCAAAGCATGTTGCACAGCATAGTCAATCCGATCTTGGAATTTATTAAACTGTAGCTGTGCCGTGTTGCCATCTAGGTTAGGATTCTCACTTTGAACTCCCTGAGAACCATCACCTTTATCACCTGAGCCATCTGCAACACCTTTATCACCTGAGCCATCTGCAACACCTTTATCACCTGATTGAGCTGTACCATATGAGTCCTGTTGCACTTCTCCATCCTTGGAAGAACTTTGTCCTAGGAACGTCAGCAACCAATTTCATCTTGTATCTCTGAAAAATTGTTCTTTGGCGGGTCTCCATGAATGAGTTCAAGAATTGGTTCTGTGTTTGCTGCATCATCACGTCAAACTCCTTCTTTTGTTCAGGTGTCAATTTGTCCACAGTGACAGGCACGATGTTGCCTTCATGAACTTCAGAGCCACCAAGCTTCAGGATCCTAGATTTGGGAGGACCCTCTTTGCCGGCCGAAGACGGCGATGCCGGTGGTTTCTCAGCCATGAGAGAATGCTATTGCGGTTCTGACTTCTAATCTGTCCCACTGGGCGTGCCAAAAGCGTGTTGACGTGAAAGCACGAGGCCTGGGAGATCTGCTTAACTCTAGTGCAGGTCCAAAACTTGCCTTTGGGTGTATGAGCGTGCCAGTTGATTTGATCCTGCAATCAACAAGAAACAAAGACAAAGAAACCGCGGTTAAATCCATAAACGATAGCCGATCAGCTAGGTGCCGATGACATATTATTTATATTTGAGCCGATGTCATATATGCATCGATCGGCAGTCATGAATAAGTAAGAAAGGACTAAATCTACTCGATTGGCTGTAGATATTAACAATATATAATCCTTATGTCGATATATACTTAAATCAAGTGATTGGGATAGATCGGTCGCCATGCCGAGATAGTATAAATCACTTAGATCGAAATATATATTAACAACAAGACTATATATGTTCATAGCATAGCCGATCAGATAGATCTAGCATGTATCGGCTAATACTCCGATACCACTCTATATTAAGATATTAAGACAAGTAAAATACATCAAACAGAAGCCTAACATATTTCATTGTAATGAGATCTTAACATAAAGGGCAGATCTAGCATATCAATTAAGCACATAAAATATAAAGCTAAATCAGGTAAGATCGGCTGAAACCCTGATGCTACCCTAATCGGCAACCAGAAGGCAGGCTAGATATTAAGATTCTAAGCACGACTTATAAGGTCAAACTCAATTGATGCAGCTATAAGTATGAAAAGAAAGACAATATCTAGACAATCAAGCCGCTGGATGTTTCATAGAGTGGTGGATATCCTATATAATCTAAGCCAACGTCGCTATTTAACCTAATCGGCTGCCTTCTAGTAACAGATGTTAGCCGATTGAAGGTTAAATAACAATATTGTCAAACATTATATAGGATATATGATTACTCGATGAATTACATAAACAAGATTAAAGTATCATAAAGATGGAAGCACTAATCCCGAGAACGCAAGCCGTCATAACAAGTTTTACCTCTAGTTGAAGATCGAAACCGATGCAGCTCAACCCGAAAGCAAGAACTCATCGAAACAAAACAAAAGTGAAAGGGTGGCGATGCGCCGAGATTGTATTGAACATGTGTTAATTGATTACATGGGGCTCGGGGTCTATTTATACCCAAAATTACAAAATATGTCCATATCGGACACGACCCTTATCTCTAACAAACTCTAAGATACCATAAGTCTTTGCGACAGACTTTTGTCCAAACATATCTCTAAGGAAATTACATGAAATATCCTAATTAATAGATACAATTGCCTTCTCAGGACTCTATCCATGCATGGCAATCCTCATGAAGCACATTAACTCAACCCGACAACGTATGCTGTAACATATTGTCAGATCTGGCCCAATCGGCTAACCTCGTCCGACTCGAATTCTACCGACTAAGGTCGCAGCCGATTCGGACTTAGCCGATTATTGCTCTGTTTTCGAAACGATCTTGGACTTGGATTCCGCTTTGATCTGATCTTCCTCCTCGATACTCAGATTACCAAATTTGGTCGTTAACACACGCACCAGCTAGCAGCCCCCACGCTAGACACCGTCTGCACCAGCGTGCCCCTCATGACTTGTTGGTGGAGAGGAGAGTGAGGGAGAGGTGGGGGAAGAAGAAAAGGAATGAATATGACATGTGGGGCCCTCCATATATGTTTTGCTATGTCTCACTAACATCTGGCCCCACCTGATGACTTAACAAGTCAACCACTGTCAATCTATCATGTCGGCAGAAACTACTTCCCAAACCATTGAATGAGTCGATTTGCACTGGTCTTAAAATATGGAAATACGTTATACCTAGTTTTATAATTGTAGGAAGGAGACGGTTCGATCAAGAGTAAGACACGATGGCAGTAATCCTATCTTACTATAAAGTTATCCCCCATTAACTACTTAAGCTTGACATGTAAAGATGCCACATCATTATCCACTAACAAGATGCCACATCATCATCCACTAACAACATCACATTTAAACATCATGCAAACATGCTATATCTTTATAGTTTTTATAATTTAAGAGCTTTTCAAATACAAACATGTTAAATTATCATCCAACATAATTCACATAATGTTTCAATGTATATCTTTATTATGTTTTATGATATCCTATATACTGCAAACATGCTATATCTTTATAGTTTTTATAATTTAAGAGCTTTTCAAATACAAACATGTTAAATTATCATCCAACATAATTCACATAATGTTTCAATGTATATCTTTATTATGTTTTATGATATCCTATATACTTATATAGTTCATCCTCAATTAGTTAGTGCTTAAATGATTAATCTATGGTCCAAATTATCTTTCTCCTTTTTTCCTCTAATTAAGTCATATCACATCAATTGTTTTTAGCAATAAAAAGTTACTCCCTCCGTTATAATTGTCACTATTTGACCAGCATTGTTGTAACTTTGACCACTAATATATTTTAAATCATTAGATTATGATGAAAGAAAGTTTAGTGTTTATGATTAGTATGTATGTAATGTACTCCGATAAGATAAAATTCATTTAAGTATTTAGAATACTTTTTTAAAAAATGAATAGTCAATATATAGTGCTTAATGACAGGTATAAAGGAATAGTGGAAGTATATTTATTTTTAGAGGTGTATTCACCGTAATAAACATGTGAACTTGTGAAGTAGCTTAAAAGAACACGCTTTTAGAGTTGCCTTAGATAGAGAGCATGCACAGACGATGGATAGTTGGTGAGCTCTCCACAATCATTTCACAATTGCATTCGTTGTTTCTTTCGGTATGCAAATCAAATTTGGCCTTGCAATTGTAGCCCCCTACTATTCTATATCCGCCTGCTAGAATAACTATTCTGTAATCCCCTTTCCATAACTATTCTGTAATCCCCTTTCCCAAGTGCGCCCCTCCCCTCAGCAGGGGCCTCTCCCTCCCTCCCTGGACCGTGCCCCTCCCTCTCCCTTGCTCTCTCTCACATGCTCCCCTGTCCCTAGTCTGAAGAATCCTAGGTGCATAGACGGGATTCCTAATATGACAATGCATTTTGAAGGTCCTAAGACTATAAGTGGGTCCCACATGGCAGGTGACGCTGGATTTAATGGGTAAAGCTAAAACCTGTAGTTTTGTGGAATGGAGGTACAGGGTGTGTTCGGCAATGCTAGTAGTTGGCTGCCAACAGCTACAGTCCTACTACAATAAGGATATAGGGGAAGCAGCAGTGCTGCAGCTGCACAGCCACAGTTCAACATTGCCGAACAGCCCCACTAAATCTATAGTTGTGTGAGACAATTTCTTCAATCTATATTTTTATGATAGGTTTTGCAAAGTACTCGTAGTTTTATAAAATTTACTCTTAATTTATACTTCATATAGCTACACGTTTAGCACACACTACTACATAACACACACAAAAAAAGATTGCAGTATAGATGTCGGATTGCTAAAACCGGCACTTATAGAATTTTTCCCACCTTTGCGGGGTGGAAAAATATAGAACCAACGCCTTTTAGCAACTATAGGTGCCATTTTTTCTACTAGAACCGACACCAATACTATAGGTGTCGATTTTCTACGAAAACCGACACCAAAATCGACACCTATAATATATTATAGGAGATGGTTAATTTAAAAACCGACAGCCCATAAAAGCCGAGCCAAGCTGGCTCGACCTTATCTGACCCTCTCCCCCATGCACCCCATCAACAAACGTCCACCTCCTCCCTCTCCTCCTCCCCGTCCACCTCTCCTGTTCTCCCCTTGCCTACCACCTCCTTCTCCTCCTCCTCTCCATCCGCCTTCCCTTCACTCCACTCCGGGAGGGTTGGTGTGTGGTTTTCTCCTTGTGTTGGTGGGAAGCATGATGTTGCGGAATCCAGTGGGCGGCGACGACGGGCGATGACGGTGGGAATCATGGTTGGCTACAATAACAGCATCAACGATGTCTCTCCTGCTCTCTTCCACCCCACCATCGCTGCCCCACATCCTCCCTCTCCACCGCTGCGGCGTCGTGGCGTGCACCCCCTTGATGATGGCGACTCCTGCAGATCCTGACTAGGAGGATCGATGGTGGTCTGGGTGTGATGGGGGGCGGCTCGATGAGCCAATGCATTAAGCTAGCTTTTTTTTCATTCGTGAACATCAAATGTGTCATTTCCTAAACTGACCACCTTTGATTCCTCCTCATAAATGCCATCTACGAGGTGCCAATTAGAAAATCCGGCACCCATATGGGGCTCCCAACCGGCACCATTTCTATAGGAGCTAGTGAATTAAATTTGCAACATATAATCATTAATTCATCCATAAATTAGAAACAATTACCATGAAATGGCTTCATGGAAGAAGAAAGACAGTTTTCATCTTTATAACTAGTGATATATAATCGGGATGATGTGAATTATTTAACTTTAACTACGCTTACAGAGGGGGTAATTATATATGTACTACGTACGAACGATTCATGCATACACACTGGTGGAAAAACCATCTTTCGTCGGTCCGGCAAAATCCACAATAGTCCCGGATCCAAAAAGAACCGGGGCTAAAGATTGTTTTTAGTCCCGGTTATAAAAATTTTGATCTTTAGTCCCGGTTCATCCCTTTTCAGATGTATGTCAGGGGGCCGAGGATCTTTAGTCCCAGTTGGTGTCAATAACCGGGACTAAAGATCACCACTTTAGTCACGGTTGGTACTACCAACCGGGACTAAAATTAAACACGTAGTATATAATCCCTATCCCTTATCCTCTCCTCCACACTTATCCCCTCTCCTCAGATCTAACTCTCTTCCTCATCCCCTCTCCTCCAACTCCTCCCCTTCCTCCTCTCCTCCCCTTCTCCCCTTCCTCCTACCCCCTCCTCCCCTTCCCATCCGGCCGGCCGGCGGGCAGCGGCTGGCGGTGCCACGCGTGGCGGCGAGCGGCGGCGGTCGTGGCGGGCGGCGGCGGGGCGGCGCCCGGCGGAGGCCGACAGGGCCACAGCCGGCGGCGGGCGGCGGGGCCACGGCGTCGCGCGCGGCGGCGGGCGGCGGCGGCCGGGGCGGGCGGCGAGGCGGCGCCCGGCAGCGGGCGGCGGGGCCACGGCGTCGCGCGCGGCGGTGGGCGGCGGTGGCCGGGGCGGGTGGAGGGGCCGCGGCCGGCGGGTCCGCGCCCGGCGGCCGGCGGCCGGCGGGGCCGCGCTCGGCGGTCGTGGCGAGCGGCGGCAGCAGCGGCCATGTTTTTTTTTAAAAAAATTTGTGATGATTCACTGAGATGTATTTGACTGAGAAGTTATAAATTTGTGATTCATTGTTTGGATCTGTGATGTATTTGAGTAATTTCTTAGGATATTGTGATGTATTTGATTTGTGTGTATAAGTAACTTTATGATTTGTGATGTGGATTTGGTGATGTGAATTTGGGATGTTATTTTGATTTGGGGATTTGCCTACTTGATTCGGGAGAAAATAAAAGGGAAAAAGAAAAAGAAAAGGGGAACATCTGGTACTGCCGCTATTGTCTCTTTAGTTCCGGTTGGTAACATCAACCGGGACTAAAGATCCTCTCTCTTTACTAACCGGGACTAAAGATGTATATTTAGTCCCGATTATTTCAACCGGGACTAAAGATGTACATCTTTAGTCCCGGATCCTTACTCCCGGTTGGAAAACCGGGATTAAAGGGGGTTCCCAACCGAGAGTAAAGATAATTTCTCCACCAGTGACATGCACATGCATGCAGTGGACGTAATACATGGATGGTCCTTAATTAACTTACATGCATGCAACTGGAATAATAATTAATACAGCCTCTCAAACATGTGTATTTTGGTAAATAGAAAAATAATTAGATTTGCTTAACTACGTTGGACTGAAAAGTCAATAACTTGCAATTAAATAGAAAAATTTCGTTGTATTCTCCTAACTAAGAATTTAGCTAATTCATAGTGGAGCATAGCATAGTAAACCGAGAAAACTATGCAAAAGATATGCTCTCTTGCAATAGAAATCCTTTACGGAAAAATCTTCCGTAGCTTCCATGCTCTTGAATTCACTCGCATTCTCTCGAAGATTGGAATGAAACAATCCGCTATTGGAATAGAAGCTCTTCAGGAAGAGTAGCGGGTGCCATCAAACCCTGCTTGTGATATAGACTTCCTTTTTTGGTCCATCAAGATTCAAGATCTCCGTCTCCGCGCGCTCAGGAAATGTTTCTCATACAGAAGTTCCTTGCCTTCACTATTGGGAACACAGCTTGCTTTCTTTATCTTTCTCAATAAGAATGACTACCACCTCTTGCTGGATTTTCACCTTCTAGAGTTCTTCCAGGAACAAGATATGTAACTAATGAAGCAAGTCCTGCTATATCAATCTAGAGCTACTGGTTTCACAACTGCTATTGCTGGTCAACTAGTGATGGTGCAATAACATCCTCAATTGCGTAGCCTATATCAAAAGTTAAGCTGGATCGACTTCTGGTGTGTGTGTGGCTTTACAGGTCTTGGTTTATACCTTTGCTTCTCTTCTCTAGGGATCTATACTTGGATATGCGAGGTGGACCGGCAATGCACAACAGAAGCAACATCGCAACATGCATGCATCGTCAGATCAATATATATAGCTCATCACACAGACATAACCTATATCTCCATCACAGATTAAAATCGATCGATTCACAGTACAAAAATGGACGACGGCCGATCGATCGGACAGAATGTTTAGCCTGCAGATATATCGCACAGATCAAAATCTGGTTGGTTCCAACACACACACATTAGCCGGCCCGGAGGCAGAAGAAGCTTACGCGCACACGAAAATCTGCTCTCTGGTTTAGTCGTCTGTCCCAACACAAGACAAATATATATAGAGTATATATAGCTGGCAGCATGTCCATTTTCAAGGTACGGTGTTTGATCGACCGCTACACATCCCTGCTCTTGGAATTAATTGTCCTTGCGCTTACCACGGTTGCGGGAGGAGCCTGCCTCATGGTCGTTCTTCTTCTTCGGAGGTGACCGAACCGCTTCCCTCTTGCCGCTCATGAGAATGCCGAGCATCTCAGCTATCTGCTCAAGAGTGTATGCCTTCAGTTTTTCCGTCAGTTTCCCGGAGAACAATGCAGTGGAGAGGTCACCCCAGTTAGTGAAATGCTTAGTGAACTCGTAAGGCACCATCACATCACTTGATGCTGTAGCTGTACAGTTCTCAACAATCCATTTCTGCAGCTGGGGGAACCTCAAGGGTTCTGAGATACCAACAACGGGGACAGCAAGCGCAGGTGACTCACCGGAGGTCAAAGGCTTCTTGTTTGATTGCCTGACCAAGTCATCAGCCTTCAGGAACGAGACGTGGCAGTGATCCCAGGCCCGAGGACCTAACACAACTGAGCTTCCACCGATGCTGCCGTAGCTGGTGGTGTTCATTAGAACATAGATCCCTTCATCTGGCTTCTCTGAATAAGGGAGTTGGGAGCGTGGTGGGAGTTTCTCCTCGTGGTCTTTGAGCCTGTACCACTTGCCTGCACAACAAGATCAGCACGAATATCATTACATTATATATGAACATTGTTATATAAGTTAAATTTAAATATGCATGTTAATTTGTGGATCGAGTTATATATCCCATATTTATTGATCTAATTTGTTATGTTTTCTTTTATGATCTTTTGGGCAACATGTACAATTAAAACAAGGAATTGAATGTCCCAACAAATCCACATTTCACACAATTACTTAGGGAAGGAACGCGCAATTAAGTCGAGCACATTTTATTGTTGTTTTGAAGTTGAGCTTAATTACACATACACAATCTCACTACAATCCCTAATATTTAATCAGGGAGGGGTGTATAGATCTAAAGAAGATCATCAGGAAAGAAAAGGACAAGCACCTCTTGAGTAGAATGCCTCGAAGTAGAGGTCTTTCCACCTGAACAGCAGATAAACAGGTTCGTCGAAGTTTGATTCTCTTCTCGGTACGAGCCGAACCAAGAAGGTGCCTCCACCCTTTGGTGGCGTGCAAAGCTTGCCCGCGATCTTCTCAAACTTGGTGTTCTCTTTCTCGGCTTGTTGGTTGAGGATAGTCTCCAGCTTTGCAGGAATCTCTTCCATCAGCTTGCGGTAGGTACTTGTGAGCTTGTTCAAGTTAAGCTCAAACTCTGGGGATGGAGGAGGCTGAAAGAGATCGCGAGCGAGAAGCAGAAAAAACCAACGATCAGATCGATTACAGAGATCGAAGAACACACATGCATGGCCGGCCGCGAGAAGTCAGTGGAGAAGGAGATCGTATTATATTCGCACGTACCTCCTGATCCTCCACCACCTTCTCCTTCCCCTTCCCCTTCTTCTTATCTGGACCAGCCATGGCAGAAGAGGTCGGTTCGAAGCTTGCCTGATCGATCAAGGGTTTTGGATGGGTTTAGTGTATAAGAATAAAAATAATCAAGCCGCAGCAGTGGACGATCGAGTGGGTGGGTGGGTGAGCGTAGCAGTCTCACCTCTTTTTTTTTTTTTTTCCTTCTTTTCTAGAGCATTTTTTTTCTCCTTCAAGGGCAGATGCGGATGTGTGTGGGGATGGAGAAGCCGGCCGGAGAGGAGGAAGAGGAGCACGCGACACGGCCGGGCAATGGCAATGGCAATGGCGGCCTCGGCGTTGGGCGTTGCTGCGTGGGATCTATTATTATTTTATTATTTTCCGGGGTTCTGTCCTATTAGCCAGTGAGGAGAGAGAGAAGGTGAGAGAGAGAGGAGGGGAGGTAAAAGGCTATAGCCACACACACCACCCATGTCCCTTCCCGCATACGCCACGCCACGCCACGCCTCGCACCCCCATCCACCAAACCCTCGCCGCCGCCGGCCGGCCGGCCGGCCGGAATCCAGGCCGCGCCGGCGCTCCACTACCCACCACACGCACCTGCAGCCTGCACGTACGCAGCCGCACGCGCTCGGGTATACGAGCTCGGTCTCCCGCCGGCTAGCCGAGGCGAGGCTCCTCCAGCTTCTCACGCGCGCGGGCCGGCCTCCCTGGCTCCTTGCTCCTCGTCGCTCGATGGCCGAGGGTGGCCCGACGGCGCCGCTCTTGGGGCGCAGCAGTGCCCGGGTGCCAGTGCCAAGTCGGCCGGGGCGCGCGAGCATCGCGATAGGGTTGTCGCGTCCGTACAAATGATCTTCACCAGCAGAATTGCAGAATTAAGGTAAAGGATGCTGCTACAAGAGGCTAATCATTTCGACATGGCTTACTGCAATCAGCTGCGCCATTACCTATAGCAGAATGCCAGAATGAACAAAATTCTCCGAAATTTAAACTGTTAGATGATCCATGGATGCACTGTTGCATATATATCTATATGAGTAACCTATTTCTGTGAAGTTGTATAGTTTTGTTGATCATTTTCAGGTGCCCAAGATTCTTCTAGTTATCATGTTTGGCCACTTTTAACAGTTTGCAATGCTTGAGAAGGTGTTGTAATGCTGTTCTACTCTCACTGTCTCAAATACAAGCCTATAGTGAATATACCTTGTCCTTTATATGAATGTACCCTGTCCTATTGTGATTTTGTGATGATTAAACATGCTGTATCTATATTTGTAATGCTATAAATTGTATCTTGCATCTCTAAATTTCCTGTTCTATTGAACCTATGTTGTGCGCTCATCATGTGCTTCAGCTTGCGTATTGGTTGATGAAGATGGAGATCACAGTTTCATCTCATACAGTAACCACCATAGGGTCATAATTGATGTATGGCTTTCTGTTTCTGTTGTGTTTAAATTTTGAAGCTTATCTTTGTTCGCTGTAGGCCTCAATCCATGCGGGATGATAATCAGAATTTGCTTTTGCAGATTTGATAATTCATTTGCTTTGAAGATGGTTAATTTGAATCTGTCAAGTTCTTAAGCACTAATGCGTCATTTATAATGCTGCTGAAGATCAGAGGTAATTAACCATAAAAGGGTCTATCCCTTTCTTTTGTTTTGGAAAGGAAGTATGACCTTTTCACTAGCAATAGATTTTGTGATTTATAAGCGTACTATATGTTCATATGTTTTGCGTGCATATAATCATACATTTTCCTTCTTTCCCTGCCTTTTAGTACTTGAGAAAATTTACAGCTACCCAGAACGGTCATGTACTAATGCATCAGATTCAAACCCTCATGTCTGATTCTTCTGCAGAGACCGCACTGTTAGAAAAGCAGATCTGGGATTGGGAAGGAGGATGTTAGAGGCATCTGGAGTTTGATTGTTGATAAACTAGGCTTGAGTGAAAAAAGTTGTGGCAGATTCAATAGCATTTCCATGGTATTTGCTAAAGGTTGCAGAGGATGAATTGTTAGTAGCAGATCACAAGTATGTGCCTCTTCTTGTCCCTTCCATTTGACCTTTTAACTGTCAATTTGATTAACTTGGGTCTTTTCCCACAATTTCTATAGGCATTTACATACAATTTGACTTACTTTTTAACTTTGTGCACCTCTTAGACTTGTTATTTGGTTTAGAGGTTGGCATGTTGTACATATGTACAATTCAGTCAATATCAATTTTAGTTCCATATTGATAATGAAGATCAATGATGTATTGATGTTCCTGTGGATGCTTGCTAGTTATTTCTTTGGTTGACTGGAACCTAAGATTCTTTTGAAGAGAACCATCTCATTTGCTGTTCATATAGTTTTTACAAAATATTTTGACCAAATGTAGCTTTGCTTTCCATTAATTAAAAAAAATTGGAAGCGCTTAAGGCAGCAATGTCACACTGCATTCTTGGTTTTTATGTGGTACCCACACACACAATGTACTATGAATCAACTATAGTAGGCTCCTGTTGGAACATGTTGTCTTGGCTGCTGATTTGCTAAGAAAGGCTTCTTAGTTCTTATACTACTGTTGTGCAACTTTGAAACATCATGGATATTGAAGCATGTCAACTAGGGAAGAAAAAGGAAACTGGAAGAGGTCAGTGTTAGGATTAAGTTTTCCTAGCTCATTGAGTTGTTAAATTATTTTGAAGGTAGGACTGAAAGAATAAAACCATATCAGCAAGCAATAAATGAGAGATGTGCTCTCCTGAAGCGCTAAAGAACATTATGATCTGTTAGGCAGATCCCCTGCAAGAAATTTGTCTTGTTAGTTGCGAGATTTCAGAAGTACGTTATCTTCTGGGATGCAGGTTGATATACAAGCTGTTATTGATGTTAAGACTTAATTTGCAGTCAAATTATGTACCTAATGAATTATTCCAATATATTTCCTTTCTGTGAAGATGGTTAAAGGGGTTTGAAGCATGACTTGGATGCCAAGGACACCTCAAATATTCAATTTTCGAATTTTGGATGCCATATCGGTTAGTTTTCCATCTCAAAAGAGTATCAACAGATTTTTGAAGAAGGTAATACCTATTCCAAAGTTTGCTAATGCATAAATCTGTTATAAAACAAAAGCAATATGCTGATGGTTATCGCATATCCTTGTGAGTTGTGATACAGGAGAAATGAGCTATCACTTTTTCTATGAGTTGGCCAGTTCTCCTTGGATACATTATATTTTCCCCTCTTCCTACCAATCAACAAGGAAGACATTTTGTACAACGTACAATGCTTTAAAGAACTGAAGGGTATACATTAGCTTACCATGCATTTTGAACTGTTGTATGCACAAAACAGTCAGAGCACGGGACATACATACTAACTAGGTCCAGTAGATGTATTTTGTTGTCATTTAAAGTTTTAAACTGCTGTAGCAATTCATCAGGTGATCAGGTTCTTCATAATATGCAACCTGATTCTTACATAATGTTATTACTTACCTAATAGGAGGTCAATGGACGGCTGTTTGTATGAAGTATAAGCGTATGACTGTATGGAATTGCAGTTTTCCAAAGATCAAGAGTCTGGTATAGTGATATGTAACCTCCAAAAACTTCTTAAATTCCATGTCGATCCATTCTATACCTTTTGCACTTTGAGCTATCTGAGATGTTCTCTCCTGAAGTGCTAAAGAACGTTCTGATCTGTTAGGGAAGATCCCCTGCAAGGAACTTGTCTAATCTGTCACAAGATTTCAGAAATACATTGTCTTCTGGATGCAGGTTGATATATAAGCTGTTATTGATGTTAAGACTTAATTTGCTGTCAAATCATATAACAAACTATTCCAATTTATTTCCTTTCTGTGAATCTGGTCAAAGGGTTTCGAAGCATGACTTGCATACGAAGGATACCTCAAATATTCAATTTTTAAATTTTTGGGATCCTTTTGGTTTGCCATCTTGAGAGTATCGACCTGGTAAGCTGCTTATTTATATGCATATGCTCATTGTGTTTGTGTGATGATATGGAAATTGATGTGCTGATTAAAGCCTTCTTGTGCATTCTTTGGGCATTCATTTCTTATTTGCTTGTGATGAATCTGTAGGAGACATTCAACTGGACAATTTGAAGAGCATATCCATCAAATAAAGGTGCTTCCTGGTAATTGATAAATTTAACAGTAGCACCATTGTTAGTTGTGCACTTATCAAAAAGCTCAAACTTATTTGCAAGTTGGTCTTAGGACGCTTATTACTTTTGACAAAGGGGTATCACATTTGCTATAAGGGCTCTCCCAATGCATAGTGTCTAGATTATTTTGTATTAGAACAGAGAACTAAAACTTCAACTTAAGAGGAATTTTACTTCTTGATTTCACTATTGGTGCCACATTAGTAGCAGAGAGAACTAAAAGTCCATTGTTTGAATAGTAATGTAAGTTATTTAGGTGCATAATTTTAAGAGGAGCTTGACTTGTTTTCTTTTGGTGCCACATTGTACTGTTGCATGGGGGTCGATTAAGATACTGATGCAACTCGAGGTGTTCATCACAACAGGAAGATGCAATATAAAAGCCTGCTTAGATATACCAGCTAATATTGAACTTGCGCACCTTTGGTTGGGATTTGTATTTGATGCCAAATAAGGGGATCAGGTGCTGAGATTTCTGGTTCTCATTGACCAGCCACAGAAACAGAAAAGGTAAAAAGAACTCCCCCTTTTGGTCATGTACATTTGAATTTCTTGCAGTGAGTTCAACCCTAGTGCCTAGTTGGAAGAAGCTGATCCTTCTTATTTTGGTTTACAGCACATTTCCTTTTCTTCTGTAAGAAATTATGTACTTAGTGTTTTGTGCTTTTGAAATGCTTCTTGAAGTTATATGCTAGCTGTTTGCCTATTGGCCGAGTGCCTGACTATATCAAACTTCCTTAGGTCGAGGGAACACAAGGGATTATGTCAGTTTATATCAGTGCACTTCATAATGTATTAATGTATCATTGGCTGGCCAACACTATTTTGTCCAGTAATTAGCACTACTACTGCAATAGCACACCAATCACTTGCCAGGAATCAGCAGAAGTACTTCGTTCTGTTAATAGTCACAGTATGTATAACGCTAAACCCATGTTTTCCTAAAATAATCATTTTTTCTTCCGTGATGTCAATGTTTTTCCTTTTGTTGTCTAGGGTGGTGCGGTGACTGATTTGCAAGAGACTATTGATGCAATCATAAAGGCATCTGATTTTCCTTCGCCCATTCTTGTTGCTGGAGTTGGTGAAGTGGACAGAAATGGAGATAATGGGACTGGAAAGTTTCTTGCAAGTATATGATTGATCTACTTATTTCTTATCAGAGCTAAAATTGAACTGTTTGGCTAGGTCTTGCCCACTGCCTTAGATGTTACAACAAATACCGATAACCTTATATTTCCCAGATTGGATAGATTGAGGAGGGAATGACTACCTACATACGAGTCATGAACCATATAAGATTTTCTTATTTGCACAGTAGTTTTTCATCAGTATATCATGTTCCATGACCCATCGAAGCATGAATAAAGCATTTGCAAGTCTGTCTCTCCTCATATGAACAAATCAGGAATATAGTTTATTTTTTTTTGAGGGAATGAGTAGGAGCTCTGCCATTTCATTGACATAAGAAAGCAGGAATATAGTTTATGCATTTATATGTATATGTTGAAGACGTATTATTATATCCTTGCTGACATTGTTGGATTTTTGTCAAAATAGATACATATATCTCATGTTAGAGAAGGAAAAAAATGGACAACAGTTAGACAGCTGTTCCTTGAAACCTCCTCTTAGGACAGGGAAAAAAAATGTTATCCTGTTTGTTGTTAATGAAAAAAAAACTTTATGCTTAAGATTTCAAGTAATTGAGCGGGTTTCACATTTTTTAAAAAGATTCTGACTGGGGCAGCAACTGAATATGCATATGGTAATGTCAAGAGGCATGCGATTATAGAACATAATAGAAGTCATTTGAAATGTGGTAGTCCCTGGATCTCGATTGGATGGATGTTTCTTAATTCTGAATAGTGTAATGAGTAGGCTTGCTTCTACTCTTCTTTCTTTTTTTAGCCGGGCCGGCCAAAGTAGGCTGGCTAATTACATTAAGATTGGGAGATAGTTTTACATAGTTGGTAGATAATGAAGGCTTTACATTGACAGAAGACTGTCGAACAGTGGAGTTAACACAACCGCCCGGTGATTTTATTTCTTTTTTGCCCTGGAGTTAACACAACTAATATCCACCAAACACAGCAATATTTGGCTTGTACTCTTTTGGAAAGGTTTGATTTTCAATATTTGGTTGTAGCTACCCAGCAGCACATGTTTAGGTGCTCTACAATATTTCTATCTAATTCAACCAGTACACCTGGACTTGCAGATATGTTAGTTCGGTCATTGCAATTGGAGCAATGTTTTCAATGACACACTGTCTAGGGAGCAGTCCGTACCTTTACATATCTGTTGCATTTGCACAGATGTTGAAGGAAATAAGTATGTGAGCTCTCTGGTTTTTTATCAAGTTATAGGTTTCTATTAATTTAAAATATGATGTTAATGTACTCTTTGTTTGAGCATTGTAGTAGCTGTGTTTCTCCTCGGAGCTGCCCTTGGCCTTGAAGAAATGAGCTGTAAAATGCTTGCTATCATGCCTGTCGAGCTGTAAAATGCTTGCTATCATGCCTGTCATCAGCATTGGGGTTATTGTGGCATCTGTTGGTGAAAATACAATCAGCTTGATCTGTGTGGTTTACCAGATGGGTGGAATCGTCACAGAAGCCCTTAGACTGATCTTCATGAGATTTTTCTGAAGAAAAAGGGAGAGGCTTAACTTGATTTCCATGATGTACTATGTGAGCCCTTGCATATATCTTGACCACTTGATCTCATAATTAATTAACTTGAAAATTGTTCTTAAACTGCATATGCACTTTCACCCTAAATCCCTCAGTCTTCCTTGTCATTTCCAGAACTAGTGCACTGACAGCTCGTGTTACTGGAATTGTGAGGGATTGGACTGTGGTGTTGCTGTCAGCTGCTATCTTTGCAGATACACAGCTTACCTTTATAAATATAATTGGTTATTTGATAGGTATATTATACTGTTTTTTCTCTTATTGGTTTAACTTTATTTTCTCTTACACCCTTGTTCAAGTTTGAGCCCATTAATTTCTCTTACACCATCTTTTCTGCAATCTGGAGCAATAGCAGGTGTTGTTGCATATAATTATCATAAGCTCAAAGTGAAACCCCAATGGAACGAGCAGCAGGAGGTCCTCAAGATGTTGAGACATCATCAATCTCGACTAAAGAAGCTTCATAGCACTGAATGCTGGGCTGTTTTGAACAGATTTCTGAAGAAGGTAATACCTATTCCAAAGCTTGCTAATGCATAAATCTGTAATAAGCACAATTGCACAAAACATGCTGATGGTTATTGCACATGCTTGTGAGACTGAGTTGTGATACAGGAGAAATGAGCTCTCACTTCTCCTATGAGTTGGCCAGCTCTCCTTGGATACATTCCTTTTTTTCTCTCTTCCTACCAATCAACACGGAAGAAATTTGTACAATGATTCTTAAAGAACTTAAGGGTATACATTAGCGTACCATTTTGTGCTATTGTAGTAGGCACGAAACAGTCAGAGCACAACATACATACAAACTAGGTCCAGTAGATGTATTTTGTTGTCATTTGAAAATTTAAAACTGCTGTAGGCTTGTAGCAATTCATCAGGTTCTTCAAAATATGCAACCTGATCCTTATATGATGTTATTATTTACCTAATAGGATGCCCTGCCAATGAAGGGCTGTTTGTATGAAATATAAGCGTTTGGATGCAGGTTGATATATACTCCACTTTGTTTCCACTTTATTGGTATGCATCCTCTCCGTCTCAAAAAGATTCAAATCCTGGCTATGTCTTGATTAGTTGATTTATTTTGGGAGGGAAGATGTATGTCATTTTGGAGAAAGCTGTTATTGATGTTAAGACTTAATTTGCTGTCAAGTCATATAGTAGTAATAAACAATTCCACTTTATTTCCTCAGACCTACCTGCAAGTTTATAATAAACTATTCCACTTTATTTCCTAGACTTTATATTTTCGTGGCTCAGCGTCTCCAGAATCTGAGTGTGTTTTTTCTGCGTGCTTGCTGTTGTCAGTTGGGTGGTGGGTTTTGTTGATGATGGCTTGAGTTGCTAGCTCCTGTTATTTGGCCCTGGTTTGCTTCACACATGTAGTGGAGGTTAGTAGCTCGTTTTAGTTTGTAGGGTCTTCAGGTGCTGGCAGTGTGAACTGTAGCTGTTCTTGGCTCTTGTTTTGGAGGTTTAAGAACCGTAGAACTTCTCATTTCTGGTAATGGAAATGGGGGCTTCATGGCTTCATATAAACTAGCCACATAAGCCACGCGTTGCGAGGCTCTTAAGACCCGTTTAAAAGATGTGTATATATAGGTCAGGCCAACAGTGCCCTGCCGTTGAGATCTCCTTGATGGGAAAAATTTCGAAAGTTTGCTCAAGAAAAAACAAACGTTATATATTTATGACAATAGAGTATTATTGTATGATAAAGGAATACTAACTTGTTTCTCCGTCTATTTTAAAATATATAAGGCATTTTTATTTTGAGAAAAATCAAAACATAAAATCTTGTCTAATGAATGGATTAAAAGTACAGGATTGGATATGTGATTAATGTTATGACTTTTTATTTGATTTTTATATCATTATATAATAAAGTAGTATTGTTAGATTTTTATTTGACTATTTTTATATGGCGTCGATTTTGTAGGTATTGATAATAAACGAAAGAAAATAGTAGTAGTTAAAGTATAATATTGAAAAGATTGTTTGAAAAGGTAATTATATTTATATATATCTCAATACATTTTAAAATAAAGGGAGTAATTTTTACATATGCATACCTGGTATGATTGGATATGTGATTAATGTTATGACTTTTTATTTGATTTTTATATCATTATATAATAAAGTAGTATTGTTAGATTTGTATTTGACTATTTTTATATGGCGTCGATTTTGTAGGTATTGATAATAAACGAAAGAAAACAGTAGTAGTTAAAGTATAATATTGAAAAGATTGTTTGAAAAGGTAATTATATTTATATATATCTCAATACATTTTAAAATAAAGGGAGTAATTTGTACATATGCATATCTGGTAAAAAAATTAGTACAAATGCATATTAGTAATACAGATGTTCCAAAATAAGTTCATTGTTCACTCATCCTACACATACCAATACAAACATCAAAAGACTAAAATACCCTACTTTATCTCATCCTAATATAACTATTTATCACTTTATCTACTTCCAATGCAATTATTCTTTACTATTATAAACTTTGATATAATTATTACTAAAAATTAATTTATTTTGAGATAAATGGGATGAGCTAAAAATAATCTTAATATACGACAGAGGAAGTACTTAATAAAAATGCTTAAAAGAAGACTTGCTACACTGTTACATATGCATATTAACATACATCATGTAAGGGTGTGTTTAGTTCACTCGAAAATTGGAAGTTTGGTTGAAATTGGAATGATGTGACGGAAAAGTTGGAAGTTTATGTGTGTAGAAAAGTTCTGATGTGATGAAAAAGTTGAAAGTTTGAAGAAAAAGTTTGGAACTAAACTCGGCCTAAGTAGCCTATTTGTCTGCTTAACCAACCGATCACTGATCACATATGGCAAGTACGGGAGTGACAGGAAGATGGGCGAAGCTTCCTGAAGCCTGTGCTTCTTTGCTTGACTGTGACACACTCCAGATCCAACGGTTCAAATGAATCTTTCTTCCATCGGATGGTCTGTATTTAATTGATGATGTGGCGCACTGAGATGGTGAAAAACTTTAGTTTTTTCACGCTACTTTAGATATAGAGGATCAGAGGATTCCTGTTCCTGAAAGTGAAAATGAGCTACTAGATGCTATTCTAGTGCTCCATGCAATGAGTAGTATGTTATGGCCGAGTTTAGTTCTAAACTTTTTCTTCAAACTTTCAACTTTTTTATCACATCAAAATTTTTCTACACACACAAACTTTCAACTTTTCCATCACATCGTTTCAATTTTAATCAAACTTCTAATTTTGACGTGAACTAAACACGCCCTATATCTCAGACGGTCAGACCTGCCTGAGCATGGCTTGCCATCGGCTGAAGACGCCATGTAATGATGGCCGTCGGATCGTGCGTGGACGTCCCAATTCACGTAGCTTTCATGTATAGTGGCGCCCGCGCCAATGTGGTGCAAAAATTTGAACTTCCCGCAAGAAGCCCAAGAAGGTCAGGTCCTGCGTGCTGAGCCCAAATTAATGGGCTTGAACGACGGAAGAGTAATGTGACTCACATGCGGCCCATATATATTGGGCCAGAACAGTGTTGTAGTTCATGTTCAGCCCATACATATTGGGCCAGTACTTTTTGAGCTGCCAGCTTGTCAGTTTCACACTTTAACCCTTTCTTGAACTGCATTGAGTTTGCTTTGTAATCCCAATAAAAATACGGAAAGAACAGGTACAAAATGGAGCACAATAATCTAAAAATTGTGATTGAAGCTCAACTACCATCTTAACAAGGGTTGTTGAATATTTGAATTCCAGACCATATTGACACCATGGCAACCAGCCTCTCTGAAGGCATAGAAATAGAAAGAAAAATGTAGGCATTAACATAAATACATTTACAATATCTCCAGAAGCAATTTAGAATGCAGAATTTGCAGATTGGTAACTAAGATACAAAGTAGCTAGTACAAACTGTTTTGACTATGTCACCATTGTAGCCACACCTTTTCAATGAAGGACAACATAAATCAAAAGTTAAAGATGAACATGTTACATTTACATCACTACATGATAAGAACTGTATTTGTGAGATGGCACTTGGACACAGTTTGACGCTCTGTCCTGCCCATTTTTATTGATTATGGCAGATGTTCCTAGCAAAAAGACAAATATTCCATCAGAAAAACAGTCTCAACTCTCAAGCATGTTTTGGTTGCTACAGAAGACAATATCAACAAAATGCAGAAATTTAGGCTATACCTGTATAGTTGGGCCAGTATACATGCCAGGGCGCATATTAATATTCACCGGTACGTTTAAGGCCTCAAGCCAAGCATAATTATCTGGCCCATGGACTACTTTTGCTTGTCCAGCTGCTGCAGTTGGAGTGATCCGTGAGAAAATCAGATATGACATAGAATAGTGAAAATGATCACTTTTGTGTTTTGACAACATATCAACAAATTAAGTTTTCTTCTCATATAAAATGAACATAATGTATAAGGTAATTGCTGTTCTTGACAGAAAAGATCTGAACAGCATTGTGACTAATAATATATGTTTTGAACAACTACCAGCCAATACCAGAGATGGCTGGTATTCTGCTTCCACCAAAAGATTTAGTTAAACACGAACCTGACAGAAATATGTAATATGACGACAGTGAGGGATTTCACTTACAGAAGCTAGAAAATGGATAATCATGAAAATAGGTGCAAACACGGCCAGATGATTCAGAGTATGGTGGGGCAATGACATCAAGAACAGCACAAGATTTTACTGAAGTGAAGCAGTGCATGTTCCCACCACTTTGGGGATACAAAACAGCCAGTGGCAGAGCCAGGATTACATTATAGTGGGGGCTGAACTAAAAGTGGCTGAGAAAAGTTGAGACATGTCTTATGTAAATTGACTATATGTCTAATACAAAGTGTAAATATATAGAATTAACAAGAAATAAGCATTATCCATTCCAAAACAATATTGAAATATCCAATAGATAATGACATGATGTGCGACACTATATGCAAAATTTAGTGTTTATGACATGATGTTGGGTTCTCAAAAGAGGTTGAATGTCCAGGGTGTTTATCTGTCCACGAGGTACTATATGTAGGTTTAGCTAGGCTATTTCCTCTTTAAGCTCAGGAGCCATCCCTTCCATTCTCAGATGATTGCAATGGCTCTTACGACTCAAAGCGTCGACCACAACGTTTGCTTTGCCTGGGTGATAGTGAACCTCTAGATCATAATCCTTGATTAATTCTAACCATCGCCTTTGCTTCAAGTTGAGATCTGACTGGGTGAAAATATACTTCAGACTCTTGTGGTCAGTGTAGATATCGCAATGGTTTCCAATCAAATAGTGTCTCCAAATCTTTAGCGCATGAACCACGGCTGCTAGTTCTAGGTCATGTGTAGGGTAATTTTCCTCGTGTGGTCGCAGTTGTCGCGATGCATAGGCCACAACCTTTCCTTCCTGCATCAGTACTCCTCCTAGTCCTTGCCTTGATGCATCACAATATATAACAAAGTCTTTCCTATTGTCGGGGAGAACTAGAATAGGCGCAGAGGTCAGCTTTTCTTTGAGCTGCTCAAAGCTTTCCTGGCACTGCTCTGACCACACAAACTTATTTTCCTTCTTGAGTAGTTGAGTCATTGGTCGAGCTATCTTAGAGAATTCCTCGATGAACCTTCGGTAGTATCCGGCCAAACCTAGAAAACTTCGAATCTCGGTCACAGATTTGGGTGCCTTCCATTTCGTAACGGCCTCCACTTTGGCAGGATCCACTGCTACTCCACCGGTTGAGATTACGTGGCCTAGAAAAGCGACTTCTTTTAACCAGAACTCACATTTACTAAACTTTGCATATAACTTATGCTTCCGAAGTTTCTCAAGTACCAATCGCAAGTGCTCCGCATGCTCTTCCTCGTCTTTGGAGTAGATTAAAATATCATCGATGAACACTACCACAAATTTGTCCAAGTAATCCATGAACACTTTGTTCATAAGATTCATAAAGTATGCTGGGGTGTTGGTTAAACCAAACGACATTACTGTGAACTCATACAATCCATAGCGCGTTGAGAACGCGGTCTTGGGTATATCCCCGGTCCTAATTTTCAATTGGTGGTATCCTAATCGAAGGTCAATCTTAGAGAACACCTTAGCTCCTTTAAGTTGATCGAAAAGATCATCAATCTGTGGTAGTGGATACCTGTTCTTGATAGTTACTTCGTTTAGTGAGCGGTAGTCCACACACATTCTCATGCTACCATCCTTCTTCTTAACGAATAACACTGGGGCTCCCCAAGGTGACGAACTGGGACGTACAAATCCCTTCTCTTGCAACTCTCTGATTTGCTTTTTAAGTTCCTCCAACTCATTGACCGACATCCGATATGGTCTCTTGGATATGGGGGCAGTTCCGGGTATCAGGTCAATAATGAACTCTATGTCACGATCTGGTGGCATTCCAGGTAAATCTTCTGGGAACGCATCGGGGAATCGCTACACTATGGGCATTCCTTTCAGGGGTAGCATGGTAAATATGCCTCCGGCACGTTCGGTTCGTCTAGGATCTTGATCCATGGTTGCTCTCATATCCGATCCCCAGGGTGTGGTCAGGGTAACTTCTCTACGTCTACAGTCGATTACTCCTCTGTTCTTTGTTAACCAATCCATACCCAATATGACATCAAGGATCTGAGGTATCAAAACCATAAGGTTGGAGGAAAACACCACATCCCTAAGGCGAATAGGTATGTTGATGCAAGCATGACTTACGGTTATCTCGTCCCCAAGTGAGTGTACTATCATAGGCTTTCTATGTCCTACCAGGGTTAAGTTGTGCTGTTGACTAGCCTCCAGGGATATGAATGAATGCGATGCACCATAATCGAAGAGAACTTTAACTGGGGTAGAATTGATAGAGAACATACCCATTAGTACGCCCTGATCTTCCTGGGCCTCTTCAGCTCGGACATGGTTCACTTGTCCGCGTCCAAATCCGGTAGCGGTCCTGTTAGTCTGCGGAGTCTTGAATAGACCTCGTCCGGCAGCAGGGGTAGCAGTTCCACGAACAGTCATTGCATTAGCGCCAGTACGGACAGGAGTCTTGCGTGGATGTGGGCAGTTGTTGGCGTAGTGCCCATACTCCCCGCAGTTGAAGCAGTCCACATTCTTCTTGGTTCCAGGGGCAGCCAGGGTTGGTGTAGGGGTGCGGTTCTGAATCGCAACTGGCCTATTGAAATTGCTAGGCGCAGCGGGACGGTTGGTGGTCACAATAGTGGGCTTCCATCCAGACGCAGTGGCTTCCTTGAGTCGCTGGGGCACTCCTTGAGGTGGGCGATTCATAGCCAGCCTCCTCTTGCGGTTGTGTTCTACAGTCCTTTGATCATTTTCCAACCTAACGACTTTGTTGATCAGGCTTTGGAAACTCTCATGATCCTGTCCAATCATAGGCCCACGCAACTCATCATTCAGCCCTTCGATGAACTTGTCGATCTTCTCCTCTTCATCTACAAGGTCTCCGATTGCGTAGCGGGCCAACTGAGTGAACCGGTCCAGATATTCCTGCACCGTTGTGTTTCCTTGTCGCAGCCTTCTGAACTCGTTCTTCTTCATGCACATCACCGCAGGAGGCACGAAGTTCTCACGAAAAGTTGCAGTGAATTCTTCCCAAGTGGGTTCTCCAGCATCTTCTTCCCGAGCTTCCTTGTAAGTATCCCACCAATCACCAGCTGGTCCCTCCAGTTGGTTTACTGCGAAGATCACTTTGTCAGCTTCGCGCACCCGGACAAGGGTCAGTTTCTTCTCTATGATGCGTAGCCAATCTTCTGCCTCCATAGGCTCGTCTGCCGTAGCGAAAGTGGGTGGCTTAGTCCTCATAAATTCTCCAAAGCTTGACCCTCCACGGTTGCCTTGATTATTTGCGATGGCTTGCAGAAGTTGGGTTTGAGTAGCCATGACTCCTGCCAGGGTGTTTAGGTCGGTTGCTTGAGTTTCTTCATTGCTGGTTGACGCCCGACGTCGGCTTGCCATCTGTGTAGGCCGATGAGGTAAGTATCCTAATTCCCTAACTAGCCCTTATGGTTTTATCCCGTTAAGGGAGTTGTTTTGATGTGAACTTTGTTTTGCGGGCATGGTGGAATAAACTCATTCATAACACAACAGTAGTAATATCATAAATAACATCACAGAGTTCCACAGATAGTACATAAATCATGATGCAATCGACTGCACATATACGCAGTCCAAATAAAGTTCATCCAAAAGATACATCGAACTAATCATCAAGCTACTCGTCAATCTAGGTAGGAGGGGTGTGTCTCGCATGCTACCCAAAAACCATCTGAAGCGAGATCGAAGCTGCAGTAATCCTCCAGTCTAGTCATCCAACCATCCGCAGGATCCTGGTGCAGGAAGAGGGTGATCGCTGGCTCGTGCAAACCTGAGTCCCCACGGCTCGGAAGTAGTGGCCTCTGAATCTGGCTTGGGCTTCTTGCCCGGAGGTCGTGTGCTCTTGCGGGCAGTGCTGAGGGTACGAGGGCCTCCGACAAAGGTGATGCAGTGGACAGGGGTCTCATCCTCTGAAGGATCAGTGATGTCCGGCTCTATCCCTGGCTCAGTGTCGGTCCCCTCTGTCTCGGAGTCGACCTGAATCGGAGTCTCCATACTGGAACCCAGCTGCGGTGAAGAAGTGGAGATTAGTGGGGTGTGCCCAATCTCTGGGGCAGGTGGCTGTGTCATTGTCTGGTCCACCAGGTAAGGTGCTGACTCGGTAGCTACCTCTCCCAAAAGGGCGTGGAACGCTGGTGGGTATGGCGTAGTAAGGAAGAAGTAGCGGTCACGCCCTACTGCTGTGGAAGTAGAAGCTCCTGCGGTGCTGACTGTAGCTGCTCGAAGCTGCTCCTCAAGCTGGCTGACGTGCTCCTGACTCTCTCTCAGCTGCTCCTCGAGTGTATCCATCATCCTGCGGCGATCATTGTACTGATCAGATAGCTGCTAGAACTGGTCGCTGTGGACCTGAAGCTGTGCCTTCAGCGAGTCTATCTCACTGCCCCAAGCCTGATGCTCCTCCTCTAGGTGAAGCTGCTGTACTGTGAGGTCAGTCACCTCGGTCTCCAACTCTCCCAAACGCCTCTGCTGGTCATCGATCTCCAACAGGGCCTCCTCATAGAGGTTGTCCACAGCCTCAGCCCATTGGGACAGTCGAGTCACCATCGGGTTGTAGCAGCAAGGTATGTCCTGAACTGTGCAGACAGAGTTGCTCTCCTCCCAAAACGAATGGTGAGCAAACTCGGTACTCGCCAACTCTGCCCGGTGAATAGAACTAAGTTGGAGGAAGGCCTCCCGGGCTGCGTCCTGCATCGCGGTCTCCGGTAAGTCGCGACGGTGGCGTGTCCGAAAGCTGTAGTCTGACTCTGAAGGAACTCGTGGATGAACCTCAATCCGGGCCTCCCAAAAGGGTCCACATCGTCTCACTCGGTAGATCGGAAATCTGGGGTACCGTAGGCGCCTCATCAGCCGATGTAGCTCTATGACGTATCCCTCTGAGCGGGGTACGCCCATCTCCCAGGTAGTGGGTAAATCCTGATCTGCCATCTAATTTTAAGAAAAACCCAAAGTCAGCTAAAGGTAAAACTCATTTTGTGAAGAAATTAGCTAAGAGTAAGATGAAAATCGTATAGAGTTTTGTAAACATAGTGTTTTTTTATTTTCAGAAGTACTGCTAAATGGGAATTTCTCCCTTGGCCAACTAGAAAGGGGTGGGGCGCCATTTGGTCTTTTCCTACAGTCGTATGGCTCTGATACCAGCTCTGTGGACCCCCGTTTTTATAACAGGAATCAATCGTGTAAACAGTACCATTTCCCTGGATCAAGTAGTCTGGTACACACGAGTTCATAGTTGAAATACCAAGTGCACATACACGAGAATCTAGTGCGAATTATTACATCATAAGCTCGCAGGCATAGCCTTAAATCATCAGACCGAGCGGTCCGGAATACATCCCAAAAGCAGAAGAAGATAAGGCAGCGGAGTTAAGGCAGCGGCACGCCATTGCCACAGGCAACGACCGTAACTAAGACCTACTGAGCGCCATCGTCTTCATCACCCTCCTCGTAGTAAGCGTAGGGATCCTCCGAAGCTTCATCTCCGACCTCTGATTAAGTGTTTTTTTATATTGCAAGGGTGAGTACCAACCGTACTCAGCAAGCCACCACAACAACAATGCATATGATAGAGGGTATTTCAAGGAAGGGCCTCAGGTTCTTTTGCATAAAGCTAGTTTTGCAATTCTTTTCACAAGCCTAAGACCTAGCATAGACTGATCAAATTTTAGTACGAGTGTTCACATTAAACAACGACGGTTCTGTCCACCATCCATTGTGATCCCAAGGATAGCTTCCCGCCATTGAGTCGTCATGGTTTTCTGAGGACGTCCACCTTCCCGCCTCTCAGGAAGTGGCTCCAACAGCATAAAATCATCATGCAATAACCCATCCCACACAAGTTAAGAATTTAGAGTCTAGCCAAGTGTAATACACGTCCCGGTGCTCAATAACCGCGAGCACGGCTATTCGAATAGATTTGGTTTACTCACACTGCAGTGGATGTACACTTTACCCGCACTCTGCGACTGCCCAACACATGAGCCTCGTCCCAACACATGAGACGCGTCACGGCAAAGCCTTTCGATAACCTCGCATTGGCAGTACTCGCTCCATGAACTTACATCCTCATGCACTCTAGGCGTCCATGTTTCTAGCAGTGAGAGGAGTTCTGGCGCTCCCGGGAAAGAAGTCTCACACACACATTAAGTTCTCTCTCACACTCTCATGGCAGTCCTACCAATGGCGACACCGATGTAGGAGCACGCCTCGCGGCCCTACCTCAACGGCTGTCCCACCGTAGCGCACCTGCCTCGCTCAGGGGTGAACCATCTATGCAGGGATACTGCCTCCGCTCGGCTATCTAATCCGCTAGGTCTATACCCATACGAGAAGTGCGGTTGTACGGGGGCCGTTTCATGCTTAACTTCATGGCTCGGTCCTTAACTGACCGGGGACAGTACTAGCCTTTTCCAGATACCACCCAAATCCTCCGTCGGCCCCAATCGAAAATAGTTGTTTAGTTTTATTTCTCTTTTCACAAATCATGTCATCAATATCATGGCAATGTGGCATTCATATCTCCACATGCCGCATCTCAATTACCTTCCCAAAGGTAATTGCCCAAGCATATAGCATTTGATAAATATGAGTATGCATGATTCTAGAATAGCATTTCTAAGCATTTGTCATAGTTGACTAGGGATTCATACGTAAACATGGTTACGAAGGAATAAGGGGTAAACAATAATCAAGGCATGGCATAATCACAAGTAGGATGTTCATCATTGCATGCAATTTTATTTGTAAGCAAAACAATTTCGCAATTGGGTTCAACATGTTCAAGGAATAGTGATGACTTGCCTTGCTCGTAGTCCTGCGGGTCTTGACTCTCGTTCGGATCCGCAACTCCCTCGGACTCTAAAATTACGTGCGAAGAAATGATTTGAATTCAAATAAAATCCAAATAACTCACATAAAAGTCGAACGCGAATCGATCTTTCTAAATTGACTACAAAGTTTGCGAAACCACTTTATTCGAATTGTTGGGTCATTTCACCTAAGTAATTTTGGGATTCGGGAAGTACATTCCTAGGAATTCAACATAATTATTTATTTCTTAAATAAATCTAAATTCCTACCGTGAATCGACCTCTCACAGAGATTACCGAAAATAATCTATAATCATATTAATATTTTACAATTTTAGGCTATAATTAACCTATAATTAAATTTTAATCATTCTAAATTTCCTAAACTTCTTAATCTCCCTCAAATTCCTATTTTATTTCCCCCCTTCCTTTTTCTTTTCCTTTCTCTCCTTTTTCTCTCTTTTTCCTTCTCTCTCTCTTTTCTTTCTTTTCTTTTCCTTTCTTTTTCCTTCTCTCTCTTTTCTTTCTTTTCTTTTCCTTTCTCCCCCCCGGCTTCTTTCTTCCTCCCTCTCTCTCTCGGCTCATGGCCTACCCGGGCGGCGACGGCGACCGGACGCGGGGGGGGGGGGGGGGGCGGTGGCTTACCGACGGCGGCGGCGGCGGCGTCGCACGGCGCGGCACTCGGCGCGGTGCGGCGGCTTCGAGGCGACGGCGCGGCGGAACGAAGGCGGCGGCACGACGGCACGAAGGCAGCGGCGCGGTGGAGAGGAAAGAGGGGAAGAAGAGGGGAATGGGGGGGAATGGTGTGGGGGTGGAAAGGGGGTGGCCAAGGGGTTTTATAGGGCTCGGGGAAGGGCAGCCGGCTCTAATGGCTATGGGACGGCGCGGAGCGCAGGGCGTGAGGCGACGGTGACGGCGGCGCGGCGCGGCACGGGGCTCGGCGCGACGGAACGGGCGGAACGGCGACAGGCGTCACGACGGCGACGCGGCGCGGCGCGGCATCGCGATGGGACGGCGGCGCGGCGCGGCAGCGGCGATGGGACGGCAACAGGCGCGCGGCGCGGCGACGGGACGGGCGCGCGGCGTCAGGCGGCGATAGCGACGGCGCGTGGCGGCTCGGGGCGCGAGGCGCGCGCTGCAGGGGAGGGGGCAGGGCTAGGGAACCTCGTCGAGCACCTACAGCGCAATGAACAGTGCTAGTTCTTATTTAACCCTAATTTAGCCTATTCTCTATATAAATTTTATTCTTTAATTCCTAATTTTTACACAAATGAAGTTTACACAATATTTGTGTTATTTCAACCAATGGATTCACTCTAGATTAATTTTAGCTATATATAATTTATTTGAATTGTAATTAGGGCTAATTCTTATTTCGCCGCATTTAAATTTAATTATTACCAATATGGTCGTGATAATATTTTTATTTATTTCTATCCTCCCTTAACCTTTATTTTAAATTGTATTCCGATTATTTATTTAGCCAAATAAATTTCAGGGTTTATTCCTAATTAGTTATTCTTTATTCGCGATCAACAAATTCCGAGATCAAAATCCAATAAAATAGGCGAATAAAATCGGCATGATGCAATTTATTTAAAAATTTTTTGAAGGCCCGAAATTTTAGGGTTTCGATTTTGTTGGTCAAATTTTCAGGGTGTTACATCAGCCGATTCAACAGCAAGGTTTGCTAAATGCATCGGCTGGGTTGAGGACACCTGATAATCAGCCGAGGCAGCATGTCACAACTCAGATTGTCCCTGAGCATTTGGTTCATCATGTGCAACCAGATGATACCCCAAGTCATTCCTGAGCATTTGGTGCGCAACATACAGCCAAACATTCAGAATTATCAAGGGGGCAATTTGAATTATCAGTATCAGCCTCCATCGCCACAAGTTCAGTATCAGCAAGGAGGATTAGCTCAGCCACAATTTGCTCCTCAGTTCAATCAATTCGAGCATATTCCACAACAAGCACAAGGGGTGCCTCAACAGAGACCATGGGCCGATATGATTGCAGATGTGATGAGAGAGCAGTTTGGGCTCAAGCCGAAAGACGCTGGAAACTTGTATCGGCATCCATACCCTGAGTGGTTCGAGAGGGTTCAGCTGCCTAACCGATACAAAGTCCCAGATTTTTCAAAATTCTCGGGGCAGGACAGTGTTTCGACTTATGAACACGTTAGCCGATTCTTAGCTCAATGTGGCGAGGCATCGGCTACTGACGCCCTGAGGGTCAGATTGTTTCCTTTGTCTTTATCTGGATCGGCTTTTACATGGTTTTCTTCTTTGCCATACAATTCGATCAACAGTTGGGCCGATTTGGAGAAGCAATTCCATAGTTACTTTTATAGTGGGGGTTCATGAGATGAAATTGTCCGATTTGACAGCAATCAAACAAAGGCATGATGAACCCGTATAAGATTATATTCAGAGGTTCAGAGAGATGAGGAATAAGTGCTACAGTTTGAGCTTGACTGATGCCCAGTTAGCCGATTTGGCTTTTCAGTGTATGATAACTCCGATCAGGGAAAAATTCTCGTCCCAGAACTTTGATAGTTTGTCACATCTTGCACAGAAGGTAACCTTGCATGAGCAGAGGTTTGCAGAAGCCAAGAAGAATTTTAAAAAGGTCAATCATGTTTGTCCCTACATATATGGATCCGATGATGATGATGATGATTCTGAGGTAGCAGCAGTCGAATGGGTTAGGAGCAAGAAAGTTATACCATGCCAATGGGTGAAGAGTTCTGGAAAAGAAGAGAGATATGACTTTGACATCACCAAGGCTGATAAGATCTTTGATTTGTTGCTACGGGAAAAACAAATTCAACTTCCTGCTGGTCATACAATCCCGTCGGTCGAGGAGCTGGGCAAGAGGAGATATTGCAAGTGGCATAATTCTAGGTCTCATTTTACTAATGATTGTAAAGTCTTTAGACAGCAGATCCAGGCGGCTATTGAAGGGGGTAAAATAAAATTTGACGACTCCAAGAGACCGATGAAGGTTGATGGCAACCCTTTTCCTGTTAATATGGTACATATAACTGGCCGAACAGCTAATGGAGGAAAAGCTCGAGGTTTCCAAGTAAATTCGACTAAAATTATTAACAAGTATCAGAAGAAGTATGATAAGCAACAACAGGATGGGTGTTATGATGAAGATAATGGTGGTTTCGATCCTCATTAGGGTTGTGAGTTTTTCAGATTTTGTTGGAATGAAAGAATGAGGCTACCATCTATCGAAGATTGTCCTGGATGTAGTAATGTTGCAGAAAGTTCAAGCCGATCTTATAACAGAAGCAATCGGCTAAGGTAGGCAAGAGTTCCTGTTCATCAAAGATTGGGCCCAGTGAATCAAGATCGTGACCAAGGGGGTGATGAAGACAGAAAAAATCAATGGTGCCCTTCTGGTATTTTTACAAAGAATCAGAAAAGGAGGGTTCAATGGTTGAGGAACAGAGAATGCTTCCAAGAAGTCAAGCAAGAGATTAACCATCGGCTGAAGAAAACAAAGCCGAGGCAGGAGTGGCGTGTTAAGAACCAAGCTACTACGGCCGATGAGGTCAAAGTTGATGAAGCAAGAAGATTGGCTAAAGGGAAAAGTGTTGTGACTGCATCGGTTAACATGATTTTCATGTTACCAGCTGAGTTTGGAGCTAATCAAGCCGATATTGATGAGATTGAAGAAGCATCGGCTAGGTTAGTTTTGTCACCAGAACAGGCAGTTTTTGAGAAGCCAGAAGGGACAAAGAATCGGCATCTTAAACCATTGTATATAAATGGCTATATTAATGGGAAGCCGATGTCCAAGATGATGGTCGATGGTGGGGCTGCTGTGAATTTGATGCCATATGCCACGTTCAGGAAGCTAGGCAGGAATACTGATGACCTAATCAAAACAAACATGGTGCTCAAAGACTTTGGTGGCAATCCATCGGAAACCAAAGGGGTTCTAAACGTGGAACTGACAGTCGGCAGTAAAACCATCCCTACAACGTTCTTTGTCATCGATGGGAGGGGTTCCTACAGCTTGTTGCTTGGAAGGGATTGGATTCACGCCAATTGTTGTATTCCTTCAACCATGCATCAATGCTTGATTCAATGGCAAGGCGATAAGATAGAAATTGTACCAGCTGACAGGTCAGTCAATGTGGCTAATGCTGATTTAGCTCTTTGGGAGATGGATGATGTCGATTGCTTATCTGGAAAAGTTTGGAATGGAGATTTTCTGAAAGTGTCCAATTGTGATATACAGCCAATTGAAGATGGAGAACCCAAACTATTATTTTGAGGGTGTCGTGGAGGGTTCAAACGTCTACACCAAGGACACAGTAGATGATCTCGATGACAAGCAAGGACAGGGTTTCATGTCGGCTGATGATTTGGAAGAAATTGATATAGGTCCAGGTGATCGACCAAGGCCGACATTTATCAGTAAGAACTTATCTCCAGAATTTAGAACCAAGTTGATAGAACTTTTAAAGGAATTCAGAGATTGCTTTGCTTGGGAGTATTATGAGATGCCAGGACTCAGCCGATCGATTGTTGAACATCGGCTACCTATCAAACCAAGGGTTAGACCACACCAACAGCCTCCGAGAAGATGCAAAGCCGATATGCTCGAACCTGTCAAGGCTGAGATTAAACGTTTATATGATGCTGGTTTTATTCGTCCTTGTCGATATGCCGAGTGGGTTTCCAGCATAGTTCCTGTTATCAAGAAAAATGGCAAAGTCAGGGTGTGCATTGATTTCAGAGATTTAAATAAAGCTACCCCGAAGGATGAGTATCCGATGCCAGTAGCCGATCAATTGGTTGATGTTGCTTCAGGACATAAGATTTTGAGTTTTATGGATGGTAATGCAGGGTATAATCAAATCTTTATGGCAGAAGAAGATATTCATAAGACAGCTTTCAGGTGTCCTGGTGCAATCGGCTTATTTGAATGGGTTGTGATGACTTTCGGCCTGAAAAGTGCTGGAGCTACGTATCAAAGGGTCATGAATTACATATACCATGATCTGATCGGCTGGTTGGTCGAGGTCTACATTGATGATGTGGTTGTTAAGTCCAAGGAAATAGAGGACCACATAGCCGATTTGCGGAAGGTTTTTGAGAGGACTAGGAAGTATGGCCTGAAGATGAATCCAACAAAGTGTGCTTTCGGCATATCGGCTGGCCAATTTTTGGGATTTCTTGTTCACGAGAGAGGGATTGAAATAACTCAAAGGAGTATTGATGCGATCAAGAAGATTCAGCCTCCAGAGAACAAGACAGAATTACAGAAGATGATCGGCAAGATAAATTTTGTTAGAAAGTTTATTTCTAATTTGTCTGGAAGGTTAGAACCTTTTACACCATTGTTGAGATTAAAGGCCGATCAAAAGTTTACATGGGGGGCAGAACAGCAGAAGGCTTTGGATAGTATTAAAGAATATCTTAACTCTCCTCTAGTTTTGATTCCTCCACAAAAGGGGATACCTTTTAGATTATATCTATCGGCCGGTGAGAAGTCAATCGGCTCAGTTCTGATTCAGGAGCTTGAAGGAAAAAAGAGAGTTGTGTTTTATTTAAGTCGTCGGCTCTTGGATGCAGAAACAAGATATTCTCCTGTGGAGAGGTTGTGTTTGTGCTTGTATTTTTTATGTACGAGGTTAAGGCATTATCTATTGTGCAACGAATGCACTGTGATATGCAAAGCCGATGTGGTCAAATACATGTTATCGGCTCCAATTTTGAAAGGAAGGGTTGGAAAGTGGATATTTTCTTTAACAGAATTCGATCTTCGGTATGAGTCACCGAAGGCAATCAAGGGGCAGGCTATAGCCAATTTTATTGTTGATCATCGTGATAACTCAATCGGCTCAGTTGAGGTTGTGCCCTGGACTTTGTTTTTTGATGGATCAGTGTGCACTCATGGTTGTGGCATCGGTTTGGTTATAATTTCTCCTCGGGGGGCAAGTTTTGAGTTTGCTTACACTATTAAACCTTATGCAACTAACAATTAGGCTGAATATGAAGCAGTACTCAAAGGGTTGCGGTTACTCAAGGAAGTTGAAGCCAATGCTATTGAAATTATGGGGGATTCTTTGCTGGTAATTAGTCAGTTGGCAGGAGAGTATGAGTGCAAAAATGATACATTGATGGTTTACAATGAGATGTGCCGAGAGTTGATGAAGGAATTTTGGCTGGTGACTTTGAAACATATATCTCGAGAACAAAATATCGAAGCTAATGATTTGGCCCAAGGGGCATCGGGATATAAGCCAATGGTCAAGGATGTTAAGGTAGAGATTGCCACATTAACAGCCGATGATTGGAGATATGATGTGCATCAGTATTTACAGAATCCATCTCAATCGGCTTCTCAGAAATTACGCTATAAGGCTTTGAAGTATACCCTACTGGATGATGATCTTTATTATCGAACGATTGATAGGGTGCTGCTTAAATGTCTAAGTGCCGATCAAGCTAAGGTTGCAATCGGCGAAGTGCATGAGGGGATTTGTGGCACTCATCAATCGGCTCATAAGATGAAGTGTTTGCTTCGACGTGCAGGATATTTTTGGCCGACAATGTTGGAGGATTGTTTCAAATATTACAAGGGATGTCAGGACTGCCAAAAGTTTGGAGCCATTCAAAGAGCGCCTGCATCGGCTATGAATCCTATCATCAAGCCATGGCCATTCAGAGGTTGGGGAATTGATATGATCGGCATGATTAATCCACCATCGAGTAAGGGACACAAGTTTATATTGGTGGCAACCGATTATTTTACCAAGTGGGTAGAGGCGATTCCCTTGAAGAAAGTTGATTCTGGGGATGCTATACAATTTGTCCAAGAGCATATAATCTATCGATTTGGTATTCCTCAAACCATTACAACCGATCAAGGATCAATCTTTGTGTCCGATGAGTTTGTTCAGTTTGCCGATAACATGGGTATTAAATTGTTGAATTCTTCCCCATATTATACACAAGCTAATGGACAGGCCGAGGCATCTAACAAGAGTTTGATTAAGTTGATTAAGAAAAAGATTTCTGATTATCCTCGGCAGTGGCATACTCGATTAGCCGAAGCATTGTGGTCTTATCGGATGGCTTGTCATGGTTCGATTCAAGTTCCTCCTTATAAACTTGTTTATAGACATGAGGCTGTTTTACCATGGGAAGTTAGAATCGGCTCAAGAACAACATAATTACAAAATGATTTGACAGCCGATGAGTATTATAATCTCATGGCCGATGAAAGGGAGGACTTGGTTCAATCAAGATTGAAATCCCTTGCAAAGGTTACCAAGGATAAGGAACGTGTTGCTCGACATTATAACAAGAAAGTGGTCCCTAAGACTTTTTCGGAAGGTGAACTTGTATGGAAATTGATTTTGCCGATAGGAACTCGAGATAACAAATTCGGCAAGTGCTCACCGAATTGGGAAGGGCCGTTTCAAATCTATAAGGTTGTATCCAAAGAAGCTTACATGTTACAAGGACTCGATGGAGAAGTCTATGGAAGAGCATTAAATGGCAAATACTTGAAGAAATATTACCCCAAGTGTTTGGGTTAATGCATGATCGGCTGGTGTTGCCGATGCATGATAGCCGATGTGTTTACATCGCCTTGAGATGGCCGATATTATTATATCGCCCTTAGTTGTTTTCATATTGTAATCGGTTGTGTTTTGCCGATATACAATGGCCGATATTATTATATCGCCCTTAGTTGTTTTCACATTGTAATCGGTTGTGTTTTGCCGATATACAATGGTCGATATTGTTATATCGCCCTTAGTTCAACTTCTAATTTTATCAATGCCTTCGTCATTGCAAAATTAGGGGGGCACATATATACAACAGTTGCAAATTTTTGAGTAAATTTTTGGAGCTATTAGCCGATTACAAAAGAATTTCCTAAGGCTTATTATAAGATGTCACTGAGACAAATAGCGTTGGATAGCCGATATAGCTCTCTGCCTAATTTGTTCTACTTCTTCAATGGCTTGGGCATCTTGAGCATCGGTTCCGGAGATGACTTTATAGACTTGGTCAAATCAGCGACATTCTTGATAGCTGATTTCAGCCTTGCCTTTTGTTCTTCGACGACTTGAGGGAGATCGGCTAGCTTCTTTTGTTCCAGGGCCAGCTCGGCGTTGCATTCTTCAAGTTGGGCTATGAGCTCAATCTTTCGGGCTTCAAGCCGATCAATGTTAGACTTGATTGGACCTTCAGATAATTGATCAAGCTTGGCCTTCTCTTCATGTACGAGCTGCCGATTGGCCTGGATTGTACTTTCAATATCCCTACGTTCCCGGCGTTCAGCTAGTCTTAGCTTGGCATTCTCCAGCTTGAATTGGTGTTGTTCGAGATAGACAGCTGGAGTAAGGATATCGGCTAGCTCATCCAGAATCAGAGCTTGAATTTTGTGTAACCGAGCCCTGATTGATCCGCAATCGACCACCAAGCTGTCCAGTGATGACTCCTCTAGCCGATGAGAAATGTCTTCAAGTGTTCTTTTCACATCATCGGACAGAGAGGCCAAGGCCTCGCTGGTGGTATCAGTTTCTGTCTCTTCATCAAGATAGTCTTTAATATCAAACGAGAACAGATCGGCTAAGACCTGCAAAAGAGAAAATTGAAGACAATTATAGATCAGAATGCACAATACAGCCGATTAAAGACTTTTGAAGGTAACACTTACTGGAATAGCAGGAGCAGCAGGTTGTTCTTCTTCCTCGACATGGTGACTCCCTACAGCCGATGGAGTTTGGTTACTTGATGATTGCTGTACAGGGGGAGAAAGAGGAGGAGGCTGAAAAGAGGCGAGTGTTAGATAAGATTGATTATAATCGATTAATGAAAGAATTGAGAACATCTTACTGGTGGAACTGGTTTGAGAGTTGTTGCTGCGATTTCTTCCTCACAGCAGTTTTCTTCTTCTGCAATTATAAAGCTTATGAACAATTGGCTATGAATAAAATAGTTATAAAAGCGGTCAAGGAGAGTTGTTTACCCTGGAGAAATGAACTGGAGTACAAGGAGTCGGAGGAGTTTTTTTGGGTGAAGCCGATGGTGTTCTTTCAGTATCACTTACTTCGGCTTCGGCTTGATCGACATCTTCCCCAATCTCCTCTGCATACTCGGCTGATGATGCGGCAGACGGGCTGGCAAAGGTCGACATCGCCGCGGTCGGAAAGTTGGCCGGAGAGGAAATCGCCTGGAGTTCGCCTTGCGCACCGAGGAAATCGTCGGAGAGGAAGAGGACAAAATTGGCTTAAGCGGTGAAAACGGAAGTAACGGGGTGAAGATTCTCGGGGACAACGGTTAGTATTTAAAGCACTGTGTAACGGTCGGAAAACGGCAAGTGCGGATTTATCTCGGAGTCGACGTGTAGCAAATCCGAAACATTATCCAATATTCTGGACTTGGGAGGCATGTGTTAACGACCAAATTTGGTAATCTGAGTATCGAGGAGGAAGATCAGATCGAAGCGGAATCCAAATCCAAGATCGTTTCGGAAACAGAGCAATAATCGGCTAAGTCTGAATCGGCTGCGACCTTAGTTGGTAGAGTTCGAGTCGGACGAGGTTAGCCGATTAGGCCGGATCCGACAATATGTTACAGCATACGTTGTCGGGTTGAGTTAATGTGCTTCATGAGGATTGCCATGCATGGATAGAGTCCTGAGAAGGCAATTGTATCTATTAATTAGGATATTTCATGTAATTTCCTTAGAGATATGTTTAGGCAAAAGTCTGCCGCAAAGACTTATAGTATCTTAGAGTTTGTTAGAGATAAGGGTCGTGTCCGATATGGACATATTTTGTAATCTCGGGTATAAATAGACCCCGAGCCCTATGTAATCAATTAACACACGTTCAATACAATCTCGGCGCATCGCCACCCTTTCACTTTTGTTTTGTTTCGACGAGTTCTTGTTTTCGAGTTGAGCTGCATCGATTTCGATCTTCAACTAGAGATAAAACTTGTTATGGCGGCTTGCGCTCTCGGGATTAGTGCTTCCATCTTTATGAAACTCTAATCTTGTTTATGTAATTCGTCGAGTTATTATATATCCTATATAATATCTGACAATATTGTTATTTAACCTTCAATCGGCTAACATCTGTTACTAGAAGGCAGCCGATTAGGTTAAATAGCGACGTTGGCTTAGATTATATAGGATATCCACCACTCTATGAAACATCCAGCGGCTTGATTGTCTAGATATTGTCCTTCTTTTCATACTTATAGCTGCATCAATTGAGTTTGACCTTATAAGTCGTGCTTAGAATCTTAATATCTAGCCTGCCTTCTGGTTGCCGATTAGGGTAGCATCGGGGTTTCGTCCGATCTTACCTGATTTAGCTTTATATTTTATGTGCTTAATTGATATGCTAGATCTGCCCTTTATGTTAAGATTTCATTACAATAAAATATGTTAGGCTTCTGTTTGATGTATTTTACTTGTCTTAATATCTTAATATAGAGTGGTATCGGAGTATTAGCCGATACATGCTAGATCTATCTGATCGGCTATGCTATGAACATATATAGTCTTGTTGTTAATATATATTTCGATATAAGTGATTTATACTGTCTCAGCATGTGTAACACCCAGAAAATTTGACCGACAAAATCAAAACTCTAAAAATACAGATTTTCAAAAACTTTTTAAATTAATTGCATCATGCCGATCTTATTCGCCTATTTTATCTGGATTTGATCTCAAAGATTATTAATCATGAGTAAAGAATAGTTAATTAGGAATAAACCTTAAAAACAAATTGGTAAAATAAATATAAATTAAAATAAAGATTAGGTGTGGATAGAAATAAATAAAATATTATCGCGACCATATTTGGATCAATTAAATTTAAATACGATGGAATAAGAATTAACCCTAATTAAAACTCAAATAAATTATATAAAAATAAAATATGAGTAATATTAATCTAGGGTG
The DNA here is from genome assembly GCF_000147395.1 of Oryza glaberrima. Taxonomy (NCBI): domain Eukaryota; kingdom Viridiplantae; phylum Streptophyta; class Magnoliopsida; order Poales; family Poaceae; genus Oryza; species Oryza glaberrima. Next base: position 1,634,510 of record NC_068333.1, read on the forward strand.
AATTCATTAGTTAAGATAACACAAATATTGAGTAAAATGCATATATGTAAAATTAGGAATTGTGGAATCAAATTTATATGGAAAATACACTAAAATCGGGATAAATAGGAAAAGTCACTGTTCATTGCCTCATAGGTGTTCGATTTCGGTCCCTAGCCCTAGACCCTTCTCTGCCACGCGCCCGGCCATGCCCCGAGCCCCGCGCCGCCGCTGCCGCGCCGTCGCCGTCACCGTCCCGTCGCGTCGTCGCCTGCCGCCGCGCCGACGTCGCCATCGCCGCCGGTCGCCGTCGCCATCGCTGCCGCGCCGCCCTAGCCGGCCTTGCGCCCCGCGCCGTGCGCTGCCCCGTCGCCCCGCGACGCGCCCCGTGCCGCGCTGCCTCGCGCCCCGAGCCGCCCGCCCGTCCCATTGCCGCTCGCCCGTCGTCTTGCCCCGTCGCCGTCGCGCCACGCTACCGTCGCGTCGCCGCCCGTCGCGTCCCGCCCCGAGCCGCATGCCGCCGCTGTCGCCGCCGCCGTCGATGTCCCGTCGCCGCGCGTCCCGTCGCCACCTCGCGCCCCGCGCCGCCGCGCCGCCGTTGCGTCGCCCCTTCCCTTCTCTTTCTTTCCCCTCCTCTCCCCTATAAAACTCCACCCCCTCCCGATTTTCCCCACTCCATCTCCCCCTTCCTCTCCCTCTTCCCCTTCTCCACGCGCCGCCGTGCCGCCACCTTCGAAGCCGCCGTGCCGTCGCCCCGGAGCAGCCGCGCCGTGCGTCGCCGCCTTGCGCCGCCGTCGCCGTCGCGCCGCCCTCGCGCCGCCGCACCGCCGCCTTCGTGCCGCCGCGCCGTGCGCCGTCGTCATGCCGCCGTCGCCGCTACCGCCGTCGGTAAGCCGCCGCCTCCTCCCCTTGCTCGGTCGCCGTCGCCGCCCTGGGTAGCAGGGAGCCGAGAGAGAGAGAGAAAGGGAGAAGCCGAGGAAGAGAGAAAGAAGCCGGGAGGGAGGAGAGAAAGAAAAGAAAAGGAAAAGAGGGAAGAGAGAAAAAGAGAAAAAGAAAAAAAAGAAAGGGAAGAAAAGAAAAAGAAAGGGAGAAAAAGGAAAAGGAAATAAATAGGAAATTAGAGGGAGATTAGGGAAGTTTAGAAAATTTAAAATAATTAGAATTTAATTATAGATTAATTATAGTCGTAGAATTGCAAAATTTAATATAAATTATGGATTATCCTTGGTAATTTCTATAAGAAATCAATTCGCGGTAGTAATTTAGATGTAATTAATAACTAAACGAATAGATGAATTCTTATAGATTATTATAGATTATTTTTGGGTAATCCCTATAAGTAATCGATTCACGGTAGAAATTCGGATTTAATTACTAAGGATTTTAGCCGTGTATTATATTTAATCATTTAGTCATAGACTAAATTAAATCATATAATATTTCTAGGATTTCGTCCGATATTTAGCTCGCGATAGAAATCTCTAACCTATTATATGGATATAATGCTCGGGTAGATTAAATTAAAAACTTAAGACAACAAAACATTTATACCCGCAAAATAGTTTGAATCGAAATTGGGTTTGCCTTAGTTCGCGAATAATAAAGTTAAAATAAAGGAACCGACTTTCGCATTCGACTTTCATTTGGATTTATTTGGATTTTGTTTGAATTCTAATCGAATTCAAATTGTTCTTTCGCACATAATTATAGAGACCGAGGGAGCCGCGGATCCGGGTGAAGGCCAAGACCCACAAGACCTTGAGCAAGGCAAGTCATCACTATTCCTTGAACATGTTGATCCCAATTGCGAAATTATTTTGTTTATAAATAAAATTGCATGCAATGATGAACATCCTACTTGTGATTATGCCATGCCTTGATTATTGTTTATCCCTTATTCCTTCGTAACCATGTTTACGTATGAGTCCCTAGTCAATTATGATAATTGCTTAGAAATGCTATTCTAGGATCATGCATACTCATATTTATCAAATGCTAAATGCTTGGGCAATTACCTTTGGGAAGGTAATTGAGATGCGGCATGTGGAGACATGAGCGCCACATTGCCATGAAATTGATGACATGATTTGTGAAAGGAAAATAAAGTGAAAACAACTGTTTTCGACTGGGGCGGATGGAGGATTTGGGTGGTATCTGGAAAAGGCTAGTACCATCCCCAGTCAATTAAGGACCGAGCCATGAAGCTAAGCATGAAACGACCCCTCGTACAACCGCACTTCTCGTATGGGTACAGACCTAGCGGACTAGATAGCCGAGCGGAGGCAGTATCCCTACATAGATGGTTCACCCCTGAGTGAGGCAGGTGCGCTACGGTAGGACAGCCGTTGAGGTAGGGCCGAGAGGCGAGCCCTACATCGTTGTCGCCATTGGTAGGACTGCCATGAGTGTGTGTGAGAGAGAGAACTTAACTTGAACCATAATTTAATATGTGTGTGAGACTTCTCTTTCCCGGGAACGCTAGAACTCCTCTCACTGCTAGAAACATGAACGCCTAGAGTGCATGAGGGTTTAAGTTCATGGAGCGGGTACTGCCAACGCAAGGTTATCGAAAAGCTTTGCCGTGACGCGTCTCATGCGTTGGGATGAGGCTCATGTGTTGGGCAGTCGCGGAGTGCGGGTAAAGTGTGCATCCACTGCAGTGTGAGTAAACCAAATCTATTCGAATAGCCGTGCTCGCCGTTATTGAGCACCGGGACATGTATTACACTTGGCTAGTCTCTAAATTCTTAACTTGTGTGGGATGGGTTGTTGCATGACGAATTTTTATGCTGTTGGAGCCACTTCCTGAGAAGGGGGAAGGTGGGCGTCCTCAGAAAACCATAACGACTCAATGGCGGGAAGCTATCCTTGGGATCACAATGGATGGTGGACAGAACCGTCGTTGTTTAAATACAAAAACTGGTACTAAAATTTGATCAGTCAATGCTAGGTCTTAGGTTTGTGAAAAGAATTACAAAACTGGCTTAGCGCAAAAAAGCCATAGCCATCCTTTGAAATACCCCTTTCATATGCATTGTTGCTGTGGTGGCTTGCTGAGTACGGTTGGTACTCACCCTTGCAAATATAAAATTAATCAGAAGCGGGAGATGAAGCTTCGGAGGATCCCTATGCCTACTACCAGGAGGGAGATGAAGACGATGGCGCTCAGTAGGTCTTAGCACGGTCGTTGCCTGTGGCAATGGCATGCCGCTGCCTGAATTCCGCTGCCTTATCTATTTCTGCTTTTGGATGTATTCCGGACCACTCGGTCCGATGATTTAAGACAATGCCTGCGGGCTTATGATGTAATAATTAGCACTAGACTCTCGTGTATGTGCTTTTGGTATTTCAGCTATGAACTCGTGTGTACCAGACTACTTGATCCAGGGAAATGGTACTGTTTACACGAATGATTCCTGTTATAAAAACAGGGGTCCACAGCATGGCAACCGATCTATCCCAATCACTTGATTTAAGTATATATCGACATAAGGATTATATATTGTTAATATCTACAGCCAATAGAGTAGATTTAGTCCTTTCTTACTTATTCATGACTGCCGATCGATGCATATATGACATCGGCTCAAATATAAATGATATGTCATCGGCACCTAGCCGATCGGCTATCGTTTATGGATTTAACCGCGGTTTCTTTGTCTTTGTTTCTTGTTGATTGCAGGATCAAATCAACTGGCACGCTCATACACCCAAAGGCAAGTTTTGGACCTGCACTGGAGTTAAGCAGATCTCCCAAACCTCGTGTTTTCATGTCAACAGCGTGCGCGCCAGCAGCGAGCATTTCTCTCCTATAACTATTAGTTAATACTTAACACTAATGACGGGTAGTTAGGGAAGATTCTCAAGATTTTTCTTTCTTTTTTCGGGAGATTTTTTTACTAACAGATTGAAAATTTTTAAGTCAGATTTGAAAACTTTCGATTTAAGATTTAAATTTTAAAGTCAAATTTTGAAAACTTTCAGCTCGAGATTTGAAAACTTTCAAGTCCAGATTTGAAAACTTTCAACTTGAGATTTGAAAACTTTCAACTCGAGATTTGAAAACTTTCCACCCCGCAAAGGGGGGAAAAATTCTATAAGTGCCGGTTTTAGCAATCCGACATCTATAGTGCAATCTTTTTTGTGTGTGGTATGTAGTAGTGTGTGCTAAACGTGTAGCTATATGAAATATAAATTAAGAGTAAATTTTATAAAACTATGAGTACTTTGCAAAACCTATCATAAAAATATAGATTTAAGAAATTATCTCACACAACTATAGATTTAGTGGGGCTGTTCGGCAGTGTTGAACTGTGGCTGTGCAGCCACAGCACTGCTGCTTCCCCTATATCCTTATTGTAGTAGGACTGTAGCTGTTGGCAGCCAACTACTAGCACTGCCGAACACACCTTGTACCTCCACTCCACAAAACTACAGGTTTTAGATTTACCCATTAAATCCATCGTCACCTGCCATGTGGGACCCACTTATAGTCTTAGGACCTTCAAAATGCATTGTCATATTAGGAATCCCGTCTATATACCTAGGATTCTTCAGGCTAGGGAGAGGGGAGCACGTGAGAGAGAGCAAGGGAGAGGGAGGGGCACGGTCCAGGGAGGGAGGGAGAGGCCCCTGCTGAGGGGAGGGGCGCACTTGGCAAAAGGAATTATAGAATAGTTATGAAAAGGGGATTATTACATAATAGTTATTCTAACAGGCGGATATAGAATAGTAGGGGGCTACAATTGCAAGGCCAAATTTGATTTGCATACCGAAAGAAACAACGAATGCAATTGTGAAATGATTGTGGAGAGCTCACCAACTATCCATCGTCTGTGCATGCTCTCTATCTAAGGCAACTCTAAAAGCGTGTTCTTTTAAGCTACTTCACAAGTTCACATGTTTATTACGGTGAATACACCTCTAAAAATAAATATACTTCCACTATTCCTTTATACCTGTCATTAAGCACTATTTATTGACTATTCATTTTTTAAAAAAGTATTCTAAATACTTAAATAAATTTTATCTTATCGGAGTACATTACATACATACTAATTATCATAAACACTAAACTTTCTTTCATCATAATCTAATGATTTAAAATATATTAGTGGTCAAAGTTACAACAATGCTGGTCAAATAGTGACAATTATAATGGAGGGAGTAACTTTTTATTAAAAAATATTCTATTATATTGCCTTAAACTAATTGTTTTAAGGCCTAATCGTTTGGCTTTTTCCCTAATAAGCCAAAACAGCTTATTAGGAAATAAAAATAAATTTGTAGGTAAAACTTTTATATACGTGTTCTTTGACTTAAAAGCTAATTCTGAAAAAGAAACCATAGTGAAAATATCTCAAAATCAATCTTAAAATTAGGTTTGAAAATTTAAAATTAGCTTTTCCTTTGGCTAATTAGATCCTCCGATGGGAGCCTTATTAAGCAGAGTGTCGTTTTAGTAATTGCCCCTTTAGTTTGCCATCCCAATACAGAAAACGAACAGGGCCCAATAATGTCAAGGAAAGAAAAACAATTTTCATGGGCTAGAAGGCTCACCATAATCTAGAATTCCAGGTGTCCGCTGAAAGGAATTAGTCTATACTAGGTGAAACCCCGCGTATTGCTGCGGGAATTTAGTATGATAACATAAAAAAAATAACGTATAAGATAGCTAGATAACATCAGATTAAGTAAATTAATGTGGTTTATGATAATTTAAATTTAAATAGTATGTAGAATGGTGATTCAAACGTAAAAAGTAAGCTAGTATGACTTTATGGAAGAAGAAAAGTAGGGAGATAGTTTGAACCGTAGATTAATCATCTAAAGGCTAAAAACAATTGATGTGATATGACTTAATTAGAGGAAAAAAGGAGAAAGATAATTTGGACCATAGATTAATTGATGAACCCTGAGTTCCACTCGAGACACTCAAGACTGTTGTTGGCCCGATCTTTCGGTGAGTTGATGATAACTACGATTTGGGAGAAACGTTGACGACCTGACTACAACCGTACGAGACGTTGTGTTGCACCTTAGCGATCGATACACCTCTCCGTGGGTTGTTGATCTTGCCGGTGCAGATCAACCTTATTCCTGCAAGCAATCGAGAACAAGCAAGAACAAGATATAAAGCAACTGAATTGCTAGATAGACAAGACGCACAAAGATGAATTGATACACGATAAAGTGGGGTTCCGAACAAGCAGACGGACGGTCTAGCCGACACGCGCGCTGCAAGCGAAGTAGCAATGGCTAAACTTACAATTAATCAAAACCCAAGAAACCCTGAAGGGGTACCTAACTATTTATAGAGGTGGGAGGACGACCAAGAGGGCCCAAGGGTCGTGCTCCACCAGATTGGGGCGCACCCCACATGGGCCCCACATGGGCCAGGGTCCCAAACAAAGTTACAAGCCCATTGGTCCAATACAGGTGACGCAGCACCTTGCTTCTGTGATTGTGGCCAAACGAGATAGAATTCCGAGATGAGGTTGGATCCGTTGGAAGGAGGACTTCGAGAGCTTTCCATCAAGTACTCACGGGCCCAAAACGGAGCACGTATGTAGATTTGGCGGCCGTTTGAAGTCAGCAATGTAACACGTGGCCGAATCAGATTGCAGCACATGGAGGACTTGATCTTGATGTCTTCTTGTTGATTCATGATGTGAGCAATGGTCGTATCCATAGTAGCCATGGTCACATCATCAATCATTTAAGCACTAACTAATTGAGGATGAACTATATAAGTATATAGGATATCATAAAACATAATAAAGATATACATTGAAACATTATGTGAATTATGTTGGATGATAATTTAACATGTTTGTATTTGAAAAGCTCTTAAATTATAAAAACTATAAAGATATAGCATGTTTGCATGATGTTTAAATGTGATGTTGTTAGTGGATGATGATGTGGCATCTTGTTAGTGGATAATGATGTGGCATCTTTACATGTCAAGCTTAAGTAGTTAATGGAGGATAACTTTATAGTAAGATAGGATTACTGCCATCGTGTCTTACTCTTGATCGAACCGTCTCCTTCCTACAATTATAAAACTAGGTATAACGTATTTCCATATTTTAAGACCAGTGCAAATCGACTCATTCAATGGTTTGGGAAGTAGTTTCTGCCGACATGATAGATTGACAGTGGTTGACTTGTTAAGTCATCAGGTGGGGCCAGATGTTAGTGAGACATAGCAAAACATATATGGAGGGCCCCACATGTCATATTCATTCCTTTTCTTCTTCCCCCACCTCTCCCTCACTCTCCTCTCCACCAACTAGTCATGAGGGGCACGATGGTGCAGACGGTGTCTAGCGTGGGGGCTGCTAGCTGGCGCTTGCGCGCCAGCAGCGAGCATTTCTCTCCTATAACTATTAGTTAATACTTAACACTAATGATGGGTAATTAGGGAAGATTCTCAAGATTTTTCTTTCTTTTTTCGGAAGATTTTTTTACTAACAGATTGAAAATTTTTAAGTCGGATTTGAAAACTTTCGATTTATGATTTAAATTTTAAAGTCAAATTTTGAAAACTTTCAGCTCGAGATTTGAAAACTTTCAAGTCCATATTTGAAAATTTTGAAAACTTTCAACTTGAGATTTGAAAATTTTCAACTCGAGATTTGAAAACTTTCAACTCGAGATTCGCAAACTTTCAAGTCTAGATTTGAAATATTTGAAAACTTTCAACTTGAGATTTGAAAACTTTCAACTCGAGATTTGAAAATTTTCAAATTCAAATTTGAAAATTTTAAAGTTAAGATTTAAAAATGACTAGTAAACTACTCATTAGTAAAAATAGGAAACTAATCTAAACTAATTACGATTTTTTCTCTTATCCATACGGCAGGAACAGCGAACAACGAAAAAAAAGGAAAAAGAAGAAGAAAAAGGCGCGCGCGTGCGTGGGCCTTGTGGGCCGGAAGTACGCGCCGGCAATGCACGCGCGCCAATTAGCATTCGCGGTCTAGTGTCGAGTTCAAGCAACAATGTCTGAGGAAGCCGCTCATCGCCCATGTGCCAGGATGTTCGCATGCGGCGCCACTGCCCAGTAGGTCAGAGCAATGGCCACCACATAGCCTCAATCGCGAGCGTCATGCCGCACCGTGCTCTACGCGCGACGCCTAGTGGAGCACCACATCCGAGACGATCGCCATAGCGGAGGAGCTCCCTTCGCGGAAGAGCCAACACATCGCCTCCACGAGTACCGGGCCAGCACATCCTCCACGCCCATCACCCGAGAAGAACGCTGTGTCTGAGACCTTTCCCGAGAGGAGGGAGAAGTCCTCTGAGGCAGAGAAGAACGCCGAAGTGACAAACTGCTCCATGATGGAGAAGGCATACATGTAGGAGGCAATGATGGTGCCCAGTGAGTGACGCGGTGAGGGATGTCGGACATCTATTCGTCTCCTTGTCGAGCTCGTCATCATCTCACCAAGGACCTTCGCGAAGAGCGTGCTCCCATCATACTGGAAGGGGAGAGAGGAGGGATAGAGAAGAGGAGATGACATATGGGCCCCACTATAATAAAATTTGTACTAGTTTTCTAGCTGAGAGACATGTTTACTACTTCCTCCGTTTCACAATGTAAGTCATTCTAGCATTTCTCATATTTATATTAATGTTAATGAATCTAGGTAGATATATATGTCTAAATTCATTAACATCAATATGAATATGGGAAATGCTAGAATGACTTACATTATGAAACAGAGGGAGTAGGTGAGTCAGCCACGGTCAATCCACCACGTCAACAGAAAACCGCTTCCGAAACTAGTAAAGCAATCGATTTGCACCCGGTTTTGAAGATGAGGGAGGCGTTATACCTGGTTTTGCGGTTTTGAGGAGTCATATAGACTTATTCGCCGCCGAAAAGAGGAGAGTTAGCCCAGCCCATCAACAACCCTTACCGCCTGTTATCACGACACCGCCTGTTCTTCCTCCTAGCCCTCGCAGCGAGCAAACCCTAGGTCCCCCCCCCCCCCCCCCCCCCCCCCTCTCTCTCTCTCTCTCTCTCTCTCTCTCTCTCTCTCTCTCTCTCTGCGGGCGGCGGCGGCGACATCTCCCTGGTACGCGCGCACATCGATCCCCTCTTCTTCCCAATTCGATGCAATCGCGCTCTTTTTTTTTTATGGCCATCATGCATGAACAACAGCGCGCCGCATCGTCTTCTTCCCAGATGGCGGACGGGGCCAACGAAGACGGCGGGGGTTCGGCTGCGGGGGAGCGGCCCATGGTTGCAATCAAGCGCAAGCGGGAGAAAGTGCCTGGGCTTGCCGAAGATGGAGATTCTTCCCCTTCTAGCGCTAATCGATCCGTCGACATGGAGGTGGAGGAGAAATTAGATTACTCTTGTGGTGAGTAGTAGTGTACATTATTATTCCATTATCATTCAGATAATTCAGATATTTAGTATATGTGTATAAGTGTATTGATTATGTGAGCAGCCCGATATGTATAGTTTACCCTGTTTGATTCCTGATTCCTTGCTTGGTTGCTGCTGGATGTAACGTATAAGATAATAAAAATTAAAAATATCTTAATATGGCATTTTTATTTTACAGCTGGTGCCGAAGAAGATGTTAGTAGTGGATGCAGCATTGAGATGGAGGATGTGGGTGAGCAGCGGCAAGTGGAGCCCACATGGGAGGATAAGGTGCTGAGGGTTCTTCACATTGTTCGTCGCAATCAGTTTGCTGAATATGACCCCAAGGAAGGTGGGATCGTATACACCCGCTTCTGCATCCACAACATAGCCTTATTCGATCTTGACAAAGAGTGTGAGTATACATTATTTTGTTAATTTCCAATCATAATTCCATCTTTTTCATTATCTTAAATCCATTCATGTTCATCCCTACACCTAGTATATATATGTTGTAGTAGTTGTATACATATACATCCTTGATCGTTATGTGTCCATATCATGCATCGAAACATTCACATTCTTGGAATATTGATTTTGATACAGCAACGATTGGGCCTGGGCCACCAATTAACTCGCTCGATCCCTCTGAATATTGGTGGCTGGATGACTCACTGAATATCATAGCAATCAAGGTTGCCGAGTCCGACGTGGGTTACCCTGTCAGAATATATGGCACCGTTCTTGCGAGGGATCAGCAAGACTACAGATGCGTCTATTTGTTCAGGCGAAGCAGGGACAATCCCCAACTCATCACCTCACCGGTATGTACTCATGTATCCCTCTTAAACATTGCTTCTACTAATCAAATACATTGTAAACATAACAAACCTGTACAATGGGAGATGCAACCTGATTAGCAGGTTAATTGATTGATGGGATGAGACAGTAGTTGGTGGGAGAAATGCCCAGAGGTCTTCCGACTAGCTCCACAAGGTGGTGGGCTAGACGACCTGGGTTCAAATCCTCACCCCTTCTAATTATTTGATATTAGGTTCTTCCCTATTCGCGTCTTTTGAGACAGTAGTTGGTGGTGTGAAATTTTTTTGAAAGTCTTGGATCTTCTAGTAGTGGCATCTAAGTGATCCTAAATCTTTTGGTGATAAGCACATAAAAGCTCATATCTTCGTGTCGTATCGAATCTACCCAAATTTCTCTTTGGCATGATATTGATGTCATTAGAAATTATATTTGAGGTATATTAATTGAGTTTATTTGTTCCTTATGTTGTTTTTTATCAACTTGCTTTTCCTTGAATATCCATGTGCAGGAGGATAGTCTAACCTTGACAGGCCCATATCGAGCACTTGCTTCAAAAGATATTATAATTTTCGAGTTCAATTTGAAGATTTTGGGCGATGGGGATGTTGACAGAGATTTCAGCAAAGGTGTGATAGAACACAGTTGTATCCGTCACACAAAGAAACTCATGACTTTAGATCTAACAAGTTGGTTGAGCAAAATAGATTTGGTTTATACGCCTGTTGATTATGCTGTAGAAGCTTCACTTGCAGTCAATATTTTGGATGGGCCATCTGATTTCACCGGTAAAGTGATTGCTTGGACTAGTGGAAATAAGGACAATGAGATCGTTCTACATGATACCCAAGTGACAGGCTCTCCAACAAAACTTGGAGATGATGGATCTATTGAGTTATCTCGTCATATAGTAGTAGTCCCATTGGATGAAGAGCTAGTGCTCAATGTTATTTTGTTTCATGGTGATGACCATGAAGACGAATGCTTTGAATTTGTTCTTACCAACTATGATGAAGAATCTAGTTTCAAAGAAGGCCGTTTTGAGCTGCAGGTGAAGGTCATCTGGACAGGCGTAGTGAGAACGGGAGAACACAAGATGTGGGAGAGCACAGGGAGAAATAGAATGTTAGTGTGATTAAATTTAAAATCATTGGAAAGATGTTAATAGTAACCTCTCTGGAGGAGGAAATGTCTTTTGTTATCAGCATTGTAATTAAGATTCTGTTTTATGTGTACTATCTATCTAATATGAATTTGGATCTTGGTCGTAGCTTGTGTGGTTCTTTGTGACAAGATTCAGTTAATGTAGTAACCGCAATTGCACTTTCTCAACTTGCAAAAGTTTAGTCTGATTTTGTGTTTCATGACTAAGGGGTCTGTTTGCCTTATGATAATCCGATTGAGGTAGCTTTGTTTCAGGCTTTCAGCCCAAAATTAGCAGCTGTGTGCTCGACTTTTCCCATTTGTTATGGCAATACCATTGCTTCAGTTTTGCAGTTTTTCAGAGATGATCAATAGAAGTATACGCGTGTCTCCAGATGTCTCACTATCAACGGATAACTATACGTAAAAAGAACAATTTTTTTATCATTTTTAATAAAAACGCCTTTTCTGTAAAAAAATCTATATTATCTCCGATTTTTTCCTCTCAGCCGTAAAACCACATAAAAGGCCTTTCATCTCCTCTGGCCGTAGTTGAGGGAGGTCATATGAACTTTTCTGTGAGTCGCAGCAGGTTGCTCGGCCTGGGTAAAAGGCCTTTCTAACGGGCCTCAAGGCCCACTAAAAAGCCTTTCTAAGGGTCTGTTCAGTTTGTTGCCAAAATCAACCTTATCATTTGTTGGTAAAGTCAAATTTTGGCAATGCCAAAATTTATTGCGAAAATTTTGGCAAGTTAGAAATGTAAAGATAATGTTTAGTTTGTTACCTTACCAAATATTAGCATAATTTTGTGAGGAGAAGTTTCTAGAATCTTGCCAAATTCTATGGGCATTACCAATATTTGGTAACAAACCAAATGAAGCCAAATTTTGGCAACTTGCTAAATAATGGAATGGTTCAAAATGACAAAAATCTGAACAGCCCCTAAATTTTCTTCCTCTGAAACAGTGGCGGCGACGGCGGCAAATATGGCGGAGGCGGAGGCGGGCGAGCGGCGGCGTGCTACGGTGATCGGCGGCGGAGATGCGGATGCTGCGACGGAGCAGAGTCTTCGGGAGCTCGCATCGGAGGAGGAGGAGGAGGAGGAGGAGAAGGCTCGCGCGGTTGTTGACCTAGCCGCCTCCCAAACCCCCACCGAATGCCCTAGTCCCTTGTTAGAGACCCTTAGAGACCCACTTCTCTAAGCAAAATTGCAACAAATATTCAGTACAACTCTTTGTTTGGTGGAGAAAATGGGAAGAAGAAAAGGGATACAAGTTCTAGAAGGGGTTCTAGAAGTAAGAGGGTGGAGGTAGGAGGAATGGTGGAGAAGAAATCGACAAGGAGCCCACCGGCCTCCAGGTCGCCACCGCCGCCGCCGTCCGGTTCTTCTGATCGATCGATCCCCTCTCCCTGATTGATGCTTGTTCTTTTGTATTGTCATTTTTCCAATCGGATGGGCCACAGTGGGCTAGTAGCTTCAGCTCAAGGTCCAGTAACATGAGTTACTAACATCCCTGCTCCGAGATTCCTTCGAGTAAGCTTTAGCCCCTCTTCGTTTGTTCATCACAATGTTGTTTTGCTGTATACACACAAAAGAAAGAAGAAAATCAAAATCCCCTTACGGTTGCAGGTAGCAGTGGTGGCGGCGGTGGCAATGGAGAGATGGGGAAGGTGAATTGTAATGAGAAGCACACATATGGTGAGGAGAAGGAGAGGAGAAGGTGGTGGAGACTGGCTGCGTTTGTTCTCCTGGGTTGGGAACTTAATCCTCCGGTACGGAAAATAGAACGGTTCATTAGCACGTGATTAATTAAGTATTTACTAAAAAAAATTTTAAAAATAGATCAATATGATTTTTTTAAGCAACTTTCGTATAGAAACTTTTTGTAAAAAACGCACTGTTTAGTAGTTTGAAAAGCGTGCGCGCGGAAAACGAGGAAGAGGGGTTAGGAACCCTGAGCATAGAACACAGCCTAAGGGTGTGTTCGTAAGTTTGGGGTTGGGAACCATCTCCCCGCACGGAAAATGGAGCAGTCCATTAGCATGTGATTAATTAAATATTAGCTATTTTTTTAAAAATAAATTAATTTGATTTTTTAAACAACTTTCATGTAGAAACTTTTTTGGCAAAAACACACCGTTTAGTAGTTTGAACCCATGACACCGAACACACCCTAAGTCGGAGCTGAAGCCTAAACCGAGGAGGAGGAAGAATTGGGAGGAGGAGAAGCTCACATGGGAGGAGAAGGTGTTGAAGGTTCTTCACATAGTTCGTACTCCCTCCATTTTTTAATAGATGACGCCGTTGACTTTTTCTCACATGTTTGACCATTCGTCTTATTCAAAAAATTTACGTAATTATAATTTATTTTGTTATGAGTTCTTTTATCACTCATAGTACTTTAAGTGTGATTTATATATTATACATTTGCATAAAATTTTTGAATAAGACGAATGGTCAAACATGTGAGAAAAAATCAATGGCATCATCTATTAAAAAATGAAGATAGTATATGGGAAGTCACTGAATTCGACCCCAAGATGGAGTGGCTTGAGCCTACCCGCCTTTGCCTCTTCAACACTGCCTTCTTCGACCTCCACAAAGAGTGTGAGTACATCCATCTGCTTCGCCATCATAATTAACTTAATTAATTTAATTTCTTGTTCATCCATACAACCATAGATGCATGTATATCCGAGCAATATAAATACGTTTGTTGATGAATTTATTTACAGCCTTATCTTTTTCTTATGCTTAGCAGACAAAATTTGAATTTTCAACCTTAAATTTGGAGTTGATTTTGGGGTTTTTTCATCGAAGTTTATTTTTCAGCCTTTGCTTTTATATCGTTAAGAACACATATATAAAAGTTTTATTCACAAATTATTTTTCATTTGCAAATATACCGTTTGGCTTATTCCCCGAATAAGCGAATCGATGAGGCGTTAGTGTGTAAAAACATTTTTTTTGTTTGGTTTTAACTAGTGTCTTGCCCTGATCTTACAGCCGAGGCTGGGCTTGGGCCACCGATCGACTCGCTCACTTACTCTGTTTATCCCGATTTGGAGACCTCCGTCAATATCATCTCAATCAAGGTTATCAAATCTGATGTGGGTTACCCTATCAGCGTCTTCGGTACAGTGCTAGCAAGGGATCAGTATGACTATAGATGTGTCTATTTGTTCAGGCGTGGTAGGGACGATCCCCAGATCATCAACTCGCCGGTTAGTATTTCATACTATCTCACAAATGGGGATTGAGTTTTTCTTCTTGAACTTTTTACATGGTTGCATAATATCACCTCACCATGCATGGGATTATTTTGAGAATTGTTTGAAATGTTTATGAAGTGGTTTGCACGCCTCCACCATATATTCTGCTGCTTTAACTTGTTATATACTGTAAGAACAAACTGTCTTGGCTATATACCACAAAAAGATTCATCAATCCATCTCTCACTTTATGAAAATAACAATGAGACACATAATCTGATTAGCGTGATGATATAGAAGTTGACAGTGCTAAATGTATCAAGTCTTGGATCTTCTAATGACATTAACTGAATTCTCATAAGTTGCTGATGATTAAATTGCATGATCTAGAGTAGTATATCTTTGTCATTTAATCGGTCCATACTGCCCATAAAATGCATGAGTTGGCTTTCATTTTTGTGTGATCTTTTAGTTAGACTATGTCTTATATTAGTCTAACAAGCACACATACATGAGAGACCGACCAATTTATAGAAATTGGGTTTGTGCCAGACTCACCACCACCACCACCAAAGGTTCAAGTGAGCAACTGTTTTGGTTGTAAAGAGTTTCAGCACGTTCCAGGTTTCAAGATGAAAAGCTTCAATTAAGTTTCACAGTAACTTGGGATTCTTGTGAAGAGCAGATTTCTGGGAGCTTTATCATGCTTTAATGCAATGGCGCGTAGGTGATGCTACAACTAGAATGATTGGAACACTCGTCACCTGAGATCTGATAAGTGTAGTTGGACAATTCATTCGAAATGTTATATGGACCAAGCATCTTAAATCTCAAATCGTTCCAAGTGCAAAATGTATAGAATGGATTGACATTGAATTTAAGTAGTTTTTGGAGGTTACATATCAAACTATTGATCTTTGAAAATTTTGCACATACTTGACATAGGCAGTCCTCCATTGGCAGGACCTCCTAGGTAAGGAAAACATTGTATAAGAATCAGGTTGCATATTTGTGAAGAACCTGATAAATTGCTACAGCAAGTTCAAATGACAACAAAATACATCTACAGAACCTAATTGATATGTATGGCGTGCTCTGACTTTTTCGAGCGAACAAAACGGTACGCTAACGTATACACTTCACTTCTTTAAGCATTGTTGTACAAAATGTCTTCCCTGCTGATAAGTAGGAAGAGAACAAAAAATGTATCCAAGGAGAGCTGACCAACTCAAAGGAAAAGCGAGAGCTCATTTCTCCTGTATCACAACTCACAAGCATATGCAACGACCATCAGTATATTTTGTGGATACAACAAATGTATGCATTAGCAAGCTTCGGAATTATATTACCTTCTTCAAAAATCTGTTCAAAACCTCACAGCTTTCAGTGCTATGAAGCTTCTTTAGTCGAGATCGATGTCTCAACATCTTGCGGGCTTCCTGGGTTGGCTTTGCTGTCAGCACTCTGCTGCTCATTCCCTTGGGGTTTCGGTTTGAGCTTATGATTGTTATATGCAACCACACCTGCTATTGCTGCAGAACACATAAAAATGGATGGTCAATATCTAATCCACTTTTAAATGCAGTTGCTTACAGAGGTTAATAGGGAAAAGAAAGTGAAATGGAACTACAAGGGCTCCAAAGATATATAGTATGAAGTTAATCCAGTTAGAGAAAAGTCAGTACAATACCTATGGCATAGCCAATTATATTTATAAAGGTAAGCTGTGTATCAGCAAAGATAGCAGCTGACAGCAACACCACGGACCAATCCCTCACAACTCCCGTAACACGAGCTGTCAGTGCACTAGTTCTGGAAATGACAAGGAAAACTGACATATTGAGGATGAAAGTGCACAGGCAGTTTAAGAACAATGTGAATGGTGGGAAGTTCCATGAGGCACTTTCATCCATCTTGGGCTTCTCTAAGAACAACCAGGGAATAAAGAGACACAAAGCACTGCAGGAAAATGGTATGACAAAGTCAAAATAATGAAAAGTTTTCAAGTTAATTAATTATGAGATCGAGTGGTCAAGATACCTGCAAGGGCTAACATAGTACATCATGGAAATCAAATTAAGCCTAACACCTTTTTTCTTCAGAAAAATCTCAATGAAGATCAGTCTAAGGGCTTCTGCGACAACTCCACCCATCTGGTAAACCACACCAACCCAGCTGATTGTAATTTCACCAACAGAGGCCACAATAACCCCAACACTGATGACAGACATGATAGCAAGCATTTTACAACTCATTTCTTCAAGGCCAAAGGCAGCTCCAAGGAGAAACACAGCTACTGGCACTACAATTTTCCAACAAAGAGTACATTAACATCATATTCTAAATTAATAAAAAAAAACCTTATGACTCGATAAAAAAAGCAGCTCACATACTTATCGCCTTCAGCATCTGTGCAAATGCAACAGATATATAGAGGTAAGCACTGTTCCCTAGCCAGAGTGTCATTGCAAACATTGCTCCGATTGGAATGACTGAACTAATATATCTGCAAGCCCAGATGTACTGGTAAGAAAGAAATACAATTCTGGATTTCTGGTACTCATTATGAACAACACAAGCAAGCAATATGCCGGGAGTTCAGTGTTATATGCTAGTTAAGAAACAAATAGCAAAAGACTCTCCTGAGGAACAATGGTATTGAATTCAGATAGAAATATTGCAGAGCATCTAAACAAGTGCAGATGGGTAGCTACAGCCAAATATTGAAAATTGAACCTTTCCAAAAGAGTACAAGAAAGCTTACTCATTACACTATTCAGAATTAACAAACCTCCCTCCATCCAATCAAAATCAAGGACTGCCAAATTTCAAATGACTTCTATTATGTTCCATCATTTTATGCCTCTTAACTTTACCATATGCATATTCAGCTGCTCCACCAGGCCCCAGTCAATAAATTGAAAATTTAAGAATAAAGTATTTTTCGTCATTAACAACAAATGGCACAACACTCTTTTACTGCCCTAAGAGGAGGTTTCAAGAAACAGTTGTTTTAACTGTTATCCTTTTTTTTCATTCTCTAACATGGCATATCTGTATCTATTTTTGACAAAAATCCAACAATGTCATTAAGGAAATAATAATAATTCTTCAGCATAAATCCATAAACTCTATTCCTGATTTGTTCTTATAAAGGAGGGATAGACTTGCGAATGTCTTATTCATGCTGTGATGGATCATGGAACATGATATACTGATGAAAACCTACTGTGCAAATAAGAGAATTATACATGACTCACATATCGGTAGTCATTCCCTCCTCAATCTTTACAATCTGGGAAATATCATCAAAATAAAGGGAAATAATAAGTTTATGGATGTACTGAGTGCCAAAAAGGCTGTTGGAACCATGAAGAATTTCAATTATTACAAAGATTAGGGATTTCTTCTTTTTTTTGCAGGGATTATTGGCAGAGAGCATTTTTTTTAATGCACATGAATAAGTACCTT
This sequence comes from Oryza glaberrima, assembly GCF_000147395.1. Taxonomy (NCBI): domain Eukaryota; kingdom Viridiplantae; phylum Streptophyta; class Magnoliopsida; order Poales; family Poaceae; genus Oryza; species Oryza glaberrima. The sequence goes on from NC_068333.1 coordinate 1,652,517, forward strand.
GAAGATCTTTGTAATTGCGAAGCACACTACAGATGAGAAAACCATGTGCAGCAGAGTTAATGCCACAGGATAGGGGAAGTTGATCTCTTTTGAGGATAAAACCCACTGCATCAGGCAAAAACATGATACTAGTTAACAAGGTTACATTTATCAAGGAAAAAGAATTTGCGGACATCTCCGGGAACAACGATGGAGTGTGTTGAAAGGCTGTTCATCAAAGTTGCTACTGAACATAAAATTATGTTTGACGTTGTAGTAAAATTGAAACATCATGCAACTGCATGTGTAACATAAAAAATCCAATATAGTTGATACAATTTTGACAGCCCAGCAAAATTGGTACTACTTTGTCAACTGACAGTAACTTTGTGGCAATAACAATTCCACGCATATTGAGTCAAGTAGCAATTGAACCCATAAATTACACTAGGAAGCCAAGTTGGAATCATGTGTTAAGGCCCCTAATACATGATGAGCATCTAATCATTTTGCTAAAAAGAAGTCATAAGCAGCCAAGGAGTTATCAATGTTATAAATATGTTTGTGCATATGGAAAAGCTGGTACTACTTTTGCCATGTGATTTTCGGAATGATGTTAGTCTATTATTGAGTTAGACTGAAGTAATAATGAAAACCATAGAGCAAATGAACTTTCTGGTATATAAGTTACTTTCCAGTAGAAGATAGTATCTAATTGGTCGACAAATGTCAAACATTAGTGCACCGGACCAAACTAAAACCATGAACTTCTTGTGCTCTGCACACTTTAGCAGCAAAAAGAATCTAATTCCTTATTATGGAAGTAAGTTAAGTACCTTTCAGCTGTCATACAAAGAAAGTCAACCCTTCCCATAGAAATAGATCTAGATTTTTTAGCAGTAAAACTAAGCAAGAAAACGAGCACTCCTATGAGAATCCTCAGATCTAAGGTACTCAGCTTTTGGAACTTGGCGATGGCATTAACAACATTTTGCGTCAATGTCTCACACAGAAGGCATTAATCATCTTTGAAAAAAAAAGTAATGTTCTTATGGAATATGAGGTACTCAGTTTTTGGAACTTGGCGATGGCATTAACAACATTTTGCGTCAATGTCTCACACAGAAGGCATTAATCATCTTTGAAAAAAAAAAAGTAATGTTCTTATGGAATATGAACGACAAAACCCCATTCTCAGCTATGGGAGAGCTCAAGCTTGACACCATCTTCGAATCTCGAAAGCGCTCACTCTAGACCGCACACGGAGATGCAATCCACCAATTTTCACCAAGTTTACACGCATCCCGCGGTGTCAGAACATCCATGACGCCAATACTGAGACAACAATTAACACTAATCTAAACCCTCCTGACCATCCATGAAAAGCTAGAGGGGAACAGAAATCCGGAATCCTACCCATTTCGCACACAGTACAGCACCAGAAACAAAAACGAGCCGCCACAGAAAACCCCCCGCCCGCCGCGCCGTACAGCCGGGCACGCCGGCGGCGGATCACGCGCACGCGCAGGCAGAATCCGCCGGAGAAGCGCGGGGGTAGAGAAGAGGGGAGGGGATGGTGTCGGCTGAGAGAGGGGTTGCTTTGGTGGCTTGCCTTGTTGAAGAAGATCTGGCCGCCGGAGATGGCGATGTAGAAGAGGAGGTGGAGGTACGTCACGGCGCCGTCCCTCCATGCCCCCTTCCCCCCAGCCGCCGCCTCCGCCGCGGTCCTCTCCATGGCCGCCGCGTCGCTGCTCCGCCGCTGCTCGCCGTGGCTCGCGGCCGCGTCGGCGGTAGAAATAGGAGGGAGGGAAGGAGGGAGTGCGTGCGTCGTGATTCGCGTGCTCCCATCGCCAAGGAAAAGGTCGGCGAGGGCAAGCCGCGGCTACTCCTGGGCCCACAAGTCAGTGACACTGGAACAGGTCAAAACCTGTGTGGTTTTTTTTGGGAGTGGTCAAAATCTTTTTCGTCAGCGTTAGGCAGGTGTGTACAGTTTTTTTTTTTTTAAGAACTGGTGTATACAGTATGAAATGAAAATATATTACCCTGGTTTTTTATGGGACGGAGAAAGTATACTAATAGTACTCACTCCGACCTAAAATATAAACATTTTTAGAATAATACCAAGTCAAACATTTTTAACTTTGATTGTTAATACAAAGAAAAGATCAATCATGTAAAATTGATGTTACAATATTTATCATTAAACAAGCTATCACAATATGCAACTATTTGCATTTAAAGTATTTTACTTTTATATATATTGTTGGTTAAAATAACATCTTAAAAATTATGTTGAAGTCCAAAAATACTTATATTTTGAAACGGATGGAGTAGTAATCATTTAAAAAACCCACATGCATACATTTTGCAAGTAATTATTATATACTTTTTAAACGTTAACTCCTTGTATGTCGCACAGTTGGCCGTGTACATCCAGCTTGGATGCAGGGTCAGATTTCAATCCATTTTTTAAAAGAAAAAATACTCGTCACAAAGTTGACAGCAACATCAATTTGATGTACTACAACCATAGCTTATTTGCCCTAACTGCATCATCTAACAATCATCAACAAGAGTACTACATCAATCCACTGTTTCCACATCTCTAACAATTTCTATGGGAAAATAAAACGGAGGCCCCTTGAGGATGCTCATCTTGATGGAGCCTTCTACTCCACTGGCGACATGAACACATGATAATCCCATCGTGCTCAGCCAGCTAGTGAGCTCATTTTTTAGATAATGAGCTAGTGAGCTCATGTCTCTTGAAATCGTAGCGATCGTAGATGTTGTTGTGCTATATGATGCCTTTGCTGAAAGTATTGTCACCGAGCTGATCATCAGTTCATCACCACACCTGATCGTCGGGTCGATCACCAAGATCAGTTTAAGAGTGTAAGTGGCTGATCCACGAACTCATTTATAAGTTAAAATGAGCGGGTAAGTGGCTTATTTTGATCTTTAATAAGTGGGTTTGTAGATTACCTACTCACATATAAGTGGGTGTGCGAGTAAGTAGTTCGAATGATGTTTCCAAATTCACACATGTTTCATGTTTGGAACACTATGAGCTAGCTAACCTTCAGTTCAAGTTTGGAAAGACACCCTTGAAAGAATTTGGAGAATGACGACATAGAGAAACTGAGAGATATTCAGAGTATGCTAAATTTTCTAGCTTGCTCAAGATAACATCTGAATTTGATCAAATATATTTGCATCATGCACATGAATAACAACAACGAAGAGGAAATATTACTGACCGATTTTTTTTTTCAAATCGAGCTGAGGTGGACTTGTATAACGGTGCAGGCACAAAGGTCTTGGCACAAAACAAAAGAGACCAAATGCAACGAATTTCGATTTTTGTTGAATTCAAAATTTTGGATTCGAACTTTTAGACTATTTAAGTGGAGAAAGTTATTACAGACTTGTGGTAGTAAAGTTGAGCCAAAAGAAAAAAAAACTTAAGTGCTCCATGAACCAGTTTCTCAACTGAAAATTTTCATGTGGAACAGGACCATCGAGATACAAAACTATCTGAAAGTGTTGAATTTCTCTCTCTAGCGAACAAATCAAACTACTCTGCTGCTCTATCATGCTATGCGTATCATTGGAAACTAATCTAAAGAGATGTTTATCTCAAAGCTGGACTCTGAGCTGATGGTCTCCTTGTTGGTGGTCCCAGCAGGATGATCGGCACACTCCAGCATCAGCCTCAGGTGCACCGGCTTCATGATTGTCAGGTCCCTCGAATCCTTGCAGCTCTCCATCAGTAGCTCAACGCCTGCGTGATCCTCGCGACGCTGGCACTGGATGATCCTCTTCACCAGTGCTTGCTGTTCTCCGTGGTCATCTTTCGCGCTATCGATCTTCAGGTACAACGCAGCAGAGGCCACCAGCTGCAAAGGCAACATGGCATTGTGTGAACAATGTGTCTGAACTTCTAGGTGATGAAAACATGAGTAATTGAGAGTTATCATGACATAACAACAGTAAAGGCATTTCCCTCCAACAAGGTAGAAGATTGTTTTTTAGAGGAGACAGACGAACCTCGCATGTCCCAGGACTGACATTAACAACACAGTTGAAATGCGCTCTTCTCTGTTCTTGATAACTTCCATCTGAAAGGTTCTCATTACCTTCATGCACTGTAGGTTCCTCAGGAACTTCAGAAAAAGCTAGGTTGTCTATCTCATCATACCATTGCTGTGCTATACCAACCTGAGTTCATGTGCATCGGATCAAGGATTAGCTTCTTTCAACTGTGGTCAAACTCTATGCAAGAGATCACAGAGTTCATGAACAAAATAAGGAGTTCCTTTTACCTTTTCTGTGCTTGTGGATGGTTCATCAAAACCAGATACCTCAGCACCAGATCCCCTTACTTGGCGCCAAATACAACTCTCGACCAAAGGCGCGGCAAGTTGAGTATCAGCTGGTATATCTACAGAAACCTTTATATTGCATCTTCCTGTGAAATGAACACATCGAGTTACACCAATATCTTGAATGAATCCCACATAGCAGTACAGTGTGGCATCAGTAGACAAAACAATAAGTAAAGCTCCTCTTAAAATTATGCACCTGAGTAACTTACATTATTTCTCATGATTATTCAAATTTGTGCAGTTTGTTTTAGAATTGGAAAGTTTGTATTATGCAATTGCAGCACATGACTGCTGTCAATTCAAAAGCAATTGAGGTTGAAGGCACCGCAAGTTACAAAAAAAATGCTGAAAGCAAGCAAATGTGATACCACTCTATCTGAGGTAACAAGGGTCTAAAGGTCATGTGACCATAAACTTGCAAGTAGATTTAGAGCTGTCATAAGTGCAGTCAATGATGGTCATGTGGCACACATGGAACAACCGGATAATAGTAACAGGCAGATACTGTTTATCACTTACCTGGGAGCACATTTACTTTACGGGTATGCTCTTGAAATTTTCCAATGGAATGTCCCCTGCCGATTCATTACAAAACAAAGAGAAATGAATATCAAAACAGTGCACACTCAAGCTTCTACCATCAGCATATCAATTTCCATGTCATCACAAACACGTTGAGCATATAAATATAGGATAAGCAGCTTACCTGGTTGATACTCTCTCGAGATGGCAAACAAACCAATACGGCAACCCAAGGACCCCAAAATTCGAAAATTGAATATTTGAGGTGCCATTGGTATCCAAGTCATGCTTCAAAACCCTTTGACCATCTTCACAGAAAGGAAATAAATTGGAACCATTTATTATATAATTTGACAGAAAATTAAGTCTTAACATCAATAATAGCTTATAGATCAACCTGCATCACAGAAGATAATGTACTTCTGAAATCTTGCAACAGACGAGACAAGTTCCTTGAACGGGATCTTCCCCAACAGATCAGAATGCTCTTTAGCACTTGACGACCAATTCATGTTCATATCCTTCAGGAGAGCACATCTTTCATGTATTATTTGCTGATATGACTCCATTTCTTCAGCTATACCTTCACAAGACTTTAACTCTTCAATGAGCTAGGGAAATTTAAATCTGACATACCAAAAAAAGGAATTCACTGACCTCTTCCAATTTCCTGTTTTTGACCAGTTGATACACTCAAGATCCATGATGTTTCAAAGCTGCAAACAACAGTAATATAAGAACTAAGAAACATTTCTTAGCAAATCATCAAGATAATATGTCCAAAACAGGAACCACCTATAACTGACGCACAGTATATTGTGTGTGCATGCCATATAAAAAGTTAAAAACCAAGAAAGTAGTGCAGCTTTACTGAATTAAGCACTTCAATAGTTTATTTAAGCACAGCCATAGATGGTAAAATATTTCTTGTAAAAACTATAGGTTCACCATGAACAAGAAAAGTCTCTTAAGAAGAATGTTGTTCCGCATTCCCGAAAGAAGCATCTTCTTGTCACACTTGATCAAAAGAATAGCCAGCAAGCATCCACAGAACCATTATTGAGCTCCATTATCGATATGGAACTAAAACTGGGATCTGACTGGACTGTACATGCACAACATGTCAACCCCCAAACGAATGACAATCTAACATAGAAAAGGTGCAGAAAATTGAAAATAAGTTAAATTAGATGCAAATGGCTATAGCCATTGTGAGAGAGACAAATTAATCCAATTGATATTTAAAGAAGGTCAACGTGTAGGGGGCGAGAAGTTGTGCATACTTGCGGTCTGCTACTAAGAAGTCATCTTCTGTAATATTTAGCAAATGCCATGGAAATGCTATTGAATCTGCAATGAAATTTTCACTTGGAGCATCTTCCCGTCTCAAGCCTAGCTTATCAACAATCCAACTCCAGATGCCACTGCTACTTTTACTGGAGACTGGATAAACGGTCTCTAACATCCTCCTTCCCAAATCTGCTTTTCTAACTGCGTGGTTCTGAACAAGAATCAGGCAGTATGGTTTGAATGCGATGCATTAGTACATGTGTAGTTGTAAATTATCCAAGGTAAAGGACAAGGAAAGAAGTAGAAGGTGTAATATGCAAACAAGACCTACGGATAATTGAATACACAGTACTCAAGAAAACTATCGCTACTGAAAAGAGCATACTTCTCATGTAGAGAAAAAAAAGGAATTGATTCTACTGTGAATAATTACCTCTGAATCTACAATATACAGACAATCTTCAGCAGTATTATAAAATGATGCAGCAGGGCGCAAGAACTTGGCAGATTCAAATTCACCATCCTCAAAGCCAGGGGAGCATCCAATCTGAAAAGGGCAAATACAATTATCATCCTGCATGGCTGCAGTCCTACACTCTGTGCAGATAAGATTTAAACCCAACTGAAACAGAAAGTCATACATACATAATCTAAAATAGTCCCATTGCTGTTGCTAATGATGACCCTATGGTGGTTACTGTCTGAGATGAAAATGCGATCTCCATCTTCATCAACCGATATGCAAGCTACAGCACATTAAGTTGACTATTTGAGTATTTACAACTTCTGGATTAAATGGGAAAAAACATGTCATCAATTTCATAGAATTAGGCTGCAATATTGATGTTTAAGTAGAAAATTATATGACAGAAAAAGGTGACAAGTAAGTACCAGGATGGTATAGTAACAAATTTCTTACAGAACCAACATACGGTTCTTTAGGAACCTCTTCTTTTTGCCAAGAAACTCTTGATTCTAAAGCAGTGTCAGAAGGTTCAGCTTTCAAGACAGCATTGTCCATGCCTGCTTTCAATAAAGATTTGCAGGCTTAACAAATGATGAGCATCAAACTAAGCACAAAAACACAGCAGAAAAGTTCAAGAGAACAGAAAATTTAGACAAGACATAATTTATAACATTATAAATATAGCCAGTTATGTTTTGTTTTTACCCTTGATCAAAACCTCAAGCTCTTCATCCAAATTTGAGAAGAGGGCATGATCCTTAGAACCTTCAAATAGCAAGCAGCAAGCACCATTTGTAATCTGAACACTCATGAAAGGACATTCTTGTTTCAACAAAGTATTTAATACAAGAAAATGCAACACAAGGTCTTCAATTTTAACAGAGACATGATTAGAGAGCTCTTGAAACTGAGTCTAACACTGCCAAAATTGAATATACCAAATGTGCATAACATATTTGTAGAATATATATAGGTGAAATCTCCAGGTTAAAATGCAATAAAAATACACCAAAGGCATCAACGAAAAGTGGAATACAGTTATTTATGCATCACAAATTCACCATTCACGAACGCTTATTGATCATGAAAACATTTTCAAACTTCTATAGTACTACTAAGATTTTGAGGTTATGTGCCTTACATGTGTAAAGTCTTTATCTGACATCAAGATAGGAAAAGTAAAGTACTCCTTCATTACTGTATGAATTGTTTGGCTTTGTAGGGAACTAATATCACTCCCATACTCCATAGCGAAAACAGTCAGACGTGGATACCTAAGAAGGGGACGAGTTAAAACAAGTTCCAGATTTTGTCAGGCTAGAAAACCAGCATGCCTTACATAAATACCTCTGTTGAAGATACTTCAATCTTTGAAAAGCAGATGAAAGTTTTCCATGGCTGTCTGATGTTCCACAAGATTCATATAAAAGGATAAGGTATACTCCTTGATTGAGGGTCTTCCAGGTGTCATTCATGCAGTTCAACCAACAATGGTTTTGCCCTGCATCAATAAATTGTAGGTTATACCAAGGAATTAATCCTCAGGAATAAGGAGCAGCACATTTACTCGCATCTACAAGCAAAGGCTAGCACTATTCCTGTACCAGACGCAAGTTCATTTCAGCTTTGGAAGAACTTGGACGAAACATAATAAATAACGATGAAAATCATTACACTCTTGTACGTTAGAACAGAACAGCCTCTTCACAAACAATGCAAACGGTTCAGGTGGGAAAACATGGTAACTAGAAGGAAATTTATGATTTTTTTTGGCACATGAATATTAACAACATTGCAAATCTTAACAGAAACAAGCTAGCCGTTTGCAACAATGCAACATCCTCTATAACGATTTTGGTTTGTTTTTTTTTTTTTTTGGTTTATTCTCCACTAAACAATTGCATGGTATACCTTCAAGTGTCCCAAAGGTGGATTTGATGAAATGTAGGATTTCAGACTGTGAAGCAGATGTGTCAGGCTCACTTGATACTGTTGCCATGGAGCTCTTCCTGGACAGAGGCAAACCAACAAGATATGAAATACATCAGCACCAGAAAACGAAATGTAGAAATGAAATGAGGAATTAAAATGCGCAGCCCTTCGTCAAGCAGCCACTAGCTAGCTACTCTACCTCACCTCGTCGAGTGGTGCGCCTCCCAAGCCGTGGCCGTGGCCGCGGCCGCCGCGCTATGACGCCGAGGCAGACTGCGCCACAGGCGGGGACCCAGCCAAGCGGACGAGCTGAAGCTGCGGCGGCAGCCGCCGCAATCCCCCACCGGCTGCTTCAGCGGGAGCAGCGTCCCCGGAGCAGAATAGGACGACGACGAGGGGACGACGCCGCAACGGAGCAGCGCGGCGGCGGGATCGCCGCCGCGGCGGCGCCCGAGGCGGCGCAGCGCCGCGGCCGAAGCCTGCACCATCAGAGCACCCGCCCGCCTCGCCTCGCCTCCGTCCCCGCTCGGCGCAGCAGCGTAGAATGGATCGCACGAAGCCGCAGGGCGAGGCGACGCGGCGGCGGCGAGCGGCGAGCGGCGGCGGCGGCGGCGGCGGGAGGAGAGGTAGGGCGGCGAGTCGGGGGGACAGAGTGCGGGTTGAGTTAGCTGGGCTGGTTTGTTTTGGTTTTAGATGGGCCACTTCAAGTTCGAGGCCCATGAATAATTTGGGCCCAAAGCTAACTGTGAGGAGAACATAACTGGGCCGAACATGTGGGCCTGAAGACTTGGAAGTTCTCAGATAGATGATGGGCCGGACAAGGACAAAGGAGGCAAAGTACATAAATATTCTTTGTGCCATTTCTGGAAAGGAAACTCCAATTCTTTAATAATTTTAGCGGTGGAATTAAAAAAAGATATGGCCCATACCATATATTACATACTCCCTCCGTCCTATAAAAAACCAATCTAGTACTAGATGTGACACATACTCATCACATTCTAATACTATTAATCTGGATATACCTTTGTTTAGATTCATTGTATTAGAATATGTCACATCAGATTCGTTTTTTTCGGAATGGAGGGAGTACACTTTATTCATTCACGAATCTTGAAAAGGGATTATTATTGCAAAGAATGTCTAGTATTGTAGCTGGAAAAGGTAGAACATTTTCCAAACACAATTTGGCGCACATATGCGCGCCACATGTAAGTTTCAATATTCCCAGTGAGAATCAACTGCCCATAGTCTTAAAAAAAACCGCCCACAACATGATCATCTCCTTGCCTGCTTTACCAATATTCTTAGCTGACCTGAAAGGTTATTATCTTGTCTTTTGAAGGGTATAAGAAAATTGTCTTGCAAAATTGACTCAGTTATAAAATCCATGTTTAATATCGAACTGAAAAGTTTTCAGATATTCACTTCGGAAAAAATATACCTGAAAAGTTTTCGCAAAGGGAATAAAATACGGTATCAAAGTTTAGTTCCCCTACCCTTATGGACTACTCCTTTCGTTTCAAGTTATAAGACGTTTTGACTTTGGTCAAAGTCAAACTGCTTTAAGTTTAACAAACTTTGTAGAAAAAATAATAAAATTTGCAACCCAAGACAAATTGATTATGAAAATATATTAATTATTAATTTGATGAAACTAATTTAGTATTATAAATATTACAATATTTGTCTATAAACTTAGTCAAGCTTAAAACAGTTTGACTTTGACCAAAATCAAAATGTCTTTTAAAACGGTCAAAAACGTCTTTTAAAACGGAGGGAGTATTCATTATCACGGGCAAACAGTACGATTTTTCCTAGTATTTCTTAGAATTCTTTTTTAAAATGAAAACTTTAACTTTCATTTATAATAATATGTTGTTATTCGTTTTAAGCGGCAGTTTCAGCCATAATCCATAACAACTTTAGAACACATAGAGTTTGAGGAAACTCCAACCATAGTATATAATTTTTTGTCGATTTCAAACAATACCATAAAATTTCAATTTCAAGGGTATCAATTAATATCACATATTGAACCAAAATTATAGCGCCGTACTACTTTTATTGTCCCATTAGAAAGTCGTATGGAACTTATCACAAACATACATCGTAAGCTCCACGTTAGTTATAGAATTTCGAGCTCCTTCGAAACGCAGAAATTCCACAGAAATCAGTCCAATTCCCACGAAATTCCCGCAAAATTCCTCCATTCCAAAGGCAGCCTTGATACGTTCATTTCGAAAGGGGAAAGTTCCATGTTATAAAACAAGACTACAGCTCACATGCTTTAGGGCTATACATCCATTTAATTTCCCTGTAGTTGCAATGCCAAAAGATCAAGAGAACACATCAGATTGACTCAGCAATCCAAAAACAAGCAATGATCCAAACATATCTTCACTGTCACGATGCATCTGTCTGCATTTCTTTTTTCAAGAATACCTGAGCCGCTTTCTCATGAGGCTCCAGAGAAGGCCACAAGAATCTGCAACTTTAACACTTGCAGCAAAAACAACCATAAAGTTTCAGAATGCCCAGCTCCTGGTTTTAGATTTAACAGCTTTGGCTGATGATTAACGAGAGGTTTCAGATATTACACCCTGCAAAAATCCAATCCACAAACTGTTATTACAGATGTAATTACTCAACAAGTACAGAAACAGCTATAGCAGAGCTGTGTTTCTGACGACCTAAAGCAGTAGGACACGATGGTCGATGGAATAAAGGCTCAGCTCAGCGAAAGACTCAAGAAGCTTCGCTGCAAAAAAACTCTCCTCTCATTTCAGAGGAATAAATCCTCGTTGATCGATTGCTTGCCTTCTATGCCATCTTGTTCGTTGCTTGTGGCTTTAATTCATCCATCGATCGGTTGATCTCTGAACTTTCTGAGAAGCAGAGAGGTAGCTTGACATCAGCAGCTGCAGCTGCAGCTTCTCGCATGGTACAAGAAGGAGAAGCTGAGGTTCTTGGCCACCGTCGTCGTCGCTGCTGCATCACATGGGCGGCGTGATCGGAGCGTTATTCCGCGGTGGTGGTCACCGTCGTGAGATGCACAGAGCGCCGATGAATCGGCCGGTTTACGGCGGCGGCGGCGGCGAGAACCACCGGAGGACGATGCTGACCAAGAAGTACTCGTACATACCTGACAACTACCAGTCTCTCGATCAGGTGGATGAACACGACGAGATCACTGATAAATTGACCAAATATTGTGATTGCTTTAGCTCCTTTTTTTTTTTGCATGTTTCTGCTTCTGAATTGCTGATCGAATCAATGCCTGAACAACAAATTTTTTTCCTCTTCAGGTGACAGCGGCTCTGCGAGATCAAGGGCTCGAGTCGTCGAACCTAATACTTGGAATAGACTTCACCAAGAGCAACGAATGGACAGGTAGATATTTTTTTAGGAGAAATAAATAAATATATTTTCGATATTTTTGTAGGAGAAATAAATATATTTTTTCGATAATAATGTCCTAACTGTATCTTCACCAAGAACTCCTTGCTCGATCTGATCTGATTATTTCAAACTGCTCATGTTCTTGCCTGCATTGCTCTGAAAGTTCTGAATTATCTGTGTGTATTCAGGGAAGCGTTCGTTCAGTGGGCAGAGCCTGCACAGGATAGGCAGCACACCAAATCCATATGAGCAAGCCATCAGCATCATCGGCAAGACATTGGCGCCTTTCGACGATGATAATCTCATCCCCTGCTTTGGCTTCGGCGACGGTAAGAAGCTAAAATTTGTGCTAGATGTTCAAGAATTGTAAACAAAATTTGTGCAGAACTTAGACATTTGAGGAAAAAATATATGATCATATGATAGATGTTCATTGTCTTCTTTGTTGTCTGAAGAATTGTACTGTTTTTTTTTTCTCATTGCAGCAACCACACACGACTACAATGTGTTCAGCTTCCATCCTGACAACTCACCCTGCCATGGATTCGAGGAGGTCCTCTCATGCTACAAGAAGATTGTGCCACACCTCAGGCTCTCTGGTGATGATCCAATCTATTCACATCTCTGAAAAACCTCCTGCATTGTGCATTGACCTGCAGAAAACTGAACTGTCACTGACAATTCAACTGGTGAAATTGTGTGCAATTGCAGGGCCTACGTCTTTCGCACCGATCGTCGAGGCGGCTGTCGACATTGTTGACAGGAGTGGAGGACAGTATCATGTTCTTGTCATCGTTGCTGATGGACAGGTTCTCCCCTTGAAATGAAGAACACTTCTGCAAAGTCATACTGACTCACTCTCTAGTAGAATTCACTCAGTCTTGTAATAAAAAAAATTGTGGCAAAATTCAGGTGACTAGGAGTGTTGATACAAGCGATAATGATCTGAGCCCCCAGGAGAGGAGGACAGTGGACTCCATTGTCATGGCAAGGTATACACAAACCGCAAAGTTTCAGATTAATTTCAGACTTGCAAAGACATCGATTAAATTTACTTAAGGAAAAATATTTTTCTTTTTCAATTTTTGATTGATCTACTCAGCTCCTACCCTCTATCCATTGTTCTTGTTGGAGTTGGAGATGGCCCCTGGGAAGACATGCAGAAGTTCGACGACAAGATCCCGGCCCGCCAGTTCGACAACTTTCAGGTAATGCAGTGCAGATTAAACTGAATCTTGGAGATGAACTGATCACAATGCAATGCAGATCAAACCTGCAATAATGCAATGGTTACTTAATTGTTTTGTGTAGTTTGTGAACTTCACGTCGATCATGTCGAGGAGCTCGACGCAGCAGCAGAAGGAGTCGGCGTTCGCGCTGGCGGCTCTCATGGAGGTGCCGATCCAGTACAAGGCCACCATGGAGCTCGGCATCCTAGGGTAAGTGAAGAACTGATGCAGAAACAGAAGAAGCTTAGTCTTAACGTGTGTGCCGAGATGTTTTATAATGGTCTCTACTGGTAGTAGAATTAATCTGGACCGTTCATTTTTTGTTCTAATATAATGGATCATATCTATCAGTAGAGCGTGTTCTAACTCTCATGTGGCCATGTGGGTGGTTTGGATGGATTAACTATTAGTACAAAGCTAACAAATAGTTCAAAAGAAATTATTTAAGCAACACTAATACATAAAGCTTTTGGAGAAATCGTACTTTTAGAAGCATGGCACGAATTCAGATTCAGATTCAAATTTTATCTTGGTTTCCGTTAAAACGCTTTTCAAATTACTATAGGGTGCGTTTCGTATAAAAAATTTCTATATAAAAGTTGCTTTAAAATACTATCAAATATATCCATTTATCAAGTTTGTAATACTTTCCCATTTTACGCGCTAACTTAATCTTCATCAGTTTTAAACACCACTTAATTCATACCTCCAATAGCTGGTCAACATTGCTATTTCTACTCTTCTTCACCTGATGATTTCTTTTGTGATGCTGCTCCGAAGCCAGTCGACGGGGAAGGCCAAGAGGATCATGCCTGCTCCGCCGCCGCTGCCGTCGGCGGCGGGGAGGCAGCCGTCGCTGAGGAGGGAAGGCAGCGCCGCCACCGCCGCCGCCGCCGCCCCACCGTCACCAAGAGAGGATCAAGTAGAGCAATTCTCATAGTTTCATCAAGAGTTTTTTTTTCTCGTAATTTAGGTTTGATCAAGATTGACTCACACATCAACTGCTGCTTGTTCTTGCAGGTGTGCCCAATCTGCCTGACCAATGCCAAGGACTTGGCATTTGGGTGTGGCCACATGGTAAACTGAAAATTCAGACTAATTCAGAGTTTCTTTTTTAACCTCTTAACAGATGATGAAATCTATTGAAATATGTAGAAACATTTGTTTGATCGGATTATTTCTGACATGCAAATTTTGTAGAGAAAAAAACATTTGTTTGATTGGATTCTCTCTCTTTGTGAAAACAACAGTGCTGCAGGGAATGTGGGGAGAGCCTGACCAAATGCCCAATTTGTCGACAGACGATTCGGTCCAAGCTGAGGCTGTACTCAGGATGATCAAATGCTTGTGGACTGATGGAATCGAGCTTAAATCTGTTCTTAATGTACAGAATGCATGAACATATCGTTTGTGAGAAATACTCAAATCAAATGCATGCATTGGATTTGTGCTGAGAGACAGGGGACCAAACAAATGATTAGATATGTTTTTGGTTTTATTCATGTTGATTTGTAACAAAAGAATCAAGAGTGTGGTGTGGGGTAAAGCTAGCTCCATGTGCATAAGGTTTCTTCTGTCTTAGCTCCTTGTATAGTTACTGCGAAATAGAATGAATGACACACAACGGGGAAATAAATAAATAAATAACTTGCAGAGAGGAAAACCGTAGTTTTTATTTCATTTTTCTTATGTTACTTGGGGAGGATTGCCTCTGTGATGAAGACAATAGTTTTTTTTTTGTGTATATTTGTTTATATCAAATTGTGAATTTTGAGTTATGTACTACTTCTACTACTATGGATTGTCTGGAGTTTGACCAATTATATTTTTCTGCTTGTTATCTACTGGGATTTCTTGTAACCGTCCTGATGATAAATAGTATAGCAATGCTGCAATGCACTGAGCCATTATTCTCGCAAATAAATGGGACATAAATTGGATTGATTTGAAGACCAACCGTTTCTGCAGCACGCCCTTTCTGCTGCTTCTTCCTCCTCCCTTATATAAACCTTCAGCGTTTCCTTGTGCAAAGAATTCCAAACAAAGAACCAAAATCATTACGCTTCTTCTTCTTCTTCTTCTGACGCATCAAAATACACAAAAAGAAGCTCATCGCATTCCCAGGTTCAGAAAGAAGGAAAAGAGATGGCTTCAGCTACTGCCTCATTGCTCACATGCTTCTTTGCTCTCACACTCTTCATGCTGCACAGCAACGGTACACAACTACACCTCTCATTTACAGCCTACTTTTCTTCATCAAACATTGTTTTCTACTGTTTTTGAAATCAGATAAGATTTTTTCTACTCAAAATAATCAGCTCCATGTTTTCCAATCCTCATTCTCTCATCAAAATGCTCCACAATCTGTATTCCATGCAGCAGCAACAGCACCCAGCCTATACCATAGCCAGGTAAACAAACAAACAAACAAACAATTCTCAGTTCTCATCAAGAAATTCCAGTTCTCCTTAATTCTGCAGCAATGCAAACAAACCCAGAATGGCAGCATCATATGATCTTGCCATACTCATCAACTGTTCTTGCCTGAAACTGAGCAAAACCTGCAGTCATCCAAGACATGGTGTGTCGCAAATCCAGCGGCCAGCGAGGATGCTTTGAGGGCTAACCTGGAGTTCGCCTGCTCGGAGAGCGATTGCGCCGCCATCCAGGGCACCGGCGGATGCTCCTTTCCCGACGACGATGGCAGCCTGCCGACGCGCGCGTCGGTCGCCATGAACGCTTACTACCAGGCCAGGGGGAGGAACTCATGGAATTGCTTCTTCAACGGCACCGGCCTCATCACCATCACTGATCCCAGTAAGTATTGGCCTCTTCACAGCTTCACTTGCTGTTTCTTTTACCTGAATCCTGCAAATTTACATGGCTTTCTTGCCAACCTTTGCAGGTTCTGGCAGTTGCAAGTATGCTTGAGTTGAGAGTTTGCTCCAAGTTAGCCAGCCAATCTCTGGAGCTTGACAAATAAAGTTCTCAAGGGATGTTTTGTTTATCCAAGTGCCCCTAGAAAATATGGTGTTCTATTTTTCAGTGTCAGAGTTGCTAGAATTGGAGTCATGTTTAGCCTTAATGTTTGGGTAATCTTTAGAGAGGAATGCTTTATATCGAGATAATATTGTTCCATTTCTTCAGTGCAGTTCTTCAAAGTTCTAAGAGTTTGAATCCTAGGCATGTCCTAATTGCATTTGCATAGCACTATATGGTCCTGTGCTGCTGTGAACGAACAGGGGCCCAACTATAAGAAACAAACATTAGGTTATGCTCAAATTATTTCTGATAAAATGAACCAGCTTGAAACTATTCAAGTTACTGTAAATTACAGTACTAGGTTTAATTCCTAATCCAACAAGTACTCCTGGAATATCGTTGTGCATCAGCTAACTTGATACTAAAACTGAGTCTACATGTAGCACTGGCAGCTGGCATTCACATCTCCACCTTCATCTGTTCATGACTCCAAAATGGATTCCGTTACCTGATATGACAGGAAAGCAAACATAAGTCACTGTAAGGACTAGCTCAATATCTGGGATATTAGTGACACTACGATTATAGGTAACAACAGTGTGTTAGAATTTTTCGATCAACAGAAAGACAAGCCCCCAGAGTTTCATGAAAGCATCTTGCGAGGGATTAATGTAACAGGTCAACATCCACCAGAATTATGTTTTGTTCAGGCCATCATCGTACATAAACTACATAAAGCAATAATTGATCATGGACATGATGCCAACAGCCATCTAGTAAATGGTGCATGTAGAATATTATACTGCAGAAAACACCATAAGAACAAAATTGTTATCAGTATCCTGACTTCCTGATAATACAGTGTACCAAGTTTGGGAAGTTAAGCATCCATATACAGCTGGTCACAAAATAATCCCATATCATAAGCTCAAGCATAATTTTTTGCAAGCACAAAAGAAGCTAAAGATTTATTGAGATAGTGAAGGGAGAAATCCAAACTTACATTCATAACTATTACTCTGGCTTCTTCAAGTTTATACAATGATCTGTAGCTTCATTAAACAGAGCCTCAACTTGCTTCAGCTCCAGCTCTACAAAAGCAACAAGACATGTAACACACTGGACTTGTAAATAATCAGTTGTAACATGGTGAGGAATTATATAATGAAGGCAAAATATTCCAAGAATGTAATAGCAAAGCATACCTGCAGCTTCCAGTTGTTTCTGAAGCTCTGAGCCTACAACTTCATTCTCTGCCTGCGCATTTCAAATTCATAAGCATTTTAGCTGCAGGACACAAGTATCATGAATACTGATACTATGACAGGACATGCTGCCGAGCAACTGCTAAACCTTCATTCAGAAAGCAAACAACTAAGGAGAAAAACCTTAGTGTGAAACTCCATCCATAAGGCGTAGGAAGAAAAAAGAGAAGGAAACATGCACAAAGATATCATTTTGCCTAATGCCACCCTTTCACAATGGACTGCTCAGAGGGCAAAACTGAGACATATACCTGTAGCTCTTTAATTCTTTTCAGCTGATCCTCTTCAGATGATAGTGGCAACGCAGAAACAAGAGCATCAAACTGCATTAAAAAACAAAAAAAAATGAGAACGGTATTGGAAACAGTAGCTAGTAGCACATTTCAAGTGTGCTCTCAGATGATGAAGTGATGTTGTGCTGCAAAGTTTGGCCTCTGGAAACAGAGGTTCGTGTGCTGCACACCATCATCCCACCTAGTATATTTTGCGAGTAACAGTACAAAGATTGGTGTGATCCACATCACTGTCATCCCTTCTTTGCGAGGAATAATGTAATGAATGAAGCGCTTATTTTGCAGATCCATTTAGAACCATCAAAGAACCAGGCACCCTGACCGTGGTTGCAATCACACAAAAATGCTGAGGCTGGTCACACCAAAAATTACAGTCCAAGCCCTAAAGCGTCAGACGCCAAGAACCAGCAGGCACTCAGGCATTTCATCGAGCAGGCAGAGAAGATAAGCGACGGAAGACGCGTACCTTCTTGGCGGCGAGGACGAGCGCGTGGCTCATGGCCTTGGGATGCTCGGCGAGGTCGAGCGCGGGCGGCTGGGCCTGCGCCGGCGGAGCCTGTGCTTGCGCAGCCGGAGCTCCCGGCGCCGCCGCCGCCGCTCCGGGCTGCGGCTGGGCGGGGTCGTCGGGGTTAGGGTTTGCTGCGGCGGCGGCGGGGTTGAGCGGGTCCGGGTAGTTGTTGGAGAGGCGGACCGGCGGCGCGTCCCGCTGCAGCGTCCCGAAGGTGTTCACCGCCACCATCGCCATCTCGTTCAGCTGCTCCTGCAGCTGCGAGATGATGTCCATCTCCGGCGATCTCCTCCCCCTCCTCGCCGCCGGCGATCTCCTCCTCCTCCTCTTTTCCCTCTCCTCCTCTCTCTCCCCCTATCCACCAAGGCCCAATTACATCTAGGCCCATCAAAGAAAACGGGTAGGGCCCAGCACAGCGGGAGGGCGCAAGCCACTCTCTGACTGGCACGTGGGCCCATGGCTAGCGTGATTACGAAGGAACCAAGGGACCCCACGCGGAAAATTGCATCACATCACCACCACGCGTCCAGATCTGACCCACACACAAATGGATCGGACGGCTCAGGATTAAACCAAACTATTACTAACAAAACTCTCCCGATTAATTAACAGTAATTGAATCGGATTCGGGCTCTAATTAATCTAAGGAACGGGTGGGACCCACCGGAACGACACGCGTCCAGATCAAATCCACACACACGCGGATCGGACGGTCCAGGATTAACCCAAATTATTAACAATTATAATTCACCCGATTAATTAGCGCTAATTGTTATCGGATTCGGAGTCTAATCTGGCAGCGCACGTGTGGGCGCGCCAGCCTATATAAGGGCTCGCCGCGGGGAGCAGATGGACAGATCGCTCGATGGACGCAGCCATGGCCGCCGCCTCCGCCTCCGCCTCCGGCGAGAAGAAGCGTCAGGCTCAGACGCAGCCGAGCTCTTCGTCCGGCGCCGGCGCCGTCGTCGTCGCCGGCGGCGGGGCGGCGCAGGAGCCGTCGGCGTTGACGCCGTGGCAGGTCCTCGCGGGGGTGCACCGGACGCTGCACATGGAGTTGCTGAAGGAGGCGGGCGAGATGGCGGCGGCGTGCGGCGGCGACGTCCACGCCATCGTGTTCTTCCCCGGCGGGTCGCGCGCCGAGTACCACACGTTCCGCGGCGCGCCCATCGCGGCGGCGCGGGCGCGGGCGGTGGCGAGGCGGAGGCGCGAGGCGCAGGCGGCGGCGGCGGCGCTGCGGGGGGTGGTCGCGAGGGACGTGTCGGGGATGGCGGCGGAGGAGGTGGAGGCGCACCGGCGGAAGCTGCTGGCGCTCAGGGCCGCCGTGGTCCGCAAGCTGCAGGAGAAGGCCGCCTCCGCGGCGGCGAACGTCGCCGCCGGCGACGACGACGACGCCGGCCGCAGCAACAAGATTAGGAAGATAGAGTGATTTATTAGTGGCGGCGGACATAACAATGTAATTAAGTTACTAGTATCTTCAATTGGCATCATGGATGATTTTGGTGTAATCTATTCGCCAACTTTGTAATTACCCCGATTCAATTCATTCAATTCATTGTGATCAATTCGTCAAATTTGTAATTACTTCATCCTGAATTTTCTCTGAACCCATAATTATAATCGCAAGATTAAAAAAAAAGAGCGCCCGATTAGTTCTCCGTATTACGGCAAGATCCTGTGAATTTCATGAATTCCAATTTCATTCTGTTAAAATTCTGCGAAATGGAGGGCCATACCATCCAGTACTGGAGGCCCAGCCCATCACACAAACGGATCCAACTCCAACCCAATTACAAACCCAAACCCGCTTTGCTTTATTAATTAATTAATAATAATAATAAAATATTTCCCCCCTTTTTCCAGTGCTTTCGCTGCGCTATTCCGTTATTCGAAGCGTGCTCTGCTCGCTGCTGCTCCTCCACCTCTCCTGATTAGGGTTTTCGCCGGCTGCGGCGGCGGCGGCGGCGGCGGCGGACGGCGGCGAAGTCAGGTGGCCTATCCGGCATCCGCTCCGTCGAGGTGAGCCCCCTCCCTCGCGCTTTCCCCTTCCCCCTCCCGTACGGATCCCGCGCCTAGGGTTTCCTCCCTGCCCCCACCCTGTACGTGTACCCTTGGAGATTGGGCGTGATTTGGGCGGCTGCTTTGCGCGCTCGCGAGCTTGGTGGTTGCTTTGGCTGGGATTTGGTTGCGTTAGGACTCTCGGGTGTGGGTCTGCGACAGATTAGCACCGGTTGATTTTGTTGGATTAGGGGATTTGGAGGGGTTTGGGATTGTATCCCCAAAGCTGAGATCTTTTATGGTTGGGTCTAAGGATGGATTGCAATCTGTTGGGTCTGTATTCTCCATTCTTCGAGTTGACTATGTGGAGTTGCTTTCTGGTTAGACTGGGTACAGCTGGTACGGGTTAGATCTTCATGTTGCTAGAACAGTTTCTCGTGTCTGGATTGGAAATTTCCGTCTTGATGTGGATGTTCTCTATACGGGAGCCGCGTTGGGTTTAGGGTTCTTTTCACATTTTTTTTCTTCATGAGATTAATGGATAAATACCTGGGTTGTGCCCATTATTAATACTAATCAAGCACGATTTATTATGCGGCGTACTGGCGAATGATGACAAACTTCGTTCTTTTTTACAGATGAAAAGCAAATGCGGTATGGTCCTGTGATTTAAGCTGGAAGATCCGATGCTGTGTTGTGAGGCTTGGACACCTTTCACATTCTGAGTCTCTCAGGTTGGTTTCTATACTACAGTGCCATCCTGTTCCTGTTGTTTCTTGATGTGTAGAGTATGTCAACCTTGCTTGCTTGTCATGTTTCCTCAAGTTCTCGATGTTCCATTCATTGACGTAATACAGTCTGTAGACCATCCTTCTGAAAGAAGGCTCCTAGCAAACCATGTAGATCCCAAGTGAAGAACCCCTAATTAACTTGCTGTTGTGGACTTGTGGTTCTCTTTTGTGTCATCTTTCTGTTTCCTTCATTTGTGGTGATTGTTGGCTGTTTCAGAACATAAAGCCCTATCCCTTGCTTGTATGCGCTTTTCCATTCTTAGAATTGCATGCAAATACACTGTTAATGCACCCAAATTTACTGACCAATGTTGTGCCTATTGTTCAATCTTGAAAGTTGAAACCAAGAACTGTTATGTTCTTTTTTGTTTAGATAACCATCAGATGGAATATGATATGCTAGCTATATCATTGTCCATGTAAAACGACTCTATATGGTTGGCTTCTTGGATTCTTTAGACAATGTAGGGTTAGTGTTTTGATGTGCTTAGCGCTAGAATTGGGAGATGATTGTGGTAGGTGAGGGGACATAGGAATTCATGCGAGCTGATAGAATTATCTTTCTCACATGCAGGATTATGTAAATGCCACTTTTTGGAGTGTCTGCCCTTTTGGTTTAGTCTCCATTCCTCAAGACTATAGCTAGCAATTATATAAAGAAAAAAAATTGAACTGTTAATTGCCACCAAGTTGGCAAAATCGCTGGAACACAACATTCGAGGGAGAAACTTCAGTGGAATACGAGTAGTATCAGTGCCCCAAGGTCTCTGCAATCAGAGACAGTAACAACTGAACCTTAAGTATCGACCAAGTCTGGCAAAACACTGGAACACAGTAAATGAAGGAGAATTTTGGTGCAATCTGTTGATGCCCCAGATAACAGCAATTACTGCTTGACATTGTTTTCTTGGTAGGTTGTGTTTGTAGATTTAGCCGTCTTGTAAGTGTAGAAAGCAAACATTGTTGTCATATATTTACCTGTAAGTTGTATAGGTTTATTTGAGTGGTTATAATGTATATGTTGAATGAAGTATTCCATGGTTTTTGATTGTGAACTATGCCAGATGAATAAAAAACACTGGTTTGTACCTGGGTGTGGAATTTATAAGTTCTTCACAAGACTGATGATTCCTACAGTCCTGCTGTAAAAAAGTTATTGCTTCTTATCTCTGCATAAGGTTCATTTTCCATTGTGTGATTGTGTGCAATCTTGATGTTGGGCATTTTCTCCACCTTTTGACTGTGCCAAATCCAATCTCCACAGTTTTGGCCAATTATTCAAATCGCATGCTTAGTTTTGCTAAATCTGCTATAATAATTATTCCATTCCACTGTTATGAAGCCGTGTGACTAATCGTCAGCTAGTTGATTAATCGGATAGGGAGCACCAGAGGACGCATTGGAGCAAGGGCAGCTACAGGGTGCCACTTGGCAGGACTGGTTTATCGAGCCCATTGAGTGAAAGGGGGATGAGAGGATTGCCGGGTCCATTGGGCACAGCAAGTAGTAGCAGACTAGCAGTAGAAGTAACTGGTATATGTAGTGACAGTCTGAAGTCAACTAAATGACAGTCACGACTACCCTTGGAAGAATGGGAATCGACTTTACTGACTAAAAAACCGTCTATTCTAATATTCCACAGGACAAAACTGTAGGCTATACTTATTGCCTTTCTTGGGCATTCAAATGGACAGTGAAATACATACTGATGGAAATTGCAGTCTATACTTTATACTGTTGCAGTATGGTGTTAATATCCCAACCCGCTTACGCACATGTACAAGGAAGCAGATGGGTAATGCTGAAGTTCCAACAATCTCTGGCAAAAATACGTGTTCAGTTTGGTACATGTTGATAGGTTGCTGAATTGTTGAGTGTCCTGTTGTTTGATCTTGAAATAAGCAAGATAGATGTGCTGACTGTAGTCTGATGTGGGGAAGGTAATCAAAGCGCTCTAGAGGATAACTACTCACATTCCTGTTGGGACACGAGGAAGTTCCCAAAAATCCTCAAAAATAATTCATGGACATAGTGCACACTAGGGTGTGAGTGCTTGTGAATTCCCTGCAACATGTGTTGGTATACGTACAAAGAACAAATGAAACAAAAATACAGAGAAAACTATGTCCTGAGCTTTTTTGTGAGGGTATCAATTATTTGCCACCCCTAAGATTGATTCTTATGAGGATGTGCCACTCAAATGTCCACACAATGTACCGTATGACTAAAATTTGGAAAGTGTAGGTGGCATAACTTATACAATAAGAAAATTTTCTTAGATTTTTGGGACATATCTTATGTTGTATCTATATAATGAGGGTGGTTAGCCACTTTAGTTACCTTGAATCCTTGATTGTGGAAAGTCTGTTCCAGTATACCCCTCCTGGCTTTGGCGTTCTTTTACTAGATATGTCTTACTTGATCCTGGATCCTACTTATTATTCAGCTCAGTCAGTTGTTAAGTGTCTCAACTTTGTTGATGTTTCTGAATGCTGTCCTTTGAGAAAGCTATATCTTTTGCGCATACTGCAGCAGTTACTTTTGTTGTTGAAGTATTCTATTCTTCCATTGATTATAATATATACAAATGATCTTTGATTATTTCAGATAGACCACAAGAGTACTTTCGGATAAGGGAAAGGAGGTTGTGCACCAGGAACTACTTCTTTATCGGACTAATAAAGAAGGGTTAAAATGACTGGTGAAACAAGGAAAGAACGGTCCAAGTGGGATACAAAAGGACCTCCTGATATAGTGGAGATCAGTGAAGATGAGTCTCTTCCTATGAATATGGATGATCATAAAAAGGGCAATGATTTGCCCCCTTCTCAGGATTTTGGTCATGGTAATGACAAGCAAATTGGTGAATCTGTGAACCTCAAATCTACTGTCTCTATGCACCATGGTAGCACTGGACATGAGCATGATCGAGCTGATGGACTCAACAAAGATATCAAGGAAAGGTCATCCAAGGCATCCTCTGAAAGATTGCCTCTTAGAATGGGTGATGAGGATCATAATAAAAATGACTGGCACAACAGAGGCTTTGAAAAGGCAGCTGGTAACCAAGGTATGGGCAGATATGCAGATGACAGAAGACGGGGTGATGGGTGGGGTACAACTCTTAGCCGTGGTTATTCTTCTAGGATATCATCATCTGGTCCAGATGCGTGGAAGAGAAGTCGCAGTCCACTATCTCCAAGAGGTGGTTGGAACAGGTCACGCAGGTGTGTTTGAACAAGTAATTAGTTTAATTAACTGTGCAACTGGTAACTTTTTTCTTGTATATTGTGTAGCAGCTGTTGGAGATGATTTTAAAATGAAATTTACCAAGAATGAAATATCCAAGATAGATTTTATGGTTTGTTTGTTCTATAAATGTCAAAGATGATGCTCACATAAGAAGTTTTTACAATTTCTATGGAATACATTTATTTGAAATTCTAATGAAAAATTCAATTTACTAGTTTCTTTTCCCTGTCTCTTTAATATATTTGTTTTCTTTTACACTTTACAGGAACAGAAGCCGTTCTAGAAGTAGAAGCAGAAGCAGGAGCATAGGGCGAGGTAGAGGTAGAAGCAGAAGCAGAAGCAGAAGTCCTTATTTCAGTGACCGTGGATCTGAATGGAGGGTTGAGAGAGGCAGATCATCTGGAGGACCTGCTCTTCCCTGTAGGGATTTTGTAGCTGGTAGATGCAGAAGAGGCTCAAATTGCAGGTTCCCTCATGAAGATGGTGTGCGCAGGCAGCTTGATGAGCATTATCCTGTAGATTCAAGGGAAAGGTATGGGCATCAGAATAGGGACTTCATGGATCCACGAGAACAAGATGACTATTTAAGGAGTAGGCCACTTCGAGGTGGCCATTATGATGAAGGAACTTGGGAAAGATCTGAACCTCGAAGGGAGTATCGGTCTACGATGCCATGCCATGATTTTGTCAAAGGAAGATGCAGTAGGGGTGCAAATTGCCGATATGTTCATGATGATTCCACCTCTCATGGTGGATGGAGAGATGAGGTTAGGGATAATGCTATTGGTAGAAGTGGCCCTGATTCATCATATGGGAACAGGACTGAGCACCGTAGAACAAATAAAAACCCCTGCAAATTTTTTGCTAACGGTGGATGCCGTCGTGGCCAAAATTGCCCATATCTCCACGAGGAAGCTTCCCAGAGCCAAATGGGACTGGGTGCACCTGATGAGCCTGGTTACACTGGTGGGCCTACAACAAGAGGAGATTACTTGAGCTGGAGTGAACAAAATAATTCTGTGCAGGCAAGTTCTCATGTTTTGTCAAGAGATGACAGAGAAAACCCTGTTCCTCAGGGTACTGGCAGAAATGATTCTCGATATGAGAACAAAAACCGGCATTCCAAAGATGCTGGAAGTAGTCAATACCAGATATTCCCTCAGGATGATTTTGGTTCAGTAGGGCAAAACAAACCTGAAATAGCTGCTTCACAACTGCCACAGTTCATTCCTTCTGTCCAAACAGGCACAGAGAGCATAAACATTGACAAGGTATCTGACATGGGTGGTCAGAGTGGACCTGGAACCGTTGGCAATTTGAGTATGCAAATTGGGATGCATTCTGCTAATCTTTTAGGAGGGCATAACTTGGGCCAAAAAGCAGAGAGCCAAGATGCAATTTCTCAAATTTCTGCTGCACCATCTCTTCCGGGCGCCACCCAATTGCAGAATACTACGTCCTCAGTGCCTTTGAATAGCCAAGTGCAGCAAAGTGACTTTTCATTACATCCAAATAGGCAGGACCAGTTTGCAGTTCCTCTTGCAACTACAAATAACTCTGCTCCTAGCATGCAGAGCCAGCCAGTTGCTCCTTATATGGGGCACAGCCAACACGGCTACATTATGGGGGCACAATCATTACCAGATCTCTCTGTGCATAATGGACAAATTTTCAATGTTGGTCAAGTTCCACAGAATCTTCCAACAATCGTGCATGCTGGGCAGAATCAGGCAACAAGTGACACAGCCAACCTGGGGCGAGATAGTGGTGATCAAAGCTTGCATAACACACATAATTTCCAGCCTGTTGCTCCAAATGAGCAAACTCAGAGTCAAACCTTGCAAGGATTATCAGTGGTGGCCAGTTCCAGCTCAGTTGATATGGCTGGAGCTCCTCTTTCTCACAATGCAGTGTCAAGTCAGGAAGAAGTCCGTCGTGTTACTGCATCTTTGGCCCAGTACTTTGTCCCTTCTCTGACTGCTGATACCTCTGGGTTGCAGTCGTCTCAGCCTGATCCAAATTCGAGTTTGATGAACAATTCGTCTGCTGCACCTCAAGCAGTTCAACCTAATCACTGGCCTTGGTTACAACAAGCAGGAATGGTCCAACCTTCACATATCGTTCCATCTGAACAACCAGCTCCCCAGACATTTCAGGCACCAATGGCTGCTGGTAGCAGTAATGGCAACCCTCTGATTTTACCCCATTCGGTTGCACCGACTGGTCCTGCTGCTGCCTTGGCGACCAATGAAACTACACCTGCAGAAAATAAGAAAGAAGAACCAAAGGACACTGATGCTGAGGCTAATGAATATGGTGAGAACAAGAAGAGCAAGGATTCCAAGGCGTTGAAGATGTTTAAGCTTGCACTGGCTGACTTTGTGAAGGATGCACTTAAGCCCACCTGGAAAGAGGGTCAAATGAGCAGAGAGGTCCATAAAACAATTGTGAAGAAGGTTGTCGACAAAGTTACGACCACAGTTGAAAATACTCCTCAAACAAAAGAGAAGATTGATATTTACATGTCCTACTCCAGAGAAAAGCTAAACAAACTCGTACAGGTAACAATGAGCTTCCACTCTCAGCGCTGTCCACCTGGCATCTCTTGTTTCCCCATTTGAGAAACTAAACTCACACATATAGGCTAATTGGGCTGTGTTTGTGTGCAGGCATATGTTGGCAAGTATGCCAAGAAAGATTGAAGACATGGTGCCAGTTCTTCCTGCATTGTATTAGAAAGATTGAAGCAGCCTTAGCTGTCCCCAAGTTTAGGATTCTTCTTTTGTCTTCAAAGCTAGTTTAGGATCCTGTAATTTAGGGGATTTGATTAAAATCACAAACATATTTTTCCCCTCCCAATTTCAATGTTCACTATGGTGGTTTGACAGGTAGTATTTCGCTGGTAGGGCAACTGAACCAAATGTTACCTCAATGTAACTTTTGTAGAATATTCATCTGAGTCATGAAGCTTTCTGTATGAGATTGTACAATCTTTGGATCATCTGTATGAACATAAGCTGAGATACACCCGATGGTTGTGTTTGTGCTAATCTGTGCTGTCCCTTTCAGTGTGCAGCACAAACAAGAGGTGTGAGCTAGCTGCTACTACCAGTCTATTTTGTCACATGTCATGGACTCAGGGTTAGGAACATATTTTTGGCCTGAATTTTATTCGCTGGATCCATTTGCGAGGCTACGATGGCTGCACGTATGTCTGCTTGACAAAGTCGGCAAGACAACATGAGCTGCATGTATGCCTTCCTTGAGCTTCCTGGTGCCTGCCCTCTGATGCACTGATTCTTCTGAACTTCTGAAGTTGTTGTAGACTTGTAGTAGTAGCAGTGTACCCCCTTTCTTCCAATTAAACTGGAGAAATCTAGCTAGCTAGCTACCGTGATTCATCGTCCATCCAATGCCAGATGCCAGGAATTTTTCACCAATTCGGTTGTTGGTCTGGTCCTGACCAAATCTCATGTCTGAATAATTTTTTTTTGACTAACTCTGAATAATTTATTTGATCGCCACAGTCAGGAGGACAGCTTAGTACAAACAAAAAGAAATTTTGCTTTGAACACCTTGACCAGTTTTAACAGCGGCGTAGCAAGAAGGGTGTTTTGTGTTGTGGTTGGTTGGTGAGGAGAGATCTCTGAAGATGTGATTAGTCAAAGAGGCCAAAGAACATTAGTAAAAACAAGAAGGCTGCCGCTTTGCTACGTCGTCTCTCGCCTGTGACTCTGAAGAACATCTCGCTTGTTCTTCAATTGATGACTTGGCTACTACAGTAGTACTGAATGGTCAGAATATGGGACACATCAGTGTCAATGTGGAGCTTTCTGCTGTTTTGATGTGGTTTGTGAAGCTGCTGCTTGGAAATGTGAACCTGCCTAGATAAATGGCTGGACTGTGGGTAGTACTACTTCTAATTACCTATTCTAATTACCTATTTTAAGTGTAACCATAAATTTTCGTACCTAATTTTGATCGTTCGTCTTATTTAAAATATTTTATAATTAGTACTTTTAGTGTTATGAAATGATAAAGCATGAATAGTGCTTCATGTATGACTTATATTTTTAAATATTTTTAAACTTTTTTAAATAAGACGGACGATCAAAATTTACGAAAAATCATGGTTGTACTTAAAACAGGACGTATGGAATACAATTCAATTCTTGGTGAATATTTAATAGATTTATCTTAGAGGCAATTTGGATCTCCTAGTATACTGTATCAGTACTATATTGATCTCCTTTTGGTCCCTTAGATTGAGAATTCAATTTGGAATGCTTGTCTTTGTGTACTGTGCTTTGACCACTGTCTAGATTCCAGACTGGTACCCAATTTAAACTCAAACTAAATCAACAAAAGCTTATTTGTTTGGAATTTGGCTTATGAGCTATTACAGCAATATTTTAAAATTAACTTTTCTTCTTTTCATTTTTTTTCACTCAACTGTGTCTTTGGACCACTAAAAATATATGTATAAAAGTTTTTCTACTCAATCTTGATAAGCCAAACAACACAATCTTTGTCGTGCCAAAATTACCTCATGATACCCGAAATTATGCAAAAATCCAATTACAAACCACACTGGAAAAAAAGCAGGGTACCAAGAACAATTTTTTATCCTACGGAAAAAAAAACCTCGTGTCGATGTTATATTGTTATTAAAACCAAGAAACATTATTTGTCTATCTAATATTTAATTCTGGAGAGAAAGATAAGGATGTGGATGGTATAAATATCTTTTCTACAATTTTTATTTTTTTTGAGCTTAGAGCAGGTACAATAGTAGACTACAAGCGAGCTATAAATATATTTTGAGAATATAAAAGATGTGAGAGCAGGCACAATAGCAGGCTATAAGCCAGCTATAACCACATATCGAGAAGAAAAGAGAAGAGAGAGAAGAAAGCGGGCTACAGATTTATAGCCAGTTGCAACACGGATTCCAATATGTTATGTGTGTATGAGAGGTGGGACCAGGTATTAATGATGTAGTATATTTTTATAGTTAACTATTGTATGAATGGGCTATAGATTGGCTATAGATGTTTTGGAGCCAGTAGTTGGCTATACTATTAAACTTGCTCTGAGAGAAGAGTAGCGGGCGACAGATTTGTAGCCAGCTACAATACAGACTCCAAGATGCATGCGTCTATGACATGTGGGACCAGATACTAATTGTGTGATATATGCATGTAGATAACTATTGTATGAATTAGCTATAAAATTGACTATAGTTTATTTAGAGCCGGTTGTTGACTATACTATTAAACTTGGTCTTACAACTAGCCGTATCACAACAAACCCATTGTCCATCTCTTTCCATCCACTAGTTTAAAATACTAAAAAAAAAACAACGTGACCAATATCCCGCCTACGTGGATCAACCCACCCTGACCCCCAATCCGGCCCATCCATCCCCCAATCAACGGCCACGATGCACCCACCGTCCCCACGGATGAACGGCCGAGAAACCTCCACGTGTCCACATCCAAACCCGACGCCCGCCACACGTGCCGAATGACCCGCCCCCACCCCCACCCCGATCCGGTGGGCCCGGTGCGACCCCCCCTGCACCCGGTCCACGAAACGCCCTCGCGGACCCGGCGCCTCGCCGTGAGTGGGCCGGCCCATGCACCGGGTCCATGGACCCCTCGGTGGACCCACTTACCCCCCGCGTGTGGAGAAATGAGAATTCCTACCGCGACCGGTTTATATACCCGCCTCGTGTACCCGCTTCTCCCCCACCCAACCTCGCCTCTTCTCCCCTATCCATTAATTACTCGCTTCGTGGTCGGAATCCATGGCCGCCGCCGCAGCCGCTGTCGGGAACCCTAACGCGGCTGCCGCCGCTGCGTCGGTCTCGGCGTCGAGGGTCGGTGCGGGGGCGCTGCGCGCGGGGGGTTTGAGGGTGGCGGCGGGGGGAAGTGTGGCGAGGAGGGGAGGGGCTGTGGTGGCGGCGGCAATGCGGCCGGCGAAGGCGGTGGCGTCGCCGGCGAAGGAGGCGGCCGGGGAGGTGAACGGGGCGGCGCCGGGGGGGTTCGCGAGGCCCGACGCGTTCGGGAGGTTCGGGAAGTTCGGGGGCAAGTACGTGCCCGAGACGCTGATGCACGCGCTCACCGAGCTCGAGGCCGCGTTCCACGCCCTCGCCGGCGACGAGGATTTCCAGGTAACCGCCCGCCGTGCTGGATCCCCCCTCCGATTTAGTGGATTTGGTGCTCGCTTATTCGATTCGCGAAGTATATTTCGTTTGGGTTTTATTTTCTTCAACCCCCTTGGAAAACTCCACCATTTCATTTCGTCGCCGAATTGGTTGAAACAGGTCCGTATATTTTGTTTTTTTTTTGCGGATTAATGGCGATTGCTTCGATTGTATCCTTATAGTTTGTTTCTTTTTTGTGTGTGGATTAACGCTAGTAATGCGTGATACTTTGTGTGTTCGAGATCTCTGGTTTGTGGTAGAGGGGAGAAGTCACATCAATTTGCAGAACCAATCGTCGTTTGAGACAGATTGATTTTTTGACGAAGATTCGGTTTTCGTCTGTGTCCCTTTCCGACAACTGCAGCCACATGACTTTTGAGCCCCTATTCTTCAGACAGCGGTTTCACTGTATTTGATCTGTAGTTGCATCACCTTACAGAGACCAAATGCATTTCGATAGTTTGTTTCATTTATCACTGCAATGCCTGCAACTTCATATGATTCCTGAATCATGCGAAATGTTTAGAAGTGGTAGTAGTCATTTTGATTGCTAGGGAGATTATGAAATGACAAGAGAGTTGTGTTTGACACCACCTTCCTGCTCTTTGCAGAAAGAACTTGATGGTATCCTCAAGGATTACGTCGGCCGTGAGACCCCGCTGTACTTTGCGGAGCGATTGACTGAGCACTACAAGCGCGCTGATGGCACAGGCCCCAAGATTTACCTCAAGAGGGAGGATCTTAACCACACTGGCGCCCACAAGATCAACAATGCTGTCGCGCAAGTCTTGCTTGCCAAGCGGCTTGGAAAGGAACGTATCATCGCTGAGACTGGCGCTGGCCAGCACGGTGTTGCCACTGCCACGGTGTGCGCGAGGTTTGGGCTGCAGTGCATCATCTACATGGGTGCTCAGGATATGGAGAGGCAGGCACTTAATGTTTTCAGGATGAAGCTTCTTGGAGCAGAGGTACGATGGAAACTTGTGCATCTTTGTGCTTGCAATCATGTACTCTTGTTTCGATATGAATGTACAATTGTTTCTCAACTTGATTTGGTGATCCCTTTTGCTGAAACAGGTGAGGGCAGTACATTCTGGGACAGCAACTTTGAAGGATGCCACCTCGGAGGCCATCCGCGACTGGGTCACCAACGTCGAGAACACTCACTACATTTTGGGATCAGTTGCTGGTCCGCACCCATACCCGATGATGGTGAGAGAGTTCCATAAGGTGATTGGCAAGGAGACCCGTAGACAGGCCATGGAGAAGTGGGGTGGCAAGCCTGATGTCTTGGTTGCTTGTGTTGGTGGTGGATCAAATGCCATGGGTCTCTTCCATGAGTTCGTTGATGATCAAGATATAAGAATGATTGGAGTGGAGGCTGCTGGCTATGGTGTAGACACTGACAAGCATGCTGCCACTTTGACAAAGGGAGAAGTGGGAGTTCTCCATGGATCATTGAGTTATGTGTTGCAGGATGATGATGGACAAGTTATTGAACCCCACTCCATTAGTGCTGGGTGAGTATTCTATTGTTGGCATTGACAGTAATTCATTTTTACAGCAGTTGGGCTAATCATCTATGCTGTTTTGAATGATAGGCTGGACTACCCTGGTGTTGGGCCTGAGCATAGCTTTTTGAAGGATATTGGACGTGCTGAATATGACAGTGTGACAGATCAGGAGGCACTGGATGGTATGTGTTTCAGTGTCACTATCTACCAGTTCTCTTCTCTGATATTTTCCTTCCACTTGATAAATGCCAATAGTATATCTGTTTGATGGTGGGGAACTGGGGACTGCTGATGAGTAAGAGTAGGCTAATAGAACCAACAAATGTTAAAAACTGTTATTCTAAATAGCATATATTGTGAATGTTCTGAACTTTCTTGATACAAGTTTAAGCAGGGCTAAGGCACCAATATTGTTGTTTGGCCCCTTTACCATCTTAGTGATATCAGAGCGACTATGGTTTGGTTGTCTGTAACTCTGTATCTGATTCACGTGTTAGACAAAAACTGATTTACACTGGAAATTGAGCTTTGCGGTCGAGTTAGTCGGGTATCCGAAAGTGACCCTGAATTATAGATAAGACCAGGCAAGTTCTTAACATGCTGACTCAGTCGTTTGCAAACCGTCAGTCTGCCACACACATATGTTAAACATTTAGTTGATGTTCTGATCTTGATTGTTGCGACTTGTTTTAACATAATCCCAAGTACTAAAATGCGTAAAGTTATGTTGGAAGTCTTTCACATCTTCACTGACATAATTATAAACATTTACTAGTTCATGTCCCAATCTTTGATTAATTTTGCAATATCTAACTCTTTAAGTGCTATGCTCAAAATCTAACTAATTCCTTTTCGAATGCTATCTTCACATGCAGCTTTCAAGCGCGTCTCTCGGCTGGAGGGCATCATCCCTGCTCTGGAGACATCCCATGCGCTCGCCTACCTGGAGAAGCTCTGCCCAACGCTGCCCGACGGCGTGAGGGTGGTGGTGAACTGCAGTGGAAGAGGAGACAAGGATGTCCACACAGCCAGCAAGTACCTTGATGTCTGAAAAAACTCTTAGAGGGGCTAAAAAATGATAGCTTTTCCATGAGCAGTTTTGAAAGGGCGCAATACAACAGCAGCAATTGATTAGAGCTTTGTTATTTGGATAAAAAAAGTACCAATAATGCTTGGAAGTTCGTATTAGCTACAAGAGTATCTTTGTTTGTTTGTCGTTGTATCTGAATGATGTTATTGGCGGAGTTGGTAAATATAACTAAATAAACACCAAGCTTTCTCCATTCTATCAGCATATATCTGCAGCTTTGCTCCATGGTATGCTGTGTTCTCTCTGAATCTTCAGTTGTCTTGTTACTTTGTGAAGAACATGATGAAAGGAACAAAGAGGAGCTGAATTGTGACATTTGTTCAGTGGTTGAGTCATTACGCTACCTTTGCTAGTAATTAATTAAAAGTTTTATCTTTCGCTAGTAAAAAATGTACTAAGGCGGCCTGGTTTAGTTCCTAACTTTTTCTTTAAACTTCCAACTTTTCCATCATATCCAAACTTTTCTACACCCACAAACTTTCAACTTTTTCGTCACATCGTTCCAATTTTAATCAAACTTCTAAATTTGGCGTGAAACCCTAACACTATCTAAAAAAAAAAAAGTACCAAATACTGCTGCTGCTGCATTGCTTGGACAACATCTTTCCTTGTACAGGAGTGAGAGATGTCGACAGGGGACAGCAGCCTGCTCTGACTAAACCAACAAATTTGTTGGGTGTTAGGGCCATCATTTAAGTTGAGATGGCTTAACTGTCTTTAAAGCTAAGCTGCCGCCGCCATGGTTGTTGATTCTCCTGATCTGTTTTGTTTGGAACACATGACTTTTGTACACATGATTTCCTAGGTTTTGACAGTATCCGATGATCTGAATAAAATAAAAGAGACGTATCCTTTTCTTGCAAAACTAACCAATAGGTAATGTATGGGTTTTTGAGATGCACATGGTTTCCTATGCTTTGACAGCATCATCTGAACCAAAAAGGAGAAAATGTCCTTTTCTTGCAAGACTAACCATGGGTGATGTGTCATGTGTAGGTTTTTGAGATGTAGCTTTGGGAGAATATATACTAGGAAAACATCATTTCATATCTGACTTTGTGCAAGAAGCAACATCAAAATATCGCATCATACATATCACGCACAAAAACAACATTGAACATCTGCAGATATACACCAAAACAAAATGCATCAACTCAGTCAGACTTTAGATATGGATGCAAAAAGTTGTCCAAATAATCAAACTGTCCATGAGAATCACAAAGAGAGGATACAAGACAGACTTCTGCAAATCTCCAAATGCATGCAAAGTTTAAGCCCAATCTAATAGACAAGGAGCAAATTAAGCACAAACATGATACAGACTCTTTTTGCAAACTGAATTTAAAGGTACTACTATGCAGTACACATATGCATGCATTAGTCCAGCTGATGATGAAATTAACAAATCTTGCATCAGAAGAGGAGTTCTAGAGAGAGAGTGGCAACCCGGAGAGAGAAAGAGGAGTCAATACCCGAACCAACCAACCAACCTTGCAAAGTGTTGCTTGCTTCCGAACTAACTAACTCTGATGAACTGTTGATGAGCCATGTAATGCAGGTGACAGATCATTAATAACTTGACTGAAACTAACCTAACTGAAATCAAATAAGAGGGGGCGTATGCATGGATTGGATGCAATGTGTTTGTCTGAACTCTGAAGCAAATTTAATTTTGGATGATGAGTAGGAATTTGTTGAGAGCAACACAACTCAGAGCCTATGACATATCACTGTATAAATATATGTAGTGTATATATATCAGCCATGATCACAGGACCTAAGTTGTGTTGCTGCTGTGTTGGATAATTAAGGTTTTTACTCATGATTAATTTTTCTGGGGGTTTTTTGGTGGTGGTGATAGTGATTAAAAAAAATGATAAATGAACTAGCTAACTGAAGCAGCAACAACACTTTTGCAAGGACAGTAGTCTGCGGTGCGTTCTTGACTCCCCACATTGCTAAACCTCCGAATTCGCTCTTGATCCCTCCCTTGATCCCCTGCACAAAATTCGATCAAATTTAAACCATCATAAATGCGAATTATGAAATTAAGTCAGAGAAAACCATTTCAAGGAATTGATCACTTAGTAATTTTGCTGGAATTTTGTAGGAATAGTTAAAGCAGAGTTCAATCTTGCTGAAATAAGAAAAGGGGTATTTGCAGATGAAAAAACACTGAATAGGGCTCAAAATTTGACTGAATTTGAACAATTTTTACTAAATTGAGAGAATTTTAGAAATTTCGTTCTGTAATAATCAGGGGATCTCTCGCTCACCATTGCACATGATGGACAGATAGATGGGCACGGCGGGCGCGGTCACCGTGGGCATGGCGGCGCGACGCCGTTGTCGCCGGTGATGGCGGCCTTGATGCGTTCGACGGTGCAGGCGATGAGGCTGTTGACGGTGGCGACGGAGCCGAGCGACAGCTTGGCGGTCGGCACGGAGTCGACCAGTATCTGGAACGCCACCGTCAGCAGCGACCCGCCGCCGCCGTCCGGCCCGTCGGGGAGGATGGCGAACCCCGACGGCAGCAGCGCCACGTAGTCCGGGTCGCCGCCGTTGAGCACCACGTTCATCGCCACCACGTCCACCGGCGCGTATATCACGTACGACCCCGTCGCGTCCGTGCAGCACTCCTGCAGTATCAGCATGTTGCTCTGGTTCGAGTTCGCATTCTGCACCAAATTATTTTATTCTTCTCTTCATCAGCAATGGCGATCGATCGATTCATCATCCATTTTATAGGAAGAAGAAGAGCTATCTTACGTTGACGCGGAGGAGGGAGACGGCGTTGCCGTGGTCGCGGCCATTGGCGATGTGAGCCATTTCTTGGACGACGCCGCCATTGGAGAGGATGTCCCACTCGCTGCGGGTGGAGTCGTCGCGGAGGAAGTCGAAGACGCGGGAAGGCGGGACGGGGAGCCAGAAGGAGGTGGCGGCGTTGAGGATGATGCCGGGAGGGCGGCCGGGGTCGTCGACGCTCTTGCGCGTCATGACGCGGACGTCCTCGGCGCCGCTGCCGGAGAGCGTCGTCCACTGGTGCGTCGTCGAAGCCGTCACGCCGCCGCAGAAGCTCGCCACCATCCGCTCCGCCAGCTTCAGCATGCTCCGCCTCCCCTCCGACGTCGTGATCACGCCGGCGTCGCCCGAGGACGCCACGTTGCTCGCCATGGCGCTCGCCAGGCGCTCGCACTGCCGCTCCAGCGTCGCCACCCACCGGCGAGCGCCGAACGCCATGCCGGAGTTCACCACCGGCTTGTACAGGTTGTGCACCATCTGGTCGTCGGCCTCCACGTGCTCCACCCACGTCACCTTGGAGTAGCCGTTCGGCATCTCCTGGATGAGGCAGCCGGAGGGGCGGCGCCGGTGGCCGCGCGCCGCCGCCGGCTGGCATCCGCCCCCGGCGCCGGCGCGGAGCCCGTCGAGGGAGACGTCGACGACGGCCCACGTGCCGTCGGGGTGCTGCTTGCAGTAGCGCAGGAACTGGGTCTCCCTCGTCGGCACCAGCGGCGACGGCATCTGGAACTCGGCGGACATGAGCTGCAGCGCGCCGTTGTGGTTGCCGGCGACGCCCGTCGAGAGCACCTCCAGCGTCGCCGCGCGCGACACGATGCTCGAGAAGAGCGCCGTCCACTGCCCGACGTCCATGAGCATCTCCACGAGGCTGACGTGGTTCATGATCACCACCGCCGTCTCCCTCGACGCCTCCGACCGGAGCTCCGGCGACTTGGGCCCTAGCCCGCGCGGGAACGTGCGCGCGTACTCCTCCTCGCCGAGCGCCTCGCCGCCGAGCGCCGGCGCCCAGAGCGGCTCGCCGAGCTGCGCCATCCTGATGAGCTCCTCCATGGCGGCCACGGCGAGCTCGATGACGAGCGGCTTGTCGAAGTCGGCGCCGAACACGTCGGCGCCAGCGCCGGGAATGCCCATGTGATCGAGCGGCGACCTGTTCGACGGCGGCAGCGGCGGGTACGCGGCCGAGACGGCCGCGGCGGGCTTGCCGACGTACTTGGCGGCGATGGCGGAGATCCTGTCAATCTCGTCGCGGAGGCGCGCGTTCTCGAGGCGGAGGTGGTGCTCGTCGAAGGACATCTCGCCGATGGCTGCCGGGCCGCCGCAGTTGGGGCAGGACGCGTTGGCAAGCGCCTCCTTGTACCTCATGTTCTCTGCCCGCAGCTTCTCGTTCTCCGCGCGCAGCGCATTGTTCTCGTGCCTCTCATGCTGCGTCTGCAACATATAAACCCGTGCAACCACACATACCATTAACATTTATAAACACAACATTATGAACCGATGCACGTTCATATGACGTGTAAGATATACGATGGATGCACGGATTAGTATATTACCTTCATCTGGGTGCGCTTGTTCTGGAACCAGAACTTGACCTGGAGGGGCTCGAGGCCGAGCTCGCGGCTGAGCTCCTTGCGCTGCTTGTCATCAGGGTGGGGGCACTCCTTGAAGAAGGCCTCGAGCTCCTGGATCTGGTGCTGGGTGTGGCGGTGGTAGCGCTTCTTGCGGGGGCGCTGGTTGGGGTCCTGATCATCACCGGAGCCGCCTCCGCCACCGCCACCGCCGCTCTCCAGGTTGTCGCTGCCACCGGACTTGCTCATCTCCAGCTCGTCGCGAGGGGCACGGCCGTCGCTCTCGCTCGTCGTCGTCGCCTGTGGGGGAAGCTGATGCTGATGCTGCTGGTGCTGATCAAGCAGATGGTGTCCATTGTGGTGCTGCTGCAGCAGTGATGGCAGCTGATGGTGGTGTCCATCCAACAAGCTCTGCATTTGTAGTTTAACATTCATGAGCTGTGCAACAGTCAAGGATAATATTGCAGAAAGAGTAGCAAAGAATTGTTCATATATAGCTAGAGTTCTAGAAAATATGCACTGTGTGCAGTTTCATGATATGATCGAGCATATATATCTGTAATTCAGCTTAAGTAAGACTAGGTGTGAATATAATTTGGATTACATTATATATGTATTATCTTGGAGATGCAGACAAGTGATTTTGATCTATATCTAGTTGTGGAGTTATGTGACATTGGTTACTTCTTGCTGTTCTAATTAATTAACTTGTACTAAAAATTCTGATAGGTAAAGTTTATTTTCTAAAGATTAATTAAAAAGAAACTAACTAGGGATACACACATCTCTCCTGCGCTTGCACACATCAAAATAAACAAGCTGATGCAAGGGAGAGTCATAATTCTGGATATATTATCTAGGGAAAATTGCTTAATAATTTCACTGTTTACCTTCTGAAGTAAAATAAAACCGGGGAAGTTTGAAATTGAGCATTTGAAATGAGATAGGACCAAGAGAAATTAACAACAGTGGTACTAGTGCTGAGTCTGACTAGGAAACAGTGTGCAAAAATCCGGTTCATCCAGGGGTAGCAAAGCAATAAATGTTTTGCAAAATAGGATTGAGAGAAAAGGAGCACCTAAATTAGGGAGGAACACAGCTTGAGAAATAAAAGATGGCACAAGTTAATGCTATGCACAAGAGAGTAGGGTGCATATGTACTACTGAAGCTGTTTAATTTTGCACATCATCACTACTCCTTTACAAGTGCAGCAAGTGCAGAGAGACACACAAAGCCAATATTAATATGCATGCTCCATGTATACATTTTTCTCATCAGGTATGTAGCTCAAGTAGCTCATGTATATGAATGGATCCCCCTTTTGGTATTTATTAATCCCTACTTAAATGCATTCGCTTTCTGAAAACTAAACACTCTCTCTGGCCTAACTCCATATATGTAAATGGTATGTACAATTGAATACATTCATCATAGGAAGTGAGTTAATTAGTGATAGATGACAGTGTGACAGCCTGCCTGACAGGCACACACCAAATAACAAGAGGTACTTAGCACTTACTGGTGGAGAACACAAAGTGCAGGAAATCAGCACAGCAAAGGCAGTAATTAATTTCTAGGATTTACCACATATATGCAAAGGATTAATTCAGAAGGATCATCACAAATTAACAAGAAAGCAAAGCATTATAAGAGCTAAGTACCAAACAAATCAAATCAAACGGATTTGAACACAAATAATCCTTCACCAACACATCTGACACTACTACTATACCTGGCCGAGGGAGAGCGCCGAGGAAGAAGAAGCGTAGGCGACGCCGCCGCCGCCGCCGCCGCCGTTGGGCCGGCCGATCATCGCCGGCGACATGTTCCGGCCAGGGATCATCATCCTCTCCCTCTCCCTCAGAGCATACACAAATATATGCACACACCAGTACTAGAGAGAGAGAAAGATATAGCTATCTAGCTAGACCAACAACCCTAAATAGCTAGAGATCCACCATGGACGAAGCAACACTCGCAGAGCTCAGATCTACCAACAAATCAACAATCGATATACAAACACACACCCCATTCGAAACATATATATAGCTAGCGCTGCAGTTGTACGGTCTATCTATATCTGGCGGCACAGCCGATCACGCAGTAGCCAAGAACGCAGAAACACACACACAAACGCAGAATCTCTCTCTGCTGCTGCTCTTGCTACTGTGAAAGAGAGAGATCAGAGTGGAGTGATGTGAGGAGGGAGGAAGCGTGCGGCGGCGGCGGCGGGAGGAGGAAGAAGAAGGGGAGGAGGTGAGGAGGGTGGAGGGTGCGGGGTATTGAAGAGGGGGGGGGGGGGGGGGGGGGAGTAATTGCGGGGGAGAGTAGCGGAGAGGGTGCAATGGGCATTCATTGCGGGCGTAGCGTGGAGTTATTGCATGACACGCACTGCCCCTTCTCTTGCATCTCTCTCTCTCTCTCTACTCTCTCTCTCTTCTCCTGTAGAGTAGTATAGTACCACTCGCAGCTAGCAG
Organism: Oryza glaberrima; assembly: GCF_000147395.1. Taxonomy (NCBI): domain Eukaryota; kingdom Viridiplantae; phylum Streptophyta; class Magnoliopsida; order Poales; family Poaceae; genus Oryza; species Oryza glaberrima. Next base: position 1,692,465 of record NC_068333.1, read on the forward strand.
TGGTAGAGAGAGATTGGTATACGATGTAGACTACGTGTCTAGTAGGTGTGTATGTACATACGCGTAGATGTATACGGCAGTTCGTACGTCATGCATGGCCTGGCGCGCGCTTGGGAAAATTGGTTCATTGGTGTCGTAACACGTATATCTACCGATATAGTAGTATACTGGTTATAGTCGTTAGATCCTAGTGTAATAATATATATGGATAAGCGGTTTTATCGTACGTTTTGCTGAAAGTCATCGGTGACGTCTGACACCGGCCATCTTACACTACACGGACACTAGCTTAGTATTTATCATACACCATGCAAAGTTTTTTATCTCTTTTTTGTTTCTTCTTTAGTTTGTTTGGATTCACTGCAGAAGAAGATTAAGTATGGACACGTAAAACAAGAAGGTCATTAAGTTTTAATAATTTTAAACTTAAAATGGATTTGTTTTATATTTTAAAGCAACTTCTATATATAAAGTTTTTTGTTTTTTAAGTTAAAAAATGTACAGTTTAGCAGTTAAAAAAATGAAGTAAAAATTTAGATTTTACTACAAGGAGTTGATTAAATTTTAGATTTTCGTGGCATGTTTTTCAAACTACTAAACGGTGTATTTCGTGCGAAAATTTTTTATATGAAAGTCGTTCTAAAATATCAAATTAATTCATTTTCTAAGTTTGTAGTAATTAAAAGTCAATTAATCACACGTTATTATCACCTCATTTTGCGTGAAATACTTAATCTTCATCTTCATTTTCAGGAGATTCAAACACCACCTTTGTATCTTAATAAAAAAAGTTTGGAGCATTTTTATGGAATTGGATAACTTTTTAAGTTACGTGCATGCGGTTTAGATCAGAATGAAGAGTCGCCAATTAGGACACTTCCAATACAAGTTTCGTTCTACTATTAAATTAGGTGCTACTCCATATCAGTAATTTGGATGATGTGTAAAAAATAATAATGAAGTGAGAGATGAAATGGGTTTGTATCTTAGATGAAACCTTGTATACGCTGTTTCCTTATATGTATTGCCTATAAAACCACAAACATGAAACAATGTGTTATCATATTAGCTATTTTAGTCATCAATTAAAATTACCTTGTTGCATTGGGGATGGCTTTAGTATAGTACAGTTGTGAAAAAAAAAGAAGTGGGTTACTAAAATAAAATAAGAGGCTTGTACGAACGACAGAGACTAGCCAATAATAACTTAAAAATTTTTAGTCGAAACTGAAATGTATATAATAAATATAATTTAGTTGTATACAACTCACATGCATTTATATCTCGAGTGGTAGGGGCAACTGCGTACAAAAGATTATTATATTAAAGTAAGACTAAAAGAAACCATAGTTCTCATTTGACGGTACAAGCGTACGTTGACACATAGTTGATCTAATCGACTAGGTCAGACCTGATCCTTATGAACGTATAACTTAGAGAAAATCCCCAATGTATTCATGAAAGTTCACCTAATCTTTTCTATACCCCTGAATTTTATTCAATCCCTTACATACCCCTAAATTTTAGTTTGGATCTCTTCCATGCCCTTTCCGCTAGTTGACCGTTAGTTGACCGTTAAATTCTTTTGAAAAAGTCTATTTTGCCCTTTCCTATGAAGAAACATAATAAATTAATGAAGTATATTGTTGGAATGTAAAAATTTATTGGATGAGACCATTATATTTATGAGTTTGTGATGCACCATATTATTTGTGACAAATTTACTTTTACATATGATATAAAAATTTAATACTTATTTATTAGTTATTAAAAGTTCTTTTATGTAGCATATGTGTTTTCATAGTAATACAACATATTTGTTTATTACTATCAGAACACATATGCTAAAAAAATAAATAAGTATTAATTTTTTATGCCATATCTAAAAGTATATTTATCGCAAATAATATGGTGCATAACTATCTCATAAACATAATAGTCTCATATAACACATTACTATGCTCCAATAATATACTCTATTAATTTATATGCTTCTTTATACCAAAGGGCAAAATGGACTTTTTCATAAGAATTTAACGGTCAACTAACGGTCAACTAGCGGAAAGGGCATGAAAGGGATCCAAACTAAAATTCAGGGGTATCCAAGGGATTGAGCAAAATTCAGGGGTACAAAAGGGATTAGGTGAACTTTCAGGGGTACACAAGGGATTTTCTCTATAACTTAAGATTTATGGAGTCACAATAAGGTGGTGTTTGGATCAGGGACTTAACTTTAGTCTCTGTATTTAGACACTAATTTAAAGTATTAAATATAGACTACTTACAAAACTAATTACATAAATGAAAGCTAATTTGCAAGATAATTTTTTTAAGCCTAATTAATCTATAATTAGAGAATGTTTACTGTAGCATCACATAGACTAATCATGGATTAATTAGGCTCAATAGATTCGTCTTGTGAATTAGTCCAAGATTATGGATGAGTTTTATTAATAGTCTACGTTTAATATTTATAATTAGTATCCAAACATCTGATGTGATAGAGACTTAAAAGTTTTAGTCCATCTAAACAGGGTCTAAGTACCTCACTGTTGATGAGTGTATCACCTACCACTGAAAAAAATATAGCTGTAACACAAGTACATATACTGAGTTGGATACTTAAACCCGAATGTGTGAGTTCCACCAAATAAACCATAAATTACTTTGGAGACATAATAATTACCACATCGATGGAAGAAGAAGAAAAACCATATACACGGTTGGTGGTGTGAAAATCCATACTACAACAAAATATGTAAATATATTGGTCACATGTATAACAAACGACACCACTTTACAGAAATGATTTTCGCAAGCGGCTAAAACCTATTTTCACAAGCAGCTGGGTGGGCCGCCTCCCCATACATGTCTGTAAAAATTGTGGTATTTTCCTAGTCAGGCAGGGCACCTATGCACGAAAAGCGATTTTCGTGGCGGTCAGTTAAGCCGTCCACATGCGAAAAGAAAAGAACTCACAAAAAATCCCAAAATTGAAACCCTAGATAGCCTCGATTCACAAGTGCAGTCGCCGTCGTTACTGCAGCCCATTGTTGCCTCCGTCATCGTTGTCACAGAGCTCCTGAGCATCGTCCGCCATCGTCGCCAGAGGTCCTGCAGCTCCCGAAGCCGGCAGCACCAGCTCCGCCGCCACTGATGTCCCAAGAACTAGATCCGTTGTCGCTGAGGTTTCGAGCACTAGATCCACCACCACCGAGGTCCCAGATCCACGCCCGCCATCGTCGCTGCCGCCTTCACAAACCTCCATCGTTGAGCACCCAGCGCCGCACCCGTTGTCGCCGCCTCCAGAAGATCGTCATCGCTGCCTCCGTCTCTTGTCGCTGCCACTAAGAGAAATGAGGAGATCGGAGTGGAGAAAAATGAGGATAAGGGAGAGGAGTGGAAGAGAAGCGGAGAGGTACGTAGGAGAGAAATTAAAGGAGAGGGAAGCCGATGCTATATTTTTGCCCAGGTATCAAAAAAGTCCGTGTGCGAAGTAACTATATTTTGCAGGCGGGCCTCTTAAGGAGCCCACCTACGAAAATCATTTTTTGCAAGCGGGTCTTTTCTCGACACCCTAAAATCATTTTGCATATGGATGTTCTTTTGGTCTGCTTGTAAAAATAAAAGGGGTATCTGCAAAGATCATTTATGTAGTAGTGGGTAACATCTAGTTGCATATATAAGATAGAGATATACTTTTTCAATGAACATAAAAATAGAATTAGGGATTTACAGTACTAATTTCCAATAATCCCAATATAACCCCTCGCAATTGCATGGCATGAACAGGTGAGGTGGTGGGGTATGTCAAATTTAGAATTTGCAAGTTAAATTATAAGAATTTAAAATTCTATATTTTCTCTAAAATAGGAACAAAACTATTCATGCAAATGTTTATCAATATGATCACTTCTCCAAATTAAATATATAAATCCGTGGAACAGAAATACTCAACTCTAAAAAATATTCAAAAGATACACAACTCTAAAAAATATTCGTAAATCTAGAACTATGTCAAACACACGACCATATGTATATACACGTACTGCACGTACGTGTCAACGTACGTAGCATACTGTAAAGACTAAACAGATTATAGATGGAGGGTGAACGTGTACGTTCACTAGTAGCAAGCTCTTTGAGAACTAATTAAGGCCCTGTTTACGGGTCAGATATACGGATACACATTTAAAAGTATTAAACGTATTCTAATAACAAAAAAATATTACAGATTCCGCCTGTAAACTACGAGATAAATTTATAAAGCCTAATTAATCCGCCATTAGCAAAATATTTAATATAGCACCACATTGTCAAATCATGGCGCAATTAGACTTAAAAGATTCGTCTCATAATTTACACGCAATTTGTGTAATTATTTTTTTTATATTTAATACTCTATATATGCATGTGTCCAAACATTTGATGTGATAGGGTGAAAAAAATTTGTTTAGGAACTAAACCGGGCCTAAAGGTAAATGGACACATGTATATATAATATATACAGGAGAAGACAGGGTGAAAAAAAAAGAGAGAGAAGAAACACACAGCCGGTAAGTGGTGTGTTTGGTTTTTATCAGCAACAGCAGGCAGAGCAACAGGAGCGGCCGGTACTGCACAGAGCCGTTTTTGTGTGCTGTTCATGACTTGTGGTGAAAGAATTAATAGGTGGTTTAGGTCCAGAATTTATTGCTTTCGATCTCTCTACTACACCGATTGATGGAGTACGTATACGTACGTATATACTCCTGTTTATATGTATACTGTATAAAACATGCAAACTTTTACAGTTCTACGTTTATACAACACGCATCGGTATATATGAAAAATATATAGCTAGAATAATCATTATTGGTCTATATAAACCAACTCGGATGCAGCAACGGCCGATTTATGTATTATTAAAAAATTACAAACCAAATCAACATGAACTAATTAATTTTAACTATTTTATAGTTTTGAAATTAACAATAAATTCAAATGATCTTTTTATTATACTGTTTAAAAATGATTGATAAAGCACTTTGGAAACTAGTGTTGACCAAATAGTATAATGAACAGCAAAATGGCATGCATATATCTAAGTGCGTTATATACATAATTTAATTGTAGGAGTACGTAACTCTAATTTTGACCAGACGTATGGCGCGCATGCATATATCTTTGTAGATGGAGAATCTCAATTCACTACAAGAAAACGGAATGTGCTTGACGGAATCTAGTTTATTTTTTTCCAATAAATTGTTCAGAAGTTTTAGATTTACCATGTAGATAGTAGGGTTGCAATAATCTCATATTTAATATAATTAATCTTGTAATAGTCACTTATATTTAAATATCTAATCAATCTTATTTCAGAAAAAGTATTTTGGTCGCTTGATCTGCATCGAAGGATGACACAACTATATTTATTGATATCTATGGATATACAACTCCACCACCACACCACAGTGGTCGTGACTAAAACATATATTTATTAATTACCATGGTTTTTTTAAAAGGAATATTCAACAATGGTTTTTTCCACGTATTACTATATATAGGGTACTGCTATTATAGAGTTTTATTGCATCAATATCGGCTCCAACTTAATATGCATGCAATATCCAGAGTTCAGGTTTGATACACACTAACTTCAATTGAAATCATTTATAATTTGATGGGTGCACCGTGCACTACATATTATGCTTTTGTTTGAAATGAAGGTAGGAAAGGCGACATTTCAAGTCACATGGCCTATGTGTTATGAAGGTCAGCTTAAATCTTAAATGCTGTGGTCCACACCGGCCGCAAGCTGGGTAACAACTGATTATGATGGATGGATTAAAGGATATATTCTACTCCGGTAGTTACATGTATTATCAAAACTTTAATGTCATAAGAACCTTATTATTTTCTTGTTCACTTTTGAGGTTGGTGATTTATTGAATGAAGTAAAAAAAGGACAAGCAATTTTCTTACGTTTATAGTATTACTTTTCACATCTACGTGGTTTATTTGTTAAATTTTTTATTTTACATGTAGATTTATTTGGAGTTGGTTCCGTAGCTACATGCACTAAAAATTTATATATGAACCTAGCTGTGAATTGATCTGTTCACAGAGTAAAATGCGTCATCAATAGCACAAAAAAGTGAATACAATTCAATAGATATGCCGTTGTCAAAATTTAAGTGAACTTGATTTGGAGTTGATTTTATGTTCTTTTTATCGTAGTTTCTTTTTTTATATTGGCTTTTAATAATTAAACAACTAAGGGCATAGATATAAAAGTTTACCTATAAATTATTCTTTTACTAATAAGCCGTTTTTAGGCCAAATACTGGTGGAGAAACCATCTTTGGTCGGTCGACCAAATTCCACAATAGTCCCGGTTGCAATAAAAACCGGGAGTAAAGATCATCTTTAGTCCCGGTTGGTGTTACCAACCGGGACTAAAGAACATTTTTAGTCCCGGTTTAAAGAAGTTGGTGGGTAGGGTCAGGCTCCAATTATCTTTAGTCCCGGTTGTTTTACTCCCGGTTGTTTATACCAACCGGGACCAAAAGACTGCCGAGCGCGCGCCCCAATTATCTCCTTGTGGTGACCCCTCCCCTTTTTTTTCTCTCCTCTTTAAGTCTCTCGGTATCCGCCTCCAGCGCCTCCTCGATATCCCCTTCCTCCCCTGGCCCTTCCCCTTCCTCCTTCCCCTCTCTGCTCCCCCTTCCTATCCCCGCCTCCTCCTCCTCCTTCCCCTCTCTACTGCGGCCGGGCGGCGGCGACGGAGCGAGGCGGCTGCGCGGCAGCGGTTGGTGGGGCCGCGACTATGCGGCGGCGGCTGGTGGGGCCACGGCTGTGCGGCGGCGGTGGAGCGAGGCGGCCGCGCGGCGGCGGCGGCGGAGCGAGGCGGCCGCGCGGCAGGCGGCCGTGCGGCGGCAGCGGAGCGAGGCGGCCGTGGGCGGCGGTAGGTGGGGCCGCGGCCGCGCGGCGGCCGCGCAGCGGCCGTGCGGTAGGCGGCCGTGCGATGGCGGCCGATGGGGCCGTGGCCGGCATCCGGCGACAGCGGCAGTCAACATTGTTTTTTTATTTGTGATTCACTGTGATGTACTTTTGTATGGACAATATTGTGATTCATTGTACATTTGTATGGATCTGTGATGTATAAGATTTGTGATGTTACTTTGGTTTGGGGTTTGATTTGGGGATTTGGGGTTTGATTTGGGATATGTATCCCACTTGATTCGAGAGAAAATAAAAAAGAAAAAAAAGAAAAGGACCATCTCACCGCCGCTACCTCTCTTTGGTCTCGGTTGGTGTTTCCAACCGGGACTAAAGATCCCCTCTCTTTAGTAAGATCGATCTTTAGTCCCGGGTATTTGAACCGGGACTAAAGATAACGATCTTTAGTCCCGGATTGGTAGTCCTGGTTTGAAAACAGGGACTACAGGGGGGTTACGAACCGGGACTAAAAAGCACTTCTCCACCAGTGAAACAATGGGACACTTTAGTCACTTATTATCTTGATTCTTGAATTGCTAGCTTAAATAGTCACTTATCCTGAATTGCTTAAATATGGAAAACAGAGAGACTTGGCCAAAAAAAAAAACAGTGCGGTATGCTTAATTTGGACTATATACATTTGCACCCAGCTCTCTATATGTACAAAATGATGTGAAGGACCTAAAATCTGAAGTAAATATTTATTGCATGCTGATCTTCTCTACACAAAATTTGGTTGGGTCCATTATACTGGCAGGTGGTCATGCACGGGATGGGCCGGAGACGTTGCAATACAATAGAATGCATGCTAGAGACTAAGGCTCCTGCAGCATCCAATTAATTCCGGCTGGCCACGTACATCAATTGATCAATATCAGATTTATTAATGAATTGTCAACCACCTTGCGTGCATGCGTCATAATTCCGGCCCTAGCTTGTATTGTGAATTACTATCAATATCCCTATGTGTCCATTATTCCCTTCATACTTATAAAGGAAGTTGTTTAGGACAGTGACATGGCCTCCAAAACACAACTTTGACTTCTTATTTCTATAAAAATATTTATTGAAAAGTGATATATGTATACTTTTATGAAAGTATTTTTCAAGACAAATCTATACATATAATTTTTACATTTTCAAACTCAACAACTTAAGAGTTATTCATGATTTATATTCCCAATGTTTGACTTAAACATTGTCCTAAACGACTTTCTTTATGAGTATGGAGGGGGTATTTTCTTTGTGTGGAGATAGTGGCATTGTTAATCTAGTACTCTCTCCGTCCCAAAATAAAATAATCTAATATTGAATAAGACTAAATCTAGACAGAAAGACTAATTAGATTTATAGTACTAAGATGTGCATTTTTAGTAATTACTATATTAGTATATTATTATGGGACGAAGATAGTAATAAGTGATGAGCGGATATTGAACAGTGGTACTGGTGGTAAGTTTGCCAACACCCTCACTACAAACTCCATATGTTTTTTTTAAAGAAAAACATTGACATTGTGAGATCAGAGAGTTAGTAACATGTGTCAACGATTTCCACCATCAACTCTCTATTTCTATGAAAAGAAAAAAGAACAGTACGAGAGCCAAAGGGTTCACATATCTCTCGGATTTGCTATTTTAACTTCCAACAAAAACTTTGGGAGAATATTTGTTAAATTTCTGATCGTTAGATGGGCTTGAAGATGCGTGCTAGCAGGGATGGGGTAAATAGTCAACGTGGATGCAGCACATGGAACCCTTGCGCACGCCAATCCACTAACCTATGACCCCTTTTGTGAATTGTGATGTACACACCACTGCTTACATCTTACTTACATTACATATTAGTTGTAGTATATTGTAATTGTACTACCGTTATATTCGACAATTTTTAGAGGCATTTTCTGTTGAATGTTAAGGAGGGTGGGGTGAATCTTTAACAAATACTCCTTTAGAAAGGAGTAGGGTGGTGGTGAATCTGTTATAACACCCTCACCACTAACTCTCTATTTTTTGAAAAGAAAAAACTAAATTGTGAGGCCCATATGTCAATCACCCCCTCACTACATACCTACTTTTGTGAGAAGAAAAAAAAATGATAATATAGGGCTAAAGGGTCCACATCTCAATAATAAATATATTTACAAATTAAAAAATGACATGTACAATGATATTTTTTTCAATTAAAATCCTATGGCAACGCACTGATAATATGCTACTAGTTACAAGTCACTTATCTTGGACACGTGTTATTCTGAGATTATTAGATTACGTAGTGTTTGTAAGCCTTATTGGACCCTCTATGTCAAGGTTTCGTCTAATAAGGAAAAAACAGAAACAGAGTATGTTCACTTTGTTTACATTTTTAAGCCTACCAATATTTGACATTATCAATTTTCGATATGTTTTGGTGTTACCAAAGTTGTTACCAATAGAGCTTTTAAGAGTGAAAGCTTTCGACTTCTACAAAATTTGGTATGATAGTAGTGACAAGAATATGTTTATTTTGTTGTCTTATCAATTAGTAATACTCAAATTTGGTAGGGTTAAAAACGATGACAAAGTGATCAAACACGCAATGACTACCTGTAGTTGCAAAGTAGGGAATCGAAATGTAGATTTTTTTTAAAAAAAGAAAATGCCAAAGTATAAGATCGAAATGTAGGTGCGTAGCGACTGGGCCTTCGCAGCGATTTGGCCCAACAAGCTGGATCACAGGCCGCATATTCCATGCCAAATAGGAATAAGTTAATCTAAGGTCCCTTAACTTGTCAACGAATCCGATTTACGTCCTTCAACCACAAAACCAGATACAACGGGTCCCTCAACTATCAAAACCGGTGCAGATTAGGTCCCTCAGCTGTTTCGATGGCGGTTTTGGCTGACGTGGCATCTATGTGGCTAATTTGACTCGGTCTCGATCTAACATGGCACTGATGTGGTCGCTTATATAGCAATTTGATCCGGAAAAATAATAAACCCCGTGGAGCCCATATGTCATTTTCACACAAATTAATAAAAGAATGGCAGGTCCACGTGGGCCCCACATGTTAGTCTAACTCACCCCCTCCTCTTCTGCTTCCTCTCTCCCCATCTCCCCTCTTTTTCTCTCTCTTGCGACGAGGGCGGCGGCGGAAATGGAGAAGAGTGGCCGCCGGCCATCTCGCTCTTGCACGCGCTCGCCGGTAGAGTAGGGAGCTCACCTAGCTCCTTCCCACCGGTCGTCGCCCTTGTCCCCGATGGCCGCCGTCCGCCGCCCTTCTCCCCGATGACCGCTGGCGGGAGAGGAGGGAGCGGCGCCACCACTTTCACCAGCGCCCCACAGCGACGGCTTGTCGGCGCCGCTCGCCGCGGTGACGACGATGACCGTGGATGCGGCGGCGCCAGCGCTGGCCTCGACGTCCTCTGCTGGCCGGCGTCATCGTCGACGACGACGACGACTCGTCGGAGGACGACGCGCCGTCGACATACATTCCGATGGCGGCCTTCCTGACCTCGAGCACGAACAGCAGCAGCGTGAACCAGACGATGGCCTGGAAGACGGAGAGCTGGACAACTGTTAGCATTATTTTTGTGTGGCAGTTAGCTTCGTGCATGCGGCTAGCTAGTGGCTGCCGAATTAATTGGATCGCGCGCGTGCTGCGTGCGCGTACAATGCGGGCGAAGTTTGTTTGCTTAGTGGTGTGTCTGTTGGGCTATAAAAGTCATGTAATCTCCTGAGTTAAGTGCCAAGTGAATGAGAAAAAACTAGATAAGGCCTTCGTTGTAGAGAAATTCTTCTGTGTTTGTCCACAAAGATTTTCGCTCCAGCTAGTTGAAGTGTGCGTGTTGCTGTAATCCTTGGCTAGAGCTGACAACGACGAGCTGCTGCGCCCACTCGCCGTACATGGCGCGCGCCATGGGCACGCCGACGACGAGCGAGTTGGTCAGCGTGGACAGCGAGAAGCTGGTGATGGACCAGCGACGGCGCAGCCGCCTTTGCTTATCATGAACCGTGCCGGGTTCGTCCTGACTAGATCCAGATCCCTCGGGATCCACCAAGAGAGGCTTGAGCTCGGCAGCGGCGGCGAGGGGAACGGGTGAGGCGCAGGCAGCACGAAGTCGAGCGGCGAGGTCGGCTACGAGGAGGCAGCGGCGAGGTGCTCCTGCCGCTCGTGGAGCTCATGGCGGGCGGCGAGGAGGCGGTCAGAGAGGCCTGGGGATGAGGAGAGTGGCGCGAGTGCCGAAGCGAGAGAGGAAAGGGGAGAGAGATGACGAGATGGGAGATGGGGAGAGAGAGGAGGAAGAAGAGGGATGAAATGACATGTGGGGCCCAGGGCCCCGCCATTTTTTATTAATTTGTGTGTGAAACTGATATGTGGGTCCCACGGGGTTTATTAATTTTCCGAATTGAATTGCCACATAAACGCCACGTCAGTGCCACGTCAGATCGAGACCGAGTCAAATTAGCCACGTAGACGCCACGTCAGTCAAAACTGCTATCGAAACCGTCGAGGGACCTAATTCGCACTGGTTTTGATAGTTGAGAGACCCGTTGTATCTGGTTTTGTGATTGAAGGATGAAAATCGGATTCGTTGATAAGTTAAGGGACCTTAGATGAACTTATTCCTGCCAAATATACTCAACTGGACCACGTACAGGCCTCAAGAGTCACTTCCGGTGAAGCCCATGAAGTTCGTTGCTGTCAAACCAAAATACAGAGATATTATAATTAAGGATTTTCCACCGAACCATATATCATATAAACACAAGGGTTCAGATGTTGTAGACTACAAGCGATAAATTCTTAATTAACACATCTTACAAATAGCAATTAGTTAAATACCCCAAATATCCTAGTTGGGGTATAACTGTACAAGTAATAACACTATGTAATATAGTACCGCTCAATCAAAGAGCTAGAAAATAGTTGACGTAAATTAGTGGGAGATAATTGTATAGTAAGAAAGGATTTCAATACTATTCAATTCACTTGCTCATACAACGTGCCCTCAGTACACATCTTTATTTGTTTATTTATTCCAAGCTAGCTGAAGCTAGCATGCTAAGGATCGATACAAATTTATCATATTACTGAAATTAAACGTCAACACAAGTACTTATTTGAGGAGGGCTCACAATGATCTTATATTCTTATCAATGCACGGTGACCTTAGTGTATTTGGTCATATCGATGGTGGCGTGACCGACGGCAGCAAGCGGAAAGTAGAAGGGGTAGATCTCGTAACGCGCCCAGCAGCTGCTATAGTCGATCTGGCACCCTGGTCCGCTACCACAGGCCTTATCAAACTTGGACACTGCTGCCGACAGGCATTGCGCGCACGACGGCGGCGATAAGTCTCGTGTGCACTGTGCCAATGCGTAGACACTCACGAATGGGGTGAACTGCTCCTTCGCCCTACCTAGCCCGCTGCTGCCCACCGCAACGGCTTGCGCTGTTGCTTTTCCCATTGCCTTCCCTGCTGCTTTCTGGAAAGCCTTGGGGTTGTCCATGTCCGGCCATTGTCTCATTGTCACGCTTGCATCCTCCCTCGTGTCCACCTCCCCAAGAAAGTTATAGTTGTCGTATCGCATGAAGCAATACTCATACCTATATGTACATATATACATCCCGCATAAGTACATAAACAACTAGAAAATTAAACAACCAATGTGAAATCTATAATTTATCACCCATGTGTACTCTGGTTCCATTATTTTGATGCTTTGGATAATAACACGGTCTCAAAAACATATGTTTAGCTATGATTTTTATTATAGCATATTATCTCCATCCTAAAATATAACAACTTTTACTTATGAATCTAAACAAAACTTATCCCAACTTATAGCTAAAAATATTTATATTTTAAAACGAAGTCAGTACACACAAATAAGTAAAATTTTAATATTATTAAAGTATTTTCTAAGACTAATCTATGTGTTGCGTTCTAGCTAGCATTCTCAAATTAAACTAAATATTTTGAAAAGAATGACGGTCAAAGTTTAAACTGTTTTCAAATGTTAAGAATTATGTAACCGAAGAGATTACATAACATGCAGAATTAGGATCCACAGAGTATATATGTGTACCATAGCCTGGAGTCTGATGTATAGTTGCAGTAGGAGACCATCTGCTTGGCGGCTTGGGCGAGGCAGGCGTCGCAGTCGCCGCCGGAGACGTCGCCGCGGCACTGCGCGAGGCCGTAGAAGGCGTCGTACCCCCTGCCGGCCTTGGAGGTGGCGAATCCGCCGCCGGTGCGCGCCTTGGCGACGAGGTCGGAGACGACGAAGTTGATGCTCCGCCGCCTGACGACGGCATCGCTGCCGTTGAGATCGCCGTAGTTCATCCCCGGCTCCCAGCAGAAGCTGCCGATGGGATACGTCGTCGTCGTCGCCGCCATGGCCAGTGGGAGCAATGCAGCGGCCAAGAAGACTGTAAGTAGCAGCTGGCTTAATGCCGCCATGGATGGCGCCAATTGCTCTCAATTCAGCCTCTTGTTGCTACTGGAGTAGCAGTAGTAGTAGCTAGAGATTTCAGTAGAGGAGGATGGCTTTAGCTTGTGTTTGATTGGGATCAAATGGTTGGAGTTTATATAGAGGGAGGATTGGATGGGGAAGGAGAGATTGCATGATCGATTGATCAATGTGCTTGCAGTACGTTAACTGCAGGCAACAGGTTTCAAAATCCTTGTTCTAATTGTTTGCAAACTTGTTTTTGACTACTACTGTTGTAAAGGTTTGCATGCAGACATGCAGTGATTAGAACTGTGGGCAAAACTATATTATTGCACGTACGGATGACACTCTTGCAGATATCGCAGACTAGCTAGCTTAGCTGGCTGCCTGCCTGCTAGCTACCATTTCTTGTGGGCTGGCTGTCACTAGTTTTGACTTTTGAGGGATGAGGTGATGGATTGGATAAACCTATCATGTCTCTTCTTCAACCAAACAAACCATGCATATATCTAGGATTAAGTGGTCAATTTACTTATATTACATTGCTCAATCAATCCAAAACTAAACAGCCCATATATATTGAGAAACACAACATAAATTTAAGCACTCGCAATTAGTGCGCACGCTCACCCACACGCACATCCTCTGAAAAACTAGATTGTTGTCGACCGGTAAATCGTCTATACTGAAAGAACAATTAGCTGTAAGTGCGAGTACCCACGTCAAATCGAGAATTTGAATCCAGATGGCTTAGGGGGTGTTTAGATGGGGCTAAAACTTTTTAGCCCATGTCACATCGGATGTTTGGACGCTAATTTAGAGTATTAAACATAGGCTAATAAAAAAACTAATATCATAAATGAGAGCTAATCCGCGAGACGATTTTTTAAGTCTAATTAATCCATAATTATCAAAAGTTTACTGTAGCATCACATTGTCAAAATCATGACATAATTAGACTCAAAAGATTCGTCTCGCGATTTAGTCCAAGCTTATGGAATGAGTTTTGTAATTAGTGTATGTTTAATATTCCAAATTAGTGTCCAAATATCCGATGTGACAGGGACTTGGAATAAGTCCCTGGAAACCAAACAGCCCCTTAGTTCCAGCATAAGGAATCTAACCAGTTGAGTTATACTCTCACTTCACTAAAGAGCCCATATATATATTAGTGATGAGTGAAGATGAAAAAGCTGAAAAACTATTCGGTTGCAGCGTTGCAGGACACTGTATAGTTTGATTGAGTTTGTTTTCGCTGAATCTGGTTGGATGAAAAGCAAATACACTATCCAATGATTTTGCCAATTTGCAAATACTAGTTGATTCCTCGGCAAAATCCACTGTAGTCTCCTGTTTCTGCAGCCAAACAGCCCAAAACCCAGTAGCCCACCGATCGAGAATCGAACTGCGAACATGTGCATCGATCCAAACCCCGTGCGAATTTGGCACCATACCCTTTTTGTCTAACGCTAATGATGATTTGTCTCCCAAAATGATATACATGCATCCGTACACTCAGCTTGCACGAATCCTGTGCTTGCATATTGGGCCTATTTCAATTGCCAATTTCGGCCCAATAAACAGAAAGTGCATAGAATATTTCTTTTTCCTTTCTATCTTGTTTTTTTCAATTCAATTTAAAACATCTATAAAATGTATTATAATAAAAGGTTTTTTTTCTTAAAGTCCTTTACAAAGTTTGTAAGTAGAAAGTTTCTTTACTATGCATAAATTATCTAGGTGGAAAGTTTACTGCTTACACAAAGTTTTTGAGTGAAACATTTACCATCTATATATGTATAATGTATTCTGATCGAGTAGAAAGTTTGCTATTTCTGTGGAAATTTCCCTGGTGTTTAGATGATTATATACCAAATATTCTTTTTGAAAAGGAATGCGTAAAGCGTGATGGGTTCAATCGCGTGAAATGCTAGTTGTTCAAGTGAGTTGATTCTAAACTCTTGAGGGGATATCCTCTTGTTGTTTACATGTCATCCAAATGATTATGAAAAAATAAAACAAGATAGATTAATATGTAATAAATCACTCCACAAACATATATACAAGTTAAAATTTAACTTTTAGAAGTTACAACGAAAAAAAACTTGTGGAAGTTAAATTTAACCTCGCCACAGCCGCATGGCGAGGGGCAGCGCTTCATGGCTGGATCTGGGCCTTCACAGCCGGATTTGGTCATGTAGTGCGGTAGTGACCAGATCTGGCCGAGGTCGAGTAGGAGGCGTGGCGCGGTTGGCGGCAGCAGGACATCGGCCTCGGGCACTGCCTAGCGGCGCTAAGAGGCCGGCCACGAGCGCGGTGTGGCCGTGGTGGCGATGCCGACAGCGATAGGAGGGAGGCCACAGGCGTGGCGTGGAGGGGCACGTCTGGTCGATGGCGGCAGGAGGGCGCCGCGGGCACGGTGTGACGCGGCTGCGAGTGTGGAGGTCAATGAGAATGATGACGAGCACTGACCACCCGCACCGACAACAGGGGCTGGCAGCAACGCCATGACAAATATGTGAGCTTCCAGAGTCTGTTCGTTCTTGCTAGCCAGCCGTTTCCATCTTCTTCTCCAGGGAACTCCTCTCTTGCTATGGCCAACTCCTTTCGATTGTGGGGAGCTCTTTTGGTGAGACGGCGATGGCGGTTGAGGACGACGATGGTGATGGGGCTTTTGTCGTGCTGGTCAGCAATGGGAGCCGCGTGGTTCGCCCCGACTTGCTGGTGCATCGATGGTAATGGCGGCTCCAGTTCTTGGGGGACGACGGTGGCTACAATGTAGGACATAAGGTCAACTTGGCATGCTATGGCTAAAAGTGCTTGCTTTGCACACTTGAGACTTGAGAGCGCGCACAACATTGGCAGTGGAGCTATCCTCACAACACGTTGGTGGAGGCCAAGGCGAAAGCATGGATGATGATGCCTATGTGCATCGTTTCCTCGTTGGAGGTGTCCTTTTTGCCTCATTGTCCTGCCGTGTTTGGATTTTACGGGTGTAAACCTAGCCCAACTCTTGGGCTGATGATGGTGGTGTAGCTTGACGTCGTTCCTCCTGAAGGCATCGTCGAGCTAATCCTTAGCAATTTCATAGTCGTGCTCCACTTTGTTATGGATGGCCTTTAAGAAGTCGGAGCTGCTGCGTAGAGGTGGTCGACGAGCTTGTCAATGATAAATCGAAGCCATGCTTGTTTTTAGGCGGGGTTTGGCTAGTGTCCTGTTGAGAAGTTGTAGCTGCTGTGCAAGTGCGAGCTTGGCAACGATGACCCAAGTAGGACCTCGCCCTTTGAGTTTTTGCTCCAATGTAGGGTAGCAATGCAAGCTTGTTGGTCGGCAAGCCTTTCCTGGCCCTAGCATTTCCTAGCGAAGTTGGATTCGCCTGTGATGGTGTGATGACGATAACATTGCGTATTTGCCTGTGCAGGGAGCCTTGTTTGATCTTCCAACTTGATACTTTGATTTGCAAGGTGTGTGGTGAATAGCGTTTGTTGAACTTGGCTTTTCTGTTTTTCGTAGCCATGTAGTTTAGATTTGTTATTTTCTGTTTGGTGCAATAGTTATGGTTTTCGTATAGTTTTTCGTAATTAACTATATACTGTAAAATTTGGTCTCATTTTCTTCTTAAAATGAGACAACTTCTTCTTTATATAAAACATCGGCAACTGCCTGACCGTTCGAAAAAAAATACTATTCGTTCACTCACGCGTACATCATACCTCAGTACACATATTTATTTATTCCAACTAGCAGCATGCTGATTAAGAATCAGTACAGCTTATAAATATAAAGCCTCCAACACACGACTTATTATTGAAATAAAACATCATCAAAAATACTTGTTCCGGGACAGATCTCAGGTACGCATAATATACATAATATATATAGTGCTATGCGTTACGACGTGTGTATGCTTGCACTTATACAGTATCGTATTGTACTATACAATATATATATATATATATATATTTATTCAATGCATCGTGACCTTGGTGTACTTTGTCAAGTCGGTGGTGACCCGCCCATTGGCCTCGAGTGGAAAATAGAAAGGGTAAATCTCATAGCGCACCCAACAACTACTGTAGTTGATCTGGCACCCCTGCCCACTGCCGCAGGCCTCGGCAAACTTTGACACGGTCATTGACAGGCACTGTGCGCACGTTGGCGGCGCTAGATCCCGCGTACACTGTGCCAACGCGTAGACGTTCACGAATGATGTGTACTGCACCTTCGCCCTGCCTAGCCCACCACTGCCCACCGTGACAGCATGCGCCATCGTCTTCCCCATCGCTTTTCCTACCGCCTTTTGGAACGCCATGGGGTTGTCCATGTCCGGCCATTGCCTCAGGGTCACACTTGCGTCCGTCCTTGTGTCCATCTCCCCAAAGAAGTTGAAGTCAACGTACCGCATGAAGCAGTACTCATACCTGCAAGGACATATATGTACATTGCCCGCACAAGCACATAAACAAAGAGAAAATTAAACAACCGGTGTATGAAATCTATAGTTTGCCACTCATGTGTGCTCTTCGATTCCTTCAATTTTGACGCTTTGGATAATAACATGGTCTTAAAAAAATATATTCGAACTGTATTTTTTATTATAATATACACAAAAAAATAAGTAAACTTTTAATTTTGTTAAAGCACCTTTTAAAAACCAATCCATACGTATGTTATAGTGTTCGCAAACTAAATATTATAAAAATCACTAATAGTTAAAGTTTAAATTGTTTGACGTTAATTTTATCCAAAACGTTGAGAATTATATAGAACCGAAGAGACTACTCCTTCCGTCCCATAAAAAGCCAATTTAATACTGGATGTGACACATTCTAGTATTACGAATCTGGATATGCCTCTATCTAGATTTACTGTATTAGAACATGTCACATCCAGTTCTAAATTCGTTTTTTTGGGGACGGAGGAAGTATATGACATGTAGAATTATGACGCACGCATACCATATTCTGGAGTCTAATGTATAGTTGCTGTTGGTGACCATCTGTTTGGCGGCTTGGGCGAGGCAGGCGTCGCAGTCGCCGCCGGAGACGTCGCCGCGGCACTGCGCGAGGCCGTAGAAGGCGTCGATGCCCCTGCCGGCGGAGGAGGTGGCGAATCCGCCGGCGGCGCGCGCCTTGGCGGCGAGGTCGGAGACGACGGAGTTGATGTTGCGCCGCCTGGCGATGGCCTCGCCGCTGCTCATCTCGTTGTAGCTCGGGTTCCAGCAGAAGGTGCCAATGGGAGACATCGATATCGTAGTAGCCATGGCCATTGGGAGCAACATTGCAGCCAACGAGAGAGCAACTAGTACCAGGCAGCAATGGTGCGATCTTCTGCTTGGTGACGCCATGGATGCTAGCTCCAATTACTTCTCACACTCTCACTTCACCTTCTTGCTAGCTACTGGAGTGAGCAGATGTGTGTGGCTGGCTTGGGTTCAATCGGGAGCAGTGGTTGGAGCTTATAAATTAAGACGATCGATCAAGCGCGCGCACTGGATTGGATGGGAAATTAATTAAGAGAGATCGATATCATGTGCTTGCGATGCAGGGAATAGTACAGGACATAGTATCATAATCCTTATTGCAGACTTGTTTTGACTGTTCTAATGGTTTCTAATGTCGAGTCAGCCATGAGCCATGCTCGTCCATGCACTGGCAGCGTGTGGGCACGAATGTTACTCTTGCAGACTTGCGTCGCGGATATCGTGGACTAGCTAGCTGCCGACCTGCTTTTCAGGGACTACTTTTGCCACAGGGTTTTGAATAGAAATTTCGGATATTTCTAACGATTTTTTTAAAAAAAATTTAATACATTTTTACTGAATTTGAATAAATTATGATCAAATTCTCACAATATTTGAAAAAAATTGAATATTTGCCGGACCGGAGGGGGGGTGGGGGGCGAAAATTTCTAAAATTTTGAACCGAAATTTTCATCCATGTTCAGATGTACCCGGAGGCCAGAGACAAATCCATTCACGGTCCATAGGACCAACACCAGTTGATGCCTGCTCCATCTAGAATAGGAATATTTTGACTAAGCTTATGCATATCACCTCACTTAAGCTATCCCCCTTGCCCTCGGCTCACCCTAGCCCCGGGTACATACTATTGAGGGATGAGGTTAATTAGGGGTAGTAAGAAAGCTCAAAGTTAGTGGAACGAGCTTAGTTCCGATCGGCTTGAACTCGAACTCTAATGATTTATGATTCAAACCATGCTATATTTTTAGGCTCATGAGTTAATCAGTCAGTTCACGATCGTCTTATTTAACTCGTTAGTAGAAGAGATCGTCATATTTTTATATACTTAGTGCATCTTTACGAGTGTTTAAACTTCTAGTTATATCCAAACTATTTGTACATTTGTATGTATAGTAAGTTATTCATTAGTTAGTTTTAATTATTATGTTAACATATAATAAAATAGTAAATTTAAAATTACAAAGCTAAGCTAGACTTAACAAAGTTAACGAGTCAACTCACGAGCAAAGCTAAGCTACGATTTCAGCTCATTATGCTCAATGAGCCGAGTCAAGATGGCTCGTCGAGATAAGAAGATCAAATGAACCAAGTCTTAGCGAGCCAAGCTGACTTGTTATCCACCATATAGATGAGGTGATGGGTGGATGAAGCCTATCCTTATTAAATCAGACTAACCATCTAGAATTAAGTGCTCAATTGCCTATAACAGTACTCAATCTATCCAAACAAAACAACCTATTAGTGAATAAAGTTGAAAAGCTAAAAATCTATTCGGTTTGCACAGGAGTACCGTATAACCTTCTTGCCTTCGAGATCCGATTGGAATTGAGTTTTATTGAAGTTGTTTTCGGTGAATTTGGTTGGATGAAAGGCAAATGCACTATCCAAAATTTTGCCAGTTAGTCATTTTAGTGGTACTCCTAGGCAAAACACAGAAGGAAGGTACAATTAATCTCATGTTTCCACAACCAAGTGCCCAATACCCGGTAGCCCATGAGAATCATATTGTGCAAACGTGCAACCAAGTACCCAATGCCCCGTGCAAACATTGGGCTTATTTGGGGGAGCTTCTAGCTGCTGCAGCTTCTCCCAAAATCAGAAGCTCCCTCAAACAATCAACTTTTGATCCAGATTCTGAGAAGAAGATGTAGTTGTAGAATCTAGAAGATAAACTAGAACCCAGAAGTTGGCTACCAATTAGTTGTTTCTTAGAAATTTAAGCTCCCCAAATAGACTTATTTTCATCCACACCTCCACCTCCACCTCCACCTCCACCTCCATATTCACATCCACATCTATGTCAAACTCAAACATACACATTCACATTACTGTGGCGCTCATTAAGAATGGCCGCTAAACTTGCCCAATTAATTTATTGTGAGAAAATATGAGAACATAAGTTTCTGATATTGTACAACATGCCCAATACACATCTTTATTAATTTATTCCAAACAAACTGCAGCTAGCATGATAAATAAGGGTGATACAACTTTATACATATATAACCTTTTACATATGATTTATTCGTTGCATACATATTCCTGATATTAAACATAAACATAAATACTATTATTGGGATTGATCTCACATCTGCATATACTGCTACACGGTACGACGTATGTATGTATGCATTATCGCATTGTACGCATAGCCTATGTATATGCTAGATTTATTTAGTGCATGGTGACCTTGGTGTACTTGGACATGTCGATAGTGGCACGACTGCCTGCCTCGAGTGGGAAGTAGAAGGGGTAGATCTCGTAGCGCGCCCAACAGCTGCTGTAATCAATCTGGCATCCTTGAGCGTTGTTGCAAGTTTTGTCAAACTTGGACACTATCTCTGATAGGCACCGTGCGCACGCTGGCGGCGCTAGGTCTCGCGTGCACTGTGCTAACGCGTAAACACTCACAAACGGCGTGTACTGCTCCTTCGCCCTGCCTAGCCCACTCCTACCCACTGCAACAGCTTGTGCTGTCGCCTTTCCCATAGCTTTCCCCGCTGCCTTCTGGAATGCCTTGGGGTTGTCCATGTTCTGCCAATTTATCATGGTCACGCTTGCATCCTCCCTCGTATCCACTTCCCCGATGAAGTCGTAGTTGTAGTACCGCATGAAGCAGTATTCGTACCTGTAAGTACATATGCACATTACCCGCGCGCACAAGCACATAAATAAGGAGAAAATTAAACAATCAACGTGAAATCATGTGTACTCTCTTATGTTCCATCATTCTTAATGTTTGGGACAATAAAATGGTCCTTAATACGACTTCTACAATGATTTTTATATATTATAATATACAAAAAAAGGTAAAATTTTAATTTTTTAAAAAGTAATTTTAAAGAATAATGTATATATCATGTTCTAATATTTGCTTTCAAACTAAATATTATAAAAATCATAGATAGTTAAAGTTTCAATTATTAGCTTGTCAAACCGTTGGAACTAGATCGAGATACAATATACTAGCATGTAGAATTAGGATCCATAATAATAGCATACCATATTCTGGAGTCTGATGTGTAGTTGCAGTTGGAGACAATCTGCTTGGCGGCTTGGGCGAGGCAGGCGTCGCAGTCGGCGCCGGAGACGTCGCCGCGGCACTGCGCGAGGCCGTAGAAGGCGTCGTACCCCCTGCCGGCTCTGGAGGTGGCGAATCCGCCGCCGGTGCGCGCCTTGGCGACGAGGTCGGAGACGACGAAGTTGACGCTGCGCCGCCTGACGACGGCCTCGCTGCTGTTGAGATCGCCGTAGTTCATCCCGGACTCCGAGCAGAAGCTGCCGATGGGATACGTCGTCGCCGCCATGCCCAGTGGGAGCAATGCAGCGGCCAAAAAGGCTGTAACTAGTACCAGCTGGCTTAATGCCGCCATGGATGGCGCCAAATTACTCTCACTGGTCACTTGTATGTAGAGATGTGATGATAGGAGATGTGTGTTTAATCGGGAAGAATGGTTGGAGCTTATAAAGACGAGAATTTGATGGGAAGGAGAGTAAGATCGATCGATGTGCTTGCATGCATTTCAGGGGAACAGAGTATCAAAATCCTTGTTCTTGCTTGCAGACTATTTTGACTATTCTAGTGGTTTGCATGCAGTGATCAGACTATGGGCAAGCTATTCCATGCAGTGTAGAAAAAGGGGGCCGTACGTCCAGTTGAGTACTTCAAATTTCTTGCCCGTTCTTTCCAGGCTAGTAGGATTAGATTCTCCTCTTTTTCCGTTAGCACGTTTTTCAAACTACTAAACGGTGCATTTTTTTACAAAAAGTTTCTATACGAAGGTTGCTTAAAAAAATCATATTGATCCATTTTGAAAAAAAAATTAACAGATACTTAATTAATCATGTGCTAATGGACCGCTTCGTTTTCCGTGAATACTGTTGAGAGTGGGGAGAATCTGAAAAAAAACGCAGCCAAGATAAGGCTAATAAAATTGGAGCATACTTTTTTTTTTTGGCATGATATTGCATGCTTGTATGAGGTTAAATATGTACTAACTATTATTAGTGGATGAACTTTATACAAAGTATATATAGATATGTTTCTCGGCCGGCTACTAGTTTCTGGGCTGTTTGGCTGCAGAAACAGGAGATCGACTACATTCCTGCTGGTTTTTGCCTAGGAATGAATCAATTAGTATTTGCTAATTGGCAAAATTATTGGATAGTTTATTTGCCCTTCATATCCAACCAGATTCAGCGAACGTAAACTCAATCAAACTATATATGCAGTGCTCCTGCAACCGAATAGCTTTTCATCTTCACTCATCACTAATGTGCTGTTTTGTTTGGATTGAGCAATGTCGTAATAATGAATTGACCACTTAATCCATGATGGCTTGCTTGGTTTCCATCCATCACCAGGGTTTTCAATTTCGTTTGGACCAATGTTTTAAATAGGGGGCCAAGACATTTAGCGATTAGCTTCTCAAACAGCTATAGCGGCAGCTATAGCGGGCTAAATGGAGCTATAGCGACTAAATTGTACATGTGAACAAATAGCTAAAACCCTTCTCAAACAGCTACAGCGGGAGATTTAAAACTCTGGTTTAGACCGAAAGTTTCGGGATTTTGGTGTCACTGTAATTTCCGAAAATTTCAGGAATTTTCATACTTTTTGCATGAAATTATTTAGAAAATAAACTGAATTTAAATAAAATTTTACCAAATTAATCAAAATTTTGGAAAAACCGAATTTTCGGTCGATACATTTGCTTGTCGGAGGGGGCGAAATTGCCGAAATTTCGAACCGAAATCGTAAACCGTGTCCATCACCTATCGATCACCTCATCCCTCAAAACTAGTCATAGCCCCCCGGAAGCCCACAAGAAATGGTAGAAAGCAGGTAGTTAGCCACTAGCCAGCTAGCTAGTCCGTGATATCCACAAGAGTATCATTCATTCATAGGTGCAAATGCAATAGCTTTGCCCACAGTCTGACTCGATCTGATCATCACTGCATGCAAACCATTAGAACAGTCAAAACAAATCTGCAAGCAAGAACAAGGGTTGTGATACTATGTCCTGTCTACTATGTTCCCCTGCAATATACTGCAAGCACATCGATCTCTCTCTCCTTCCCTTCCAATCCTCGCCTTTATAAGCTCCAGCCATTGCTCCCGATCGAACACACAACCCAGCTATAGCCACCTACATCTGCTGATCGACATCGATCGATCTCTACTACTCCAGTAGCTAGCAAGAATTGAATCTAGGTGAAGTGAGAGTGTGAGAGTACATAATTGGCGCCATCCATGGCGGCATTAAGCCAGCTGGTACTGGTCGCCGTCGTCTCATTGGTTGCCTTGCTCCCACTGGGCATGGCGGCGACGACGTATGATCCGATCGGCAGCTTCTGCTCGGAGACGTGGATGAACTACGGCGATCTCAACAGCAGCGAGGCCGTCACCAGGCGGCGCGCCGTCAACTTCGTCGTCTCCGACCTCGTCGCCAAGGCGCGCACCGGCGGCGGATTCGCCACCTCCAAGGCCGGCAGGGGCTCCGAGGTCTTCTACGGCCTCGCGCAGTGCCGCGGCGACGTCTCCGGCGGCGACTGCGACGCCTGCCTCGCCCAAGCCGCCAAGCAGATGGTCTCCAACTGCAACTACACATCAGACTCCAGAATTTGGTATCTATGGATTCTAATTCTACATGTCATCTACACACATGAGTGACACCGTGTAATTCTAGTAGATTTCAGGCCGGTTGTTTAATATATTTCTTTCGTTTATGTGTGCTTGTGGCATGTAGGTACGAGTACTGCTTCATGCGGTACTACAGCAGCTACAACTTCATTGGGGATGTGGACACGAGGGAGGACGCAAGCGTGACCTTGAGGAGATGGCCGGACATGGACAACCCAAAGGCGTTCCAGAAGGTGGTGGGGAAGGCGATGGGAAAAGCAACAACACAGGCCGTCTCGGTGGGTGGCAACGGTCTCGGCAGGGCGAAGGAGCAGTACACGCCGTTCGTGAGCGTCTACGCGCTGGCCCAGTGCACACGAGACCTTGCACCGCCTGCGTGTGCTCAGTGCCTATCTTCGACAGTGTCCAAGTTTGACAAGGCTTGTGGCGCTGCGCAGGGGTGCCAAATCGACTATAGCAGCTGTTGGGCACGCTACGAAATCTACCCCTTCTATTTCCCACTCGAAGCCAACGGCCGTGCCACTATTGATATGAACAAGTACACTAAAGTTACCATGCACTGAATAAATCTAGCATACATATGCTACGCATATAGTACGGTAAGCATGCGTACATACATCGCGTAGCACTTTATGTGAGATCTCCCCCAAAACTGTATTTCTGTTTATGTTTAATTTCACGAATATGCACTAGCTGCAGTTTGTTTGGAATGAATAAAGATGTGTACTGAGTATGTTGTACACTTAAGTGAATCGAATATCTCTTTATCATTATTTTGCCACAATATATTAATTGGCCAAGTTCGTCAACCATTCATAATGAGCGCCGCAATAGTGTGAATGGGAATATTTGGTCGAGTTAATTTGATATAGATGTGAACAGTGACGGACGTAGGAATTCATGGCCGGATATTCACACTTTAAAAAAATGTTTTATACAAAACACAAATGTTGAGGAGGATAATACATATTAAATTACAATAGTGACATAAATCATATAGGAATAATATATTATAAAAATCTCGAGAATTTGAGCACACTATAAAATAACAAAATGGCCCAATCTTGAGAACAAACTCAAGAACAGGAGACAAAAAAAAAGCATACATAAATAACAATATATCTATATATAATTTATTTTTTCATGAAAAATGGGTATTCTTGGGAATACTCA
Source organism: Oryza glaberrima (assembly GCF_000147395.1). Classification (NCBI taxonomy): domain Eukaryota; kingdom Viridiplantae; phylum Streptophyta; class Magnoliopsida; order Poales; family Poaceae; genus Oryza; species Oryza glaberrima. Next base: position 1,718,183 of record NC_068333.1, read on the forward strand.
GGACCTACTCCCCCCATCACATAAAAAAAACAACATATAGAATAAGATGTGATAGTACAATAAATCTAGCCAGGGATATGGGACAGAGAGAGTACGTGGGATCCATCAATGGATGTGAATATAGAGGTGAAGGTGGAGGTGGAGGTGAATGAGAATGTTTGTTCTTGTGTTAGAATGTGAATGCCAGATTCGCACGGGCATTTGGTGCGAATGTTCGCGCAATACGATTCTTGACGGGCTACCAGCCGGGTTTTGGGCTGCTAGCTGCAGAAATCGGAGATTGTCCCTTCCTGATGGTTTTTTGCCTAGAAGTACTCCCTCCGTTCTAAAATAAACCAACCTCATATTAGAATGTGATATATTCTAATACAGTAAATTTGGACATATAGTATATCCAGATTCATTGTACTAGGATGTGTCACGTTCTAGTACAATGCTAGCTTATTTGGGGATGGAGGGAGTACTACTGAAATGACCAAATTCACATAATTGTTGGATAGAGTATTTAATATGCCTTTTTTCAGTGTAAAAATAAATATTTGCCTTCCATCCAACCAGATTCAGCGAAAACAACGTCAATCAAACTCAATTCCAATCGGATACTAATTAGGTTTATACAGTGCTCCTGCAAACCCTATAATATGATAAATATTTCAAGACACTAATTAGGGATGAGCGCTATCCTCTCTTAACAATTAGTTAATGACTAACTAGTAATTAATAGTCCGAAGCCAATGACAGGCTAATCTACGACAAGCTCTATACCTCCATAAATTATTCACCAGTAATCCACCACTAGTCCATCATAATCTTGATATATTAATTAGTTTATTACATGCCATTGTTGTTTATAGACCTAACTTTATGACTTTATCCTTTTAAACTCTCTTCAACATATCCCTTCATTTTCATATCTAAGTTTTATCTACATAATGCATGGCCTTTTATTGTTATCATCTCGATTCGTCTTCATCCTATCAGCCACATCTACCCTATAGTTCAACAAATGATTTTACTCATCACTCATTCTCTCGTTCCTCACGCAGCGGTCTAGATCGCATCTGCGAAATCCAACGCAAAGTCGTCTCCACCTCCCACCCCTGTATCTGCTTACGCGTCAAACACCGACAGTCTGCTCCACGTTCCACATTGCTCGCGATCTTCCTCCACGCCCGCTGATTCCACCCCTCTCTTTCAACCACCACCGCCGAATTCCCTAACAGCCGTCATCGTCACGATTGCCACCGATCCCCCACCTCGGGTTCGTCGTCGTGGTGACCGAGCCCCCGCCGACCGTCGTGCCGCGCCACCCTGCCTCGCCCTAGCGCCATCGCTGATTCGTTTCATCGAGATCTAGCCGTCGGCTTCGTGCCGCCCGAGAGCAGGAATAACGCGGGGTTGGTGTGAGGGATCCTTGGCTCGATAGAGGCGCAGCCCGTGCTGACTAACGGCGCCGCCGCAGCCATCTTCATCATCACCGGCCTCTACCCTCAGATGGGAAAGGAAATCTTCATGTTTATGTGTTCCTTTTCTCCTGATTACAGGTCATGTCATTGTTTTGGCTTATGTTTGATCGTGCATCACGACCTTCATAATTTCTGATTGTATTTGAGCTCTATCTCCGGACACCCTCATGTTGTTGGATGAAATGCCCGTACACATACACTGCAAGAAATCATGTAGTACATGGAGCATATGTTCATGGGTAATAGATGTGTTCATGGCTTTTAGGGTAACATTTTTTTTTCTAAGATTAATTGCACTGTTGTGCTGCACATACAGCAATTACTGAATTGGGATTGAACATCTTAAATTTTTATGTGTTACATGTAAACATGCCATTACATGATCTGGTGGCCGCCACTGCCCTTTAGCTACAACATATATTTGGATCATTCATACATTTATATATTTCTGAAAGTGGTCCAGGTCATCAAGGTTGTCTAAAGATATCAAAACTAATTCACGGACTAATTCAAAACCAATATTATTTTCTTAAGATCAGACATTTAGACTGTATATATGTGAATTGATGGCAACTATTGAATAAATATGGTCAAATATCTCATGAACCCGCCTTTTTTTTCAGAATCCTTTTTTTTGTGAAAAATCAAAACCATCTCACTATGGTAGTACCCGAGTTGTGAAGTTACTGATGAAAACATTCAAACTGAATTTGGTTGCTGCATTTAGGATGTCATAGGTATTTTCTTTTTAAATCTCTCTCGCTGATTTGGTTTCATTCATTTAGATGAGTATTGAAAACCTTTCTCTTGTGACAATTTTATTCAGTTATGTATTTCATTCAGCTGATGAATTATCCTTTGATCATAGCCATTATAAATGAAATATAAACTGAATTGCACTATCTGCATGATATAACTTCTACAATTGGATTATGTTTTTCGATTTTGGCATATATTGTATATGAATTTCATATACTTGGATAACCGTGTTTCTGGTTTTTTTAGGGCCTTAGGGGGGCATGTTTCTGAAATTTACCGTCTGAAAAAAATTCTGACATTGCTTATTATATACTCAGATTTTCCAGAAAAATGCTTATGTATTGCCAGCCTTCTAGCACATGAGTTTGGATGCTTGTTATTGACTGACATAATGATAGCTTGCAATATTAAATCGGAATACAAACAGTGAGTATAAAAACTTTTGTATGAATGGAACCGTTTGTGTTATTAGAGTGAGGTTTACATTTGGTCAATATTATATTCCTGTTTATGTTCATGAAATTCATCTTGTTTCTGTTCAGTGCAGTACTCCCTTATTGATTCCTTCCTCATTTCTGAACAAAACTTAAGGACTCACTAATCTTAGATGGCATCATCTACACTATTGACGCATCATCTGCACTATTGACCTCCTTATGTTCATGCGACGGATATTTTTTCAGATCAGTGTGGTACAATCCTACTTTTGATTAGTGATAAATAGAAGTTTGATTGTTGAACTGATCAATACAAGATCCTAATTTGTAAGTAGCATCTATTGCACCTAATTTTGTATATGCAGTACATATATATTAGTTAGGATCATGTATATTTTGGTATTGCTGGCAAATATAACTCTCACCTTGGATCACAAATGATTTCAGCTAAACACCATATATATAAGTTTAACAGATATTTATCTAAACTCAAAACTGAAACAAAAAATGTGTTTAATGTCTGAAACTTGCAAGGTGCTACTATGATCTCTGAACAAATAAACGTTCTGAGTTTCCTAGCAGCAAATTGATTTGTTCAGAGATTTAGGTGGGGGCACGCCATAATAAATCGTTGAGACTAGGTCATATAACAAATTAATATGATTTTTAAAGCAACTTTTCTTTATATTTTTTTACATAAAATACACAGATCGAAAAAGCGTGCGTATAAAAAGAAGTGAGTATAAGTAAGGAAGATGGAGTAAAAAGCACACCCTTAACCCACTAACCTATGTTTTGCCTCATTGTATCCTTGAACTACTAAAATTGGTTTGCTCGAGCATTTATCTTCTTCGTCTCTTTTTATACGAGTCATATTCTAAAGCTGATATTTTGCAGGGCCAGACATAACACCATTATCAAAGCTCCTAAAATATTTTTAAAAATTTTCATGACTATTGTTTGGAATTTAAAACCACGATGTTTAAATCATGCTTACTGCTTTGAAATATATGTATACGGTGGTAAAAAAAAATATGAAAAATGCTGAGAGGTAGGTTATAATGTATCTATATATCAATCCTACCAAATTTGCTTGCAAAATACGACGTATATAGTTGTATATCTTTATCTACTTAAAACATTCATAGTGTTTTTGCCGTGCATCGTAGAAAAGTGTGTCTCACACAATTTTTCATCCGACATGTGAATTGTTGGTCCGTTTCCATGTCCCCCGCAAGCGTCCGACTCTTCCGCCCACGTGAAACGGAAACAATCACATATAAAAATTCAGTTTCCAATCCGAGCACGACAACATCACGCACCCGCTGCATGTAGCCTCAAGCAGTGACATGTGCCTCCCCTATCACAAAAACAAGACTCATGGCGGTCAGTTGTCTTTTGAGCTGATAGAGATTTTTTGCTGGTGGGTCTCACGAATCTGTCTTCAAGTGTATAGAAATATTGTGACCGCCAACAGTTCATAGAATATACTTTACTCCCTTCGTTTCATATTATTTTTTTCACTCAACCAGTTTTAGCTATTAATTATTTGGCAAAATTTGCTACAGGACACGCAAAAAACGTGTAATTAGCTGAGAGACACCGTGAAAACGTGACACGGCTGATGGACACTACAAAAAAATGTGTAATTGGCCGTAGGACACCGGTCACATTATTTTATTATTTCCGGGTCAAAAGAGGTGAGAAAATTTTCAAAATGACAAGATTGCCTCTGGAACCATATTCCCCCGCGCCAGGAGCGGCAGACGGCGAGAGATCCTGTGATGGCGGCGATGGCTGCTGCGCCGCCCCTGGGGTTTTGGACACGTACGGCTCCATCTTACCGTAGAGCCCTCTGATCCAGCCCATGTGCTTCTCCGCAGCTGCCGCCCCGCTCTTCGACCAGAACCCATAGTACTGGATGTTGTAGAGTGCCTGCCGGTGCGGGAACGGCGTCACCGCCGGCACGACGCGGACCATCTCGCCACCGTAGGGGTCGAGGATGAGCAGCCCAGCACCGTCCTTGAGGAGCCAGCTCCAGGTGGTCTCCCAGACTTGGCTAGGCATGTTCTTGGACGTACGGAGTCGGACTTGGCCTTCAAGTACTTGTCCGGCTTGCTGGTGCCCATGTCCAGGAGCATCCCCAATGGCTTCCCCGTGCCGTAGAACGCGAAGTAGAGCACGGACTGGATCTACATCATCTCGATGCAGTCGCTCGCCGCCACGCCGAGCTCCGGGAAGGTGTCGGCCATGGCGGCGACGAGGCCATGGCGTGTGCCGACTACCGAGGTATAGGGACTCGAACTGCGCGTTCTGGTTCTGCACTACGACGCGGAGAAGTTCCCGCCGCCGCCGCCTCGGATGGCCCAGAAGAGGTCCTCCCCCATGGCGGCCCTATCGAGGAGCCTCCCCTCGGCGTTCACCATGGTGGCACGACGACGAGGTCGGAGGTGAGGCCGTGCTTCCGCAGCATCAGGCTGAAGCCACCGCCGCTGAGGAACCCGTCGACACCGACCGTCCCACTCGGGCCGTTGCGCTGCCCGCGCGCCGTTCCTCCGCTCCACCGCGTGTGTGAGGAAGAAGAAGGATAGGAGAGCAACGTGGGCCTGTTGACGAAAAAATCGAACACACCGGCCTGGGAAATCTGCTTAGCTCCTGTGTAGGTCCAAAGGTTGGTAAGATGCGGGCGTGTCAGTCAGTTTGATCCTGCAACCGACAAGATTTGTAAACAGTAGATCAAACAGCCGATCGGCTAAACAGCCGATGGAGCAATTCCAGCCGATTCCGATACCAGCCGATAGCGATAGGGTTTAAGCAATCGGCTATATGTCCAATGTAGATGATGATATAAAGGCAATCGGCTGATGATGATGTAATAAACTAACAATAATATAATCCAATAGAAACCAATCGGCTAATAATAACATGGTAGAATTAGCACTGATCCGAAGGTTAAAACATACATCGGCTGGAGGTCCGATGTCATAAAAACCACAAGATTAGATTAAACAGTGAAATCTTCGTTGTCATCGGCTAAATCCAACTTATATATACAATTCTTATAAGCCGATGCAACGTCTAGATAATTCATTGGCTGAAACCCCGATGAAACCCTTATTGGCAGTCAACAAGTAGGCTAGGGATTATGGTTCTAAGCACGACTTAGTAGATCAAACTTAACTGATGCAACACTAAGTATGAAAAGAAACACAATATCTAGACAATCAAGCCCTTGACTGATTTTCAGGGTAGTAGATGCCTAAGCTAATCTAATCTAGCAACACGATTTAGCCGATACCGGCAGAAACCCTAAAGCGAGAAGCAGCCGATAGAACTAAATTGATATGCTAAGATTAGATTAACAGAGACATATGATAAATAGGTAGCCAAATATATCATCCAAACCAGAGCAATCCAAAAGGTCGAATGTACTGATGCAGCCTTGAACGACGCCGACGTAGATGACAGATTCACCAGGGCCCGACGGAACGTAGGACTTACCCCTTCGCCGGAGATCGAACTGAACCGATGCAGCCCCGTGTTAGGTGCCCAAATTCCACCGAAAGATAAGTAAAAACCTCGGTAAAGAGGGTGGCGATGCGCCGAGAGTAGTTGTATTAATCGATAGATAAAAATTACAGGGACCCCTGGTACACAATTTATACCCTTGGGTCTATAGAGTCCTTGTCGAACAAGAAACAAACTTTCTAAAAGATAAAAGGAAAACATAAAGTCCTTATCGGACACTAAACACACTTTCCTTAAGATAAAAGGAAACTAACAAACTATTCCTAATTAATAGATAAATTGCCAAGCCGCATCCTCTTTAAACTCGGTCGTTTATAGATAAGCTTCCTTTAGTAGATTGATTTCCTTAACCGAATATAGCAGGAATCCGACTATTGGTGACTTGATAACTTCCATCGGCCGATTCCGAAATGATGTAGCTGATAATGACTCTAAGCCGATGATGATTTTGGGCTTACCAAATTTCGCTGTTAACAGGGCCCCACTTATGATTAGCAAATAGTAATCACCCTACTAATTAGGTACAAATTAGTCCATGATGCGTGGGCCCAGGTGGTTAAATACCTATTAAAAATTAGATTAAACATACACTGTCTATGACATGTGGGACCCACTGGTGTTTAAAGAAGGAAAGAGAAGGGACAATCTGGGCATTTAGAAAAATATCTCACCTCTTTTGAACCAGAAATAAGAAAATAATGCGACCGGTGTTCTATAGCCAATTACACGTTTTTTGTAGTGTCTATCAGCCGTGCCACATTTTAACGGTGTCTCTCAGTCGATTACATGCTTTTTTGTGTGTCCTGTGGCATATTTTACCTATTTTTTTTTTCACGGATTCACCAGTTGCATATATAATACTACCTCCATATTTTAATGTATGACGCCGTTGACTTTTTATCTATCGTTTGACCATTCGTCTTATTCAAAAAATTTATGTAATTATCATTTATTTTATTGTGACTTGATTCATCATCAAATATTCTTTAAGCATAACATAAATATTTTCATATTTGCACAAAATTTTTGAATAAAATGAATGGTCAAACGTTGGTTAAAAAGTCAACGACGTCATACATTATTAAAATACGGAGGGAGTAGTTCATTTTCTTAAAAAATAGCTACCATATCATCCATATGTGCCCATGCACGAAAACCCTATTTTCGCATGTGGTTTGTGCTGCCCACATGGAAAGATACTAAAAAATTATTTTTTATAGTGATAAGTGTCGTTATAGCAAAAAAAAAATTATTTAGACCTAGCAGCCTGCAAGAACAGGTTTTAGCCAAAGGCGAAAATCATTTTTTATAGTGATAAGTGCCCTTGCAGCAAAAAATAAAATCTTTATACCACACTAATAAATAATTACACCTTCAACTATTGATTATCTCTACGTGAAACCCACATCTCTATCATATGTTCCATCCACGACATGCCTGAGACCCACCCAGGTTCATAAGAAAGCCCCCAAATATCCATCATCTAACTCTTCGCCAACGTCCATGAAAAAAAAATAACATATATAATTTGGATTTCCTATCACAATGCACGAGCATCTTTGCTATTTTTTTTAAAAAAAAAGAGAAATGAGAGAGATGAAAGGAAAAGGTTCACTTGAGGTCCCTTATCTTGTCGTCGAGTTTCTTAATTGTCCCTAAACTAAAATACCAGATATAACAAATCCCTAATCTTGCAATACCGGGTCACGTTAGGTCGCAAGGCAGTATTGCTCCTCGGTTTTGGTGACGTGGTGGCTGAGTCAGCGTGGGACCCATGTGGGTCCCACATGCCAACCGATAATCTTCTCCCACCTATCTCCCCTTTATTCTCGTCTCAACCCAAACCTCCAGGGCAGTCGGCAACAGGTGGGGAGAAGAGTGGCGACTGACGGCTGCGTCATGGACCTACATGGCAAAGAGCGCGAAGAAGCGAAGTAGGAAGGGCTCCCGACACGTCGTCCCCTCGGGTTACACCACCACATCGTTGCGTGGCAGCTCGCCGCGCATCTGCGCCGCGTCCGCATCATGGTCGCATGTCAGCCACACCGTCGGGATTGGCGGGAGGATCTCCAAGAGTTAGGAGATGGAGTACGTTGCGACGCCTGAGCATACTCGCGAGCACCACTGACTGCATGAGTGCCCGTGCATGCAAGCGAAGAGGACGCCAGACGCTGAATCACGGGAGAGGTGTGTGGTGGCCGGTGACCAGCAGGGAGAAGGGTGGTGGTTGTTGGGCGGCGGCGGTAGATAGAAGCCCGACGACGGCGCCTGGCGATGGGTGGGGAGAAGGCTAGCAGCGAACAAGAAGCTTGGCGGTGGCGAGCGTTGGGGAAAAGGGCGCATGCATCGAGGACGATGCGACCGCAACGTGGAGTAGATGGAGTTGACATCGAAGACGATGCGGCGGAGCCGCGCGTTCGCCCCTGCGGAGGAGAGGCGAAGCTCGGGGACACCTAAACACGTCGGCTTTTGAGCAGCTCGATGGGGGCGACTATGAGCTTGGGGGATAAGAGCTTGGCTAGTGTGACGAGGCGGAAGCCCCAGCCCTCACGCGTGCCGGTGAAGACGACATTGCAGTTGTAGTTGGGACCCGCATCACACCCCGCACGTGCGCAAGTCCATGACGTGAGCGCTCCTGGTCATTGGGAGCCACGTCAGCTGGCGGCCTCCGCCGTCGAGCTTTTCCCCGCCGACCGACACCCTTCTCCCCACCCATCGGCGATTGCCCTGGAGGTTTGGGTTGAGATGGGAATAGAGGGGAGTGAAGTGGAAGAAGATTGCTGGTTGGCTTGTAGGGTCCACGTGGGCCCTACACTGACTCAGCCACCACGTCAACAAAACCGAAAAGCAATACTACCTTGGGATTAAAAGTGATCCGTTTTGCAAGATTAGGGGTTCAGGGCCGTTTAAAATTCAACGACAAGATAAAGAGACCTTAAATGAACTTTTTTGGGAGATGAAAAAACTCCAGCCTCATGGGCCTGTGCATATGACCCATAGGCAGGCGACACCGCGGCAGCAGAGCGCTGCACGACCTCCGCCTCCCCCAATCCGTCCCGTCTCCTCGCCCGCCGACCTCGACTCCCGTCTCCTCGCCTGCCGCTGGCGCCGATCTCCATCCTGCTAGCAGAGGTGGCGCCGGCGTCCTCCTGCTCCCGCCGCATTCGCTCACCGGTGAGCATCCTAATCCATCCCATCCGGTCTCGGTCTCGGCCTCGGCCTCGAATTTCGTCTCCTCGCCCGCCGCTTGCGCCGATCCCCATCCTGCGAGCAGAGGTGGCGCCCGGCGTCCTCCTTCTTCCACCGCATCGTCGCTCGCCGGTGAGCATCCCTCCCTACCCACACCTCATCAGTTATTCTGCGTTATCCCTCAAAAAGTTTGGGGGTTCAACCGAAACAGGGTTAGATCTCCCTCTGCCCAGCTCCACCTACTTTCAGGTTGTTAATTTTGATTTCCGTTTTTAGCAGATGTAATTTGGTTACTGAATCTCATCCAAACACCCTTAGAACGAAAAATGTAAGCTCACATAATTTGTACTCATCCAAACTCACATAAATTTCTTAAGAAGAATCTAGACCACAAACTACCCATAGTCACACAAAATATCTTTTTATCAAGGTATATTCTTATAAGTAATTTTTATTCCACAAAATTTTCTAAAGGACATACTGTGACACTTGGCATTAATCTAATTTAACTTTTTTTCTTTATCAGGTTATAAATTTTCTAAGACATTTGTGCCACTTGGCATGAATCTAATTTAACATTCTTTCTTTATCAGGTTATAAATTGAAACCATTGAACGTACTTTGTCTTCCCGTCTCTAAAACATTGTGATATAGCTATAATATTTTAATATTTTTAAGTTTAAAAATAATTTAGACTAATAATATAGATATTTAAATTAGGTAATTAATAAATTCAAATAAACTATAGTTTAGAATAAAAAAACAAAATAATATATGCCAAGTACAATCTAATAACAATAGAATGTTAGAAACAATATGAATTCAATATTTTTATAAATTTTAAGTACGATTCATACATAAAATTAAAGAAAAATATAAATTTATATATAAGTGAGAACATAATAAAATGCAAGGTAAAATTATTAAAGGAAAAATATTATTAATAAACAATGATGTTGATATATTTCTAAATATTTTCACGTATTATTTATTAAGTGTCAATGATTGAAATGGATGATTTACCATGTGACAGATTAATTATTAAAATTATATTGTTTTCATCCGTTGCAATGCACGGGCATTTTGCTAGTCTATATAATTGATCGCTCTATCTACAAACCTTAATATCGATAAGTAACCACAACGTTAAGCCATTGATCGACAACTGACCATAAATTTCACTGGCTTAGATAAGATGTAAACACATAATAAACCATAAAAAACAAGAATTCGGAGATGATGGCACCCCAAAGTCCCCAACTCCAAACCATTTTCCGGACAAAATATACATTCAACTCTAAACCACATACTCATGAGATCATGTAACTCAAGCAAATCTGACTAACAAAGATAACTCGAAATCAAATCGAGAAATAAATGCAGATTTGCTAAAAAGACTGTGTGAACCGGTCCCAAATTCTCACAAATCTGATCCATGAAAATCTGCAGCCGTTATGAACTTCCAAATTTGGTTCCAAACTCTGAACTTTTGCTCGCCCTACTAACCCCCCCTCACAAACCGCCCAAAATCTGAACGACGCCGCCGCCGGAATCCGCCACCGCCGCCGACGGAAGCAAGGGCAGGTCAGGCCGTCGTCGGGAGGGGGGGGGGGGGAGAGGAAAGGCGCATGGCGAAGCTGGGGCCGGGGCAGGGGTTGGGGTGCGAGGCGGCGGTGGGGTTGCTGGCGCCAAGCAGGAAGAGGGAGTACAAGGCGTGCAACAAGCTCACCGAGGGGAAGCGGCCGCTCTACGCCATCGGATTCAACTTCCTCGACGTCCGCTACTACGAGGTCTTCGCCACTGTCGGCGGCAACCGCGTAAGCATCCCCTTCTTGTTTTGTTTTTCTTTTCTTTTCCCCGTTTAGAGTTGTTCTTATTAGTGATGAATAATGATATATATATAGAGAGAGGAAATAGGGTTTTGATTTAGCAGGCTGTGGATTTTGGGGGAACAACGGATTTTGGTTCGAAATTTGGTGGAAACCGCGCTAAGCATCCCATCTTGTTTTTAGGGTGGTCTTTGCCGTTTGGAGTTGTTCTTGTGAATGAATGATAGTATATGATAAGTGTAGTAAATGATAAGAGAGAGAGAGAAACTAGGGTTTTGTTTTAGAAGATTGTGGATTTGGGGGAGATTACGCAGATTTTGGTTCGACATTTGATGGAAATCAAAAGCTGGTAAAATTTCCTTGGAATTTGAGGTTTCTACCATTTTCCTTTTGCATCGAACAATCTGCGATTTGGCATACATTTCGGCAGATTTGATGAAAATTGTGGTTTTTCTGGGATCAATCATATACTAGACAAACTCTTTTAATGGCTAATATGATGAAAGATGGTTGTCTTTAGTGGGCTCGTGTGACCAATTGTGTTTTATTGATCTTGCAGGTGACAACCTACAGCTGCCTCAAGGATGGTAATTTTGCTATCCTGCAAGCATATATTGATGAGGATGTAAGCTCTGCAACAATCTCCAGTGTGTGCAGTTACTTTTTTTTTAAAAAAAAAACTTTGATTGTGACATTGTGTGACACTTCTAACTCTTGAGGTCTGCATTCTTTTCTTAGAAGGATGAATCGTTCTACACACTGAGTTGGGCTTGTGATCTTGATGGCACACCGCTGTTAGTGGCTGCAGGAAGCAATGGGATCATTCGGGTCATCAACTGTGCCACTGAGAAGTTACTCAAGGTTCGATAGTGCCATATTCTCATATGCTTCTATAGTTCTTGGCAAACTTCAATGAAAATTCATTTTTGAGAATCTATGCTCTTTTGTTGTCTAACATACCCATGATTGAAGCTATGCTTCAGATAATAGTTGCTTCTTTGGTAAATGTTGATCTGTCTATCTTATCCATTTAAGAAGGTCACTTGATATTTGCGTTGATTAAGAGTTGCATTGCTATAGAATTGTTTTTCTTTTTGGGTCTACAAAAGTGTAATTTTTGGGTACACTCCTGCTTGCTACGTGGCTGATATGACACTATTTGTTGATTATGCATTATACGTGGAAAGTTTTGATAATACTATGACACATATTTAGAACACCACAAAATAGGGCACATCAATAATTTACTCTTAGGCATAAAATTACTATAGTTCAGATCTATTTTGTGCTCATTGACTCTTGTGCGTGTATTTTATGGCCTTTCATTTGGCTATGAATGAGATTAATCTGCTGAATTGGCTTTTGTCCACAAGGTTTGCTTTGTAGTCTTATATAGGAGAGAAGAATGGTGGAAGATGTAGAACCTAGTGGATCTTTTCCAGTGGGACAGTCAGAAAATTGGGCATATCAATTATTTACTGTCATATACTGGTGTGAGGGATTTAGGGTGAATGTCTTATTTCTGTATATTTGTTCAGACTTTTGTTGGCCATGGCGATTCAATAAACGAGATAAGAACTCAAGCATTAAAGCCTTCGCTCATCATTTCTGCAAGCAAGGTTTGAAGATAGCCTTTTCTGGAGCTGGATCTTTCTATGTTTAATTATTTCTGATTCTGTTTCACATGGCATTGCATAGGATGAATCTGTTAGGCTGTGGAATGTTCACACAGGGATCTGCATTTTGATTTTTGCTGGAGCAGGAGGTCACCGGAATGAAGTATTGAGTGTTGTAAGTTGATTCTATTTCCCATTATGATGTTATTTAGAATAATACTCACTACAAACCACACTTCCAGCTTCTGATATCATCTTTTTCATTGAGCTGAACATGTTTTAGTTGATTCCATCAGTAATAAAATAAAAATTAGGTTCCACAATGACAGTCATTTTATTTGTAGTCCGATTACATTAGGAGAAATGTTGATCAACTATGCTTTGCTGCAGGACTTCCACCCATCTGATATCTACCGCATAGCAAGTTGTGGCATGGATAACACTGTTAAAATATGGTCAATGAAGGGTTAGCAAGCCATCTCAACATAGCTTTTTTATTTGCATTCACTTTATGCTTATCATTGACACTGTTAGTTAATATTATCATAGAATTCTGGCCATATGTTGAGCAATCCTTTACATGGACTGACCTTCCGTCAAAATTTCCAACAAAATATGTGCAATTTCCGGTATGCTAAATATCTTTTGATCATCTTTGAACTATTATTTTGCAAGATTTTGTTATTTCATCCATGTGGCATCATACCAATCTTTCTCTGCTTCCAGGTCTTGGTTGCTGTAGTACATTCTAACTATGTTGATTGTACTAGATGGCTTGGTGACTTCATTCTGTCAAAGGTCAAACTTCATCTTCTTTAAATGGATTTATGGATTGGTAGAGATACAGTGCTCATAATGCATCCATACTACTGATGCAAAACTTCAGTAGGATTCTCATCAATGCTAACTTCAATTTGCAGAGTGTTGACAATGAAATTGTGCTGTGGGAGCCAAAAACAAAAGAACAAAGTCCGGGGGAGGTGTTATAATTCAACTTCTCTAGAACTACAGACCTTAATTCATTTTACTTGTCTTCTGATCTAATCATCTCAACAGTTTTCTGTTATGTTACTTTAGTTTTCACTATCCCTTTCCATACGTCTCCCTCTCAAGTAAAATTACTTTTTTTTTTCAAATGTAGGGTAGCATTGATATTCTTCAGAAGTATCCTGTGCCAGAATGTGATATCTGGTTTATCAAATTCTCATGCGATTTTCACTTCAATCAATTGGCAATAGGTAATATCTCCCAAATTGTGTCGTTACTTTGGAAAATTTGTGACAATATTGAAAATGTTTTGTTTGTGGGAAACGGTCATACTCAGTACTCACAACTCAAAAGATTACATTCAATAAAAAGAATTGTGGAATGTTGCCCAGCACCCTTAATGTTGTGACAAAAAAGAAACTAATTCACATGTTTAAACTCATTGGGTTTAGATTATTATTTTTAAACAAATACTACACTGAATACTCAAAGATAACCATGTGCTTATTTAAACAGGCAACCGTGAAGGAAAAGTCTATGTCTGGGAAGTACAGTCCAGTCCTCCTGTTTTAACTGCTCGGTAAGTTCCAAGAACTTCAGTTGTTTCCCATCCTTTATATGCACTTGGTTTTGGACGCCACTAAATCTTGTATTTCTGCATGCCAACACATTATTTTTACAGGCTGACTAATCCGCAATGCAAATCTGCGATAAGGCAGACTGCCGTGTCATTTGATGGAAGGTGCTTCACTAAATTCTAATATCCAATCCTCATAAAGTGCATATTCCAGCTTTTACTTGCCCACAATTCATTTTGGTGAAGATCCTGTGCATTAAGTGCATGCATCGTTTTCTGCTTGTGTCCTTGTTTGGTCTTCAATGCCCCGACATGTGTGACATTTTTTCTCTCTTGTTCAGCACAATCCTTGCCTGCAGCGAGGATGGCAGCATATGGCGATGGGATGAAGTGGACCATCCAAAAGCATGAAAAGTACCCTTATAGACAGACCATGGCAATGCCAGATTAAGATTGACTTGGGAATTCCTGCATGTGTACTTTGTTGTGGGGGTTATAGTAGTCTTACTGTTGAAAAAAAGTGCAATCTGATACTCTGAAATTAGAAGGATTGACAGCTGAATGCTGGGGTTACCAACTTGAATGTTGCAAATAGGATGCTGCTTCTGTTATATGCTGAATGTTTCAAGTTAGGGCCTTTTTGTAAATGGGAAGATTTGGCTTTGCCAGATTTTTGGAAAAGTTGCCATTTGCTTTGTTACCAAAGTTGCATGGCAAGATTGGCCCAGCTCAAATTTCTATAGTTATAAATGAGTTGCCAAATATTTTGGCTTCAAACCAATGGGTGCCACTTTTTATTTTTTGGTATTGCCAAGTGCCAACTACTAGAATGGTTTCTATCAAAAAAAAAAAAAACCCTATTAGAATGGTTCAGTTTGGCTGTAAACCAAACAAACCCTATATGCCCTATGCCTCTATGTATTTGCTTGTATTGACCATTATTGTTCTAATTTTGACCATCTGTAACATTTTAATGATTAGATTACGAGTAAATTACACCCACAGTGCATCAGCTTGGCAGGTGGGTGTAATTTAGTGTAAGAACTTGAGAAATGAGCGTTCTAGTATAACAACTTGGAATGTAGGTGCAATTTAGTACAAGAACTTTATAAGTGATCGCATAAATGCAACAACTTGCAAGATATGTACGATTTTAATAAAATAAGTTAAGAAGTTATGTGGCAATTTAATTATTGAGAGCATTTTTTTATACATATAATTTTTAAGTACTTATGTTGACAATATACTAGCGTGGATTTGGATATAAAGAAAACAAAAATTCTTAAAGGTAATTGGATGTGCAGTATAATTTTTAAAAGATTAAATTCAATATTATAAGGTAATATCCATAGGATTGCTATGTAATGACATATTAACATCGTGAGAAAAACTTACCTAGCATATGCCTAGCTATTCTTATACTAAAACGCAACCACTTATCAAATTGTTGCACTCGAGCGTTCAATTCTCGAGTTTTTGCACTATATTGCACCTACCCGCTAAGTTGTTGTATCGTGGGTGTAATTTACTTTTAGATTACGATAAATAAAAAAGAGCTAAATTGTACTTGATTTTATGCAGAAGTTGATTTTTGTTAGAACGGTGGAGACTGTAGTTTAGTGAAAATCTGGAATGAACGTAGCTCAACTAGTTAAGTTCCTTGTGATGAAACCAACACACTCGGGTTCAAATCCTAGATGTGACATGTATGTTCGTATTTTAGCCTAATCATTCTTTTAGTGGTAAGCGACATACCCGTTGATAGCGAGGCATCTGTGGTGATTTCATCAATCTCAATTCTCAAGATTTGCTAGCTCAGTTTACTAGAGGTGCTCGTAGAGGTAGTTTTGTGTGCGCGTTGTCGGCGTATGCATTTTAACTATGTTTCAAAAAAGAAAAGAAAACTGTGATGAAGGTTGTGAAATGGAGGGAACATTGGTTGAGGTCTGAGGGCCGTATCGGACGGCTAGGATAAGCTCCAGTTAAGACGATCCGACGCGGGGGGCAATTTCGGTACAAGAAAAAAAAATCCTTCGTTTTCTCTCCTCCTCTCTTCCCTTTCACTTGGCCGTCGTCTCCTCCCCCCGACCCCGCCGCCGCCGATCTCTCTCCTCCGCGCCGCCGACGAACCGCCGCCGCCGAATCCCCTCGCCGGCGGCCACCCGGATCTCCCCAGCCATGTACGGCGGCGGTAAGTACCCCCCTCTCTCGCCCCCGTCCATCCCCGAGCTAAACCCTAAACCCTAGAGATCTGTGGCACTGGCGCTGCTTGGTTTTTTTCGCAGATGAGGTCTCGGCCATCGTCATCGACGTGGGGTCCTACAGCTGCAAGGCGGGGTACGCCGGTGATGACACCCCCAAGGCCGTCTTCCCCTCGGTGAGGCAGAATGCTTCTTCTTCTTCTTCTTCTTCTTCTCCCCTCCTTGGTTGGCTCGCTGTAATTCTGTCTCGGAGTTGGAACTGTGTGGTCCGTGTTTTGTTGGTGAGAGTTCGTGCGGGTGGTGTCATGGAAATGATAGGGCTCTGTGCGCAATGCAATCCCACTGGCAATTTTGTGTGTTTTCTCCCCATAATTTTGAGCTGTTTTAGGTCGTTGACTTTGAATTCTGATTTGAAAAAAAAAAAGAATGATGTGTTAGTGTGTGGCGTCATGATATACAGACATATGTTTATTATTTAGGTCAAGCTGTGAATTTTGCTGCGTGCATTAGTTCCTCCTAGGTCCCCAGCCACCTGATTAATGGTTTTATTCGAGCACTGGATCTTAGTCTGGGAACATGAATAACAGCAGTTTTTTTTTTTAAAAAAAATGTTAGTAGCAGGCTAACTCAGATATTGGATAGTACCACAGATAAGACCTGCACTTACCTTTTGATTTTGACATATGCGTGCAAAATTATGATGTATTGACTGCATTGTTAGTTTACCTTTCAGCTTTGTCTTAGCTGCAAACCTGTGCCATTGCTCGCATAGGTAGTAGTTAGCAGTGTTGCATATGTGCACTGAGAGTCAAATGCCAAACTGAATTTTTAAAGTGCTAAAAGAATCTGCATTGTGGTTTGTGTGGAATTGCTACATGTTGGTACTAGACGTTAACTTCAAATGCTATGACAGGTGAACTTCTGGTTACTGTGTTTGTAACGGGAAGTACTTTTCTTGTGTATTATGTCAAATAGGATTGTACTCTTTCTGTCCCAAAATATAAGTATTTCTAGAGTTTTGCACGGGTATTAAGGAAGTAGGTGGAATTAAATGGGGGATATGATTTTTTTGATTGGTTGAGATGAGGAAGTAGGGGGTGAAGTTACTATATTTTGGGATGCGGTATTTTTTTGTCTTAGGTTCTACAGTATTATTTTTTTAAATTTTTTTCTTCCTTTAGTTAACAGACTTATATTGGGGTAATTTGAATTCTTGGAGTAGATTGCTAATTTCTCTTTGTTGCTGAGGAAGTGAGAAAACATATAATTTAGTGACATATAGCAAAACAATCAGCTGTAAGGTACTAAAAAGTGGTGTGTGAATCACACAGAAAAAGTGTTTTTGAGTTTCACTATTTGATGTCGCTGCTAATAGATTAGCATATTTTCTTCTCCTTTTTCTACATAACGTGGCAGTAGTTGCAAGATATGTCATTGGTTCATGGGATTATGCATCTGAGCTACCTAATGGGTAATTTGGTTTTAGAAGTTCTTACTGTGGTTGGTGCACATTCTGTTGTGTTAAGGTTGTTGGTTCAATTGAGCAAACGGGAGAAACTGATGAAGCAAAGGCAGACAAGGAGGCTGAAGCTGCATCAGATTCTAAGAATGGAGCCAAACCTATGGATGTGGACAAAGCCAAGACAAAGCGCAAATTGTATGTTGGTCAAGAATTGGAGTTCAGGAGGGATCATATGGAGGTTAGTTTATGCAGATTCTCAAGTATCAATATTGATGCTCATGATTTTGTTAACTATTGTTTACTGATTCTCTTCCTACCCAATAGGTGATTTCACCAATGAAAGATGGAACAGTTACTGATTGGGATATTGTTGACAATATATGGAATCATGCTTTCAGGTGAGTTTAACTATCTATTTGATGTAGATCTGAGTAATGTCGTGCCAAAAGTGCGCGCTGAAAGAGCTGGCCACACTTGTGGCAAAACTTGACTAGAAAATAAATATCTGACATGCGGGGCACTAGAGTAACAAGGTTTGGCACATTGCTTGTGTGGTTTGCCAAACACTTGCCAGTTGCTGCAAAAGGCCAAACATGCCTTCCTTGATTCTGGGGAAGTTTGGGATGAACCATACTCTCTATTTAACATAGTTTGCTTAGTATCTGCAACAAAGTTCATCTTCTAGGCCTCTAGGGCATCTTTTGGATGTCAACATGGTTACTGCTTTATGCCATTGCCCACCATCTTTTTACCTTACATATTAATATTGTGCTTTTCAAATATACTGATAGTGAAATTCCTTCTTACGTGTACAAACTGGATAAGGCTTTCCTTCTTGGGTTATTTACTTTTATTGGATTCTGTGGCATCTCTATTAGCTAACATTGATTAAGTACTAGGATTTCCTCTATATGGTGTGGATATGCAACTATTGAAGTTTCTGCTTTGTTAGCTTTTATCTTCACACTGACTTGCTCTACATTTCAGGCAGCGGCTATTGATCAATCCTGAGGAGCATCCTATGTTGATAGCTGAACCATCTACAAACACAGGGCAGCAAAGAGAGAAGTATGCCTATATGTTCTGTATTTAAATTAATTGTGTTGCTAAGTTGCGTCAAACCTAAAAAACATTGCTTGTTATATGAACTAGCTGATTTATAGCACATTTATCTTCCATGACTCTTATCAGTCATGAGAACTGTATTGGTACCAGGATTTACTGCATGCTTTTCTACTTCTCCATTTAACGTAAGAAATGTTAGTTTTTCTGTGTTTCTGTACTTCAGGAATGGACAAATATGGAATTGTTGATCACCCTGTAAAACTTATAAATACCAATAAGCACAAGCTGAGATGATATGAATCTGAGTTATATCTATTCATTGCCTATTATTTTTGTATGGTTCTATGAAAAAGACCTGACTGTTTTTCTCATGTTCCATAGAGCAGCAGAACTTATGTTTGAGAAGTACAAAGTGCCGGCACTGTTCCTAGCGAAAAATGCAGTATGTATTTGTCAAAAGTGATAATTCGTGTAATTAGTTTATTAGTTCTAATTGTTGATTTGGTTGTCAGGTTCTCACATCTTTTGCATCTGGACGCGCTACATCGTTGGTAGTTGACAGGTGAGCATGTCCTTAATTAAATTTTATTTCTGCAGCTGTAACTTACTGTCTCCTTGTAGATAAAATGTTTCATTTAGCCTTAACTTTAAACAAATGCATTATAACTTTTGAATTCTGAAATATTTTTCCACCAGTAAGTGTTAGGGCGTTAGGCACAGTGCACAAATATTGGGTGTATCTTACCTTGTCAATCCTCCTTAGAATATGATGACAAATGTCCATGGAAGTAGAAAATGGCTGTTATATCAAAGTCAATCTGTCATGCACAGTATTTCAAATATAAAACCAAACTACACATAGACAAACAAGACAAATCCTGTTGAAACTGAACTTAGAAATCAAAAAGCAATTTTTAATGACCATCTGCATCATTTTTTATGAAGGATGCACTTGCATCCAAGGGTGGAAAGCGAGAAACACTATCCTTGTCTGTTCTGTCAATCCCACTTCCCACACCATTCAAGAATCAGAACATCAATATTTTCTTTACTGGTCATCAATATTGTACTTGAGTTGATTGATGCTCTTCTTTCCCCCTTTACTGTATCATAAATTCCTAACATCATCTTGGTATAGGGTGTAAGCATAACCATCTAAATTCTTTCAGCATGTTTTAAGCCATAGTATCTGATTGTCTCAAATTTGATGCCTGACATGTCCACTGATGTCTCTATTGGACTTTAATGGTGTCAAGCATTTTATGACTTATTTCATTTTTGTTCTCATGGCTTTTGGGCTTCGTTATGAGAAACATTACTGGAATGAGACAATGTTGTCATTTTTTGTGCAGCGGTGGTGGGTCTACTGTGGTTGCTGCTGTTCACGATGGTTATGTATTGCAAAAGGTATGATCTACTATTTAATACTGATTGTCAAGGCAAAGTGCATAATGCACTACTTGCATGTGTCTAATTAGTTATTTTTACCCTTTTTATTCTCTACTTTCTCATCTGAAAACTGGGAATAAGGGAATCTTCTTTTAAGACAATAAGTTTCTTTTTCTTGTTTTACATGGACGCTTGCTCACATAACATGGACAGCACTCTCACCTTGCCTCTCAGGAAGTCTACTTTTTTTCCCCTACTTGTTGCTAACTTATTTCATGTTGCAGTCTGTGGCGACTTCTCCAATTGGTGGTGAATTTTTAACTGACTGTATGATGAAAAGCTTGGAGAGCAAGGGCGTTGTTGTAAGCATCTCTCTTGCTTAAGATAGCATACTAGTCTTCTTGTATGTTCATATCCAATTTGTTCAATGTTCAATTTGCAGATAAGGCCCAGGTATTCATTCAAGAAGAAGGAAGTCGGCCCTGGCGAATATAAGGTCTAGTTTATTTAACACTTCGTTGATATTCATATTTTTTCCCTGAGAGCTACAAAGTTGACTGTTTAAGCTTACCTTTTTGTTGAAAATCAACTATAACAATATATGCTTAGCTATTGGTATGTTCGAAATTAGTTCACTTGATAAAAATATGAAACAGTGAAAGCAGCAAATATAAACTACAAAAATAGTTAACTACCTATGGAGTGACTTCACAGTCCACACATTGGCATTTGATTACTGGCAGAAAAGGTGGAAGATCCTGAGGGGCAGTCTGTTTTTTTGCTGACCTTGTTTTCGGCACCGAATTAAGTCTTCTCCATGCCACATCTCTCAAAATATACTTTCATGTCCTTCCTCTGAAAGATAAATTTAATCACCAATTCCTTGTATCCCCAAGTGTGGATGGCATCCAAAGCATCCAAAAAGTGAAATTAGTCAACTACTACAACACCTTTAGTCTCAAACAAGTTGGGGTAGGCTAGAGATGAAATTCAAACTGAAGCACCCAAACCAATGTACCACTTAAAAGGCATGCTTTTGGCACATGGATAGCTACTCTCCACAAACTCCTATCAAAAACCAAATCCACACACACACTGTGAGTTACCTTGAGTATGTCTATGTCTATTCGTGGAGAGGAATACTATGGTCATTATTTCTTAGCATTTATGTGGGGGCCTATTTCTTGGTGGTCAAACTCATTTAGTCTATTATTAAGGGTCTGCATTGTTGTGTTACTTGATCATGATTATGGTTCCACTTTGATACATGTGGATACCATGATTTTTGCTAATCCCCGGCTTCTACAAGATTTTGCTGCCATTACACTGTATGATTGTAAGGGAACCAACACCATATGGATAATTTGACGGCATGCTTGTCTTTTCAGGTTGTAGATCTTGATCTTCCAAACACAACGGAGAGTTACAAGTTATACTGCATGGTATTTTCATTGACAGATCATTTATTTTTGTTCTCTGTTGTTTAATTTTGTCTGAATGCCTTCAATGGTGATGCTTCATATGTTCACAGAGAGCTATTGCTAGTGATATCAAGGAGTCAGTTTGCAGGGTTCCAGATACTGCCTTCGATGGTATAATATAAACACATTTAATTTATGAATGGGGCATTTGCAAATTTGCCACCGGTTTTTTCAATTTTGCAAGGATGCCACTCGAGTGACAGTTCTAGTGGCATTTTTGCAATTTTCTAGTGGCAGTCTTGCAATAACGATTCAAAGTAGTGGTAAATTTGCAATTGTCCCTGCCGTACACGCACTAGTTGGCTATTTTTTATTATTATCTGAAGTCCTGTAACATAAATTATCTTTGTTGCAGGGACTGTTTTAACCTGTCCTTTTATGTTCTTTTTTTTTATGTTCTGCTGTTTACTTTTCCCTGTTTTATTTTCATGCAGAAGTGGCATATGCAAACGTTCCTACAACTTCATATGAGCTTCCAGATGGACAGTAAGTTGTATATCAAAATTATTTATGCGCATATTTTTTTTTCCAGTAGGTTTAGTGGTTTAATTTTGTAATGGCTTATTGACGTGTTCCAATACAGTTAGATTATGAGCTACTTTTCTGCATGTGCATCTGCTGCATCTGTGCATGATACCTCAGTACACCACAATGATTGTTTATAAAATTGATATACCACAATGAAAATCAACAATATATTGACATAAAATTAATACTCCCTCCATCCCAAATTATAAGGCATATATATTTTTTACACGGTCTTCAATGACATACTTTGACCATTAATTTATTCCATGTCATCTTCCCAATGAATATGAAATTAGCATCACATGAAAGTACTTCAAAATATGAATCTGGTGATATAACATGCATAATACTTAGCATTGATATGGTTAGTATTATTATTAGTAAAAAGTTACCGAGTTTGATTTTCCTTAAAAATAAGGGCGTCCTATAATTTGGGACAGACTACAGAGGGAGTATACCACAATTTGAACTAGTTCAGTGAAATGGAAGTCAAATAGAAGGGAGAACTTGAGTGCAGCACTAAGATTTATTGTCCTTTAACCTTCCCATGTACCTTCAGCTTCTATATGTTGTGACTTTGCAGATTGGTAGGTCATCTCATGAACCCAACTTCTTTAAATTGTCGTGGTCATTTGCATGTTATTTTGAGAGTGGCGCATGATGCACCAAGAGGGTGTTGAGATGCACCGATATAGCTGAACTTTTCCTTGCTATTTTCTACAACATTATGGTTAAGATTTTGTTTGTGCAATGTACCTTTCAAGCATCTTTAACTTGCTGTCTGATATCTGGACAGAACCATTGAAGTTGGTGCAGACAGATTCAAGATTCCTGATATTCTGTTTAATCCATCTCTTTCTCAGGTGAGGTTTGATGAAGAGAATAATACTTGCTGTACACTTGTATTTCAGGCAGGATTTGTAACTGGTGCTGGTACTAGATTACCTTGTTCCAGAACAAAACCAGCTTGCTGTTTTCTTCTTCAGTAGATGCTGTTGATGGCTTGAAAAATTCTTTTGAACCATGTTGAATTGCTGACTCTCACATGCACACGAATTTTGTGATGCATAGACTATTCCTGGAGTTGATGGATTTGCAGATTCAATGTCAGTTCGTGGCCTTCCACGAATGGTGAGTTAAATGAGAGCTAGACTTGCATTTACTGTTGCGCATCCCTGGCAGTTCTTCATATTACTGAAGTTGCTATTGCTGTTACTTTCTCAGGTCATTGATAGTGTAAATAGGTGCGATGTTGACATTCGCAAGGAACTGCTAAGCAGTATTCTGGTAAATGCCTATAAATTCTTCAACCACATTTTACTAGCTCTCTTGGTGTTGCCATCCATGAGCTTAGTGATATCTTTCCCAAAATTCTCTTGTGAAGTTCTGTTAATACAATTCTAACATCTGCAAACATGCATTGTGGATAGCTTTCAGGTGGTTCATCATCAATCCTGCAGTTGAAGGAGAGGCTAGAAAAAGAAGTACTTGAGGTATATTTTTTCTTCAGAACAAACTAGGACTGCCCTGGCCTCATCCTGTTTATACTTCCCATTTTTAAATGTGCACCATTTTATAGCCTGTGCAGCCAAACTTTTAAATTTTTAACTACTAAAGTACATTGAAAATATTCCGGGGTTGCTACATGGAGAAGTAGTGGTAGGTTTGCCTTTTTCATGAAAAGTATATTTTATCATTATATGAATAACATATAATTATAAATGCAGAACTTAGAAACAGTTAAAGATTTGTGGTTGGAGTCCTTTGATGTCTCTAATGCCATCTGTTTTCAAACAGAGGAAACAACATATAGGAGTCAAGCCTATGATCTTTTTCTTTGTTCTTGTCCAATATGGAAATACAAGAATAAATGAATCTCATTTTTTTTCTTGGGTTAGTTAATAACGGGCCAGAGTGCAAGTTAATAGAACTCTATTCTGTTTTCAGGCTATTGAAAATGTTTCCTTAGACCTTGTGCAAGGCTTGTTCTTATATATACCTCAAAATATTGCAGGAATCTTCTGGTAATACTCGTGTAAAGGTTTTGGCAAGTGGAAATTCAGTAGAGAGGCGATTCAGGTATTCCCTTTTATCTTTGTAGTCTTTATCCTTCCCAAATTCGATTGAACATTTTGCTCTACTGCTCACTGGAGAAGTTTGAATGAGTGCCTTTTGGCTCTGCAAAGTGCAACTCTGTTGCTTGTTTTTATTGCTTGAAAAGCTTAACACATGAACTACCAAAATATACTGATCACTTTGTTCTAGTCATACATACCTTAAGTCATTTTATTCTGCAGTGTTTGGATTGGAGGGAGCATTCTAGCATCCCTTGGGTCGTTCCAGCAAATGTGGTTCTCCAAAGCAGAGTAAGCACAACACAGTATTTTAGGTTATGTTTCCCCTATCTCGTCACGGACAACTCACAAGATAATGTGATTTATCTCACTATAGATACGAAGAACATGGAGTATCCTACATCCAAAGGAAGTGCCCATGAAGTTGTGGAGCATCGCTACGATTTGTGACCAAATTTGGGTGCATGTGGGCAATCGTATTACAGCCACCCTGTTGTTGATCTATATCGACTATTATCCGACGATATTTATCATTATATTATGACTAGTTAGTTTGTAGATTTTGAGAGGGCAACATAAGAAGCAATCCAGCTTAACCTGTTATGTTCTTGATGGTAGATTCTAGTTCATGTGTTGAATCTGTTCTCCCTGCTGTAGAATGTATCGAGTTGCTGCTCTCTTCTCTGTACTTTTAGAATACCTTTTCAATCATTTGGAGTCAGCTGATTGTTGTACTACTTATACGCCACCTGATTAGTCATGTCAACAATTAAACTTGAGCACTGGTTAAGTTAAGAGTGGCCTGATTGTAGTTGATAATCACATTTTATTCGTAGACATTGTATGCTGGATCTTTATCAGCCACCGTCAGATCATCCTCTGTAATAAATCTTCATCAGACGTGTGTGCCAATCGCAAGGAACACGAAATGCATCCGAAATGTTACTCTGAGTTAATCAATACTATAATTCTCGGTCAAATTAATTATTTATATCTATAAAGTTTAAATCAAATTTAGGAAAATGAATTCATGCAAATCTTGTGGTAAGTTGTCAATTTCATAAAAAATCCAGCTTACTACTCCCTTTTTAGGAGTGTGTTGTGGCTGCACACTTCTGCCTTTTGATATATACGGTTCTATTCTCGGTGTACTCCTTTATTATTATTAAAACAATCCCAGTTACTTGGTAAGTGATAATCACGAATCAAAGTCAACATAGCAAATCATGTGCGTACAGCTATAACTCGATTACACAAACAACAAAATTCATATTTGAACATAAATCCAGTTGTAGCATATCTGGTAGTATAAAGTTTTTTTTTGGTATAGAAGAGTTTTAATTTCTGTAAGTTTTGGAAAGCATTTAATCCTAGAAATTGTAGTGTAGCTCAACTAAAAAATAAATGAACTTGAATCGAAATTGGGTTGTATCATAAATCTTTACCACTCAAACGAATATTTATCCTAAACCACAAATGACTCTTTTCATCAAGGAATGTTTTGTTTTCAGTATTTTAAAAAAAAAACTTTTCTAATATGGTTTTCATGTTTCGTTCTTTTGAAATTTAACATCTATTTAATTTGCACGGCTCCATAAATTCAACAGATACATATTCTGAATAATTACTAAGGAGGCATATATCGGCTCTCTTAATACAACCGATTAACCGCTTGTTTCTCAAAACTTATTTTGAGTTTTGTCTACACATTCTCGAGGACGGTACAAACACACTATAGATGTTCACAATTTTTTTTTCTAAAGTTGATTGATGGACAAATGTTTGAACATATAAACATATAAGCACTGAATATTTGCTTATGCAGGAGGTATTTATATCAAGTTCGATACTTTACTACCATAGTCCCTAGGACACTAAAATGCCTTCAATGATCTGATGAAGCCTAAGAGAGAATATTGATCTAATGCAGCATTGTGGTACAGTAGAGCGACTTGCAACTACACATGGCACAAGTAGACTAGACACGGTATATATTCATATTAACTTGTTAAAATTTTACTACTTAACAGTTCACTTGTGGTGCATCCATATCAATTCTTACTTACACAATATTTGTAAAAACAACCTAACACTATAGGATGACCTAGACAACCTTTATGTCAATCACACTTAGAAGATGATCATCTTTTTAATAAATAATGTGTACTACACACCATGCTCTCCATATAGATCAAGATCTACAAACCCTTCCACTTATAAACCTTACCACCAAAAACTCATTAAGTTGCTTCATTTATCTATGCTATTAAGAAAAAAAGTTATTTCGTTTATGCCATTTCTAGAAATGGCTAGTCACACTATTCACAATATTATATAATAAATAAAAGTTTCAAATATTCATCCACCAAAAATCATCAAGTCGTGGGACTTATATGTTAATTAGAGAAGTCCCTTTGGGTGCAATCGATTTTGGAAACCCTAAATTTTTTCTATACATAGAAGACAGAGATGTCTAGTTGCAATTGCTTTTGCGATGTGCCAACCACCCTTCTAGCTTTCATCTAGCTTTCATCCACGTCTACTTAATCGCCATTCTTCTTCTTCTTTTTCTTCACTATTACTACCTCCTATCTTAGCGAATCTTCTTCTTCTTCACTATTACTACCTCCCACCTTAGTGAATTCATCCTCATTGTTCACAATGACATTGCTAAGTTAACTAGGTATGCTAAGTACACAATTAGAATATAACCTAGAGCCTTTGTTTCCATCATACTTAAAAGATGACATTTTTATATAGATAAAGTGTGCTACTCACAAGGCTTACTATATATATGTATGATACACACAAACTCCACAACCCAAAACTCTTTCAAGTTGTGTGGCCCATCTATGCTATTAAAAAGCCCATTTAGCCCATCCAACATGAGAAACCCTAGGGTTTTTTTCCCTATAAAAGATACCTAGGTTATTGTTGCTTTTCCACCCCGCCCGCCGCCACTCCCTATTCCTATTTAATCCCATCTCTCTTCCTCATCACCGCTCTCCTCTCTCCAGGCAAGAGGTACACACTTTTTGTTTTGGATTTGAAATCTTTGCTTCGTTTTACTATCATTGGTCATAAGTTCTTTTTTGAAGATGTTTGAGAATAAGTTTATCATTGAGATTATCGTCACTTGTGATAGGAAGTACGCAACCTCAAGCCGGACAAGACGTGAGCAAAGATGGGCCCCACTAGTAGGAACCAGAAATCATCTCAAAAAGAGTAAGTGGTATTCTTATATAGCACATATTTTTTAAGGATATATACATGTTTCCCACAAATGTTTCAAACACATATAGTGATATATTTAAATCCGACAACATTTGAATTGAAGTGCGGCACCGAATGAAGCCAAACCACCCCGATATCCACAGCGCAACCGCTCCATCACTGCCTCTGCCTCTGCCTCTGCCTTTGCCTCTCCCGCTGTTGCCAACTCCAGAGTTGCCAAGGAAAGGCCATCTTCATCAACTGCTGGTGAAGGTGAACCACAGGAAACGGTGCTAAAGCTTCCAAGCATCCCAACACTTCCTGCATGGATGGCAAAGTTGGTGCCATTAGAGGGGTTGGGATGCGAGGCAGCGGTGGGATCGCTAACACCGAGTCGGGAGCGAGAATACAAGGTGACCAACAAGCACACTGAGGGAAGGCGCCCTATCTACGCCATTGTCTTCAATTTCCTCGATGTTCGCTACTACGACATCTTCGCCACCGCCTGTGGCCCTCGTGTAAGATTTCTTATGAGGCGCCATATTGATCTTACTAGGGAAGTAGTAGCGCTTCATGTTTCTATAAATAGATCAAAATCTAGTATTTACCTTATTATCCTATTCGCATTAGATGTTTTTAATCTGACTTTGTGTCACGTCCCTTTTTTCATGTTTCTTAATTTGCCTATTTTGAAAATTCACATTCGTGTTCATTCACCTAAAATAGCTTAATGAAAATTTCATAAATATTTTCGTTTAAAATTTGACTAAATAAAATAATCATGCTACCATTTATTTTATTGTTTGTTAATTGGAGTTATGGTTTTTTATTCGAGTTTGGAAGTGGAGCTCAACTCCGAGAATTATTATCAATCTAGAAATATTCCTCAAAATTATTTTTGTTTTATATTTATTAATGTAATCGTGATGTGGTTATGATATTACCTTTTGTTATTGTGTGTGCTAGAGTTGATCTGGGACTAGCACATTATACACAGAGGGATCCTAGTTGGGGTCCCGACACTTTGCGAATGCGCTTTACACTTTAAAAGTGCATTAAAAAAATACAATTTTGTTGAATATTTTGATAAAAATATAATTAGGGGAAGGAATTATAAGATCATAGATTTCATTGATCATAAAATTAAATTTTAAGGATGGAGTTATGCACATATGTTATTTTCAATGTGTTTATGCTAACACGTTGCGCCCTCGTGACCTTTGCAGCTTTCAACCTACTGCTGCCTCATGAATGGCAAATTTGCTCTTCTGCAAAGCTATCTTGATGACGATGTAAGCTCTGCCAACAATTTTGAGTGTTCAGTTTATTATCTACACTCTCTGTTCCAAAATAAACCAATTCCTTGCTACGGATCTAGAGATAGCCTATGTTCAGAGCTGTCCAGATCCATAGTCAGAAATTGATTTATTTTAGATGAAGAAGGGTTTGATGGCATGCCTTTTTCTAACCATGGTGGGGTCTCCATTGCCTTGCAGATGAATGAGTCATTCTTCACTGTGAGCTGGGCTTGCGACATTGATGGCAATCCATTGTTAGTAGCTGCAGGAAGCACTGGAATCATTCGAGTCATCAACTGTGCCACTGAGAAGATATATAAGGTCTAGTAGTGCTAGTGCCATTTTTTCTTCTTTGCCACTACTGCAACCTTGGATAAACTTTGCGCTGTATCAGTCTATATATGTTTTTTTTTCAGTAATATATGCCAAGCTATGGTTCTGTTGCTTATATATTGGAAAATAATTTCTTATTTGATAGATTCTGATTTATCTGTGTTATCCATTCTTGGAGGTCACATGTAATTCGCTTCGATTAAGAACTATAGCAATCTTTTGACTTTCTATATAGCTACTAAATTGTGCCTTTTCTCTTCTAAACATTTGTGGTTTCAGTGGGTCTTTAGCATGTCTAGTCAGAAAATTGGCATATAAATTATGAACCATTCTATATCAAGTACATAACTGATGTGCGGCCAGTGTTTTGTTTCTGTTTATGAAAAATAAAATAAAATTACAGAGTCTTGTTGGCCATGGTGGTTCAGTAAACGAAATAAAGTCTCAACCATTGAATCCTTCACTCATCATTTCTGCAAGCAAGGTTAGAAGATTACATTGCCTAATTTGATATCTACATCTATTTCATTTTTACTGATGTTCTTTCATACGGCATTGTGTAGGATGAATCTATTAAGCTGTGGAATGTGCAGACAGGGATCTTAATTTTGGTTTTTGGTGGAGTAGGAGGTCACCGACACGAAGTACTTGGTGTTGTAAGTTGCTTAAGCTCCACTGTAGCATTTTTTATAAAAAAAATTGTAATGCTACTAATTAACTTGAAATTGTCCTTAAAAATAGGACTCATCCAGCTTCTGATGTCACTTTTTTTATTGAGCAGATTCAATTTTATTCATTTCACCAGGAGTGAAATAATCCTTAGTCACTGAAATTTTGCGCATTCTTTCTTTACATTACGAGTGCAAATATTAATCATAATTAATTAATATTATTGCTTCAGGACTTCCACACATCTGATATCTACCGCTTTTTAAGTTGTGGAATGGACAACACTGTGAGAATCTGGTCAATGAAAGGTTAGTGAACCATCTCATGATAAAAAGAAAAGGCAATTACGTGATGCTTATCGGTGAAAGTGTGTGAATGCTGTAGAATTCTGGGAATATGTTGAGAAATCCTATTCATGGACTGATGCTACATCAAAATTTCCAACAAAATTTGTCCAATTTCCGGTATGCTTATAGTATCTGCCAATCATATCTGAATCTGTTCTTTAATCTGTAATTTATTAGTATGTATAACCAATATGGTATCATCTCTCTCCTTTCAGGTCCTGTGTGCTGAAATACATTCTAACTATGTAGACTGTACTAAATGGCTTGGGGACTTTGTCCTGTCAAAGGTAAAATTGTTATTGCTCTTTTGAAGTCAATATTTATAGTGCTTATAAATTATTATATCTTGGTTTTATCCTATTCATAAAGGGATATACATACTGAATTACTGATACTGCAAATTTCCAGGCTGTACCAGGAACAGCCTTTTCAATCATTAGATTAGTGTTACAGATTGGTTTTCCCATGACAATTGGGTTACAAAAAGGACAAATTCATTAGAGTAAAATTTTTATTACTCTTTTGAAGCCAATATTTCTAGTGCTTAAAAAATTATTATACTGAGTTTTTATGCTAGTCATAAAGGACAAATTTATTTTCTACTGCTAGTGCAAGTTTTCCAATCCTTAGACTAGTGCTACAAATTGGGTTTTCTAGTGAAAATTCGGTTATTTCTGAAGGATGAATACATCTGATGTCTGCTAAACTTGAATTTTCAGAGTGTTGAAAATGAAATCTTGCTGTGGGAACCGATCACAAAAGAAGAAAACCCTGGCGAGGTAATATAATTTAATTTCTCTCTAGAATTACAAAATCTTACTCGTCTACTTATATCCAAACTAATCTGGCTATGTTTATTTTCTTAAAGAAACCATGTTACTTTCTTTCTCCATGTCCCTATACATACTACAATACATACTATGTCTTCCTCTAAGGAAAATGGTTCTTTTGATTTGTAGGGTCACATTGATGTTCTTCAGAAGTACCCTGTGCCAGAATGTAACATCTGGTTCATGAAATTCTCATGTGATTTTCACCACAATCAGTTGGCAATAGGTAATAACTAGTGTTGCACTTTTCTCTCAAGAATCATTTTTTTTGTAAGGCTTGACGAATCATTTTGTTGTTATTGTTCTAAATTATTACACAATATACCTTTTTCTTGGAAGACAATGAATATGCTAGTATTTCTTTAGATAATGGATATGCAATATTGATTTTGATATTCTTTAAAACAAAATGTGAAGTGCTGAAGGATAACCATGTGCTTATTCAAACAGGAAACCGTGATGGTAAAGTCTATGTCTGGAAAGTACAGACCAGCCCTCCTGTTCTAATTGCTCGGTAATGTTAACCTCAAGAACTCAACTTATTAAGTTTCATCGTCTGCATTTAATTTGGTATATAGGTGTTGCCTGTTGGGTGTTAATTTCTACCAATTCTCATGTCTTCTACATGTGTGCTTATCATCATCATGATCATCTACAGGCTCAATAATCCACAAGTGAAATCAGCCATAAGGCAGACTGCAGTGTCCTTTGATGGAAGGTACATTACTACATTCATCCTGTTCATACTATAAATTTATCCCTGCTTATTCATTCTGATGGAGCTAGCCTATCATTTGCACTGTGTTTATGCTTCTGTTTTATTTTTTATTTTTGTTGTTTGTTTTCTTCTTGGAAGATTAAAAAAATGTTTTATTGTGTTTCCATTTTCTTCAGCACAATCCTTGCCTGCACAGAGGATGGCAACATATGGCGTTGGGATGAAGTGGATCACCCAACCGCCCCAGTCCCAAGCAAGAAACAAAAGTGAAGCAAGGATTATATTAATTGAAATTAATAAGGCTGAATTGGCGATTTGTTCTTGGTATACTTTGTTATACTACTTTGCCTTAGCGTTCATCAAAACTGCCATTTGATTTTCCAACATTCAGAAAACTCTATAGCTGGATGTAAGATTTATTATCGCAAGATATTCAGGATGTTGGTCGGTGACTTGGTTTTATCAATAATTTGCTGGGAATATAGTACTTAATCTCATAATTTGTTTCTCTGTGAAATCGTCGTAAAAAAGTGTTTATCATTTTTTCAATGCTAAGCACGGGTGATTTGGTGTTGGAGTCATGCATGATTCCACCACTATGATTTAAATCCTAGTGTCCAAA
This sequence comes from Oryza glaberrima, assembly GCF_000147395.1. Classification (NCBI taxonomy): domain Eukaryota; kingdom Viridiplantae; phylum Streptophyta; class Magnoliopsida; order Poales; family Poaceae; genus Oryza; species Oryza glaberrima. The sequence goes on from NC_068333.1 coordinate 1,750,802, forward strand.
AATATAAAAAAAAAACCTAGTGTTCAAAAATATCAAACACATGTGTTGTGCTATCAATAAAAAAAAATTATTAGTGAGATTAGGGATTTGTTGTTGGCTTAGTCTCTTTGAGTCACGGGTGTGCATTTCCCTTATGGAGTAATAAAAAAAAGAATTGTTTATCCTGCATTCTCGTTAACACTCTAAAGCACCAGCAAAGCATGCCTACATTTTAATTACCTGATGCCTTGTACGTTTTATTGGTAATTAATTTATTCCAAATGTCCAAAATAAACGATTCATCATCATTCCAAATCATTTTATCGTAATTAATTATAAGCTTCTGAACATGAAGCCACTGCAATTAATTAGATTTAAGCTGACCTCCGGTTCTGTAAAGAGTCGTATGAGGAAGACCAAGAGCAGCCATGGAAAATGTAGACGGTGATGACAGCGATGGGGGATGTGGTTGCCGTTTGGCGCCAAAACGATGGCGTTTTCATGGCCGTCGTCTTCTTCCTTGCGCCATTTTCATGGTGACTTGAAGGAGACGTATTGTTTGAACAGCCAAAGCATATATACGTGTGCAAAAAAGAGAGAAAAAAATTATGAAAAGCAACTAGATTCACATGATACTTTGTTTCTCTCTTCTTTTTTTTTTCTTTTGAGGGACACTGGACACATGATGCTTTATTGGTAAAAGATGATACACAAGGGAATACACTGCTGAAGCACGGCAGCGATCACAGTTCACATGGGAACTCTTTGTCTTTTTTCTTTTTTAGATTTGACTAACTTTCGTGGAGTCTACTACTCTACTCCCTCTGTTTTCAAATAGCTATCGGCGGTATCTATTGTTATTTCAAATTGTCCACTAATAAACTCTTAATAATAGTCAGGCTATGGTGAATAGAAGTTTTGTGGTTATGTTTAGTATACATTTCACTTTGATAATATATATCATTTTTCTTAAGAACTAGTAAATATCTTTTAAGAAAAAAGAGGTCAAATTATTAAAAATATAGGGAATGCTATGTTAAGGTTTATGCTTTTCCTGATCATCTGGTTTAAAATACAAGTCATCTATAAAAAAAATGTACAAGAATTAAAGAAATTGTTGAATGACTTCATTACATTTTTTAACGAGGAACATCATTATCCTTTTTACTCAAACTTAGATCCCTAAAATTACTTAGACTCATTTGATACAGATACAGACGATTGAAATCCTACATAAAACAATCCTGTTAGGTCATTTGGATAAATGATTGACCTCCTTAAAATCCTTTGGCTCATTTAATGGTAATTTTGGAGGAAAACAAACATGCGATCTAGCCTCATATATTATGTTTTTTGAGGCACTTTTTGTACTATGTATTGGTTCTACTATGATGTATTGTACCCTATTTGTTTCCTAAGGTCCTAATGGCCTAATATAATCGTATTATAGATATATAGAATTGTTAAATGGTTATTGTCTATGTGATATGTAAGATTGTTGTTTCGACTTGATATCCGAATAAATATTTGTAACCGTACGTATCCATTTTGGTACGTATTCGTTCCATATTTTTTCCCGCCATTATCCGAGTTTGTATCCGTATTCGGCACTATCCGTGTTCGACCCGATTTCGATTATAAAATATGGGTTAGGATATGGGAAGGGTGATATCCAACCGAATCCGACCCGTTTTCACCCTACCGCACACGCCGCTCGCATGAGTCCAGTGCTTGCATATTGGGCCTACCTTTTCAGCTGGGTCAATTAATACCCAATAAATAGAAGAAATAAGTTCACTTTACATCCCAAATCGAACGCCCATCTCCCAACTCACAATACTCCTTCGACAGTATAGCAGCCAGTTTTGGCTAACATGGTGAGTGAGAGCCATGTGTCAACGTCCAACTCTTTTGCCACAGCACAATCGGCGACTGCAAGGCGGGGGAGGTCGTGCCCCGCTCGTCACTGCGCGTGCACCGCAGACGCCAACCGCACAGGATCTTTGCCTAAAAGTGATCAGTGCCGTCGCCAAGAGATACAAACCACTGCACGTCTACATCACACACTCGCCATGAGGGACACCACCGCCCGCACCTTCGATCGATCACTCGTGGTTGCACTGTTTTCGGGTGAAGATGCTCACCTGCCTCTTCTGTAACACCCTAGGTTCACTTACCTAGAATGCTACACACTACGGTACAGAAACCACCAAGTCCTAAATTCATTAAGAATTTCGACAAAGTCTCACATGTAAATTCGGACATCCATAACAGGTAATTGAAGTTAAACTAATAATAATATCATTCCCACAGAGCGATCGATCCTTATAATCCAAACTATTAACTCGGTAGGTAAGTGAATACCTGGGGTGTTACATCTACGACTACGATGTTGTCGACAACCCCGATGACCCGGTCACGCACGACATCCCTAGGGCGCGGACCCCCTTGGCTCCTAAAGGCGTAGGGCCGGCCATCCACCGGATTTGGGTGCCAGACAGCAGTTGCGGCAATTCACATGGGAACACAAATGCTGAAGCACGGCAGCGATCACAATTCACTCGGGAACTCTTTTCTTTTAGAGATTTGACTAACTTTCATGGAGTCTACTACTCTACTCCCTCTATTTTCAAATAGCTATTGACTGTATCTAGTACTATTTCAAATTGTCAACTAATAAGTCTTAATAATAGTCAGGCTATAAGTTTTGTGCTTATGTTTAGTATAAAATTCACTTTGGTAATATGGTATGTTTTTTTAAGAACTTGTAACTATTTTTTAAGAAAATAGAGGTCAATTTTTTTTTAAAAAATATAGTGAATACTATGTTAAGATTTATGGTTTATCTGATCATCTGGTTTTAAAAAGAAAGCCATTTATAAAAACTGTAGAATAATTAAAGAGATTGTTAAAATGACTTTATTACATTATTTAATAACAGGCATCATTGTCTTTTTTACTCAAACTTAGACCCCTAAAATTACTTAGGGCTTCTTTAAAATAAAAGAAAAATGGAGCAAATATAGAGGATTGAAATCCTACATAAAACAATCATATTACTTCACCTAGTCTTCGATAAGTAAAACGTTTAAGGTCATTGGGACAAATGACTGGTCTCCTTACAATCCTTTAGAACTTGGAGGAAAAAAAGATCTAGCCTCATTTTTCTGGTTTGAATCCGTATGTTTTTTTTACGTGTTGTTAAACAATTTTTGTTGTAAATTCCTATATATTCATTTCCTCCATAGTTCAAATAGTTCAAGAAGACATGAAATCATATTATCGAATCTTACGTTGCAAAGGAGACATATATTTAGGAAGGGAGGCAATCTAAATTGTTTTAGATTTGTTCACAAGAACAAAAGAGATTGTTAAATGACTTTATTACCCTCCTTTAATACTACTCATGTATGGTTTGATTAGAAGCTGAAACGGTTGGTTTTCTTCCCAACCTCACTCCAAAAGGTCCAAATACACATTCCCACGCTCAACCTCAACCCCCGCCTCCGCTCGCCGCGGCGCGCCATGGCGCCGACGCCGCCTTCGTCTCGCCCGCGCCTCCCTCTCCGCCCACTCCTCCTCTCCCTCCCTCTCCTCTCGCTCCTCCTCCTCCTCCTCATCCACCGCCCCCACCCCTCCCCGCCGCCTCCCCTCCTCGCCACCGCCACCGCCACGCGGCGCGACGACGAGCCGGCGCCGCGGCGAGCGGCGTCGTCTTCGGCGCCCGAGGCGACGACGACGACGACGCTGGCGCACGTGGTGTTCGGCATCGCCTCCTCCCGCCGCACGCTGTCGCTCCGCCTCCCGCTGCTCCGCCTCTGGCTCCGCCCGCCCGCGCGCGCGTTCCTCTTCCTCGACGGCCCGGCGCCGGCCGCCGCCGCCGCGTCCGAGCCATTGCCGCCCAACCTCCGCGTCTGCGTCTCCTCCACCGACGCCTCCCGCTTCCCGTACACGCACCCGCGCGGGCTCCCCTCCGCCGTCCGCGTCGCGCGCATCGCCAAGGAGCTCCTGCAGCTCGACGACCACCACCACGCGACGCCGCCCCCGCCGCGGTGGCTCGTGCTCGCCGACGACGACACCGCGTTCGTCCTCCCGAACCTCCTGCACACGCTCTCCAGGTACGACTGGCGCGAGCCGTGGTACCTCGGCGCGCGCTCCGAGTCCGCGGCGCAGAACGCCTGGCACGGCTTCGCCATGGCCTACGGCGGCGGCGGCATCGCCGTGAGCTGGCCGCTCGCCGCGCGCCTCGCCCGCGTCCTCGACTCCTGCCTCCTCAGGTACCCGCATCTCTACGGCAGCGACGCCAGGATCCACGCCTGCCTCGCCGAGCTCGGCGTCGAGCTCACCCACGAGCCAGGATTCCACCAGGTAACCTTTGCTTCTTATTGTTTACATTTTCTCATCAACATGCTACTGCCCTAATGGAATGTTAGGTTAGATTGCTGATTGCTCATTAATTCAATTGTGTTGATAGATAGAATGATAGATAGATAGATACTGGTGGATTGATAAAGAATGAACTTTTTAAAATCAAAATTTGGTACTCTTGACACCTGACTGGTGAGTAGAGCAGGAATTGTCTCAGGATATATCTGACCATATTTGATAATTGTATTTTGTGCCGCGTAACCACCATCACGGGCGGTTTGTATAACAATGATTGTATTACTCTAATAATTAAATCATTATGTAGTACAACCATGTTGTTCCTCACAAAAAAAAATTGTTGTAATCTATTCAGCCTTGCTTAGTCACACCGTAGTTCAGAGGCATAGCTAGTCTTTGATATTAAGTTATCAGTTATGGAAGAGAATTGTTGGGTGAAATTTTGGATTGTATCAGGTCAAAAGAAAAAAAAAAGTATTGAGCTTGCAAAATCATTGCCTAGTATGAAGGGATTATGTTGTTAATGGTAGAAAATCTCAAGCTGTCAGCACTCAACTTTTTTTTTTTTTTGCTTCCACTATAAATTTTTAGTGTACATTGTTGTCTGCAATTCTGCATACATTTGTGCCGTACATTAGACTTTTCAAGAAAAAGCTTATCCTTTAGAATGCTCTCAAGGAATGCAGAACCACACCACACCAATCCTGTAGAATGTTGCTAAGTTGTGTACACATGGAACCATACTGATTACAGAACATAAGCGATGGGTACTGGCTAACAACTACAACTACGAATTGCGGAACCAATACGAAATCTTTGCTACTGCCCACTGGATTTAGTGATCCATGCTTGTGCATCGACTGATTTTGATGTGAGGGCACTTGAAAGTGGGTGCTTTGGTCCGCATGCCACACATCCCTTTCAGATTATCTTAAGCTTCGCCATCACTATCTTAATGCTGTCAAAATGGGCATCTTCCAAGATAATGATGTTGTCAACTAGAACTGTTGGCTGTTGCTGAAATAAGTAGTGCAGTGGGTCGCTGTCTGACAGTTAAATATGGCAGCAGAAAATATTTCCTTTTGCTCCACCTATGTGTTTCACTTACTGAATTGTATGACTTACACTATATAAACTGCAAGGTATTGCTTTCTTCCTCATTTTCAGCCATTGAAAACTATGAGATGTCTTCTTCTTGACGACTCTTTAGACGCGAAACATTCCCATGGCTTTACTTAATATTATGCAACAAAAAAATCTTGATTCTTAACTTGTGTGTTGTGTTGCATTTGTTATATCCAGATCGACCTTCATGGGGACATATCTGGACTCCTAAGAGCGCATCCGCTTACTCCTTTAGTTTCACTGCACCACCTTGATCATGTATATCCTCTTTACCCGGGTATGGACCGTGCAACAGCGGTGAAGCATTTCTTCAGAGCTGCCAATGCTGATCCAGCAAGGATCCTTCAGCAGACAGTGTGCTATGACCATTCGAAAGCAATTACAGTGTCAATAGCTTGGGGGTATTCAGTTCAGGTGTACAAAGGCAATGTGCTGCTTCCTGACCTCCTTGCTGTGCAGAAAACGTTTGTGCCGTGGAAAAGGGGTCGCAATGCTACTGATGTTTTTATGTTTGATACCAAGCATTACCCGAGGGATGAGTGCAAAAGAGCTGCTCTTTTCTTCCTCAAAAGTATTTCTTCAGGTGAAGGCAAGATCAAAAGCGATTACACTAGGCAGCTGCCTAGAAAATGCTCACCTAACTTGATTCCATTGAGGAATCTTCACCAAATAAAAGTGGCATCTGAGCCATTACATCTGGTTCCTGGGAAGGTATGGCTATGATGGTTGCCTTCATCAATTGTGACACAAATTTCAGTGCTCGAATTAAGATTTTGTGATTGTTCTTTTACTGTTGTGTGTTTTTAGGCTTTAAGACGGCATTGCTGTGATGTTGTGTCTTCCTCATCTGAAACCAACATGGATGTTAACATCAGGAAATGCAAAGAAGACGAACTGATTGCGATGCATTCTTAGTCACATCTTCAATCGAACTGGATGCAATGCTCTTCCTCTGTAGTAAGTTCCTCCTCACATCCCTTTGTATTTTCACAGAATTTTCCTGGACACACGCCTCAATGTTTTATCACATGAAACATGCGTTTCCATTTTATTTTGGGTCCCACCAGGTCTGACATAACTTTTCTCGTAGCAATTTATAATTTTCGTATGATCTTTGCAGTAATTCCATTGTACTAGCTTCCTAGTACAGAAAGTGACAAGACGAGTTAAGCAGACTAGCATTGTAATAGATTCTCCATGAAGTCTCACATTCTGCCGTTTACTTTGGTCAACTGGAATCTCCTTTACAAAGGAGTGGAGGCACCATAATCTGTTTGTGCTATACAATGACCTTTTTAGCTTGAAGAAAAATGCATAGTGGACTTGAGTGCGGCCCTCCTTTTGGTGATCAAGACGACTTCTGGTGACAGTAGTACTACTGAAACTAGAACAGCATGGATACATAGATAGATACTTTCTCCGTTTCACAATGTAAGTCATTCTAGCATTTTCTAGATTTATATTGATGCTAATGAATCTAGACATATATATTTATCTAGATTCATTAGCATCAATATGAATGTGGGAAATGCTAGAATAACTTATATTATGAAACGGAGGAAGTAGTTGAGATGTTGAACAACACACTTCATTATTATTATTTTTTAACTTTACCTAGCAAATGCTCATATTTATATATGATATTTTACCTTGAGCACTTTTTGTTGTGGAACTTTGAGTGTACATTGGGACTGTCTGTACATCTCAATATCTCATACAGCAGGAGAAATAATTTCAGGTCCTGCTTAGGATTACATTGCAATCCTGTTCTGTTGAACTGCTTCTGATATGCATGGTTTTTGGGCCTCCATCCTGGCCCATCCGTATGTATGGGCCGGTTTTTTGACCTTGGATGTGGCAGGATTTCGGCCTATCCAAAGAAGGGACGTTTGTTGGATTGGGCCTCTTCTGAAGTGTCAATGTAATCTTATGCTGGCTAAACTTGGCTGGTTCTTGGTCTATGTTGGGCCCTTTTGGCTGTGTTTCTTTTGAATATTTTTTTAGATTCTATTCATCGTTTGCCGCGCGCCTGCTTTCTAAACTATTAAATGTATGTGTGTTTTTTAAAAAAATATAAAAAAATTTCTTTAGAAAATATATTAATCTACTGGGGCAATTGAAATCTAGATTATTTGTAAGACTTTTAGCTAATATTTAATTAATCATGTGCTGATACATCGCTCTTATTTACGTGGTGGTTCGGTGGTTCACATTACCATACCAACTGTAGTCTTCACACATATAAGACCCTTAGGTTCAACATACTCGGCCTGCTCCAAATAAGAGTCATATTTATAGTAATGGTAATCCAAACGAACTCAGCCTTAGGTTCACGTTACCATAAGCCCCAAGTATGGTAATGTGAACGGTCAATCAACTTGCTCCAATTAAGATAGTCATCTTTGTCGTATTCATACATATAAGACTTAAATAAAATGATAAACTAAATGGTTGATCGGAACCTGAGTAGTAATTTCAATACTCCCTCCATTTTAAAATATAAATATTTTTAAAATAGTGCCAAGTCAAATATTTTTAACTTTGACTATTAATAGAAAAAAATAAAAAGATCAATCATGTAAAATTAATGTTACTAGATTTATCATTAAACAAACTATCATAATATGTAACTCTTTTAAAGTAACAATATCTCGAAAACTGTGTCGAAGTCTAAAATGCTTATGTTTTGGGTCGGTATAATTACAATATAAGTATACTTTAATCAGTAATAATATCTAAAAGGTTCTAAACTAGTAATAAAATTGTTGTATAGCTACTTTCTTCGATATTTGTCATGTAAACAGTGATGATTATGTCGTGTTATCCAGCAGACAAGATACTTTTCATATAGCTAGGCAAGTAGGCATGAACACTTGCGCTAGTAGGCGATGCAGAGTGGCTAACTTTGTCCTTCCAATTGACAAATGCAGCCGCATGTGGCCCATCAAATTTGGTACTAGTACTAATCTCTGTGTACCTAACGCAAACTTTTGCTGTTCGACCAGTTGACCTAATGGTCTGTTCATCCATTGGTGTCTAATGTGTCTCCATTCAACTATTCATGGCAATGTCTCCAACATTTATATATCGGCAGTTGAGCTCTCTTTTCCCATCAAGTACATGTACGTACATGCCGCCATGTATTTTGGAATAATGGATAAAATTTAATGGAGCCTAAGGTTAACTACACTCACAATCAATGTTTATCTTAGTCTATAACATGTTTTAAATTTGTGTCTCGAATGAGTATCATAATAGTACAGTTTAGTCCTCCCCATATGATATGTGTGTTTGCAGATTTTTTTTTCCCAATTTGCTTAGTACCATTAAAAAATTACGGAGTTAAAAAATACGGTTGTATGTACCATTGATACGTACGTAGGTCTAGGTTCCACATGTCATTCTTGATGGTATTTTATAACTTATATATATCTTTCTGATGGTATTTTCCAAATTCTCTCTCTCTTTTTTTTGCCAGAACGGTAAAGTGACGCTGGCCAAGATATATTAAGATGTGTTTGTGAGTTTTCTGAAATCAAGATCTCCTCATCTACCAACCATATACTGTGCCGGGACCAACATATAGTACAAGCTAGAGATTATTATTGAGTCCTTATCGGTTCAACAGAGTGTGCTCATCCGAGTGTGCTTTTCAGATCATAGATAGCCTTTGGTGACAAACAGTTTTAGCTAATATTCCTTCCGTTATACGATATCATGTTTTGGGTTTGTCGATTGTCAAATTTATTTAAGTTTCGCTATGTTTATAGATAACGTAGTAACATCTAACTTCAAATTACTTTCATTAATAAAGCCACTGTTTGTATATAATTTTATAGCATATATCCATTTTGTGTTTGAAATATTACTATGTTTTTTAATATAAATTAGTTAGTTAAACTGGAAGAAGTTTAGTTTAGAACAAACCTAACACGTGATATGAAACGGTGGAAGTATACCCTGTACTTGTAACTCTATCGTGAAGAATAATACATGTCGCAACTATAAATATATATCTTCCGAAGCAGTAAAACTTGTACTCCTAAAAGTGCTCTCAATCTAAGGCTATCCATAATGTAATGGAAAAGTAGGAAATAATAGGCATTAAGACATCCTTACTACTACATTGTGAAAGTAGTAAATAGCTAGTGCCAAGTCATAGGCTTATTATTAGGATATAAGCAATTTAAGTTGAGTCTCACCTTGTTTATTTTATTGTGGCAATTCTCATGTTAGACATAGGTTGAACTTTTTTTTTTAAAAGATGGGCCACCTTATTTTCCACTCTACACATGCATATGGATTGAAATCCTCTAACGTAACTTTCCTCTGACGTGGTGACTAACATATGGGGTCCGAGAGTGATGAAGTGAATAGTAATGTGACGATGAATGGTAACATCAAAGGATTTGCTTCTCATGGGCACATCGTGGTCTTTCCAACCTGCTAACGCCACTTGACACGGTTCACCTTATTGCCTAGTTGGATCATAAACATTGAGGATGCCCGAAAGGGATGAGATAAAGCAGTAAAACGACAAAGATATTTTCATCAAAATTAATTAAAACCAGCAGATACTTGTGCAGATCTGAACACGGCGATCTCTTTCTGACTCTTCATCCTTGTGACAGGAACAAGCAGCTAATTAAGCTAGCGTCGTACTCCACAGTAGTGGTAGTTAACAGCCGGTCTGAACACATAGGCAAGAATTCAACGACCCGGCCCAGCAATAGCAGCTTATTGATGCACCGAATTAAGCAACAATTATATATATCTGGATCCAACAATAATTCATCCGATCAACTAATTACTAATATTGCGGGCCATCCGATCCTGACCGTCGAATCGGGCGATCCGATGGTCAGGATTCAGTCCAGGGTGATGATGATGATGATGATCCTGATCCTGATCTTCCTCCTCGATCGACATCTTCCCGACATTGTCAACATCTCTTTCGATCGGTCGATCTGTAGCTGCTCCTGCTGTTACGCTAGCTAGTTACTCCATCCGTTTCTAAACGTTTGACACCGTTGATTCTTTTAAGTACATGTAACCGTTCGTCTTATTTAAAAAAAATTTATAAAATATGTAAAACTATATGTATAATGAAAGTATATTTGACAATGAATCAAATGATAGGAAAAGAATTAATAATTATTTAATTTTTTAAATAAAACGAATGATCAAACATGTTTTAAAAAGTTAATGGTGTCAAATATTTAGAAACGGATAGAGTATATATCATCAACCCCCAGTGCCATTAATAGAGGACCACTAGCTAGCTGGGTCTTACATTGCATGCAGCAGCAGCTTGCTAGGCCATTCGATCGATCGATCGATCATATATATATGGATGAGCTACCTACACTGATATGATCCACCACAATTAATGTGCTCGAGACGACGCAGCAACAACCGCCGCGCCATTGATGACTAATTGAGATCGATCGATAGATAGTATAAGAGATCGACCACGAGCTCTCGATCAGCCTAGCTATAGCTATAGATAGATATACAATCTCTCTCTCTCTCTCTCTGATTGTTCTCTTCTGCTTGCCTCTTCCATGGAGTGGGCTCGAGGTCCAGCCATGGCGGCAGCGGCAGCGGTGGTGATGGTCGCCGCCGTTCTGGCCGGCCAGGCGATGGCCGCCGGCGCGACGACGTACACGGTGGGCGCGCCGGATGGGCTGTGGGACATGGAGACCGACTACAAAGAGTGGGTCGCTCGCCGGACATTCCACCCCGGCGACAAGCTCAGTCAGTAATCCAAATCCAAATCGAGTTTTAGTTATCTCTGTTTTCTTGGGTTTTCTTTTGTACTTTTTAACCATTTGAATTTTTAATTTCAAAAATAAACCATTCTAAATCTATTTCCAGAATCTGAATATTTTTGTCACACCAAACCCACCAGACATGACAAAACAACGTCAACACGCCAGCCGTAGCCGGCGTCATAGTTTAGTTTTGTACTATCATACCAACCATATCGATCAGAGTGGGCAAATAATAGCACTGCCACGCTAGTTAGACCTGCATCGGTGTTGTCTTGGTAAAAGCTCCAGATCTTAATTACATATAAGTTTTGGAAGAGTTTAATTATTTTTTAAATTGAAGATTAAAAATGTTCTAAAAATTAAAACAAATTCTTGCGATGAGCTTAATCCTGTTCTTGATTTGGATCAATGCAAGTGCAGCGTTCACGTACTCGCGTGAGCTGCACGACGTGGTGGAGGTGACGAAGGCGGGGTACGACGCCTGCTCCAACGCCAACAACATCTCCGCCTTCCGCTCCGGCAACGACCTCGTCGCCCTCACCGCCGTCGGCACCCGCTACTTCCTCTGCGGCCTCACCGGCCACTGCGGCAGCGGCATGAAGATCCGCATCGACGTCGTCGCCGCCGCCTCCTCCGGCCCCGCAGCCGCCGCCGCGCCGCTGCCGTCGACGTCGTCCGTGACCGCCGCCGTCGCCGGAAGCCGCCTAGTCCTCGTGCTCTTGTATGCTCTCCTGCCATTGTGGTAGCATTAATTAATTAGTCTCTTGTGTGTATATTTTTGTATTGTAAGGTTTAAGTACACGTATATGCTTTGATTTAGTTAATATTTTGTACTTGTGGTTTTAATTTGTGGGTATTTGTGATGATCAGATTAATTTTAGAGATGCATGCATGTCTTAATTTGGTTTCATTTGACTGAGGTTTGTACATGTTACGACTTACATGGAGAGATAAATGGTTGTTCTCTTTTACCTCCTCCGTTTCATAATATAAGTCATTCTAGCATTATCCATATTTATATAGATGTTAAGAAATCTAAACATATATGTGTGTCTAGATTTATTAACATCCATATGAATGTGGATAATACTCGAAAGTCTTATATTATAAAACGGAGGGAGTACAAATTAAGCTAGGATTTTTTTTCAAGGATTTTTATGAAGTCCAATTTTTCAAGGATTTTTTTTTAAGTTCGACTGGTCATTTTTTTCAAGGATTTTTATGAAGTTCAGAAGTGCTCTCAAACTAACCATAACATATTACAATATGCAAGATGCATGAAGCTCATTCATATATGGTATATTTGATGACGTTCTAATTAACGTACCTTTCCGGTTTTTAATACATCATGTGAACATATATTCAACTATTTGTCTTACTAAAAATTTACAAACAAGTGCCATTAATTTAATAATAAACTAAATCACAACAAAATAAATAATAATTATATAATTTCTTAATAGGACGTGTATTCAAACCTATGATCGAAAATCAATAGCAATCTCCACTCAAAAAAAAAATCAATAGCGTCTTCTATTTAAAAACCGGAGGCAGCACAATCCATGCGTGTTCATTTGACTCGTGGCGGCCGGAGTGCTGCATGTGAATCGGACGGTTGATGAAATAGTATCAAGCATTACTGTTTGATGTTATCTGGAGTACTAAATAGGCTTGAATTGAGAATTGACACCACAACATATCAGACGACAGTGCTTTAATTAATTGGAAATCAGCCACCAATAGGGCACATATATATCCCATCTATCGGCTGACTAATTATATATGGATGCATATCACAGCCTGTTATTCGATTTGCAATTCAGGCATCGATACATATATATCACATCTCACTTGATTAAATTATATATGGATGCATATCATGGTTCATTATTCGAATTGCAATTCAGGTATTAATCATCTAGGTATAAATGGATAGATCCGTAAGTCCATGTTTAATTAAATAGTTATAAATAAGTGAGTAACCGGACGGATAAAATGGGTCTGTGGATTGACCCTGCATCTTACCGCGAGAGCTAATTGGCGTGCACGCGCCAGCTGGCGGGGCGCCTTTTTTTTGGTTTTTTCGCGATTTTTTCTTTTTTCTTTCCCTTTTTTCTGATTTTTTTTTTACTTTCAGCACATGTGTTTTCAAGTTTTTTGTGTTAAAAGTTTCTAAATCATAACTTGAAAATTTTCAAATCGTAACTTAAAAATTTTCAAATTTGGACTTGAAAGTTTTCAAATCTTGGATTGAAAGTTTCAAATCTCGAGTTGAAAGTTTTCAAATCTCGAGTTGAAAGTTTTCAAATCTGGGTTGAAAATTTTCAAAGTTGAGTTGAAAGTTTTTCAAATTTAGGATGAAAAGTTGAAAGTTTTTAAAATTTGACTTAAAAAATTTTAAATTTTGAGTTAAAAGTATTCAAATCTGGGTTTAAAATTTTGAAAATTTGATTTCATATATAGATGTTCTTTTCAATTTGTTAGTTAAAAAAATCTCAAAAAAAAGAAAATATTATCTACTACCGTTATTATCTCAAACTGTCATTATCTAGCACTAATAGATTAGTCTAACCACTCGTCCGGAAAAAATACGCGCCAGCGATCCCGCATCTTGCTGCTAGTCATGCAAGCATATCATGGCTCCACAGGCAAAATTTTGGGCCTGAAATACAGCCGGCCTGCCTCAAACTCTATATGTATGCTCAGGGCCCATTTAGCATATGCGTGAACCTTTGAATAATTTTCAGCAAGATTGAATAGTCTCATCTTCCTCCCATATATGGCTCCATTTTCCTTTAAAAGAATATATGGACAATTGAAACAAAAACTAAAAAGGCAGAGAAATTATTTATATATATATAAGACACTGTACTGGCTTCTTTGTAATGCGGGGAAAGATTTCCAACTTATGCGATGCAAATTTTTTGTGTTCTAATTAAATCAAAGAGTTGTTAAGATCATACAACAACATGGCTCATTCCATAAGAATTCATCATCGATCTGTTCCCAAAATATGCAGCGAATGATCTTTGCAATGGGAAGGTTATGGCTCAAACTTTTCCTATTTTATTCTCATTTGCAAAGCATAAAGATGATAATGTGGCCCAGCATCTTGCAAGACCAGTTCATGATCGGTTCCATTTGCCCTTGTCAGTACAAGCTTATGATGAATACAAAGTTTATCTTGAAGATCTATCACAGATTCAGATCAATTCGCAGCCTGACAGATGGTGTTATATATGGGGAAATGAATTTTATTCCTCTCAAAAGTTCTACAAGCTCTGCTTTTGGTCACTGCAATCCCTAGTTACTTTGCCCTGGATTTGGAAGTGTAAAGCATATATGAAGATAAAAGTTTTTGCCTGGCTTATGTTTTTGGATAGAATAAATACAAGGGATCTCTTAGAGAGAAAGCATTGCAAACCCCCAAATGTACCCTCCTCCTGTGTCGTGTACATCAGGAGTAAGAGAAACAAGAGATCATATGTTTTTTGAATGCTCCTTTGCTGCAGCCTGCTGGAATATGATTGGATTCTCATGGGATACAACCCTTGATTTTCACCAAATGGTACAAGTGCAGCGGTCTGGTTTTTCCTCTTTTTGCTTCATGGAAATCTTCTTGGTGGCTGCTTGGCTCCTGTGGGGGTAGAGAAATAACCTTATTTTCAACAATGTTTCTCCCTCTATTAGTAGATGGAAAGCAAGTTTGAAAGAGGAGCTAAGTCTATATTTACCTAGACTTAGGGTAGATTTGATATCATCTTTTCAATGATGGATTGACAACTTGTAATTCTCTGTACTTTTCCTTTAATTAATGAAAACTACCGTGGGGTCTCCCCACTGTTTCCCGGTAAAAAAAAAACAGCAGAGCGTGCTAGCTACAATTCCCAGCCGCTTATTAAATTAATCAAGGAATTAAGACACGACGACAGATCAATGGATCGAGAAGCTGGCTATCAAGTTTGATCATTTCACAGGTGATGAAACCAAATTAATTAATTATCATGTGCCACTTTACATTCATATGCCCTTTGCATGTTTGATCATTTCACAGGTGTCTTTTTTTCATTAATTAATCTCACGCAACAGACTTGGTCGACCAGAAAAGTTTTTTTTTTCTTTTTTAAGAACTGACCAGGCAAGATCAGTAGCAGCTAGATCTCACCATACACGTCTGCATGCATCCAACGAGTGTGTCAACACATAGTACTTTTCTTACTGTGAGAGAATGAGTCAACGTTACATACATTTGACCGACCTACTCTTCAGAGTCTTTCACCTTCTACGCGTTCTCCTTCTACTGCTTTAGTTCTTCACAGTTTCATACCTCCAACCAACGCCTATATATACACACCTTCCCAGCACATCTCATTTCATTCAATCATCCATCGATTTCTAGCTTAGCTTCTACTGCCAATTGCTTGGAGATCGATCGACCATCATCTCTCCATCGATCCTCAAAGTCGATCGATATATAGCTAATTGGACCATATTCCATGGCGATCATGGCAGCCAGAGCTCTCCTCGTCGTCGCCATGGCGGCGGCGGTGCTCGGGACGGCGCTCGGCGCCACCTACACCGTCGGAGCTCCGAGCGGCTCATGGGACTTGAGGACTAACTATGACCAGTGGGTTTCCAACATCAACTTTCGTGCCGGAGACCAGATAGGTAAATTGTCCGTGTTTGCTCACCAGCTTAAATTTTTGAGTTGAACTAACTGGTGGATACATGTGGCAACTTTAGTATAATATCTAACCGAGCTAATGATATCCATGTGTAATGTGCAGTGTTCAAGTATTCTCCGGCGGCGCATGACGTGTTGGAGGTGAACAAGGCCGACTACGACTCATGCTCCAGCTCCAGCCCCATCGCCACCTTCAACTCCGGCGATGACACCATCCCTCTCACCGCCGCTGGCACCCGCTACTTCATCTGTGGCTTCAATGGCCATTGCACCGGGGGGATGAAGGTCGCTGTCAAGGTTGAGGCCACCACCGGCAGCAACCCGGCCCCATCACCGATGACCCCTCGTCCACGCACACCGACAGCAATGGCACCGAACGCAATGCCGCCGACGGCTGGTGGCCGGCCCGTGCCTCCGTCTAGCTCAGCAAGCCAGTCTGCTGGTGTTGCATCTCTAGTTGGTCTTAGTTTGGGTGCCATAGTTGTTGGTCTCATGGCCTTCTAAATTAGAGTAAGAAGATACTTTGTGTATCTCTTCGAAGGAAATCGATTGATCGTGTTCGTATATATTGATTGCTTTGAGTATTTTCTCTGGTAGAGTCCGGCTCATATTGTTATTTATATGTAATATATTTTTTGTTATATGTAATTCATCAGCTCATTAATTATGATTTGATTTGATTCTATTGTTATATATGTGTTTTGGCCCATCATGACTAGCATTTGACTTCAATTTTGTCATTTCACCTAAAACTTTCCTTAATCCATTGAAATTAAACAAAAGGGGGGGACAATTCCATCTCAAAAGCCTGTGGCATAAATATCTATAACCCTATTGTAGCTAGCTAGAAACAAATCAATAGGAATTAAACAACACAACAACATAGAAACCGTAGACCATACCTAAAGCTTTACCTTCTAGAACATGTAAATAAATAGTACTAACATAAATGAATTATTTTAATAATATCTTGACAATCAAGATGTACATATATCCAGTTGTCCACCCTAATCCCGGTGCCCCATCTTTTCCGCCCCCATCAAACAAGAAATTTCAGATTATGCTATCATCAAAAGTGAGTTACACTATAATGCCATCCTTCAATTGAGTTTCACCAAAATACTATTATCAAATAGAGGATTCATGCCAGATTCATTTTCTTCCCTTTTACAGATTTGTTGTCTCTCTTGCAGGTGAAGGGACCAAAATACCCCTATATCGGTTGAGCTATATATAGAGAGGGGGTATCCAAACCATGAAGATATCCCTCAAACTCCCGCACCAGTGTTGCCTCTTCCAACACCTACCTCTCCACTACCCTTGATTAATTCAACTTAGCAACCTCTAAGCAAAATATCTCTAACCTAGCCACCTAGCTAGTCGATGCAACATTCATTTCATAGTTCTAATCCAACCATCATTGGTCAAACAAATCAACCACTTTGTTGGGTTTTCTACTTTATTTTTAAAGAGACATGTATATATAGTGGTGTCGAGTAATAGTTGCATAACCACACCAACAAGATTATCCACATATACATAATCAAGTGAAATATGTTTTTCCTAAAGGTAGGGGTGTGGAAGGACCCTTTTTTTGCAAAAGAAGTTTATTGAAGGATCAATAAAATATTTTGCGAATTGAGGAATTCAACCGCCTACAATATCCTAAGGAAAAAAATTGGACCGCCCATGTTTTGTTGATGACGTGGATGTAGTAGTAGCTTTGTGGGAAAGTATTAATTAATCAGCTTTCTCTATATCAAATATTATATGGATTTATCCATCCTTTGTGTTACAAAGGGATGCATCGACATGTCAGAATTGTGTATGTAGTATACATGCATGATGGAATTGTGCATGTAGTATAATGCTGCGAAAATCGTAATTGGATATTGGTGCCCTCCGCCTTTCTTTTCATTTTTTGACCACTTAACTTTCCTTTTTAAGTAAGTTTGAACAACTAAACTTTATACTCTTAAAGTTTATACACCCAATGTTTGTACACCTAAAGTTTGTATACCCAAAGTTTATACATTGAAAATTTATATGTCCGATTCGAATTTGAATTTGGATTCAGATTCAAATATTATATAGATAGAATGATGCTATATAAAAAGTTTCTACACATAATATATAAAGTTTATACACATCAATATTGTTAAACATAATTATTGTCCCTTTGTATTTTTGTTTTATCCAAACGTATTTTTAAATTTGTTTTTAGAAACCCACATGGTCTAAGTTGGGCCCATGCATGTTTTCTGAAATAGATAAAAGTAGAGACATGAGGAGATTTGACAAAGTCAGTTCTCACAACACTTTAATTACTATATTTTGTCAAGTTCTGTATTTGAAGTTTGAACACGTATGTAGCCTTTTTCTTTTTGTTGACGGAAGTGCTTTCCGAATAAAGCTCATATTTGCATAACTAATCATATATCCATGCTTGAATGGTTAATTTGATATATGTGCAGAATGCGTATACGTGGAAACCAATGGCATGGAAAAGTCTTTAGGCCCTGTCTAGATCCTCCAAAATGGCAAAAGTTTTATCATTTTGTAGCACTTTTTGTCATTTTGGATCTAAACACTAGTAGCAAAAGTTGTTAATTTGGCATTTGTCATTTGCTAGTCCATAGTAGCATATTGTGCCAAAAAGTGCTTTGGGACCACTCCCTCTCTCTTTCTCTCTCTCACTTTAGTGCTAGAATGGCAAAACTTTAACATGAATCTAAACACCAACTAGTACTTTTGCAATGCCAAAACTTTTGCCACCAAAATTTTTGCCATTTGCCATTTGTCATTCCAAATGGATCTAAACATGCCCTTAGTTCTGATATTTTCCACTAACAACTAATTTAATTTGAACCGACGCTTGAACAGACTACTAGTCTATTGCGATTTAATTTGAAATTTGAAAGCATGAGCCAAGTCATCATCGCGTGAATTCAACACACCAGCTCGCGTGTGTATATGTGATTTTTTCACCCCAACTAACCGATTTAGATCTTGGTCAAGCTTAATTTCTAGAAATTTGGCTTTTAGATAATAATAAAATACATCAAACACCAGGGCCCCCAGCTGATGTGCAAATTAATTTCATGGTATATATACTTATATTACTGCATCTTTTTAAACATACGATGTTATTATTTACTTTTATATATATTACGTTTGACAATCCTCTTAATAAAATTAATTATAGTATTGTTTAGTTTATTGTGTTTTGTGTTATCCTTAAAGACAATTCAAGGATATATAACTTATATTTTATATATTTAAATTAAATTTTTAAATAAAAATGAATGGTTAGATATCGTATCCAAATTAAAGTAAAAATAGTTACATATTAAAAAACAAAAGGAATAAAATTTAGTCGCCAAATCGAACAACCCCCACCCACCACCCACGAATTCTTGCACTACACATCAGATGATGATTATATGTATTACGTACACAAATTCAATTAGATAACTAACTTCAGACTCTGTCAATTTGATAGTTTCAATCAGGTGATCATTAAATTAATTCAGACTCGGTCGAGCAGTAGCAGTCGATCACGACTTTTCTCACGTGCACCTATCATTAATTAATTATACATTTTCCTATATATACGCGCGTGTCAGTGTGAGCGGATCGAGTCATACACATTTGACCAACCAATCCCTTAGACTGACCTCACTTAACGCGCTTAGCTTACGCCTAATTAACTAACAAGCACCTATATATACACCTCCTATCATACCTCCTCCCCAAATCAACCAAGTTCCATTTCATTTCTTGCATCTCCAATTATACTCTTGCTTCCAATTTCAACCTCTCTTCCCAACCATGGCAGCCAGAGCTCTCCTCGTCGTGGCCATGGCGGCCGCGGTGCTCGGGACAGCGATGGGCATCACCACCTACACGGTGGGAGCTCCGGCCGGTTCATGGGACACACGAACCAACTACGCCCAGTGGGTCTCCGCTATCACCTTCCGTGTCGGTGACCAGCTTGTCTTCAAGTACTCCCCAGCGGCGCACGATGTGGTGGAGGTGAACAAGGCCGACTACGACTCCTGCTCTAGCTCCAGCCCCATCTCCACCTTCAACTCTGGCAATGACACCATCCCTCTCGCTGCTACCGGCACCCGCTATTTCATCTGCGGCTTCCCTGGCCATTGCACTGCAGGGATGAAGGTCGCCGTCAAGGTGGAGGCCGCCACCGGCAGCAACCCTACCCCGTCACCATTGGCCCCTCTTCCACGCACTCCTACAGCAATGGCACCAAATGCGATGCCCCCTACGAACGGTGGCCAGCCCGCGCCTCCGTCAAGCTCAGCAAGCAAGCCTGTTGGTGTTGCATCTCTGGTTGGTCTGAGTTTGAGCGCCATCGTTGCTAGTCTCATGGTCTTTTAAATTAGAGGGAAAAATATTTTTTTTCTCTCTTCAAAGTTGATCTATTGATCGTGTTCATATGTATTGATTGTTTGTGATGAGTTCGGCTCAAATTGTTACTCTTTTTTTTTTTTTGCTACATGTAATTCAGCTCATTACGATTTGATTCCAATATTATATAAATGTTCTTTTGACCCATCGCTAGTGTTTGACCTCAATTTTGTATCTCCACCTAAAATGGAGAATTCCATCTCCTAAGCATGTGGCTCATGTGAATATAAATACGTATATCCCTATTTTAGTTAGAAACAAATCAATAGCAATTAAACAACACAAAACAACATATAAAGCATAGACCATATCTAAAGCTCAACAATATTCTTTTTTAAAATAATGGATAAACATTGGAAATCCGCCTTTTGCTTCAATAGAAATAGACAACAAAAGATGAGAAGATAATAAAAATGAGACACCAAACTCAAAAAAGATATGAACAACTTACTCAAGTAGCAATCCTACTAGTAAATCTCGATCGAAGGTTGATGAAAATGTGCATAGTAGTTTCTGGCATGTAAAAGAGAGATGTATAGGTTTTTGTCCATGCCAGACATTTGTAGTCATGTCAAAAACCGAAACCTATATGTTACCTAAAAAGTATCTGTAAATAAAATTTAGATGAAGTTTTGTCAAAAACCATATCATTTTTACTTAATCATAGAGTCCAACATAAAGCAAATACTCGCCTTTTTTTCAACCAATACCAAACAGCCAGCTTCCACCTATATGATGAGAGAAACTAGTTGGTGGTTTCAAGCCAAAGGATACATATATTACACTCCAAAGAAATTTAGCATAAAGCTCTACCTTCTAGAACATGTAACTGAATACTAACATGTACTCCCTCCGTATTTTAATGTATGACGCCATTGACTTTTTAGCCAACGTTTGACCATTCGTTTTATTCAAATTTTTTGTGCAAATATGAAAATATTTATGTCATGCTTAAAGAACATTTGATGATGAATTAAGTCACAATAAAATAAATGATAATTACATAAATTTTTTGAATAAGACGAATAGTCAAACGTTGAATGAAAAGTCAACGGCGTCATACATTAAAATATGGAGGTAGTATACATTTCAATAAAGTATCTTGATAATTTAAACTTATGTATTTGAATTGGTAGTTTTTTGTTCACAACTTCACGTAAGTACTATCCTAGAGCTGTATCACATATATATAACCATGCTTGAAATTGTTTTCTTTTTATTAGTATTATTATTTTGAGGGTCGGCAAGCAAAATAGTTAGTTTGATTTATGTGAAACATATGTGGAGTGTGAATGAATCAATGACATTTTTTTTATAATGGCATGGAAAAGTACTACTGGTACCTATAGTTCCAAAGGTACCGGTTCTATATTTTTGACCTACGGAGGTGGGCAGTTAAGAGGTGTCAGTTTTAAATAATCCGGTAACTATAAGCCGATCCCTATTAGGGGTTTTGTAGTAGTGATCTAGGCTCCCAGCCTCCCATCATATCAAGTCATCATGTCCCCGTTCTAATAGCCGGATCTTATAATTCCTTTAGGGAAGAGGTCGATGGGGAATGGGGTAGGGTTCAAGCAGAGAAAAAGATCCAATTAATGATGTTTCACTATCGGCTAAAATTAAGACATTATAATACAAAAATAATTTTATCCTTTTAAATTTGATATTGTTATCTATTGACTTCGTCCCATAAAAAATAAAATTAATACAAGATGTGGTATATCCTTGTACTGGAAAGTATTTAAGTAGAAGGATAAATCAATCTCAACTGTTGGATCTGTTG
This sequence comes from Oryza glaberrima, assembly GCF_000147395.1. Lineage (NCBI taxonomy): Eukaryota > Viridiplantae > Streptophyta > Magnoliopsida > Poales > Poaceae > Oryza > Oryza glaberrima. The sequence continues at coordinate 1,772,961 of NC_068333.1, forward strand.
GATCGTTTATATTGGTGTTTATATTGGTAGTACATACATCCGGTTATATATATATTCGCGGGTACAATTTCAATAGAATTTTCATAGGATTAGAAATTAATTTGTTGTTGGTATGCGCTTATTAGTGTATATATTAGGCCTCATTTGGTAGAGCTACAACCTCTAACTCCCAACTCTAAACTTCAACTCTAGTGGGAGCTAGCTCATATAGAAGTTGAGGTGGGTAAAAAGTGTTTGGCTAGATTTACCAGCTCCACGTCACCACGTGCCTTGTAGCCATTTCGTCGAACACATGGAGGGCGTCACCGTCGCCGCACATGTGTTTCCCTGCCATTGCTGCCGTCGCCGCACATGCGTTTCCCTGCTGTTGCCGCCGCCGTTTGGCTCGTGCATGTCGACGCCACCGCTCGCCGACGCCACACGCCGCCTACCGACGCCGTCATCCTGCTGTCCTAGCCACCGCCGCCGACGCGACCAGCCCACCACCACTACATGTCGTCGCCGACGCAAGCCCGCGCTGCGCCGCAAACTCGCCACCTCAGCCGCCGCCTGTCGACGCCGCTGCCCACGCGCAGCCCACCGTCGTCGAGAGGAGGATAGCCGTCAGGAGGATAGGGAGGAAGATGAGGAGGAGAGAGAACGGTAAGAGAGGGGATATGAATAGGTAGTTCAATGGCATATCACGTAATTACATGAAAAATTTAAAGGGTAGTGGATCTTTTGTAATGAAGTGAAGCTATGGAGCAGAAAAACCCAGCTCCACCCCCGTAGTATAAATTTGTGGAGCAGCTCTACTAGCTCCGCTCCAAAAAAAAAATGGAGAATCTATACGCTCCAGCTCTAGGTAAGTTGGAGTTGAGAAACGCTCAGGGGTATTCTAGCTAACTCCACAAGATGGTAGGCTAGACGATCTGGGTTTGAAGCCTCACCCCTTATTGATATTAAGTCATTCCCTAATATTCGTGTCTTTTCTAGGTAAGTTGGAGTTAGTAGCTAGAGCTGTGTCAAACGGGTGTTTGTGTGTGGTGTATGCGTGAGCACTTGGTCCATTTAACAATAAAAAAATCAATCAGGTGTTTCAGACTTAGTCGAGCGGACTAAGTTAGATTGTTATTACTAATTATTATACACGTTCACACACACACGTCTTTGAGCGATGGAGTCAAACGCATTTGACCCACCAACCCCTATAATCCTGGACTGACATCACCTCCACTGTCTCTGCAATGCAATGCAAACAATCACCTATAAATATACTCAAAACCATCATCGATTCTTGCAAATCATCACCCTTCCATCGATCGATCTGATCCACCTAGTTGCAAGCTCGATCGATCTCTGATCTGCTCTGCTAATTGATCCTAAGGCGATCATGGCAGCTGCCAACAGATCGGCTCTCCTCGTCGTGGCCATGGCGGCGGCGGTGCTCGCGACGACGGCGACGGGCGCCACCACCTACACGGTAGGAGCACCGGCCGGGTCGTGGGACACACGCACCAACTACGCGCAGTGGGTGTCCGCCATCACCTTCCGCGTCAGCGACCAGCTCGTGTTCAAGTACTCGCCGGCGGCGCACGACGTCGTGGAGGTGACCAAGGCCGGCTACGACTCCTGCTCGAGCTCCGGCCCCATCGCCACCTTCAACTCCGGCGATGACATCGTGCCGCTGACAGCTATCGGCACCCGATACTTCATATGCGGCTTCCCAGGCCATTGTACCGCTGGGATGAAGGTCGCTGTCAAGGTCGAGGCCGCCACCGCCACCGGCGGTAGTGGCACTGCACCATCGCCAATGGCGTCTCGTCCGCGCACGCCTACAGCAATGGCACCAAACGAGATGCCACCTATGGCTGGTGGCCGGCCTGTGTCTCCATCGAGCTCGGCGAGCAAGTCCGCTGGTGTTGCATCTCTGGTTGGGCTTAGTTTGGGCGCCATAGTTGCTAGCCTCATCTCCTTCTAAATTAGAGGAAGAAAATATTTGTGTTCTCTCTTCATAGGCTATCGATTGATCGTGTTCATACGTATTGATTTGTTTGTGATGATCGTCTAGCTTATATTGATACTTATGTAATTTTTGGTTACATGTAATTGAGCTCGCCTATGATTTGATTATTGTTTGACTACAATTTTGTCTTTTCACCTAAAATATACACCTTAATTAGTCCGTTGCAATTAAACAGAAGGGGGAGGATTCCATCTCAAAAGCCTGTGGCTCATGTGAACATAAATATAAATACCTATAACGTAACCCTATTTTAGCTAGAAACAAATTGGAGGGGATATGCTAGCTAAATCTTCAAATATCCGTACCTATAAATCCGATGCCCTGGTGCTAACCAATAATAAATTCTCTGTTTAGAAAATAGGATTAATTAAGCAAAGAGTATGTTTTACATTATACTGTGTATAGGCCAAGGCTATAGCCACTTTTCACTTAATGCAACATATTTTACTCTACAATTTATTGTAAAAGTATCCATTGCCGCTATGTTTGCTTATTCACGCCGTGGACGATGATCCTCTGTCCACATAAGAAGAACTATCAATTATCCATAGACCTAATGCGCTCCTCTAAATTAAAAAAAGGAACATTAAATGACTAATAACAGCTGAAGTTATATAGTTGAATACATATACTCCCTCAGTCCCAAAATATAAGTATTTTTTTATCTCAACACAGTCTTCGAGATGCTACTTTGACGAACGATATCAAGAAAATTAAAATGTTTTAGATAAAAAGAGTTGCATATTATGATAGCTCTTTTAATAATAAATATAATAACATCAAATTTACATGATTAATTTTTTTAATATTTTGCTATTAAGAGTCAAAAGTTTGACTTGATATAATGTGCAAATTTACATGTGGATGCTCGAGGAAGCTTACCATTGTCAACAACGACTGTTAATTTGTTTAAACTTACGAAATCATTGCATCATGATGAATTACTCAAATTTCTTTACGATGTATAAAACCAGAATTTCAACACCTAAAACGTGTCTCCGCATCGCCGTCATGAGCAACGGATATTTTGGGTGGCTATAATTACCATCAAACAATTATCAAAAGGAAGAAAAACAAGATTGTTCTAGCTAGACCACTGAAAGAGGGGATGTAAAACTTAAAAAACAGGACGAGAATGTCATGGAACATATTAGAACGCGCTGGATTCAATCCCAAAATTAGGGCCTTGTATAGTCGGGCATCCTACACTTGCCCACATACGAGTTTGTTAGAGCAGGTATAATAGCAAGCTATAAACCAGCTATAAACATATTTTAAATAAATAAAAGAAGAGAGAGAAGAGCAGCGGGCTACAGATCTGTAGCCAGCTACAGTACGGACTTCAAGACATAATGTGTGTATGACAGGTGGGACTATGTATTAATAGTATAATAAACAACTATTGTATAAATTGACTATTACATTGGCTAGAGTTAGTAGTAGGCTATACTATTAAATTTGCTCTAAGGGCCTTGTATAGTCGGATACCCCACACTTCCACATATTGCATGAATTGGCTAATAGATCGGCTATAGATGAATTGGAGCTAGTAGTGGGCTATACTATTAAACTTGCTCTTAGCATATTGTGCATCATTTATGCTCCTTTAAAAGCTTTTAGTGCTAGTGGCAGTGAATATACCACCCTATTATTGCTTTTGAAGTTTTTTTTTGCAAATTACCCCCATAATATTTTATAATACTGTGGAATAGTCCAATATTTTGATATGACATGTATTATGATTTTTTTTTCTTCTGCCCATAACAAAGCTACCTATTGGAGAGAAACTAGTTGGTGTGTGTTAGTAGATACATTTGCAGGTGTTTCTATATGGTGTGTGTAGCTAAGCCGATGTTATGTGCAGCTACATCCTCTCGAGGGGAAAAAAAACTCCTAATCAGATAATCAAATCAAGACCCGAACATTCTCATCTAGAAGCCAAGTCAGTCTACATCCATGCAGCTTTGATCATTTCAATCAGGTGATTCCGACCAAAGTCGAGCACCCAACTCGACGACTATTCTAACACACCTACCCATCAATTAATTAATTAATTAACTACGCTTCACACGAGTCTAGTCAAACACATATTGACCAACCAACCCCTGCATTGACCTCACCTCACCTCACTCATCCCTGCCAATCCACGCGCTTAATTAGCTTAATGCATTAAAGCAAGTTTAATAGTATAGCTAATTAATAACTCTAAATTATATCAATCTAATAATCAATTTATACAATAATTAACTATAAATATATAATACATTATTAATAATTGGTCCACCTGTTATACACATATAACATCTTAAAGTCTGTACTACAGGTAGTTACAAATCTGTATAGTCTACTCTTTTCTTTTGTCTCTCGTCTCTTCTATACGTGCTTATAGCTGATTTATAATCTGTATTATACATGTTCTTAGCTTAAGCTAATTAATCACCCATCACCTATATATACACATACTTCCCATCGTCTCCTTGCCATCTCATTTCTTGCATCATCTCCTCCCAATTCCAAGCTCCATCGATCTCCTCGATCGTCGATCGTCGCGGCCATGGCAGCATCAGCCAGAGCTCTCCTCATCGTGGCCGTGGCGGCGGCGGCGGCGGTGCTCGCGACGACGGCGATGGGCGCCACCACCTACACGGTGGGAGCACCGGCCGGGTCGTGGGACACGCGCACCAACTACGCGCAGTGGGCGTCCGCCGCCACCTTCCGCGCCGGCGACCGGCTCGTGTTCAGGTACTCGCCGGCGGCGCACGACGTCGTGGAGGTGACCAAGGCCGGCTACGACGCCTGCTCGGCGGCGAGCCCCATCGCCACCTTCAACTCCGGCGATGACACCGTCCCGCTCGCCGCCGTTGGCACGCGGTACTTCATCTGCGGCTTCCCTGGACATTGCGCCGCCGGGATGAAGCTCACCGTCAAGGTCGAGGCCGCCGCCGCCGCCCCTGGCGGTAGTAGCACCACGCCGTCGCCGTCGCCGTCGCCGGCGGCGTTGCCGCCGGTGAACGGTGGCCGGCCGGTGACGCCGTCGAGCTCGGCGAGCAAGTCGGGTGGTGTTGTTGAGTCTCTTGTTGGTCTGGGCGTTGGCGCCATGGCCGCTGGTCTCATGGTCTTTTATTAGAGTGACAAGAATGCATGATGAGTTCTTGATTTGTTCTCTCTTTTTTTTTTGTTCTTTTTGGAGATACCAGATTCATCATACTTTATATTCTTTTTTTCCTGAGATGAATTCTGCTCGAATTGTTGTACTTAATTATGCAATTCTTTGTTGAATGTAATTTGATTCAGTATATATATTGTTGGATTCTATTATGTGATCCTTTTCACTTGAATCCACATCAATTGTTTAATTTATGAGATAGTAGTGGAAGTCAGGTAATTTAATTATTCAGAATCACTTGAGTAATTTCAGAGATGTCACCCACAACTATCACTATACAGAGCCAATCACACCAGCAACGAGAAACACCCAGGGTTCTTCCAGCTAACTCCACAAAGTGGTGGGCTAGCTGGTCTGGGTTTGAAGCCTCATCCCTTATATTTATTTGATATTAGTTCATTCCCTAGTATTTATATTTTCAATCACACCAGCAACACGGTAATTATGAAATTGCCATGGATATTCATGAGAATTCTTGAATTGATCATCCCTAACATGTGGGATATCACAAGTTGAAAGGATGACTGACTGAATATATACCAGAAAATCAAAGCCGCCAATTTTTTTCTGTTGAAAATAATGTGATATCTCTTGGCTGCGTCCCGACCCATTTCCGGAGTACATGATATACTTTGCAGAAAGGTGCATCACATAATTGGATAATTCTCTGCTTGGGCCTCTGTATGATGCAGATGATGACGATGATGAGCTGCCTGTCTCGTCTTCGCGGAAGAAGCATATCTCCGTTGCTATATGCCAGTGTGTTCTAGTTCACACTAAAATTAGAAGTTTGGTTGAAATTGAAACGATGTGACGGAAAAGTTAAAAATTTGTGTGTGTAGAAAAGCTTTGATGTGATGAAAAAGTTGGAAGTTTGAAAAAAAAGTTTGGAACTAAACTCGCATAAGAGTAAGGACGGAGGACATAAAATTGGCTGCATATGCTCAGTGCTGTTCCTGAGCACAAACTGTAGATGAACTGCTTTCCGATTGCATTTTGCTCTGGAGCTCCAACTTTGCCCATCGGCCGGTGAACTTGCCCATGACCCAATCACCATCTGAATTTGGTATGCTTCCAATCAGTAACAATTTGTCAAGGAGGAGCTTCTTCAGCTCATGAGAGATGTCAATATACGTCGTATTGCTGGATTTCATGCCCATTGCTGGATTGGAAATTTTCAATTAGGTCCCTGAGTGGTGAAAGGAAATTGGGATTATACTAATTGTGAAAACTGAAAAGTGGTTTTATCCAAATGCCAAATGAGAATCGATAAAATTTCATTCTAAATACGTGGCTATGTGCTAAAATATTATTTGGCACCAAATAACCCTTGGGCTTCTCCTTCCCCATCTTCTCTCCTCTCCTAGCTCCGGCTGCCCCTGTACGAATACCCCCTAGCTTCCTAAGTTGCTCGGCCATAAAGGTAGCATCCTCGCCCCAGGTCATGGTAAGGGCAAGTGGTATGATAGATATGACTATCACATCTAAACTTATCCATCTCATCAATTAATTTTTAGAGGGTAGCTCATACACCATATTGTCTCTAATATGCTAGCTCCAATGTGTAACGCTCCGCTTTTCGTGAGACGTTAAAAACTAATTTAGCAAAATCCTAATTTCAAAAATTCCGTTCTTTGTGTGAAGATCTCAATTCAATCTCCATCTTTGTTCCCCCTCGTTGCCATCAAAATCGCCCACCTCAAAATTCCAATTCCGATTCAAGTCTCCGAAATTCAATCGCCTCCTTGAATCCTCGCCAAATACCTATTCCCGATTCCCATTTGAGTTCCTTCCTTGACTCCACCTTGTGTCCCTAAGACCAAGCATCAAATTCGAAATCCAAATCCAAAACCTCAATTCGAATCCACTCCAAATCAGTCTTCTCTGTAAAAGTCTATTTTGCCTCCTCCGTGTTTTGGATGGGCCGGATCCACTCCCCAGCCCATCTCTCCCCTTTGCCATCTCCCTCACATGCGCTGCACGAGCCGTCGCCGAGAGAAGGATCTCCCTCTCTCTCGTTTTCTCTCTCTCGCGCCGACGCCGCTTCCCTCCGTCGCCGCCCAAAACCTCCACCGCCTTCGCTCGTTCCCGCGCGCTCGCGCGTGGCCGACCGCCCGATTGCCACCGCGTCAAGCCCTGGCGTCGCCTGCGTCGTGCGCTGCTGCTCTGCCGCTCCACGCCGCTAGCTTCCAAAGCCGAGAGAGGCAGCCCCTCTCTCACTCCCTCTCCCTCCTTCAACTTTTCCCGAAACAGCAAGGAGCAGAGCTCCCTTTCTCCTCCTCCTTTTTCGTTTTGCCCAACCACCATCAGCGTCACCGCCTGCCACCACCTTGACCACGCCCGACCGCCAGCTCCTCTCCTTGACCGCCCCAAGGTCAGTTCTCCCAAACCAACGTCGCCACCTATAAAAACCCGAGCCCCTCCCATCTCCCTCACTCGTTTCTCTCGTCGCCAATCACGCCTTGTTGCCCCTGCCCTGCAGTCGCCCTCACCGTCCGTCGCTGAAGCACCAGGGAGACCGGTGCGTGCGAAGGACGCGAGAAGAGGACTCCGGGCACCGTCATCTTCCCCTTCCCTGGCCCGAGGCCGGAGAGCTCGCTCCCGCGCCGTCGGCCGCTCGTCACAGCGCCCGTCCCGGCTCGGTAGTGCCTCCTCCCGTTCCCCTTCCTCGCTCTCCCTCGCCCCCTCTAGTCTGCGTGATAGCTCGGTGGCACTCCCGAACGCGCGTGGACGCCGCCCCGAGCCCCGCCGCCGCCCGGCATGGCCTCGCCGCCATTGCCGTCCGCTCCCGGAGGCCGCCGCTCGTCGCCGGCCCTCCTTGGTACTCCTTCGTCCCATCCGGCGCTGGAAATGGATTCCTTGAACCCCGGATATGCTCCCCCTCCTTTTAATCGAACCCCCGTTGCTCCGGTGAAGTTTCCCCCTTTTCTCGCCGCCGGCGTGCGCCGCCGCGATTCGTTGTCGCCGGCCTCCCTCCGGCGAATCCGATCCGGTGGCTCACTTCCTCTCGTCCGTCCCATCGTTCCGGTGTACTCCCTCTCTCTCGAATCGTCGCAACGAGCTCCGGTGAACTTGGCCGTCGTCCGCCGTCCATCTTGGCCTCCCCTTCTCCCTCCTCCCGCCGGCCCGCGTGGCTGCCACGTAGGCGCCACGTCGGTGCCACCTCGTCTTTGACCGGGCCAAGCCGGTCAGCCGCCCCCTCCCTCCGTCTTCCCTCCCGTGCGCGCGGTCCACGGCAAGCCGTGCGGCTACACGTGGGCCTGCCGCCATCCGTCCACCCGGCGCGCCGCGCCCGAACCACACGCACCCGAAACCCTAGCTCCCGCCCCCGCGTGCACCGCTTCCACCGTGCACCGCCTCACCGACAAGCGGGCCCGCTCGGGACCCCGCGAGGTGAGCCCGGTCCACCCGGCTCCCCTTCCCCCTCTCTCTCCCCGCGCCCCTCTCTTGGGCCGCCTCCCCGTAGCCCGTGCCGGCCCAATAAGCTCGGCCGAGCCACGCAAATCCTCTCAGGCCGCGCCAAGCCGCTCGGGAAAGTCTGATTCCTATCCCTCCTTCCTTTTCTTATCCAAAGGGATTAATAAATCCTTTTCCCTTTTTCATAAATCAATTCCTTATTCCAAAAATTCCATGAATCATTTCCTTTGGTCCCGCACGTCAGTGACCATCAATAATATTCTTGAGAATATTATTCCATAAACCATTTCTCGTGTTCTAGAAAAATCCAATAAATCATTTCCTTGTCCAGAAATTCCAGTTAAGCTTCCAAATTCATATCTCTCGATCCGTTCGTCCGATTGACTTTGTTCCACTTCCAGTATTTCCGTAAAATTGAGATCTATTTAATGGCACTATTATTTAGTCTAAATAGGATCTTTCTTTTGGTCTTTTGTTTAGGTTTTTGATTGTTTGCGTATAGTTGCGGTTACCGGATTTTCGTCGATCGCGGGTTTTCTCGAAGATTTGTGAAGCTCCGTGAAGACCTTGAGCTAGGCAAGTCACCTTTGATCATCTTGCACCTATAATTTAAATCTAAGTATTTCTTTTCCGCAAATATTGCATGAATAGGTTTAACACAAGTATTTCGGCCGCGGCTTGCGAGATAGCCTGTCGGCCCCAATCCTAATTGCTGCAATTACCCTCCTTGAATTATTGAACACTTAGACCTCCTTTGTCGACTGTTGTGCTTCGATGCATGGGTCTTCAGGCTCGAGCATCGGAACACTTCCCTTCAAATTTAAAATATCCAACGATGGGTAAAACTTGGGGTTTTACAAAAGAATTGGAAAACCCGACACCTGGGTCGGTGCTTGCAAACTAAATGAATTTCCAAAACCGCAGACCGAAGGACGTACGGGAGTACGGTTTCCCGCTCTTGCACTTAAGGACCGTTTCCTTGGAATTTCATCCGAACATAAGACAAGTGCAACCACATGGGTGGAATGGGACGCCCCTGGCTGAGTAATTAGCTAATCGAGGGAGCCATGATGCCAAGAGACATGTGGATTCAACGGGGTGGTGCCGGGGAGAACCCCCGGGCTTCCTGGCGCAGCATGGTCTGGGACCTAACCTATTGTCGGTCTGGGACCCCTCTCGTTGGCATATGGTGAACCTGTGTCGGCTTTTGAAATGCCTTGTCGTGAAAGCCCCAAGTCACCAGACGTGTCTGATCCACACGGGCTAGGTGACCAAGGCTAGTAATATCGTGTGGGTAAAGTGTACCCCCTCTGTAGAGGTTATTAAACTGTTCGAACAGCCGTGCCCACGGTCATGGGCGAATGTGAGGTGATTCCTAGCGTAGTTTTGTTTGACTACTGCTTTGTGAAATTGCTGTTGTGGAATGGGATCGATGTTTGGAAAATCTGCGGCTGATGGGATCAGCTAGGCCCAGGTGTCCGTTTGAAAGCTGTTGGCCGGGTGCCAACCTTGACCAATTCAAAAACCGATACATTGCACATACTCCGACCGGACGAGACGCACTGTCTCATCCGTGTCGTTTGAGAAGCACTCACTTAGTTGTTTCAAAAAGGAGTTTAAATAAAATCAATTGCAAAAACAACAGCCTTTCCTTTGAAGCCTGCATTAAACACTTAATTCCCATAGCTTGCTGAGTACGAAAGTACTCGCCCTTGCTCTATATAAATATATATATATAGTTCCTCTGTCTTGAAGAGAAGATGAAGTGAAGCGAAGATTAGGGTTTTGTGCTGGTTCCCAGCCGTCGCCTGTGGTGTTGGGTGTTAGTTCGTTGGTTCCGCTGCTACTGCTGCTGTTGGTGTTTCCCCGTCCGCGTCATCGGTTGTATTCTTAGGCTGTCCTGAGCTGCAACCTAAGTTAAGGTAAATAAGTCCTCTAATTTTTTTAAGGATTTGCAATGATTCATATTTGTCACCGTGGGTACCAGCACTATGTCCTGGGACGGGTACTGAGAACGCGGTTTCGTAGGAAGCGGTTCGCGCCGTTATTCCTACGACACGCTCCTGTCAGGTGCCGTTGTACGGCGGTGCCAGATTGAGGTGTGACACAATGCAACATAACTATTTATTTTATCCACTCTCATCCAATCAACCTCATTCTTTCTTTTTTTTCTTAAAGGTTGTGAAGAGGTTGCCCTTGCATGAGGGGTGGCTCATGCTCTATCTTCTTTCTTTTCTCCTCCACCTCATTATTTAAGCTTAAGTGGCATCTTAGGAGTTTGTATTTAAATGCTTATAGTACTTGCCCTAAGCAAATTAGTTGTTCCTCCTCATCATTAAAAGACACACCCTAAACTGACACAAAACCACTAACGCACACTCGAAAATAGCCTCACGAAATCCGTGATCTCAAAAAGATACACAGTCCTACACAAGTTCAAACATAGCCTCACTAAACCTGAAGCAACTCACTAGTCTCACTAAAATCCTAATATAAACGTATCCACGTGTACGTAATATTTGTGAGAACTAAAATTTAATCCATGATACCACCATCATATCACTGGTGCTTTATCATCACATTACTAATGCTTCTTTATATTTGGGATAAGTTTGATTCTCTACCTTTTGTTTTCTGTTTATATTTCAATTTATTGGTAGTAACAAACCTTGAGCATAAAACCAAAACCTTAAGTATTTAATTATTTGGTAAGTGTTGGCTTCAACCTAAAGACTTGGGAATACTCCAATCGGTTTTAGATTACTTTGTTAACTTTTGACCTAATTATTCATTTTATTTAAAAAAATTATACAAATACAAAAACGTAAGTCATGCTTAAAGTATTAAAAAAGTATTTTTAATGATAAACTAAAGCACAACAAAATAAATAAAAATTGTGTATTTTTTAAAAAATAAAAAGAAAGGTAAAAGACTTTTTAAAAGTAAACAACGTCCCCTATTAAATATCGAATGTAGCGATGTTAAATTTTACCAATTACAGTATTACTTAGTAGGGCAAGTTTTGCTTAAAATTAACGAAACAGTCGCAAGTCCTGTATGGAAAGACCGCGACATTAGCGGGAGCTAGGCCTAGCGACAATTTTTTCAAAGTTAACTGAGCAAATTAAAATTTTGGAAGTTTCTAGCAGCAGAATTAGCTTGTCAAAGAAAGCAAGATTAAATTAAGTTCATATACGAGACAAGTTCCAAAATCTTTTGAGACACTCAACACACGAGTGACCGGGTCCTCTGAAAATAATCTGACAATGATAATTTTCACCTGCTCGATGAGACTAAGTACTAGTGCTCCCTTATTTTTATCATGAGAAAGCTAATTGAGATCGCTAGCTAACTAATGACCATGTCATACACGCATGCTGACTAATTAAGACCGACAGAATCCAGCAACGTTCAGCGACCATAATCTGCAATCAAATCAACGCTATATATACACCGAGACACATATGAATCATCACATGTCTTAACAATTCCCATCAGCTCTCGATTAGATTGATCATTGATCGATCAGTGCCATTAATTGAGTAGTTCGAATATATTCGACATCCATTTAATTAGCTGCAAATAGTGAGCTTGGAAAGAATGGCATTGCTCGCCGTAGTTGTGGTGGCGGCGGCGGCGTTCTCGACGGCGTCCGGCGCCAGCTACGGCGTCGGCAAGCCCAACGGCGGGTGGGATCTTCAGACCAACTACACCTCTTGGGCTTCCTCCATCACCTTCCGCCTCGACGATAAGCTCGGTAACTAATTAATAATCACCTTGCATTTTATCATATATCCTCCTAAATGATATTAAACTATTTATATTTAGTAGATTTTACAACTTACAAAAACTATATAGGTTATAATGCTAGAATTTGCTACAAAAATACGTATTCTTAGGACCGTGTCGATATCCAAAACAACAAAATTGAATTTTTTTTTTTTTACATTACAGTGTTCAAGTACTCAGCGGCGGCGCACGACGTGGTGGAGGTGACCAAGGACGGCTACCTCTCCTGCTCGGCGTCGAGCCCCATCGCCGTCCACCGCACCGGCGAGGACGCCGTCGAGCTCGGCCGCCTCGGGAGGCGCTACTTCATCTGCGGCGTGCCGGGGCACTGCGACGCCGGCATGAAGCTGGAGGTCAGGACACTCTGCTCAATCCCGTCGCCGCCGCCGCCGGGCAGCGACGGCGACGGCAACGGCACGCCGGGCGGCATCTGCATCGACGGCTCGTCGCCGCCGACGATCATCTCCACCCCCGGCGTCGTCTCCTACGGTTCAGCTCCGGGATCTTCAGGCAGTGCCACCACTGCACTTGCCATCCTGGCAGCTGCTACAGTGATGCTGCTATCTCTCATCATAGTTTAATTGATAAAATAAATCATGGTTTCTTTAGCACAAAGTGTTGTACATGTCCTCATTTCTTTTAACAAGATTTGTATCGATTGGTTAAATTACATAAAACAGCATACAAGACAAACAGAATTTGGGTGATAAGAAATGGTGTATATGATGCTACTGAATTTGACACTGGGTGTCTGCAGAGAACAAGAATGAGCATTCTTCCTTTCTCCGGAAAAATTGTATTGTACATTAAAAGGGGGCAGTAGCCTCTATAGAGCGCCACAAATGTCAGCTTACTTCCATACAAAAACGAACTACTAACACAAGAACAATAGTGAATGTGAATCAGGGACGACGATGCCCAACCAATGGATTGAGCAACTAAGCGGTTTCAGGTTACGATTAATTCACATAACGCAACCGATGAAGCATTACGCGACAGGCGGGCACGCTTCGCTGTCCTTGGAGGTGTCGACTTCGGAAGGCGGCATGAACTGCCACATCGGGTACCCCGGGTATCCAACAAAAGGCATCATCAGCTTCTGCCCCGCGGCTTGCCCCTGGGCATGGTGGAAGGGGGCAAGTGGTGCTTGTGGGTACGGTGCTGGCATCAATGTGGGGTGAGGCATGTAGGCTGGAGTTGCAGTCAGAATCTTCACCTGCTGCTCTAATGTCTCCTTCTCTACTTTCAGCTTCTGCTTCTCATCACGAAGCTCGTCCTTCTCTGCCTGAAATTGGAAGAAAGTAAGACATTAGCCATGAGATATCATCATTTCAAACATGAGTAATAACTAGTTGGGCGTTCTCCAAAACATGGAGCATAGATCATAGCAGGATAGGACACTTATGTTCCCTACAGTTCCACTTCCACATCTTACAAAAGCTGGAAATCATGTGAACAATACATGCATTGTGCTCCACACTACTATGCAGCATCATCATATGATTAGCTAATTTATGTGTTGCCGTATTGGCAAACAATAGCCCAACGCAAGCATGAGAAGTCCTATTAAACAGCTAAATGTGACAAATAAAAGAATTTTAGCTTTAAGCCAAATGATAGATTGCTCGCAACATCCCAACCAAGTTGTATTCTAGGTCACTCAAAATGTGTTCCCAAATTTCCCATCTTAGCTAAAATGAAATGTATCAGCCGCAAGCTAAAAATTGTTAAGAAGCACTCCAATCACAAGCTTTTGGATAACAGAAGGTTGGAATATGGATGTAAGTTAGGTTGCATCACCTTCAGTTCTTTAATCTTATCTTCAAGACTCTCGTTAGTATCCTTTAGCTGCTTCGCTTCAGCACGAAGTTGAATTACCATGTGAGTGGCATCACTTAGGATAGCAGCTTTGTCAGATTTTACTGGCTTCCCAGGCTCCAAAGTAGTCCCCAATTCAAGAAACCTAGGAAGCATAAGTAACGTTACAAAATCAGGGTCAGTCTTTCTTCCGAACTCTAGAATTAGAAAAACTAGGAAGTATGATGTACCTATCATTCATCTTATCTCTTCTGATCTTTTCCCTGGAAGCTTTTGATGTTGGCCTACCACAAGACCCTGACCTTACACTGCAACTTGCAATAGAATCACCATTTAAAGAACTGACTTTTGAACACAATAAACTATTATAAGAACAAGCATGCTTTAGCGCAAAGTGAAAAAGCAGCCTGACCGTTTATTACTGCCAGGTTCCTTGAGGACATAAGAGGTGGTGTTCACATAGCTGCTTACTTCCACACTGTAAAAACAATAAAAAGGACATGAGAACCATAGCGCAATAGGAAATCTAGCCTACAAATGCTGGAAATTTAAGAAAATCTCAAAAAATGGCACAATAAGATACCAAAAACCATTTAAACTCCTCGTAGCTACTTGCTTGAGCACAACCTGTTAAATTTCCCGCAATCAATTAGTGAATCTTTAAGTTGTTCAACGTAGACATACTGGTCAGAAACTAAAGGCCACATGACTAAAATCCGCACCGCTTACAATTTATTCAGGATAGCCAGTTAATCGTAGAATTGAAGTGCTATCACGACACAAGAAAAGATAAATTGATGCCATATACACTAGAAATAACCACATCTAGATTACCAATCCTGGCATGTGTTGTACATCTTGCATCAAAAACAAAAAGCATCCGCCAAACTCGATGACCAGGTTAGCCGCAGCATAATTTTTTTTACTGTGCGTACTAATTGCCTTATCTACAAAAGAAATAATAACCAATATAGATGAACAGATCCCACAAACAGACCAATATAGGTTCTAAGATGCATCCGCCTTTACATACTATAATAATTATAATAATAATAATATTATGTTCCCCTCCTCTCCACAAAACCAGGAATAATAATCTCACTAATCCCACACAAATCCAATCGCTCCACTCGCTCAACCCGATTCCACACAAATCCAATCGCCCCACTCGCTCAACCCGATTCGCTGGACGAACTAGAGAAATCTACGCGTGCATCGGGGAGGGGGATGCGTCCCACGGGAGAGGACGGTTAAATTACCTCGGGTTGGAGCAGGACGGGGATGCGTCCCACGGGAAGGCCCCGCACGCGGCCGCCGGGAGGTCCTCGAGGATGCCGCAGTCGAGGAACCAGTCGTCCCCGCTCCCTCCGCCGCCTCCGCCGCCGCCGCCGCCGCCGCCGTCCGCCGGGGTACCGGACATCGCCGCCGCGCTCTCCTCCTCCTCCTCTCGTGGTGGTGGCGATGTTTTCGCGGATTCTGACGACGACGAGCTTCGCTTCGCCTCGCCTCGCGATTGGAGAATTTTGGGTGGAGATTAGGAGGGTGGGTGGGTGGATGACAGGTGGGGCCCACCGCCGCGCTTGCGTGGGTGGATTCGCGTCTCCTCCCCTCCCTTTTGTTTTTGCGAGTGGATGGGGGAGGAGTAG
The DNA here is from genome assembly GCF_000147395.1 of Oryza glaberrima. Taxonomy (NCBI): domain Eukaryota; kingdom Viridiplantae; phylum Streptophyta; class Magnoliopsida; order Poales; family Poaceae; genus Oryza; species Oryza glaberrima. The sequence continues at coordinate 1,788,802 of NC_068333.1, forward strand.
GTGGGCGTGTGGGGGCGGGCTTGCGCTTACGTGGCGCCACGTGATTGGTCCAGATCCGGATGGCAGACATCCCCTGGTTCGCTGGCTACATGTTGCTGTAAAAAAACCTCAAAAAAATATATACGAACATGTTGTAGTAGAATTAGTGACTGTTTGGTAATGTTTGTCCATTGCTTTGAGAGAATCCCATTTCAAAATGTGGTGTTTGAATTGGTATTGATGTTATGAAATCGAAATTACAAAAATTAGTAAAACGAATTTATTATGAATGTGGCATGGCGTGGCATTAATCGAAATTATATAGAAATCGGAGGAAACATTTGATATTAGGTGGGTTGATTAAAGACTATAATACTTATTTTCTTTAAAAAAAATATAGTGATGCCTCCATGAGTAGTGTGATTTATTGATGTTTACAGCCAGTAATGATAAGGAGTAATATATGTTTGTTTAACTCAAGTGTCATAATCGACATGGAATTATTTATTTAGTTATGTGCCAATTGCACTTTGGGGGCTAGTAGCAAACATGAATTAATCCAGTATATTAGCCTTCGTTTTCACTCAGGATGTTTTCTAAATTGGGACGTACAAACTAGCAGCCCATGGTATGTCGTACCTGTAAAATTTTCACATTCTACCAATGTATCCGAGAGATGGAAACACTACATATCCACCAGGTTTCCTTGCCCATACTCACACCCATCGCGCACAGTGTGCGGGTAACGGGTAACGGGTAACGGGTACATAATGGATACCTATATAATTGACTTGTAGCATTTATGGTTTTGTACTGTAATTAGTCATATTAGACATATAAACCATCATTATTTTCTCTAGCAACAATGCTATTAACATTAATGTTCAAAGACGAGTAAAAAAATTCTACACATAACATAATCAAGAAATCAAATACTGGACTAGAACAAATGCTTAAGAGGTGAAATGAGTTTTATGTTACTCATAGTTTTAGGTTTAATCTATGGATTTTTTTCGCCCACGGGCTGGTGATACGGGTGAGTAAAGAACGGATCCATACCCACATACTAAATGAGTAAGAGTTTTCGTCTGTCAATAGACCCATGGGTACAAGAGCATGATTAGAGGTGTCGGGTCACGGGTCCCTATTGCTATCTCTGCCATCTCTAATTCAAGGTGCTCTACAATAATGCCAATTAAATCTTTGTGCGTTTATGCACAGAGAAAAACAGACTGAATGAGCATGTAAAAAGGTCATAATATCTTTTCTTATTTAATATTAACTATAACCTACTTGTTTCTAATTAAAAAAAGATTTTATCGGCTAATTTGGAATTGCAAGTGATCATTATGGATGGGACTGCCCTACATATATCTTGCGGTAAGTGATGTGACTATAATAGGGTTTTTTAATTAGGTCAGGTGACTAATTAAATTAGCATGCATGCATGATTATATAGTTAAGTATTACATCAATATAATTTTGGGTGCATGTCACCTATCACCTACATATATACGCATCTGAGTCAACTAAGCATGACTCTAGCCCGGTGGCATGAACGTAAGCCCTGAGGTAGCATGTATGAGTTGGATTGAATTTCATCGAGTTGGCTATGGTCTTGGCGTTTCCATCAACATGTTATTTAAAATGGAACTACCTACTGATCATTCGATCAGATTAGAACTTTAAATATTATAGAACTTTAAATCAATGGATCCAACCTATTTTAAATAAAACAAAATAAAACGATAAATATGTCAAAAATGGTAAATCTAGAGAAAAAAGTTGTAGCTAAGTGTAGTGTACTGGAACTTAGTGTAAGTGCCCCGTAAGAACATAATCTTGATGCAAAATTCTATGGACGAAAAATCTGTCACAACTCGCAAGCGAAATAGCCATCATGTTGCGATTCTATATTATAGGTATGTACATATCTCTTATTTTCAATATTGTGAAAAGAGAGAGGTGGTTATATGTGGTACTGATTCTCCACCTATATGCATGAATGATATACAGCCCGTTAAATATGTCAAAAATCCATCAGATTTTATGCAAAAGGAAGAAAAAGCTGATAAAAAGTTGCAACTAAGCTTAGCACAAACGTTCCCCTTCAAACTATTTGAAGATTTAAGGGTCCCTTGAAACTTCTTGGATCTACCATTACAAACTATCGGTAGAGCCAACACAAACAAAATAAAGATTTTTCTCGCTACCAACATCTATTCAACTTTTCAAAATCTACTATTCCCTCCGTTAAAAAAATACAAACCAAGGAGGAGATATCTCTCCTAGTATAATGAATTTGGATTGTACTTATAGGTCTATATGAGGGATAACATCCCCTTCCATTAGGTTTTTCCGAGGCGGAGGGAGTACAGAGAACATCATGGACTAAGGCCCTCTTTGTTTAGGTTTATAAGCCAATTTATAAGTCGAAAAGTCTAAACCTAAACAAACAAACGACTTTTTCGTTTGGCTTTGTTGAAACCATAATCCACTCTAACACTGTTAAGCCAAAAGCTAGGTTTTTTTTTTTCTTATGTGAGATAGATGCATGACTCCACCATTAAACTTAAAACATTAAATCCACCAGCTTATAAATCATATAAGCCAATAAGCTGATTTAAAAATCTAAGCCAATAAACGTAAGCTCAAACAAACAATACCTGGAAATGGGCCATCCTTATACTGTCCGGCCCCACATTACCGCATCACATGTCAGTGAGACAAAGCCCAAGGCCAAGGTACCCAACCTTCTTCCTCCCGCGATGGCAGATAAACCCCTCACGGCCTCACCGCCTTCCTCCTCTTCAGACTCCAATCCACCAAACCCACCCCAAAACCCCTCCCAAACCCGCAAACTTCACCTCAAATTCCCCCCATTTTTGAACAAATTTCCTCATAATCCCGTCGAATTCGACCTCACCTCCCCATCCATGGAGCCGCAGCTCGCCGCACTCTGCAACCCCCGCCTCCTCCACTCCCCCCATGCCTTCCTCCCCAAGGCCACCTCCACCTCCTCGTCGTCGTCGTCGGCGGCGGCGGGGGGAGAAGCCCTCAAGCCTCGCCCGCGTCTCCCGCCACCGCAGCAGCAGCAGCAGCAGCAGCCCGGCGTCTCCCACCACCACCACACGCGGCGGCGGAGGGAGCTGGGCGCCGCCGCGCTCGCCTCCCTCTGCGCGGGGATCGAGGCGCTGGCCGCCGAGGGGCGGCACGACGAGGCGCGCGACGCGTTCCGCGGGGCGCGCGCGGGCGCCCCGTTCACGCCGCTGCCGGCGTCCACGTACGACGCGCTGGTGGCCTCCGCCGCCGCGCTGCGGGAGCCCGGGTTCGCCGCGGCGGTGCTGTGGCACGTCGAGAGCTCCGGGTTCGAGCCCGGCCAGCGCGCGTGGAACCGCGTGCTCCGGATGCAGCTCGCGTGCGGGATGCTCGCCGAGGCGCGGCAGGTGTTCGACGGAATGCCCGCGAGGAGCGAGGCCACCTGGGGCACCATGATGGGCGGGCTGATCGACGCCGGGCGCCCGCGCGGCGCGCTCGCGCTGTTCCGGGAGCTGTGGGAGGAGGTGGGCGGGGATGCTGCGCCGAGGGTGGTGGTGGTGGCCGTCCGTGCCGTGACGGCATTGGGGTCGGCGCGTGCCGGGCAGCAGCTGCACTGTTGCGTTGCCAAGACAGGGATGTACGAGGACCAGTACCTGTCGTGCGCGCTCATCGACATGTATAACAAGTGCGGGAAGCTTGATGAGGCGAGGCGGGTGTTTGACGGGGTGCCTCAGAAGAGTGTCGTAGCGTGGAACTCCATGCTCGCGTCGTATTCGCTTCATGGATGCAGTGAGGAGGCATTGGATTTGTATCACAGCATGTGCGAGGGTGGTGTTGACATAGACCAGTTCACGTTCTCCACGATGCTCAGGGTTTTTTCTAGGCTGGGCTTGCTGGAGCATGCAAAGCAAGCTCATGCTGGCCTGATTCAGAGAGGGTTACCTCTGGACATTGTCGGGAACACGGCACTGGTGGATCTATATTGCAAATGGGGTCAGATGGAAGATGCAAGGAATGTTTTTGAGAGGATGCCTATCAGGAATTTGATCTCTTGGAATGCTCTAATAGCAGGCTACGGCTATCATGGCATGGGGCAAAAGGCTATTGAGATGTTCGAGGAGCTAATAGCTGAGGGAATTGCTCCAAACCATGTTACATTTCTAGCTGTACTAAATGCATGCAGATTTTCTGGCTTTGTTGAGGAAGGGAAGAGAATTTTCCAGTTGATGACTCAAAATCAAAGAACAAAACCACGGGCGATGCATTATGCTTGTATTATCGAGCTTTTTGGTCAACAAGGGCGATTAGATGAAGCCTATTCAATGATAAGGAAAGCACCGTTCATCCCTACCGCGAACATGTGGGGTGCCTTGCTCACTGCTTCCAGGATCCACAGGAATTTGCAGCTTGCTAGATTATCTGCTGAGCAACTGTTGGCGATGGAACCTCAGAAAATAAATAATTATGTTGAGCTTCTTAACTTGTATATTAACTCTGGGAGACAGACTGAGGTCTCAAAGGTTGTCAATACTTTGAAGAGGAGGGGTTTATGTATACATGCTGCTTGTAGCTGGATTACTGTTAGGAAAAAAGATCACAGGTTTTTCTTTAAAGATAGTCTCCATCCACAAAGTTCTGAAATCTATAGGAAGTTAGATTCATTATTGAAGGAGATAAAACAACTTGGTTATGTTGCTGAGGAGAATGAATTGCTCCCTGATATTCTTCCTGATGAACAAAAGACATCGAAAGTTTACCATAGCGAAAGACTTGCCGTTGCTTTTGGCCTTATCAGCACATCTTTGTCTACTACCTTGAGGGTCACCCAGTGCCATCGGTTGTGCCATGACTGCCACAAGGTAATGAAGTTTGTAACACAAGTTACCAAGAGGGAAATTGTCATAAGGGATGGTAGTAGGTTTCACCACTTCAAACTCGGGACCTGTTCTTGCGGTGACTACTGGTAACTAGGTATATCCAACTGGGTCTCACTCCTGACAATGTATTATCCTTGTATTAATCAAAGACTTTGTATTGTTGTATGAGGTATTCCTAAATCGAACAGTTTTTTTCCTTGTCATATGTGTTCTTGACTTGGCACTATAACTAGAGGTAGGAGAGCTATAATGGAGGCTTGAGTGTTTTCCTTTTTAATGGCTATGCTGAATGCCATAAATATGCAGCACTATTTCTTGGGCAAAATTTTCTTTCACCATTATCATATGACCCATCAGCAAACTTCAGTTCTTTTACACGTTTTTGTTATATGTGATTGTATAATTTGTCAGATGTGGTATATGTTGCTTATGTTGATGCTGCGTAATCAATATTGTCTATTCTATTGTATGTAAGCTAACATATATTTTGCTGGCAGCTGCTCATTTGCAGAGGTTCTGAAACCAATTCTGGACTGGAAATAGCATGGTTTAATGAGGACAAAGCAGTCTGTTGATTTCTCAATTGTTTGTGCGGACTACTTGGTAATTGGTAAGTTTGGAAACTTTTAGTTTCTTTGAGAGAGTAAAATTCAAGTTTGATTTTCACCGATATGCTTGTATGCTTATCTTTCTATGAGATATTTTACTGTTGGCAAAATTTCTGTGCATATCTTGCTGATAAGAACATCATATGCTTTTATCACTGGGGGAAAAGCTAGCTTTTGTGATGCCCTCAATAGAAAGTTATTTTTCTGAGCATGATCAGATCTATATTTACCCCATGTTTTCACACGCTTCACAGACCTTCTGTAAAAGCAGAATCTGCAAAAGTGGCCTGAATATGTGACAGATGGGCTTTCACACTGGAGATGCTAATCTTTACTTGTGTCCTTTAAGGAAGGAATAAAGCTCAGATGTAACAAAGGATCAAAGGAAAGTATAATACTTTCAGCATCTATTGACAGCTAATTTCTACTCAGTTCATAACTACATCATAGTTGGAGAAAAATTCTCCTGTTCTACTTTTGCTCTCAGCTCTTTATTCACCGATTACCAATAAAAAGGGGTACACCTCCTTCGTTGTAAGCAGGCAAACAAGATTGTTCCTCCCATAACTGCTCTCAGCTTATCCTGCTTCCATAACTTCTCTCGGCTGATAGAAGATATACGTTTGAGAACACGCCGCGATGGCAAGAGCAACAATTGGGGCTGCTATTCTTGTCTGTGTGGTGATTTTAGCGCTGGATGTTACTGCTGGCATACTAGGACTTCAGGCTCAGATTGCTCAAAACAAGGTACTATTCCAAGATATTATGAAAACAAATCTTGGTTTCCATTTTTCTAGGTTTCACAAAGGGATTTTATGACATCGAAGTTTTGTGCAATACACAATATCTTTTTTAGATGTATTCAATGTATATAATGAAAGGGTTTCATGTAATGGATGTTTTCAGCTATTGCAACTCTATCTTCCACTCTAATTGAATAGTGGTTCACTGGTTGTTAATGTGAAAAAGCCAAAGACAGCTGACATGCATTTCTTTGTCAATCTTCCACTCTAAATGAATGATCGTTGGTGTTTCTTATTGGCAGGTTAAAACGGTGAGGATGTTGTTCATCGAATGTGAGCAATCATCCTCCAAAGTATACCAGTTGGGCCTCGCGGCTGCAGTGCTCCTTGTAGCTGCCCACGCAGTGGCTAACTTTCTCGGAGGCTGTGCCTGCATCTGCTCTCAGATGGAGTTCATCCGGGCTTCCATCAAGAGGAAGCTGGCAGCGACTCTGATAGTCCTCTCCTGGTAACCAACCCCTCTCTTTTATTGAAACCCTCCCTTTTGTAAGTTGTATAGCTCGGATGTTAAATCATCTCCTTTAAGGTCATAGTATCAGATGTAACGTATACATCCTGACTAAAGAAACTTCCTTTTCAAAAAAGAAAAAGAAGGAACGAAATTTTTGTGCTTGCAGACTGACATCACCATGGACTGTTCGATGTTGTAACAGGCTTGCTCTTATTGCCGGATTCTCGCTGCTGCTCGCCGGTGCCATGCGCAACTCCAACCCCCGGAGAAATTGCAGCTTTGCGCAAGGCCATACCCTGGATCTCGGAGGGATCCTGTGCTTCGTCCATGCCGGGGTCACCGTCGCCTACTACGTCACCGCCAACGCTGCAGCATAAGAACTTCCTTAGAGATCATGCTACGAGCAAGCTGATACTTTATCACACACGAGATCATCACCTGATCACCAACCATTCTTTCCTTCTTTTTTTTTTCTTAACCTGTTGTTTTTCCATTCAGTTTGTGATTCGGCTTTTGCAAATCATGGAAGCATCGATCGAGTTCTATATTGTGTTGAAGTCAAAAGGGAAATTGATATACTTGTGCTTTAGTTACCTTTCTTTGCCCTAGGAGCTTGACATTGTGTTATTTGCCACGGAAACATGCTCATTTAGGGGAGAAATGAGTTTACCATCTATCTATATGTTTACAAATTATACCATCTATTATATGTTTGCAAAGAATATAGTACCAACAATTGGTATAGCGTGAATTGTTATTCTTATATCAAATTATCTAAGAAAACATAGCTCGAGAGGAATGTAAATACAGTTTATTTTGTCAAACACTTTCATTCAATTTTTAACCATTTCAAAATAATCTTTAGGTTGATTATATTTTCCTTTTTCTTTACAACTTTGTACTATTCTGTACAAGAAAGCAACCTCGGGCCCACCAGCCAGTCCAAACAGTATTAGGCCCACCCATATGGTTACTGAGCTAATTTTCTTCATGAACGCAACATTATTGTGAAGGGAAACCACTGTTTTCTTTCAGAAGTTCATCATATCCAGAGATGAGCAAAGGACAATTAAGGCAACAATCAGCTTCTATTATCAGAGTGGTTACAAAGCAGGTCTATACATCACACTTACAAATTGTCATCTCTCCATACACCAGTTACCAGTCACCACTAATGCTCAAAACTGCATTCTCTCTATCCAATTGTGTCATCCTTGATCCTAGTATTTTTAATATCAACAAAACAAAAGAATTGCACAGACAAAAAAGAAGAAAGTGCCAAGAACAAGAACAGCCGAAAATGTTGTGTTGTCAATTTCAGTCAGACATCTGCAAGATCAGAGACACTCCCAACTGATTCTTGTCTCTGATGGCCGGAGAGCGAAGATTGAACCTCGGATGCTTCCAAGTCGACAGATTCATCGTCTGCTCTACCTGGTGGAGGCCTCCTTTTGTGATGCTTCTTGCTCTGGCTGTGTTTCGCCACACGGATCAGAGCCTGGACAACATCTCTCATTGCTGGGCGCTTGCGGGAAACTCGGCTTACGCATCTGTAGGCCACAGCAGCCATGTCGTTGAGCTCCTCCACATCGAATGCGCCTTCTAACCGAGAATCTGCAATCTCCTCCCATCCAGTTTTGCCATCAGCATTGATTGCAGCCTGATCATAGATTGCATTGTAAGTCAGCAATTACAAACCTTAATGTTCTGAGAAAAAACAATTCTTGAACAAAAAAGAGTAAGGAACAAATTCTTGAACAAAAAGAGTAAGGAACTAAGTAGGGGGCTTCCTTACAAGCTCTACATATTCCATTAGACCTTGTTGAGGGTTTCTGCCAGCAATCATTTCAAACAGCAAAACACCGTAGCTGTATACATCACTCTTCTTTGTGAACGATCGTGAGGACACATACTCTGGATCAAGATATCCATAAGTTCCACGTATGTTGGCTCCATTTCGAGTAACCATTTCTTCTCTTGATAATCCAAAGTCTGCAACCTGGCCAACAGAAAGTGCTCATTAGTCTGAGAATAAAACATTTTAGTACAATAAGACACCATATCCAGTGTTATCCAAGAAGTACTGTATTTTGAACTACCAACACATAGGTTAATAAACTAAACTTTTGCGAATTTCCTCAAAAAATTGCATTAATATGTACTACGTTGACCATGTCACTAAACTAGACGCTGACTTGATGAATAGGTGCTTAATATCTGATGGATATCATGATGGGTAGCAGAGATGCTTCACATACCCTGGCATGCATGGACTGGTCCAGCAAAATGTTTGGTGATTTGATGTCACGGTGAACTACTGGAGGAACTGCCTGCGCTAGAGTTGAATGAGATCAAGGAATCTGGTTGCATTTCATAGTGTATCATGCTTCCAATTATGAAATACAACAGCCTACCCCATCATGTAGGTACTCCAAGCCCCGAGCAACATCCAGAGCTATGTTTACCCTCAAATCCCACCGGAGCGGTGCAATGTTTTCACCTAAACCATAAAAAGGATATTAAGAAAGCCAAAAAAAAAAAACTGAGGGCACAGGTTCTTTCAAGAAAGTATAGCATGCTATCATATGGAGATAATGAATACCATATAAGTGCGATGCAAGGCTTCCATTAGGCATGAATGCATATAATAGCATATGCTGCCCTTTTTCAGCGCAATAGCCAACCAAATTCACCAGGTTCCTGTGGTGCAATCGTCCAAGAAGTAAAACCTGAAATTAACAGTCTATCAAATAAATACCAAGCAGTCAGAGTTTCTGGCGCATAAAGATTGGCTTACCTCAGTTTGAAACTCCTTTTCACCTTGCTTTGAATTGTTAGCAAGCACTTTAACAGCAAGAGTTTCACCAGATGACAAATCAGCTTTATAAACAGGACCAAAGGCTCCTTGACCCAATAGTGTTGTGAAATTGCTGGTGGCCTTCTGCAGCTCTCTATAAAGAGAAAATTATGAACTTCAGAAAGTGTATAGTACAAGATACCTTATGAATGTCTTGCAAAAAATAAAATAAAATTAATGGCACACAATTATGTAGAAAGCAAAAAATTAGTGATAATAATTGTGTTGGAAGTATCAATATGTGAGGCACCAATTACCGGTAAAATTTGAGAGAAGTTTATATCAGCAAATTCTATGTTCTTGTTGAACTTAAAATCATAAGATATAAAAGTCTCCTTTGATGTCTAATAGTTACTGACATTTAGTGGTTTAATTTTACCCTCCTTACATTTATAAATTATCAGACTCATTGAAGAAGAAATTACAAATATAAAATATGCATATCTCGTGGGAAGTACAATTCCTACAATTAACTAAATGTTTCCTCTCGATGTGATTTAGAAAGATAACCTCTGTCAACAATAATGAACCAATACATGGTTTCAAAAGATTTGCTTATCAACTAAAAAGAACTTGGTCTTAATTGGATGAAAAACTATTGATCTTGAAAAATAAAAGAGAGACATCGGCCTTCAGTTTGATTCACCAAAACACCTGAGTGAGGCTGGATGCTATGGTCAACTGTTAATAAGTGAAGCACATTTTCATCGAATATATAACTCAATTATATTGAAATTGACCACAATAAGGTCCAACATGGTTGTCCAATTCGACATATCATCGATCATTACATCCAGATATGCATATTTGACATGTTTTCCTGTCCTCACACCAGTTTTCTCCCCATCTAGAATGCTAGAAATAAATCTTGCAAAATCTCATTGTACAACCCCCTCTCTATAAGTTCTCCAGGTCCCACTTTCCTAATGTACACTTCCACTGTGACATTCAGAAAAAAAAGTCCAAAACTAAAAGAAAAGAATTAGTAGGTAAAGAAATATGTGGGAAGTCAAAGGAGGATAAACAACCACTAAACTTTGAAAGTTAACAGGAATCGATTACCAAATGTTTCAGTAATAAACAAATTGCCCATCACTAATCCTAAAACTAGATCAATTGTTCAACATACAAATTAGTACAAACAACCATGAGAGTGCAAGGAAACATACTTGTATGCATATTTGGGTATCCCAGAAGCTGATATCACACTCTTCCTACCAGGCCCTTCCAGCCACATAGATGCTCCGCGATCTTCAACCTCCCTTGGCGATTCCTGCCCCGTAGTGGAGTTCGAGAGTATCGTGCAAGCATTAACACCATTGGCGCGGATGGGAATCGTCGATGCCCTCCTTGAGCTACTACTCCTTATCTGTGCCTGAGATCGCCGATACCTCAAGCACAGAAGTATCCCAACTGCCAGCAGCACCCCTATCACCACTCCAACTGTTATTCCAATGATCAGGCCCTCAGAAACCCCTTTCATCCTCCCCATTTCGCCGCAGATCTTAGCAATTGAGATATTGCATCCACCTCATGGAAGCTCTAACAGCTATGCCTGTCCTGCCAAGAAGTACACAATTCAGAATTTGCCAAAAGTCTTTGAACGTGTGAGCATGTGTCTCCATACGTTAGGTGGTGGGTATTTGGGTCAACAGCAAGATTGATATGTATATGCAAACCACAGATATGGAATTACTAGTAGTAGTAGATGGAAGCAGCTTACTGCTTAGTGCTTTGTCAAAACAATCTTTGGTCAAACTTTGCCATCCCAACTCATGTCACATCAGAAGATCAGACCATTCACAAAGTATGGTGACAACCGACAACACTGATAATACACGAAACTAGGACCAACTTGCACAAAAGAACACTACTAATTGGACAGGAACTAAGTCAGATATTACTGGTGAACTAATCTGGCATTATTATCACTAGAAACATATCTGAATGCATATCAGAATTCCCTTTTGATGCGATGAAAAAAAAAATAATCAGACACACAGATATCTCTCAAGGAACCATATTCAAGCAGTTTTAGAACAATAACACCAAAAACTGGAACTTATTGATAGTACGAACTCCAAAATGGCAACCTAAAACCAGGCTCCAGAAAACATTACATACTACTCACAGAATCCTCATGGAGTCATGGACCGCATCATCATAGTGGAAGAACTACAAACTACAGGCCTGACGCTGGTTGTCTCCACAAACACTAAAATCGTCAACGCGAATGCAAAGATGCCATATCTTTCACTCGCAAATCGGAAATACGCAACCCTGGAATCCTCACATGAGCTCAAGAAACTCGAGAAGAAAGAACTCCTTCAGACAGACTGACAACGATCCTACACCGAAGGAGCACGAACCCACAACAGAAAAATCAGAAGAAAAAAAAAAGAACCGATGCAATAACACTGAAAAATAAATCCAAGAACCGAACATGAACAGAGAACTAGTCATGGCAATTGTTTCAAACAAGAAAAAGAAAAGAAAAAAAAACGAATCCAAGAAACGTACGAATGCGGCGGGAGACGGGGCCGCGGGTGGGCGAATCCGTGCTTGCTCGGCTCAGCGAAAACGCGCGGATCTCGATCGCGCCGCTCCTGATCGGAAATGGCGGCGAGATGGGGGAAGAAATCGATCGGGGGAAGCTCGGTGCTCGCCTTGGGGTTGAAGAGAAGAGAGAGAGAAATAAAAGAGAAGACTTTCTCGAGTGTAACTCCCTGTGGAGAATAAAGCAGACAAAAAAATAAAAAAAAAGGAAAGAAAAAAAGGTGAGAAAAAGAAAGTTCTGAAAATGTGGAGGAAAGAAAGGAATGGAGGGTAATTCTGTAAATATACTCGAGTTCAAAATTGGGATTTGTAAGTCCTCTTTAAGGCTTTAGCATAGTGGGTTATATAATTTTGCAATTTGGAAAAGTTTATGATATTTGCAAGTAGGCATTAAGACAAATTATTTTTTGGTCTTTTAGAAATGGTGCCACTACATAGGCCATGTTTGAAACACTAGGAAATTAGTTGTTTCCGCGAAAATTGAACCATTTTGTAGTGGATTTTCCTATGTCCCAAACTGGACATAGTACAATAGTAAACGAGAAAAAAAATATGTCATGCATATACCAACGAAATTATGGGTTTTTTATCTTATTTCACTTTCCACAAGATTAAACAAATACATTTACTCTAAACCAAGCTAAGTCATAATTAGTTTTATATCGCATTAGGTTATGTCGCAGGTTCCCTTTGTAAGACTTCTTATAACTTTGGATCATGTTTTGCAAAATTCTATTTGTATTTTCAATTAAACATGAAAATTGTATAGTATGTTGATGTATCTCGATGGAAAGTAAACTGTTCTTAGTCCCTCCGTCTTAGAATATAGCAATCTAGGATCGGATTAGACGTATCATAGTACTACGAATCTGAACAGGGGGCATGTCCAGATTCGTAGTAGCAAGATACGTCCCATCCGATCCTAGGTTGCTATATTTTGGAACGGAAGAAGTACTTTACACCTAATGCACATTGAAAGTATGCTATAAATTCGGCTCTGTTCTTAGGCTGAGTTTGAGGAGAAGCATTGAGAAGATTAGGAAGATACGTAAAACGGTGTGAGCTATTAGAGTATGATTAATTGAGTATTAATTATTTTAAATTTTAAAAATAGATTAATATGATTTTTTAAAACAATTTCCCTATAGAATTTTTTTTAAAAAACACACCGTTTAGTAGTTCGGAAAGCGTGCGCGCCGGAAACGAGAGAAATCTTTCTCTCTATCACCTGCTGCGAACGCAGCCTTAGTTCTGTTCTCTTTTCGTAATTGCAAGAAAAATAAGTAAAAATTTACCATAATTTTTCTTTAAAAATTGGCTCTAAAATTAAAATGAATTTGGGTTATAATAATTTGTAAGAAACCATTAAGTGCTTGTTGGAATAATGTAAAATGATAACTTTGAATTCTATTCCATTTATTTTTTCCACCTCATTTCATCCATTCACTACCTTCATATATTTCCCTATACCAATCTAACATCTGATATGATCATATCACATGATCCAAACATAGTTCCAACTTCCAAGACCATATAGATCACCCAATTATCAAAAGAATCATTAGATTAATTAGCCACCGTCCAAAGCGATTTGGCAAAGAAACAGAGAGTATACAATTTTGCTATATATTTGTCGACAAATTTTCTCTCAAAAATTTGACAGATGTAATTACAGTACAATCGCAATGTAATTACACTGTAACTTGCATGTAATTACACTGTAACTATAATGTAACTTGTATGTAACTTTCAAAAATCTCTCCGTAACATGTTATTTCGGTAAAATAGAGATCGTGGGAACAAATCCTTTAACATATATGTGTGCTGTGATTTTTTTTTCCTCACCAGAATAAATCTTGTAATAGATCTAACGATTCAAAATTATATGAAACTTACATACAAGTTACACTATAGTTACATATAAGTTACAGTGTAATTACATATAAGTTACAATATAATTACATTATAATTACACCTGTCAAATTTTTTAGGAGAAAATTTGTCGACAAATGTATAGGTGTTCCCGAGAGTATATATATCCTCGAGACATGAGCTCCTGTCAGCTCCCAATGCTGCCGGTGGGGCCACCTCACTTTGCCTCATGTCAAATTACCAAACTACCCATGTCCGTTCCGGCAGTTGTTGACTTCTTCTCCATCTTCCGACATCTCGCTCCATCTCACTGACGGATGGGCCCCACAGATGTGCTGCCCCACGCGTCAGTCACAGAGATGTATAACTGTTTATTGGAGAATGGGCCGTGCCGGCAACTCCGGGAACTGTCCCATCGATCCGATTCGCCAAATTCAACTGCTACTCGTACGAATTCTTGTACAGATCCCACGTAAAAATTTTACACACTGTCACATCGAACGTTATATAAAACATTAAATATAGGTTAAAAAATAATTAATTACACATATTACGACTAATTTACGAGACGAATCTTTTAAGACTAATTGCTCCAAGATTTGACAATGTGGTGCTACAGTAAACATTTACTAATAATAGATTAATTAGGCTTAATAAATTCGTCTCACTGTTTACCTGATGGATTATGTAATTAGTTTTTTATTAGCGACCGAACACCCCATGCAACACCCTATATAATACCTAACGTGACACGCCAAAATTTTACACCTTCTATATTAAAAAACACCCTCTTAGACGAATTTAGGGGTGTTAATTTCTCTGCAGAAACAGTACGGTTATTTGGTACGGATTCAACCTAAATTTGTGTGGTTGGTTTAAGGTCGTCCATCAGGACAATATATCGAATTATTGATCGAGTAGTAGGTTTTCTTCTCTTGTTTTTTTCTCCTCTGAAACACGTTTGGTTGGTAACAATATGCTGGAAAGTCCGAGGTAGCAGATGGGATACTGACCAAACAACACCTGCCTCGATCACTTCCTCCATCTTTTGTCAAGAACTGCATCGTGCTACTCTCTCCGTTTCAAAATATAATCATTTTTAAGTATAGTGTCAAATCAATCAATTTTAACTTTGACTATTAATAAAAAAAATCAATCATGTAAAATTGATATTACTAGATTTACATTAAACAAACTATCACATGTATAAAACTCTTTTTATTTAAAACATCTTATTTTTATAAATATTGTTAGTCAAATTAACATCTCAAATATTATATAGAAGTCCAAAATACCTATATATTTTGGGACGGAGTGAGTACTGTACTAGGTATGTGTGTAGGTCTATAGATCAAATATTTTGCTCTGCGAAATTATGATAAATTGTTGGGTTTATTTGTAGGACAGGTGATAGAAACTAGTCATTCCGCCTACTAATTAACTCATTTTAACAGATCTAAATTTCTCAACTCAAACTTAATTTATACTAAAACTCTTATAAATGCTTATATTCTGGAACTATAAGTGGGTTATTTGTCTTACTTATTTCGAGCTTATTTATTTATGGTGTGGGTGTGGTACATATAATGATATTTTCAATTCGGTAGCATGAGTTAGTCAGTCTCGTACTGTCAATTTCTTTTTCTTCAGAAAAAAATAATGCACGGCCAAATTCTATGCCACATCTTCCCTCGGGCAAAAAAATCTTAAGAAACTTCTATTTTTAGATAATAGAAATGGGTTGCATTCTCCGGCATCTGCCCATGGACACACAGCCAACAAGATTCAGAAACTTCCATACCACAACTAAGGCATGAAGGATTTAAAATTTAAGAGGGTGAAAGTTTATAATTTATAACTTAAATATGGGTTGTCTTTTCTTTTCTAATAATAAAAATGGTATACATCTCCAGCCTCTACCATTGGACACAGCCTGAAGCTTTGCCAACCAACAAAACACCCTAGTTAATCAAAAGGACTTAGCTAGTAAACTTGACCTTATCAACAAATAAGGAGGAGGTAGATCTAGACAGAAGAAGGATCAACAAATTCCCTATAAATAGCTTAGATCAATGAGTATATATATGGTCACCAAAGAGTGTTAGCTTGTATGTAATCTCAATTAATTAACCAATAAAGATATGGGAGGAGTATATGTGTTGGGAGCAAGGTCACATGGTGATTGCAAGTACTCAGATGTATGTAGTGACCGTGCTCACATGGCCATGCGTGAATTGTGTAAGCCACGCAACTGACTTGCTTCAACATATATACATATAAACCAACTATATATATAACTATATGTTCTCACATGTATCTATGGTTCCTAGCTAGTACACTTTAATTATATCCATAATATGCTTGCCACATGTGCTTACATGCAAATTCTCCAATTCGCAATGTGTACATAAGATAAGATCTTGAAAATTATTTAATTGATTGATTTTTTTGCCAATAATGTTTGATTGATTATCTCCATCAATTAAAGTGGCCGAAATAGGTGACCTGTGAGTGTGTTCAAATGTACAAGGACCATGCATGCCTTTGCCTATATGAAGTAGTAGACTGACTATAAGAAAAGAATATTAATCATCAAATTTTCATATCGTTCTTTAATTTCAAACTGATTTCCCAATTTGTGTGCATGTCGTTCTTTCAATTCAGAAATTAATTATTTCGATCCTTGTCTGCCGGCAGCCCAGCACCACTAGCTAGCAATATATAGTTAGTGGCTAGATTAATTAGTGCTTTGATATCTTTTGATGATCTGTTTGAACAAAAAATATTTATAATCCATTGGAATTTGTTGGGAAACGATCTCGTTGCAGTTTATTATCACAAAAGCTAGCATGCGTGCATGCAGTGGTGCTTCTAGACAAGTAGTTAAACTTTCACATGAATTGTGCAGCAAAACTGGGAATTGCAGGTTTATTTCGTTGTCTGATGATATGATGCGATCACGGGGAAATGATGAAAATTAGCTAGCATCATCAGATGCAATTCTGACGCTGACGCTTAACGAGAAAAAATAGATTTTATTAGCATTCACTGCTGCACTGTAGCCATGCGTGAGCAGAATGGAATCTATGGGTGTACTACTCGATCACACATTTTGTGTGTAATCCGTTGCTTAATCATGCTCTGTATTTGCTTTTGTCAAATTCACAAAACATTTTCCTCACGAACACGCTATAGGATTGCACGTCAATATATAAACAGAGTTTTATTACACAACCCAACCAGCCAGACAGTCGTTACCGGGGGACCAGGAAAAAAAAGAAAGAAGCAGAAAAAACTGCTAGAGTAAAAAACTACAAAAGAAAAGGTGTTGCTCCTATATATAGAAAGGAGGATGGCGGTGGAGCCCCATTACACTTTCAATAAACCCTCGAAAACAGCGGTGCCAGCGAAAGACCACAAACGAAAGAGAGTAATCGAAAACCCTGAAGTTTCGCTCCTTCTACAGCTGTCAAAGAGATCAAGAGGATAGGGAGTCGAAACACACGGTCGAGGAGGATAAAGTTGGCATGGACCCAATTGCAGCCCAACTAGAGCACGGGCTAGATTTGTTGTCCTCGAGAATGTGTGCATAATAATAACATGGAGTTAATTAAGGGGTTTCATTTTCTCATAATCCCTTCATCCGTGATTACTTTCCAGTTGCAGCGTACGTAGGTATTGTTCACATACTCATTAATATTGTGATTAGAAAATTCATCTTGTTCAAATATAATTAATAACAATGTAAGCTCAATAAACCTCAAAGTACAGGGGTAACTGCGAAAGAGCATGTAAACTAGTGGTTACAAAAATCTTAGTAGCATCTTAGGTCCTGAGTTCGACTTCTTGGGAGTAATTTTTTCAGAATTTAACGACTTTGTGATTTCAGTGGTAGGCGACAGATAAGCGAGACACCTATGGTGACTTCGTCAATCTCTAGGATGGATTTGCAACCCGAAATAACTTCAGAGTCTAACTATAGGTAGAGATGCCAAATCGATGAAAAATGAAGAAATCGGCGAAGGATTAAAAAATTGATCTAGAAATGCAGAGAAGAGATTAAGAATCTCTGATATACTGATACAATGATTAAAATTTCAGGCTATGTGGGTATTAAGTAGGTTATGCATCTGAGTCATTTTCGCGGGAATTCTAGTACCGTGGGTTGTTTAATTAGCTTGCAGCGGAATCACATGCATCCTATTTTTTTTTATCAAAATTCATACACACTTGTGCCAATTTTTTCATATAGTATACATATATATCTCGAAATCTCGAGGCAAATAAGCTTGCTCAAGCAAATATATATCTTGGACAAATCGCTACTCCCTCCGTCCCAAAATAAATATAGTTTTGCATTGTTCATGTCCAACGCTTGACCACTCGTCTCATTTAAAATTTTTTTATGATTAGTATTTTTGTTATTATTAGATGATAAAACATGAATATTATTTTATATGTGACTATTTTTTATTTTTAAAAATAAGATGGATAGTCAAACATTGGACAAAGAAACCCACGGATGCGCTTATTCTTGGAGAGGGGTAGTATTATAATTTAATTATCACCACTATATATACATATATATACATTGACAATCATTTTGTACATGACATTTTTACACACCATATGTCCATTTATATCAAGATATTCGATTACAAGACATGTTCATGCATCAATTGTGATGTTAATTATGACGTATATACACTATATACAACACATGCAATTCCATATTGTATCTATCAACACACACAAGTATATTAATTACATACAAGTAGCTAGAGATCGATCACCATTATTTCCTGGATTCATATATATAAATCCTTAGTCCTGCAGTAAGTAGAAAATAATAGTCTATATATATGTTTGATACAGTTCGCCGTCGCTCTACTTTTCGTCATCATCGCCGGCCACCCGACGCCGCCGCGTTCAGAAGAGGAACGCCGCCGGCGCAAACGCCGGCATGGACACCGCCGTCTCGATGTGCCTGGGCTCATACACACACACAATCCATGGATCATCAGAAGCTTGCAAATCATCAATGGCGAGATAGAGAGAGAGAAATCTGGAGAGAGATTGCATGTAATAACGTAGCTAGCTACCTGTATTCATCGCTGTGTGCGCGGGGGAGAACCCTGGCGGCGGACCGGCCGGCTCTGGCGGCGGCGGCGGAGGCGGGGCGGCGGAGCTTGGCTGCTGCGGCGTCGGCGGCGCCGGCGGCGCTGTACTCCTCGTAGATGTCACCGAGCGAGGGGCGCCACTGCGGCGAGCCGCCGAGGGACCTGGCCCTCCTCCGCCGCCTCCTGGCGGCGGCGCCTCCGTCGCCGGCGGTCGCCGCCGGCAGCGCGGCGGGCGGCGCGTCGTCGATTGGTCCAGCACGGCAGCCGCAGGGCACGAACGACAGGAGCCTCATCAGCTTCCTGCGCACCCTCCCCTCTATCTTGCCCTCCCTCTCACTCTCTCTAGAAGCTCTCTACTCTCTTAAGCTTTCTCTCTCTAGGAAGAGAGAGAGATGTATGCTCCTATTTACAGGGATGCCCGGGTGGCCAGGGCTAGCTACCTGGACCTGGAGTGTGTGACATGTAAGGGGTGGGAGATTTATAGGGTTTGCGGATGTGGCGAATGACTGAAATGTCCCGGGGTCGGGGTCTAGTTCAAGGGTATACCTTCAGAAAGCGAGATGGGACGAATGCCATGCACGGAAGGGAGATTGTTTTTCTTTTTGGAGGAAAATGTGTGTAAAAATGTTTAGTTGTCGATGTTGATATCTAGCTAGGTGTTTTCTTCATTTGCGTGGTGCATGTATGCGCACCTCGTCAAGTGGCTGATGGTGAGGCGTAGAGGAAGTGGTGTATCACGTCTTTGTACCAAGCATATAGTACAAATGTGTGTGCATTATTGTGGAGATTGTAGGTTCGAATATATATGTTAGCATTGTTTCTACGAACGTATGTGTGTAGAAAGCACGAGGGTTTCTCTGTTACTCTCCTTTCTCCAAAATACTAATACCGTCCTAAAATATAACAACTTTTGACTTGTCCAGATTCATAGCTAAAAATGCTTATATTTTAAGACGGAGAGAGTAGTTATCTTTCTAGGATTTAAAATGTCTTTTAAAATATTTATTACTCTATAGTACTACTTGTCTCATCAAACATCAACATTTAAATTTCTTTACGTTCTATCCCAGCCACTTTGAATAAGACGAATCATCAAATGTTACATGGAAATCAACAACATCACGTCTTTTGGGATGGAGGTAGTAACAAATTATTCATGAGAATTTTTCTCTTCCACGATTGAAATTCATTTCTTCCTAATCCAGCCTAGATGGCATACTAACATTTTCTGAGAGCCCCTTCCAAAAGCCAGACCTAACAAAGAACAGCATGATATCTATATAGAACGATCATTTTTTTTAAGGATAATCATGTGCATGCAATGCAATGTCCGGTTGTTTTTACTCACCGTTAGACACATTTATTATAGCAAACATTTATTAGAAGATAATAAAAGGATACTGGATTATTATTAGTTGACAGAGGCAGCAGAGAGAATCGCAAGCAACAAAGGCGTCGGTAGCATCACACGTTGCGCGACGCGATGGCTTCCCTGCGTCGCCGGGCATCTCACCGTCATGTCTAGTCTGCATCTACTTACCCGTGAGAGCAACCCCTGTGGCAACCATTCATGGCAAGCTCAGGCCTCAAGCCCTCCAAGACTCCTCCCAATGATCGTATCGTCATCGACCTCCATCACCTGATCGGTGCTGAAGACCGACGACCGATGAATCGGATCCTGATCATGTGGATGATCAGAATCCGATTCCTTCATCCTCGCATTTGTTACAAAGGAGGGTTTTCCACATAAATCTTCGTGGTCAGGTTAATCGCGACGACAAGGACTGTAGATGGAGCTCTACCTCAGGAACTGTAGATGCTTCAGTGTACAAGTGGTCAGATATTATGCTGCCACGAGCGATCCTGATCATGTGGATGATCAAAATCCGATTCCTCTATCCTCGCATTAGTTATAGAGGAGGATTTTCCACGTAAATCTCCGTAGTCAGGTTAATCTTGACGATAAGGACGATAGATGGAGCTCCGCCTCAGGAACTATAGATGCTCAGCTTGGGTGTACAAGTGGTGAGATATTGTGCTGCCACGAGCGTGCGATGGCGAGGCGTCGCCGTCGGTGGTGTTGACGATGGCGGTCGCCACCCGACGCCGCGCCGGCGGCCATGGGAACGCGTGAGGAGGCGCCGGCCGAAGAGGGGAAGCATCCATTGTTACAGGTGGGCAAATCAGCAATGGTAAGAAGAAGAGGCAGTCATGAACAGTGTAGACTGCATCAGCTGGCACCACCAAAAACAACTCATGATCCAGGCAATAACTCCGAAAATAATGCACAACTGAAAATCTCAAATCAAAGAAAGGAATAAAATGTGTTCCTGAAATGCCAGATTGTGACTGTAGGTACACCAGTGAAGACGCCGGCATCAAGAGGAAATTAGTACTGCATCTAGGGCACAGGTGTACCAATGGTGAGAAAAAAAGACAGGGAGATGCACAGTTGCAAAACCACATCTGGCAAGAAAAGGATAATTGCAAAATCAAATGAAGTACAAGAACAGAACGCAATATGTAACAAGTGCATGCACTGTTGATCACGAATGAATTGCACTGTGCACAGATCAGCTTCACCGTCGCTGTCAGCAGATCAGGATTTTGATCAAGGAAAATTCAGTTGTACCTTGTCATGTATAAACGTGTTATTCTGAGCAACGAGTCATTATCCAGTACATGAGCAGCACATGCCACCAGCTGATAAGGGCTACGACAATTCAAATGAAAGGGTGACTCCAACACAACCAGCACCTCATGAGTCAGGACAAGCAAGACATGGGGGTCATTATTAGCAAAGGTTTGAAGCTGTTCGTGTCCTGTTGCGCGTTGATAGTAATATTGTTTGGTCCATATTCAGTTTGACAAGTGCTTCTCCATGCGGAAACCATGGGATGCAAGCAAACGACCACTCCAACACGATAAGAATATTGGATCGGAAACTCTGTTCACACCTGGAACAATATGGTATAGCGATAAACTAAATATAGAATCAATAACTTGTCGATCCGCTGTGAGCCCCACGGCCAGATAGAGGGCCCCAAGATTGTATCTTCATCTACTGTGCACCCCAGGAACTGGATGGAGGGCCCCATGATTGTTGTGGCTGTGAGTTCATTTCTGGTTGCTGCGGTGGTGTTCTGGGTCTAGCATATTCAGCAAAAATAACCCATCCATCGAGAAACTGCATAGAAGCAGAGATATATCAGAAAAAACCTGTGCATTATGATATACTGCAGCAAGGCTCTAAAAAGAAGCCCAAAATGGTCAATGATATTTTCACCAGTTGCTTTCAGAGTATCTAACCACACCAAATAAACGCTTCATTTTATTTTCACTATGGTAGAAATTAGTAGACTGAAAAAATAAATAAATAATTGAGAGCTCAGCCATTCAAGAAAGCATAAATTATAGCATGAGGGTCATGTGGGCAATAGTTAGTGTATCACATACGTAATTTTCTTACATTATGTGTGAAGTATTGCTTTGGTGCCACAAGAATTCAAGAATGAATTAAGAAAAATATGGAGTATCATTGCTAATGAGGAAACATACTGAGTAAAATATTTTAGTATCTAAATATAAAGCAAAAATAAACCCAAGATACCAGAATGCAAATTTGTATTAAGATTCTAAAGACAGTGCAGAACCACCAGTTCACGATTTTTGTTGAAGAAATCAGTCCAAGCATGTCTGAGTACGGTTCATGATTTGCCAGTTGCAACGAAGCAACACAAGTCACAAGTCACAGAGATAACATGTAAGAAAACAATGTAACTATTATACTTGAGCATTAAAAGGTTAGTGTATACCTTAAAAATTACCACAGAAATTTATCAAGATATCCAGCATCTAGCACAATACAAGCTATATGAAATGAGTGCATGAGGATGATATCTGTGTTCTTAAGAATCTTGCACATAGTAATTCTGGATTATTCACACATAATTATTTTTAAAATAATGAACATTTTTTTTTTGCATTTTTGTTCTTCAGAGATGAGCACAACAAGAAAGAATGTGTGCAAAATATATCAGAGTTGAATTGTGGTGAGACCTTAGGTAGTTAGCAAATTGTGCTACCAATATATAATAAAAAAAACTTACACATGAACTTGAAAAGTGGTAACACATGCCCTGTCTGCTTGTGCAAAACACAAAGAGTAAACCTGAGTGACCACGATGCTCTCAATTTCAATCTCAGGATAAAATGTCCAGAAAAATGTGATGCCTATGATGTCCACCCCATAGCATGTCCAAGTTATTAAATAGTACTACTATAGTATTGCACAACGAACATACGCTCACAGTTTCTGGTCAACTAGGATGCAAATATCTATACTTCGGTACTGTCAAAATGAGATACCTGAATAATTCTACAACATATTTAGTTTGAAATAGTCTGTTGACAAAGGGTGCCTAAGCAGGCTCCCTGGGCTCTACCTACCTCTCCAACTTGTCCTGCTTTCTCTGAATTCCACATAATCATATCAATTCTGTGTATATATTAACTGCCTATGCTCCAATACAAAACTAGCTTTCTTACTGTTTCCGCCTTTCCAGTGGCAGCCAGTGAAATTAGGCAGTTCTTGTATTAAAATTTTTAAAATGAGGCATAACAAGTAGAGAGGTAAAGTCATATATTCTGCTTATTGCATCATGGGAACTGATCATTATATAAACAGTGAGAGTTCAACACAAGAGAATTGAGGAAAAAACAACAAATCCTAACAACAAAAATGATATGAAAGTATGAAACATACCTTTCCATCCATTCCTTCTATTCCTTTAGCTGCATCCTCAACTGTAGCATACCTTACGAAGCCAAACCCCTTAGAGAATCCAGTGACACGATCTGTGACAACTCGAGCTGCAATTTGAAATCAGATTGAAATAGAACTCAGTGTCTTGAAATACAAAGGATGAAAGGAATGGCTGCATTTTAAGCAAACATACCATGTATGACTTCCCCAAACTTTGCAAAAGCTTCTTTAAGCCCATCTGTTGTTGTACGCTTGCTTAAGCCTGCAAACAAGGATGCTAAGATGGGAGTCCAGAGATTGTGTGCAACAAGGCTCAACATGCAAGGAAGCATCCAAAATGGAACAACATTATTGAACTTTAAATTGTAAGACGGTAAAACAGGGAACTGGTGCTAGCTTTAAGTAGGTCTGATAATAATATGGAGTACAAGCTCAGAAAGCTTGCACACATTTTGTCACTACAGATAAGGAATTTAGGTCAGAGCACCATAAGTAGACAAAATTTAAATAATGTTTATTAAGTGATTGTCCATTTCCTCAGTTCCCGCAGTGAATTTCCTTGTGTCGAGCATGTAGAATCAAGCAAGCAGCAAGTGTGGAAAACGCCGAAGACCTGAGCTTATTGGGCATGGACTCAATTGTTCGTAAAACTAATTGAATCAAGTTCCATGAACAGAAGGTGGAGGGGTACGACGTTTGCTATCATAATCTGAACCAGCAAATCCAGCAATAGGTCTCTTTCAACCTAGGCTGATGTACAGCTGGTTCATCGGTCATTCCACCGGCGTCCTAGATCCGTCCTATATCCTATATCCTCCACTAAGTAACAAACTAATATATAGAGGAGCAGTCAGTATAAAGTTACATCTAGAAACATCAAAAGATTATACTAACTTCACAACATATCAGTATCCACTATATGTCTTACTACCATATGATCTTATCTCCCCTGATTTTGCTCATATGAATCAAGCAGCCCAAATCCATCAGACATTGAATTAGTACTAACAACATATATATACATACTAGTATACTCTAATGTTGCTTTTGACCGCCCAAAAGTGCAACCACCATGAGATCCTCTAAATTAAGCCATCCTAGATCATCCACACGACCGAATCGGGTACGGCAACGCAACGGGAGCACTTCTACGGCCGCCGCCCAAGAAGAGGGAGAGAGAGAGAGAAAGTGAGGCGTACCGGAGATGAAGAGGTTGGGGGAGGGGTCGGCCTTCGGGGGCGGGGTGGGCGGCTTGGGCGGGGAGAAGGCCGAGATGGAGAACATGCGCCGGAATCCGGACCTCGCCGTAGCCGCCGCCGCCATCGCCGCCGCCGGATTTCGAAGGTGAGGCGAGACGCTAGGGATTTGCTTCCTCTCTCATCTTTGGGGTTTATGGGTTTAGGTCATGGGACTGAAATGACTATAATGCCCTTCTCTGACACTAGTATTAGCGGCGAGATTATTATGATAATGATTGAAAATTTGTTTCTGTTGGGGGAAAAAAATCTCCTCAGATGAATTTGCAGTCTGACATGATGTGTTGCAATTTGCGGTTATAACAATTTGATAATCAAGATGAGATTTAGTCAAATGTTTGAAATTTTTAACATTGAATACCTCTCAAAGGTTATAGTTAAAAATGGCACGAGTAGATTTTGTCTTGAAAGGTAGAGTAGTGTCATAATATCATAGATTTCAAAAATTTTGTCTATGGGTTTAGGTCATGGGGCTGGAATGACTATAATGCCCTTCTATTGATAGTAGTGTTAACAACGATATTACTTAAATAATTGAAAATTTTGTTTCTTTTGAAAAAAAAATCCTCACATGAATTCGCAAGTTAACAACATATTTTGATTAGATACTCCATTCGATTGTATACATTTGACATTTAAGATAAAATTTGATCAAATATTTAAAACTTTGACAACTGAATACCTCTCAAATGTTTATTTTTTAAAAAAGAAGTAAAATGGTATAGTATATTGTCTTAAAAGGTAGAGTAGTATCATAATATCATAAGCTTATTAGATTTTATAAATCTGTTTTGATATAATATTGATGATTAAAGTTTTAAAAGTTTGACTATTTTTTTCTCCTAAGCATTAAATATTTATAACCAGAAGGAGAAGCGTTTTAGCAATTTTTTTGTTTCTTTTATTTGAAACTTGTAAATAAAAATCTATTTGCAGCTTTGAACTTTTGAGATAAACGGAGAGCTCTGGACTACAAACTAGGACATTTTACATGTTTAAAGCTTCCGCTATCTCTCTCTTGGACGAAAACCACATTCATTTCGGTTACATGTCATCTACACGTCACTATAATTTGCCATCTCATCACAGCCTTGGAGATCATGTGGGCTACCATTTCAACTGAAGAATATTTAAGTACTAATAAAGACAGCAATGAAGAAGGCATAACCATATTATATTGAAGTATGACAATTCACTCATCACATCCACACAGCAACAGCTTTTCAATCTCACTTCGATTCAATGGTCATCCCAAATTGCAAGTCTCAGGCTCTGAGCAGAACAAATGCCAATACAAAGGCCAAAAAATCAACTTCAGTTCAAGAAAGCTCACATGGATAAGGATCAAGAAATTCCA
Source organism: Oryza glaberrima (assembly GCF_000147395.1). Taxonomy (NCBI): domain Eukaryota; kingdom Viridiplantae; phylum Streptophyta; class Magnoliopsida; order Poales; family Poaceae; genus Oryza; species Oryza glaberrima. The sequence continues at coordinate 1,815,342 of NC_068333.1, forward strand.
TACACACAAACCAGCAACACAACTACTAGGTAGCAGGGTAACACAAGAAAAATATCACTAGATATTTGAGACAGTAACATTCTTAGATAGATCAGAATTTCCGTCTTTTGTCACATTCAGAGGTCATAGTCCACCCAAAATATCAAGAATGATGATGATCCACATGATCCAAAATTCCAAATGCAGCCTGCATGAATCGCTTGCACAGCTCTGGATGATATTTTGGGTTGAGGATAGATTTGTCTGTCAGAGCTTTCCCGTATGCGACGCCAAGTGGTAGAATTAGCTAGTAAGCAAGTTCTTTCTTTCCATTACGTGGATGAGTGCCTGCAAAACTGACCTAATAACGATTTTAGATCAATTACACAACAATCTATAGCTAAGGGTTGTTTTTTTGGATTGCATTTCTACCTCATGAAGAAGAGGCTGACTCAGGCTGAGCGGTCTGCTGCCTTGGTCTCCTGCTTGCTGGGGGTCCATCTCTTCGCCTTTCGTACCGTCTGCTTTCATATTTGGATGTCCTCCGCTCTTTTGGTTGGTAGGTTGGGTAAGTGCATGGAATTATCTCTCCGTTTATGTATTTATCACCTGAATTGTGAAAGGATTGAGATTTTTTATTTAAGAAGCAACAACTAATTGATTATGCAAATAACCAGCTGCAGACAATAATGTTGAACTAACCCCCGTAGTCTTTGTTCTTGACATCGATGTAGGAATCAGGAAGCACCCACAGAACGCCGGGTAAACCTACAGGTAATAGAACAATAGTTTGAACCAGGGCAATCCAAAAATGTTTAGACTTGGTTAAATACTGAGGCAACCAGTATATTAGCAAATACCCTTGAACTTCTCTGATGTTTCCTCGTCGACAGTGCACTGGAAACCAGTGTAGGTGGTTGTGCTGAAGGCATACATGTTCTTCTTGGCTTCCTCCATGCTGTGATTGCAAACATATGCTCAGTATCAAGAAAATGAACTAAAGGCAGAAAATTACAAAACTGTAGGCCTGGTTTATAGTATAGCAATGCTGATTTCAGACATAGCACCGATGATAACTTCACCAACGTGCAGTGACCAGCAAAGAATACCTAAACAAATAATCAACCATTCCTTGTGTTTACGCAAGAAATTTTAATCCTTGTGAATCGTCAAGCATAAACTGTGCAACATATAGACATGTCTACCAATCTACTACACACTTGTTTCTTCAACGAATTATCATGCAAAATTTGCAACCACCTATAGAATGTAAAGCTTTTTTACATTTTACCAAAAACGTGCGCTCCAATTAAAATTTCGACTATCATAATTTACAATCGAAACAAATTTATTATGTTTGAGTGAAGCATGAAACAAACATTTCTCTCGAGATTACTCTACCGACTTAGTCAGTCAGTCCTTGCAAATTGGCAACCAAACTAGGTGAGTCAAAGAGAGGTGGAGATCTTGACAATGAGGATGAGAAATTTTACATAATTATACCTGCCAAGGACGGTGGCGAGGGTGTTGAGGTAGGTGTCGATCATCTGCTCCCGCGTCGGGGCGGGGTCCTTGGGGAACTCCATCACGATCAGCCAGTGGTTGTAGTCGCACCCGGGGAGCAGTATCGTCTCCCTCTGCTCGCTCCCCGTCCCCGCCCCCGCCGCCGCGGCGACCACCGGCTGCCTCGCCTTCCCGCTTCCTCGCACAGCCAGCGTCGGGAACGCCGCCGCCGCGGCGGTGCGGGGGAAGAGCGCGGATGGTGCGGCGGCGGAGGAGGATGGCTTCGGCGCGAGGGCGAAGGCGAATGCCTGCGCGGCGGCGGCGGCGGCGGTGGTCGGGAGGGAAGCCATGGGAGGAGGCGCGAGAGTGGGGAGAGGGAGAGGTTTACGAGTTTGGGGATAAGGTGGGAAGAAGAAGAAGAGAATAAAAAGGGAGAAGAAGATATTTTTTTTGTGAGGGTTTTTAGCCTCCTCTTTAGTGGGCCGGGCCGGGCCGGGCCATTTTCGGCGTGGATTTATGGGCTGTAATGTGTGGGCTCAGATGGGCTTATGGAGGCCCAATTGTGACGGTGATGGAATAAGTCCCTCATTATTAGATCCAATCGGTTTTTTTTGGTTAACCAATCACTTTTCGGGTTTTTTTTCAGGCGAGGTGGCTATCTGTGTTTATTAGCGGCCAGAAGAATAATTATGCTAAAAATTAGGATACATTATGAGAAATAAAACTTGTTAGAAGAGAAGCAAATGAAACACTTTCATTAAAAAATTCTCGAATTAGGATACATTATGAGAAAATGAAACTTTCTTAGAAGAGAAACAAATGAAACACTTTCATAAAAAAAATTCTCGGCACTTTTAAATGGCGATTTAGCTTCCTGTAGCAATGACATGTTTGATCATGCAAGATTACTGATATGTAGGTCAGAGGAGGATAAATACTCATCTTAGAATCTTGGATCAAAATTTACAATTATAAGATCACTGGTGCCACAAAAGTGACAGAAATATAAAACTTAAACATAAATTACAGAAATGTAGCTGTTGAATTCCATCTCTTTTTGTGTGTGTGTGTGCGCGCGCTCTATAAACAATCAGCAGTGTTTCAAAAGCAAAATGGGTCTGCAGAAATGTGTCGGCAACTGAGCAACCACACATTCACCATGATGACCAAGAACAAAAAAAGGGCAGCAACCCGAAGTGAATGGCAGAAAACACTAGAGATGATGTTCAACTTTCAAGCAGTAAGAAGTCAAAAGCATTTGACCCATTCACTACAAATCAGAGATGCAACAAAATGCACATTCATTTCAGGAAAAAGAAAAAAAAAACATGCCGTCTCTGTCGGTGCAGAAAGTTTAAGGGTTCAAGGGAAAGTGTATTCATCCCTCGAGCGGATATCCCCTTTATCTAAATAGTCATCAAAGTGCACAGCGTTCAGTAGTGAACACTTGACACTAGCAGCTTCAAAAGAAATGCTTAACAATAAGCTAGTGCCATCAGCTTTACCATCCTGAGTGGAGGTCCATTCCATTCTGAAAACTTTTGGTCCTGTGCATCCAGTCAAACACATTCAGTTATTGGATTCTGAAAAACAAGAAAAAACATATTGCTGATTCCTTTCTTTGCTGTTCCAAGGATGCAGGCTTCTGGTGCCTTTGTATGTGAGATTCTTGCATTTAGTTGCAGGTTTGCAGCTATCATCAACACAAGTGGCTGTGCATGTATGGGGACTTTGACATGGTGTCTGGTGCACCAACTCTTCCTTCCATCTCCATCTGCTTGACTCACCATATACATCATAGACATAAACAGTAAATTAAGCTGGAAGTTGCAGGATTGCATAGTGAAGGAAATGACAACAGAAATGAGGTCATGCAGGCCTCCAAATAGCTAGGCTACAAAAAGAGTCACTCAATATGCACTCAATCATGCCAAATCATGCCTATAGCTTTCATAAACCAACCTTCTTGCAAAAGTAAAGGCTTCTCTTGTCTTTCTCCTTCTCTGGTGGGAGTCTAGAAATCTTTTAAAGTTTCTAGTGAATATATGGTGCTGCACTGACAGATCTTCTTTTAATTTGGTACGCAACATTCATCTTTAGCGGTATGGCATGGATAGAATTGAAGCTTTTATGGTTTTATTTTGTAGAGTGGTTTTCATGATTTCATCATATTAGTGGTTTCCAAATGATACTTCTCCTATAGTCAAATCCTGGTGAAAATCAGCTCTTCCCAGCACTTTTACTACAGTCCTTAATCCTGGTTAATTCAAACAAAATTGGCTTGACCTTTAACAACATTTTTTTTTTAAAAAAAAAACTATCATCTGACTCCATTTTTAGGTAAGAAATGAGTCCTCCAAGGGATTCAATTTCTAGTAAACATTCTTTTTAATCTCTTAACGCAACACAAGTTCTCTGTTTGATGCTTCTAGATTGTTTAACAACAATAGTTTGTTAAGAATCTATGGTAATCTATGTCAAACTTTTCCTTTGGAGAGCTTTAATATTGAAAAAAAAACATGAGTAACAAGAAATGTCATGTGTCTTCACCAGAAAGGGAACAGGGGACAATTGAGTTCACCAACCATAGAACAATTTGTAGTACCTTTCTAATTGAAAAGAAAAGGCAGCTTCTTCTAGATTGAAAATGACCATGTCCTGCTTCTGGTTCAACATCCAGCTACTCCTTCCATCTCATGAAAGATAAGTTCGAGGCATCAAACGAGTGCGCTGTGGAACTTTAAGGGATTATCAGATTATACAGCATAACAAGATAGATGTGACTAGTGTTTAAGAACACACTATATAACATGATTGCTTCACCAATTTTCTATATTAATTGGTAATGTAAGTAATTAATCTACATACATGCCTGAAAATTAGTAATTTAATTGTGCCATTCAAATGGTACGGAAACTAGTCACCTTTCATGTACTGAAAATGATAGGACCAAAAGATACTCACAGAACTTAAGAAAAGTAACCGTCCAATTTCATCAAGCAAATCCATGGCAAAATATTCATAAAAGAAAACAATATAGAAGAAATAGAGCATGTCCACATGATGCCAGCATGTTTCATGCTAGAAAGCAGTAAAGCAGGAAAAGGTATGGGATCACATATATCATGGCAAAGTATTGGGCAACAACCCAAATTACAATTCCAATGGCACTCTGAGGTAAAATAACAAACTATCAACTTTAGTGCTAAAACTTTATTCCATATGGATGATCAGACTCAAACATTGTCTAGGTGATCATGCGGAACCCTTGAGTTTCTTCGCAATTCCAGCAAAGTACTTCCCTTGGTGGAAGGCTTGTTGCAGCTCAAGCTCAGTGGCAACCCTTGATCCATCACCAGCGAATGTGCCAGACCCGTACGGGCTTCCGCCCTTCACTTGCTCCATCTCAAACATCCCAGCACCAAAGGTGTACCCTACTGGAACAAAGATCATGCCATGATGCACTAGCTGAGTAATTGCTGTCAACCTACAAGATGAAAAGTGAATTTCATTATACTCCATGATTGACATGGTTTCAACTGCAAGTAATATTCTATAACACCATTATCACAAAGTCAGACAATTCGTATTTTCAGTGACACCATGGATGATAAGTGGCATTCTTGATTAAGATAAAAATGAATTTTATACTACAAGCATCAGACAATTTGAAATTTCAGCATAATTTGGAAGCGTCTTACGGAGTAGTTTCTTGGCCACCACCCTGGGAACCAGTAGAGTAGAAAATTCCCGCGGGCTTGCCTGCGAGCTGCTGTGTCCTCCACAGCCCACCAGTAGCATCCATGAATGCTTTGAATTGAGCAGCCATCATTCCAAATCTAGTTGGGAACCCAAAGATGACACCATCAGCCTCGGCAAGCTCTGCGGGTGTGATTATGGGAACATCTTTCTTTGAAGGAGCACCCATCTTGGTGAGCACATCATCAGAAAGAGTCTCTGGGACCTAGTCATATGATAATTTTATCAACATGTTAAACAAAACATGCGGGTAATCATAACTCTAGGTAAAGCACAAAATCACTTTCATGGTACAACCTGCCATAGCTTGACCTCAACTCCTTCAACTGAAGAAGCACCTTTCTCGATCTCCTCTGCTAGCTTTGCAACATGGCCATACATGGAGTAGTACCTACAAAATGCAAAATTCATGAATACAAATAGAGTGAAAAAAAAGAACATATATATACTTCTGTTTTGCAAAACCACCCAGCTATCGCATAAGGATGTTCAGACAAGATTGATAACATCATGAAGAACCATCCAAAAGCAACAAACAGACAATGTCACACAAACAAGTGTATACGTTCACCATGCGTATGAAACAAACAACAACAATGGGAAGCACATCTTGTCAGGACTCAAAGGCTGTTCCTTTTGCTTTTGGTGCAGCAGTAAGCAGCAGGCAAAATTAGAACAAAACAAAAAAGGTTGCATTTTACTAGTGAGCAAAGAATCGATATAATCACAAACAAATTCCAGAAGTACCCCATTCCGATGCAGTCTAACAGACTCCATCATGGACAAAAAAAAAAAGTAACTTCTGCACAATTTTTGGTGCAGAAGTGAGTGCTCCACTAACAATCCGACGAATTCGTCCACAAGCGAATTCAAGAACCGATATATATCATAGTACAACCTAAGAACACGCGCAGTCGCGCATTGCTGAATTCAAGAACACACACCCCTCCACGAAGAACAGGGCGGGAAGGGAATAATCAGAAAAAGGATCCCAAGAACACATCTTTCGCACTCCATCCCCCCCCCCCCCCCCCCCCAAACCACCACCACAATCCCGTTTTCTCGACGAACATCCGTACTACCCGAACCACCCGGAGAAAGGAAAAAAAATGCTGAAAAAGGAAAAGGTTGGGGAGCTCACACTATGTAGATCTTGGCGGCCATATCGAAGCAGAATTCTGGAGATTGGAATCGGTGGGAAGAAGGGAGCTGGGATTGCGATGTGGGGAGGGAGGAGGGAGGACTTGGGGCATTTATAGCTGGTGGGAGAGGTCTTCGCCATGTCCAGCTTGGGTCTAAATTAAATCTCATTTAATTCATTTTTTGAGGCAAAAAGTCATTTAATTCTACCCGTATAAAAAAATTCATTTAATTCCTTCTCTTTTTTTCACCGATGTATTTTGGGTTATCAATTAGGAGTACTCCCTCCTTTCAAAAAATATTATTAAGATAAGATTTAGTCAAACTTTTATGATTTATTATCGATTTTGTATCAAAATAAATCTACGTATATATATTTTAACTATACATTTAAAATTTTTTTGATGTTTGGGATTCTAAAAGCTCTATCAAATTTTGCCCTAATCGCCATATTTATGATCAAATGAAATTACTTTTACTCCAAAAAATACTTTTATATTGTTAAAATTGTCTTTGTTTTTTTAATTCCCTTGTGTTTGATATAACTGTAATAAAATTACACGATCTTTAAAAAAAAATACTCTAGACGTCGTGTAATATGGTAATATTGTATTTTGTAGCCCGAAAAATGTCCATATGTGATTTGATCATCTGAAGAAACAAATGGTTTTTTTCTCCTTTTTGCAAGTATTTTCCAAGCAATAATATGCAATACTATATGGCACTACTCCTACGCAATTGTGCACATAACTTTAGCTTGTCTTTCCAACCCAGAAAAAAAAACTTTAGCTTGTCTCTAATTACCTTTATAATACTATTTACCACCGTTTGTCACGTTTGCCATGTTGAATAATTTTATATCAAGATCAAAAAAAAGAAAAAGAATCTTCATTGAGATTTACGACAAGTAAATAAAGATTACGATGACACACCAGATGCCAAACATTTGGAAAAAAAATTCCATTAAAAAGCATAAAACACGAGATGCTTGGAATATAAGAGCAATTGGAGAAAACTTTTGGAATGAATAATCATGTTGGAAGGGAATCATGTTACATGATAAATAGCTCAATGGTGTGATACGCTATGCATTTGTCTAATGTTTTACGAAGTATAAACTTTTTAAAGTTTAGTCAAAGGATACAAAATGTGAAAATTCTCAAAATAAAATTTAGGTTAAATACTTGCTAGCAACTGTAGTAACTGATGTGTATAGCTGTTCATTTAAACTACTATGACAAACTAATAAAATCGTAGTAGTACAACAGTATCCAGATTGGTTGTAGTTTCTTTTAAAGTAAATATCAGAATGAATTCTATTATCAAAGAAAATAAACATGTAACCTGCAGCATTGCACGGATGTAAGACATTGCATCAATATTTGTCCCTTACCGCGCAAGGGAAAATGAATTGCGCCTCCCTTGTACCCAGATTCTACAAAATAACAATAGATATCACTACTTATTTAGCAACGAAATGCAAACATAAATTAAAATTGTGGTATTCTGATGGTTGAAGCATGATCGATGGGCAAGGGAGAAGGATGTGCATGCATGTCAAAACTTACATAAATTTGGATTTTAGTTGGCAACGACCAATTATACGGAGAAACTGAACTTTATAGCTACTCTCTCTGTTTCACAATGTAAGTCATCCTAATATTTCTTACATTCATATTGATCATAATAAATCTAGACATATATATTCATTTAGATTCATTAACATATATATAAATGTAAGAAATACTAGAATGACTTATATTGTGAAACAGAGGAAGTAGTCAGCAAAGTCAGCATGGCACTACGGCCGGCTGGCCGGCGGCGAGCTGCCGCAATCCGTGATGGCCATTTCAGTCTTCAGAAGACGAATACAAAGGCACGGAGACTACACACCGGCTACCTACTTGACTTTGTCAGTTACATGAGACAAATGTGTACATGGAGTAGTCCCTGATCCGTAAGAGCTACGTATAAGCATCACCTGACTTTTATTTGCCAACTATGATGCCACTTAAGTGCTACGTACATGTTACGTAGAACGAGGACTGAGTCAGCAAGCAAACAGAGGTTGATCCAGACAAAGCTTTAGGTTAAGTCCTCTTTTCTATCAATGTAAGACATTTTTTTTAGAGAGGCAAAGGACAAGTGCTATGATAGATGTGACTACCACCTCCAAATTTATCCATATCATTCACTCATAATCTAGGAAAAGGATATGTGGTTGCAGTGACCTGAGTAGCATCTCAAGGTTCTAAGTTCAAATCTCCATAGGAGCGAATTTCATGTTGGGTTATTTGAGCTCCACCCTCAAGTTCCCATGGTACAAGTACCGACAGTGGAGGCTCGAGCCCTCCACCCTCATGATAGATCTGCTCCTACCATAAAAAATGAAAATATTAAGGAATGACATGTATCAAATAAATAGAAGGTGTGAGACTTTGAATTCAAATCGGCTAGCCCACCACCTTATGGAGCTAGCCCAAAAACCCTAGAGGTTTCTCGCAACAGATCCGCTCCTATCATCAAGCCATATATGAGCACACATTAGTCGAAGCTGTTATCAAATACTGTTGATGGGCTTGATTTGAACCGGTTTTAGAAGGTATGGGACGCTTTATACCCGATTAGTTAAGGGACGTGATAAAATCCCCATGGTTGAGGGGCCTAAAATAGACTTTTTCCTTGTTATAGATAGGAGTAGCTCTAGTCTTTTCCGGTCCAAATATCTGGTGGTAGGACTTCTAATTAGGCCCAAATAATTTGGTGAGCCCACTTCCCATTTATATTTTTATACGTGATATATTGTTGGGTGGGAACAGATGATTTTTTTTTCATTTTCTAAGATTCTTTTGAGAAAAGTTAGAAATAGTCATCCGTATAACTTGTTATTCCACTTTCCTTTATATTTGCCACCAAGCACTATTCATATTTAAACTTTGATCATTCATCTTTTTTTAAAAATAAAATTCTAAACACTTGAATAGATATCATATTATCAAAGTGTCTCATACTTAAAAATTCATTATAATATAATCATTGAAAAATTATTGGTGGTCAAAGTTGCAACAGCAACAGTCAATAGTGATATAGTCCCTCCGTCCTATAAAAAATAAATATAGCTAGTACGGGATGTGGCACATTCTAGTACCGTTCAGATTCAACATAGCTAGTACGGGATATGGCATATTTTAGTACTCTCTAGATTCGTAGTATTAGGATATGCCCCAGTAGATGTACATCCAGGCTGATACCACTACTCTAACCTGGGAATGCCAATGTCCTCCAACACTGTCATGAACAATGTGTCATAAATCACAAGTGGATGAGTTTCCTCTGCAGCAACGCCTTCTGACGTTGATCAATGACATGTGGACTCACTGGATATGCGGTCCACATGTCAGACACTTAAAATCAGAGGGTGGTACTACAAAGGATCTATTTCTCTCATAAATAGCTTGCAGCGTCATGGTTTTTTTCCATGCGGTAGAATTTTCCAACGGAGCCATTGTATTTGTTATTGAAAAAGGTTCAGGTTTAGATATGAGTTGGAAAGGGAATTTTTTTTTATTTTACTTTTCTCTAAGAAAAGGTTCGGAACAAATAATTACCTGAAATGATCTTAGTGCATTCCAGATATATTACATTGCAAAGAAAAAAAAACGTGGTACACATTTAAGTATGTAAAAGAGAAATGCAGTGCACAATTTTCAATAGCAGTACAAATGATGCAATTGAATGATTAATTTACACTTGTCATTTCTGAAAAACAAAGCAGTTGTACGAAGTAGTAGCAAATAATTCAATTGACATCTTATGATAAAAGTAGATACATCGCTACACTGAAAATACATAACCTCCGTTCTCAAATAAAAGCATTTTTAGATTATCTAGATTAATATTAAGGAGAAAGATTTCTTTTTAATCACATCATTAGTTAAATTTTGAATTACTCAAATTCCCTTTCTAAGTTTCTAATTGGTTAAAAACACTTGGATTTTTGTGCATAAATTTTAATTTATAGAAATATATATTTTTTTTGAAAGTACAAGAGTGCACTACATCACACTCCTCCTGAATGGGAGAGAGAGAGATGTGATTGCTTGCATTTGTTAGTAGGAGGTGTGCATCTTCCTTCTCTGAACATCCAGCCCGACACAAATCGCATTAGCAGTAAATAATTTTGGTACGGAGAAAAATCAGAGCTTGTGAAGTTGAGTAAAAGAAACACTACAATTAAAAGGCACACGTGGACAATAATACTATACATCAACCTCACCTAATCACAGTTGGTTGACGTTTTTATCGATCATCACTGCTTTACCAATCAACTAGCTGATGACTAGTCAACAATCAGCTAGCAGTCCCGTGTCCTAAGTAGATTCTGTTCAATGTCTCTTTGCGCAAGTTAAGAGAAGAACATTTGACTACGACTGAAAACAAACCTGCTCTGCAAAACTGTCTAGAACAGTTTGTATTTATATGGGAAGATATTAGTAATTTGACCTTGAAAGTGCTTGCATTGTTAAACACCTACTAAAGGATGCGAGAATTCAGGGGCGGAGCTAGACAAGAGTGAAGGGAAGGTGCACCTCTATAGTAGCAAATTTTTTTCTCAAACTATATTATAGTAAATTATAATGTTTTCGTGTATTATCACCATCAACGGTTCAACATAAGTAACAATGGAGTCTGGTTAATAATACGGAGTAGAATACTTCCTTTTATTTTAATCAGGAATATTTAGTGTCTAGGATAATACGTTCAGTCAAAATTGTAAGTTCTGACCATCAAATTTCTTAAATACTTAACTAAAAAATAAAATAAATGGTAGATTTGTCTCCAAAAGTATAATCATCCTTGAGCTTTATCATGCCTCATCTGCTGACTTTCTTTTGCATTGCTAGTATTAACCAGAGTTTTTTTTAAAGAAATTCTCCATAAATGCACATCTCATTTTTAGTCATGCAACAATATTTAGATAAAATAAAAGACAATAACTATACATACTATCCTACCATGGTTACATTGCATCACAGTATGTATATATATTTTCTCTCCAACGACAATTATTATCACGCAATTCAAAACCTATCTTTCACATGAGTTCTTCCAATGAATCAAATTAACTTGTAAAGAATTAGATAAGGGGATGAAAAGATAGAGGAGATTGCAAAGTGCAACGTAACTCATTGAGAAAAAGAAAGGAGAAAGACATGCGTGCGTACAACTGTACTCATGAAGAACTGCAGACTGCAACGTAACTCATGCTGTGGTTATGGGCCGTTCGTGTGCCTCCTGTGGTCTGTTTTTTGACGCAGGGGGTACACTAAGCTCGGAGAAGGGGGGTGCCCATGCGGTAAGTAAGGGTATTAAGCATTAATTTTTCTTTTTTAGCCGAGTGCCCAGGAACCCCCTAGGATGTACTTAGCTTCGCCCCTGGCGAGAATGTGCTTTTTGGCTGATATTTTGAGGGCGTTCACAGAGCGCCTATATGGTGTTCAACCTCAACACGAAAAATTGAATATTCATCGCAACACCCTCCATCTGCGCAGCCTCCTCAAGACCACGTAGCCAACTTGAGCCACGGGTTCCTCATCAGGGTTTGCAGGTGAGGCCAACACTCATGCTCCGCACCATCAGAGAAGGGAGAGGGAGGAGAGATACCTCGTCGGCCTTCCCGCGCTCTACGTCGCTGAGTTCGTTGATCAGGGGAGGAGGGTCGCCGGGCGCTCGCAGGCTCAATGGGAAAGGCGGCGGGGCTGGAGAAGCTCGCCGAGCATGCTCCACCGGTGAGGAAAGACGCCTTGTTTCCTCCGCCCAACGCCGCCGAAGAAAGGAGAGCATCATCAGAGAGGGGAAAGGCCGCCGACGAGAAGAGAGGAGCGGCGCCCCTGCGGGGCAGGTCGCAGCCCCCGGCTTCACGCGGTTGCTCCCACCGTCTCTCCCTCCTGCGTCAAATCCGTGCCGCGAAGCGCTTGCCCTTCCTCACTCCCGCCACAAGAGGTTGTCGCCGAGGTGAGGAGGCGTTGGATGGATGGGCGGCGTGGAGGGGATTAGGTGGGGAGAGAGATTTTATATTACTTACTTGATTTTAGATGTTAACTGCAAATTTTGGAGCACTATGTTAATTGAAAAAACATAAAAGAGACTAAAATGCAAAATGTCTGTAAGTCCCACCATAGAATTTTTTTAAAACCACATCTTGCATCCTTTGAAGTTGCTAAGCCTACATGGCAGCTGAGGTCTAGCAAATTGCTTGGACGCATTGCCATTGCCCTTAGCGACCGGTGAAACGATACGAGCCATTAGTATGATTAATTGAGATCTTTTTCACTACCTAAGTTGTTTTGTAATGGACAGTTCGATTGTCACTGGTATGTGGGACCCCCACGAAACAAATCAACAACTGATGACCCCACAAATTGATCATTGAGCTTGCATAACCCAGACAAATGATAGAGAGAAGGGGGCGTAGCCCCACGAGGATGGCTCCAAAAGTCTCCAATTGCAATCCAATCCAATCCATTGCATGGCAAAATTCGACACGTGGCAGTGATTAAGCAAGAACAGATCAAGATCCAAACACATTGTGATCGAAGTTTGCCGGCTAGTATACACAGTCCCAAGCTTTTATCATGGAGGAGATGTGTTCTTGGCCAACCACCTACAACCTCCAATTTGGCAGCATTCCACTTGGCTACAAAAAGGTTGTGATCATCCATGCATGCATTCAGCATGACAAAGTTTAATTAAATTAAAAGATGGATGGCATGGCACTATTAGTATTAGTTAGTTTCAGGTCAAAATATCTGTTTGGTGAGTGACTAAGAATATGGTAAAATGAGTTAAGTGTGGCTCCTCTTGTGCTTCTTTTCCTACTAATTCAATGCTGTGAATGCTTGCAAAGAAACAGTTGAGGAAAGAATTAGACACCTACCTAAAATAACTGAGGCATGACCACTAAGGTTTAAGCTTTTGACTCAGAACTGGACACTCTAAAACAAGAAGAAGACAATACATTTCACAAAACCACGTATATTTTTACAAAAACGATCAAAACTATAGGTTTAAAACATCGCATAAAACTATAGGTTTAGCGTTGAACTTATCCCGAAACTAATTCAATCTAAAATGTTAAAAATACAGTTTTAACGATAAATTTATTTAAAATTATATTTTGAGAGGTTAAAACCTACAGTATCATTTTCATAAGCTACTAAGAGCAGGTACAATAGCAGACTATAAGCTTGCTATAAATATATTTTAAAAAGATAAAAGAAGAGAGAAAAGAGCAGCGGGCTACAGATCTGTAGCCAGCTGCAGCACAGACTACAAAACGTAATGTGTATATGACATGTGGAACCAGGTATTAATAGTATAGTAAGCAACTATTGTATGAATTGGCTGTTACATTGGTTATAGATGGTTTGGAGCTAGTAGCCGGCTATACTATTAAACTTGCTCTAACAAACGCTAAACATATAGTTTTTCGGTACTATGGCTTAAGGCTGTAACTTTGTGATGAACTTGATATTATAATTTGCGGTTTTGTAATATTATGGATTAAAGAGTACATATATACTCACACATATCTAGATTTATAGCCAAAATATCTTTATATTTAGAGCTAGAGAGAGTAGTTTTGTTAATAATGCTAGTAGTTTCATGAAATTTACTACTACTACTCATCAAAGAAATAATAGACATCAATGCCCACTGATCAGAAGAGGTAGGGCACACAGGATGAAGGAACAGACTGAAGAGATGGCACTTTTTTTTGTGCATGATCACTTGAGCATAAATGCAAAGCAATGCTGGGGCCTCAAGACACTGAGGCAAACTGTAGCTAGAGACTCATTGTATGCACCTCCTTTTGACAACATCCGCTCTCCGAAAAATCGATCTATTCGTTGCCCTTGTCCCCTTATGCCTCTTCTTCCACTGCTCTCTTCTTTGTTTCTTGTTATCATCATCATCATCATCATCGCCTGAATCAGATTCCATGCATCTCATGATGTTCACATGCATATCAGTCCATGATAATTCAGAAAACAGGTTTATACTCTTTCTTTCTCATGAAAAATTCAGACTCAGATTCATCATTCATGGAGGTTTTGGCACTTCTCTTCCATGGTCACAATCTGTTGAAGACAATTGTTATGAGTACATAGTCTTTTTTTTTGTTTTTTTTTTCTTGAGTGAATGGAATAGAGAGATGAACAGTCGCCGACACGGAGGCCCCACACGACAGTGACAAGAGGCGTCGCGGGCATTTTCGACCTAACAGAAAAACATTATTGTTTGTTGTTTTGTGCTGATTGCAGAAGCTTTTGGTGTCTGAGGATGGTGCCCACAGTGGTACTAGCCATTATACTGAAAGATGGACCACTTGTGTTCTTATGATGCAATGCAAACCTATCTCTTCTTGCTACTATTCCAGTGTTATGATGGTTTTCCTCCAGGAGCATTCACCATTCAGGAGCAGCTTTGGAGAAAGCTTACATGAGAGAGCAGTTTTCAGAGGAAAAAAAAAGATTACATAAAATAGATTCAACCAAACTGATGGAACCAGCCTTAACTTGATCCTTTGCAAGATCAATGCTAATGCCACAAGCTTTAGTTAGCTTGGGTGATAGTGACAGAACAGTTCTTTACTGAACAATGAGCATGGTTCATCTTTTCCGATTGAGTGCTGGATTCTGACCCTAGCGGTATGACGTTTTTCGTCAAATTTTACTTTTCAAATTTGAATTCTCGAAAACCATTTGACATTTCACTTGGAACCTACTTTTGCCTCGTGTCGAAACCTCGAAATTTCGTGGGTTTTGATCGGTTTTCATGGGAAAACATAAACCCTGACAATGAGTGCAATGATGAACAACACAGGAGGGAGCAGGCATACATAGATTTGCCACAGTCCACAACCAAGAAGAGCACCAAAATCAGGAAAGGAACAAGTGCATTTCAGGAAACAGCTGCCAATGTGCAATCTGAAAAATTAGGTACTCCACACCTGAAATGGAGGAGGATCCAGTGGATGAGTACTTCTCCAATCTCCATCCTACACCCCCCCAGATGTTGCTACAAATGCAAAGGACTTTCTGGTGATGATATCACATCTCACACCATTTTCTCATTCAGTCTATATGAACATGAATAATTGAATTGAATACCCTCATTGCACACTTCTGTACTGAAAAAGTTGCCAACTAACTCTGTCATATGTGCATGGTCAAACTGAACATGGTACTAGCAGTATAATTTCAACAGCTCGGTCAAAAATGGCGATCACTGCTACTGCCAAATCAGTTCAGAAAAAAAGAGTAGTACATGACCAGGCAGAAAAGCTGCTGCACATCACACAGTTGCATTTCATCACCTGAAGCGATTCAGGGCCAGGGGTTAGCTGATGATCTGCATGGTTTGCAATCTGCATGGCTTAATCCTGTCCACTTAATAAAATCTCAAAATTAGATCCCTGAAACCATTTAGTAATCAGGCCAATGGACTTTTGTTGGCTTAGAACAAGCCATGCTTCCAAATGGACATACCAACCACCTCCAAGAAAAGTTTGTGGTCAAGGTCAACCCTTATCTTATGGTTGCTAGGTTTCCATTCAGACATTGTCAACATCAAGGCCACATCACCACTAGATGATCCACTAAGTTTATTTTTCTATGCACTTCTAGATAAACCAAGGAGCTGTGCACATAGCAAATCAACAGAAAAATCGTACCTTTTTGTTGCACATAAAGGCTAAGTAGCTAGCAATTAGCAAAAGTAAGGGTTGCTAAATGCTATAAAAACAATCAACACCTTCCCCTGAATGACATAGGAGAAACAACCAACATAAGCTGCTAATTTCCTAAGCTAGTTATTGATCACATCGAATCTTATGAAGCCCCACCACCGCTTTGTCACCGACTAATGAGACAAATCCGTGTTTAGACCTTTTCATACTTAATCAGATGTAGAAATTGCAAGTTTGTTGACGTTGCAGAAACTAGACCATCTAAAAAAAATTTTAGGGTGTCCTTGTCAGATAAAACAATAAGCAAAGTTGCATACTAGCCACTCACTTGTTTAGCAACTACAGTGACACAAGCAATCTCGTCAGTATCTCATTTCTTGGCTACAAACTGATTGCATACTGTTTCTCCATGCAAGAGCATCTGAAAATTTTATCCAGGACTGATACAGAAGAACATATAATTTAGAGGAGATATGTTACCTTGTCAAATTCTATTAGCCACTTCAAACAAAAAACAGGAACTACAGTTAGATAATCTAGACTAATTTAAAGTCCATGATATCAAGGGAAATCCACGAGTATGATGTGAGATCTCCAATGGCAATTTAATATGGGAAGCAAATTGGATGACACTCCTTATTTAATTTTGACGTGGAAAACATAGATAGATGCACGAGGTTTTAAGTGCACCACTTGAAAAAAAAAAAAGAAAACAAGCATTATGTGATATGTCAAACCTCACATAACAAAAATATCTGATGAAGTATAAATCAAGCAAACACGACCAGAAGAGTTTGTGAGCAAGTGAAAAATTGACAACTTTTGCGCTTTTCTAATAAATTCCATTTCTTATATCATATAGCATTACATCACAATCCAAAGGAGGATGATAAGCAGATACACACAATCCAACCCTCATATCAACAACACAAGATTGCAGTGAAAAATCATAGGAATTTCACAGGAGACATTTGAGAGCAAAAAAGAGATCACTTGATCATGAGATGTATCATATATCATACGACATTTCAGATTGGATGATTTTGGGATTCAGAATTCAATCCAGAACAGAACACCACAGAAGGTCTGGGTGAAATGATGAGAGGACCATGTTTTTCTAAGCATATGAACAAAAAAAAAAGGAACTAAATTCTACTTATTTTTTTTCTTCTTCTTCTTCTTCCTTTCGACGCTGCTACCACATGAAAAGAGAAGGGAAATGAACCCAACCAAAAAGAAGAGAAGAGAAGACCCCAAAAAAAGGTTCACCTTTGCTGTTTCTACCTTTGTACACCGAGCCCAACACCGATTCGAAGAGGCGCCGAATCAAAATTCGCACAAATTTGATGTTTGGAGTTTGGATGAAATTCATCAAAGCTTCTCGAGCGTCCGAGCTAATTCCACCGCGTTCTTGGCAATCTTGCAGTTGTCGTCGTTGACGAGAGCCTCGCAGAGATGGAATGCTCCGAGCTTGATCGCCTCCCTCGCCAATTGGTTGCTCTCGCCGCAGATCAAGTTGAGGACGACCAGCGCCTGCTCGATGGCGCGCGCGTTGCCGCTGCCGGCGACGCCGACGAGCACGGCGACGACGCGGGGGATCCTGGACAGCTCGTGGCGCCCCTCGCGGGACTTGGCGAAGAGGCCGAGCACCTCGGCGGCGCGCGCGGAGCCCGCGGCGGCGAGGTCGACGAGCGCTGGCGCCGCCCCGGCGCGCACGGCGCGGCGCCGGTTTTCCGGCAGCTTGCAGAGCTCGTACAGCGCCGTGGCGGCCTCGCGCCGCTCCCGCGCGCCGCCGCCGCGGCGGAGGAGGCCGACCAGCGCCGGGACGGCCGAGGGGTGCGCCCCGATGGTGCACTTGTTGACGTCCACCGTGGCGAGGCTGGTGAGCGCCGTGGCGGCCACCGCCGCGGCCGCGCCACCGGACGACACCGCGGCGGAGAGCGCGTCCACGGCGCCGTCCGCCACCAACCCGACCCGCGCGTCGTCCCCGTCGAGGCTCAGGTGCAGCAGTGCCCTCGCCGCCACTTCATCCCCGCCCGCCGCGTGCCGCAGGAGCACCCCCACGTCGCCGGACTCCATCACCTGCCTCCTCCCTTCCGGCCCGGACCTCGCCAACCTAAGCAACCCATAAACCGACGAAATCGCCGCCGCAGCCGGCTCTCTCCTCTCCCCACCACCACCGCCCGCCGCCGCCGTTGGCACGGCGGCGGCGGCGACAGGAGAGACGGCGGCAATAAGGCGGCGGAGGGCGTGGTTGGGGATGAGGGGCGGCGAGGGGGGGAGCGGCAGGTTGGTGACGGGGCAGGTGAGGTGGCCGCCGTCGAGCCAGCGCTGGATGCTGCGGCGCTCGAAGGTGTGGCCGGAGGGGAGGATGACGGGGTCGGTCATGACCTCCAGCGAGATTGGGCAGCGGAAGTCGTCCGGCCAGGTCGAACCCTGCTCCGGCGACACCTCCATGCGCGTTCTTGGCGTGCGCGCCGATCTGCGGCGAGGAATGGAAAGCGTGTGGGACTCGTGAGGAAGACGAAGAGGAGGGGAGTGGGGAAAGTCCACTTCTTCCGGTGGACAGGAAACGGGATTTGCTGTGGGGGGTGAGAGAGGGTGGGGAGACCACCCGGTGGGCTTAAGTAACCCACTAATCTACCCTACCCCTACCCCACCCCACCCCATATGGCCATACCTAGAAGGCATGTCGATTACCGACGTCGTGAGTCCACATGTGGTGTGTCCATCCATCTTAGGTTGGGAAGCATGCCGGCTGCTGGCATCGTGAGTCTATGTGTGGTGAGTCCACCTTAGGTTAGGAGGCATGACGGTTGCCGGCGTCGTAAGTTTACCTGTGGTAAGTCAGGATGAGGGAGGATGAAGCGTTAAGGTTGTGTTGGAAGCGGTGGGGGTAGTTTCAGAAGGGTTTGTTTTAATGTTGTAGTATCTGTCTGTGTTCTTCTTGTTGCTGTCTTGTGTTTTACGAGGGAATGCGCGTATCGATCTTGTGAAGGCTGGAGGATATATCATTTTTGGATTTAACTAATGCTTTTTGGTGGTGGTGTTTTTTTTTTGGGGTTCGTTTCGACGTCATGGTATCTATCTGTTGCAGTCTTGAGCTTTCATCGTGTGATGAATTAAAGGATAGCGGTGTTGCTTATGTTTATCGTTGTTATGTCTATCCGCTGCAGTCTTTGCCTGAGTAACGTGTGGCTTATTTGGATTTAGCAGACGATCCTTGATAATGTTTGCTTTTGTCTATCTTATGATCCATACATGCTACGTATACGTAACGCTTCCTGCATAGTTTACTTAATTTGTTAGCCATCTTTTGGTATCTCTTTAGTTCACATTTTTCCGTTACACTTCCACAATGAGTAATCTGCATGTAAGTTGGTTTTACGAGCAATCATTAATTGATAGTCATGCACGTCTCATACATCACGCTAGTTGGCGACTCTGCAGCTATGCTTTGCATTCTTGTAATAGTTAGCACCTTTAGTTTTTTGTACTCTTATAGCTTTCAGTTATCGACTATGGTAGCGTGAACCAATGAACAATTAATAGGAAGTGCAAGGGCATTTTTGCCAAAAACAACCAACGTGGCATCTACAATTACCCCGCCAACCTATGGCTCCTACTGGAAAGGTAAATATGTCAGTGTGGTTTAATCATTTCCTATTCTAACAAGAATAATAAAAATCTGCAATCAATAAGGGTTTTATTTGGTTTGTCACATGGATCATACAAATTGTTTCTATTACAAAATGTTTCTATTTGGTTTGTCACCGAAACCAAAAACATGTTATATTGCTCTCTCATTGGGTTATCATATGTTTTTTATATATATAGTTAAGAGGCATAAAATGATCGGTTTCAAAATTATGAATTGATTTATATAAAAAAGATAGATATTTATCAATCCACAATGTGTGAGCTCCTTGGATCATTTAACCGGATTTTAAAGCTTTTCTTTCAATGTGTAGAATGTTTTGATGGTGGGAGACATGTGCACATATCCCTCGCTTTTAGCCAACTCATGAGAAGCATATAATCCCTTTTTTTCATATAGTTTTTTTAAAATCGTATCTGAGCATTTAATTTCTTTTGGTGTGTATGAGTTAATCTGTGTATCATTTTTATAATAGCTGGGAGATTTTATTCAATGAGAAGATATGGTTATACGAATGACTGTGCAAGTATTAATTGATAGCGATATATATGGACATGGCCCTCGTAATAATGTTTGGAGATACAGTACTATAATTATGCTTTATTACGTGATTAATATTCAGATATTGTACTGGAAGCACCCTGGCCTACTGTTTTTCTACTGTCCCTTTATGATTAAGTCCTGGTACTTGTAATGCAACATACATGCATGTGTTTTCCATGGCAATATGAGCAAAACACTCCTATATATCATATTGTGGGGACAGATTAAGATAGAGACATGGTAACCAACGAGATTATGTGCAGGGGCAATTTTATTCAGAAGTCCAAACGGTCATGTGGATTATTACCTGATTAACAGTTACATATTAAAATGTTCTATTATGTAGTTATGTTGTAGGCAATACAGCATTGCTCAGAAGAGAACATTGTGCCCTTTAATTTTTATTAGAATCCTTGGTCTCTAGCTAACAAGCCTGAGCAACTCTCTAGTTATATTAGTCAACTATTTTGTGTCTAGCATGAGAATGGTGTATTTCCACCCATATTTCATATTTTCCATATATCAATGTTTAAGTCAACTAGCTATATTATTGGATGAACTTAGCTCACTGGTGAGAATGTTTTGTTGACCTCTGTACATCCGAAGTTTGCAGACCTTTACACATCCGTAGTTTGAAAACAACTAGTGGCAGTTTTTTTTTGTCACAAAATTTAGTGGAAATTAATAAAGGGACTGCCTATACTTCTTGTAAAAAAATCATAAATTTAATGATAAAACAATCAGATTTCACACAGTAGAATTAAAAAGAGATCACTAAGGTTACAACCAAATTGTACGAATATGACGATGTATTTGTAACAATTCCGACTAATAAAATAGGGTCCACGAGTGTCTACCAAGATAGGTGGCATTGGACCAAAACGAACTATGTAATTAAGAAGCCAACGAGCAAATTAAGCCATGATCACGACACTTAAAGATATGGATACATGCAAAATCATAATACTTATAAATTACCTTGAAAAGAGATATCATAATATCTTGCTTTTATTATGTGCTATAAATCTGAAATTATACTGATATAGAAAAAAATAAAGAAAGAAATCTTTCACATTAAAACTTAACATTTGAGTACATACACACATTTTTGCCCTCTCTCTCACTCCCCACCATCACATGCATTCACCAACCACCAGGGTCAGTGATTTTTTTTTCGGTTAGTGACTTAGAGCCTCATCGGTTATCTATATTTCTTAATAAGCCAAAAAGACTTATTAGAGAATAAAAGTTAATTTATAAATAAAACTTTTATATATCTGGTAGAGACTAAAAAGCCAACGCTAAAAAAATTATGTTGAAAATATCTTAAAATTAACTTTAAAATCAAGTTTAAAAATTCAAAATTTAATTTTTTTTATTTATTAGACCAATCGACGGGGCTCTTAATTTGAAACAATTTTACAAGTGAAAAGGAAAATGAAAAAAAAAAAACCTAACCCAAACGGTAGAACTCGAGATAAAACGGTGACGAAACCGAATTGTGCGGTGCAGTCACCGCCCCCACCATCACAAAACGGGGAGCGGAGAAAGGTCACAGGAATCCCGGGGGACGCATCTGGGCCGTACACGTGGCACGCGGGCCCCCGTGTGAACGCCTGGAAATTTATCCACGGGCCTTATCCCCTCCCACGGCACTGACGTGTGGGCCCGCCTCCTCCCGGCCCCACTAAAGTAACTTATCCCTACCGGTCGAACGTTTGAACCGGGCAGGTAAGGTTTTTTTTTTTTCTTTTCTTTTAACCCTTTTTGGGGTGTTTTTACTGCGCGGTAAAAGTAGGAAGTGGAAAGCGAGGAGACGCGCCCAACGGCTAGAAGTGGTCGCTGGCGTGTACTTTGACTGCGTGGTGGGGCCCTGCGGATTCAGTCAGTCAGTCAGTGACAGTGAGTCAGCTGAATCAGTCAATTTCTATAGTACTATATGTAGAATCTCTCTTTGGACCCCTGGAACTTTTTACAAATTGCTTCCTCCTGGGTGTGGACTGTGAGTTTGGGACTGTACATCATACGAACAACTCTCCAGATTAAAATCCCTTATATTTTAGAACAGATAGATAGAGTATGAGTCAACTATATACTCATGTGGAAGAGAGATGAAAAACCGAGGAGTATTGGCTCTCATGCAATAGTTATACACATGCTCCAATATATTTACATTATAAATTCATGATGAGAGAAAGAGAGAGGAGAGAAAAAAAATAAAACCAATTTTATAGTTAACTTATTATACATGTTAACTTTAATATATGAGCTAATAACCAATTGTTTGCTATACTATTAAATCTGCTCTTATGGTGGTTCTATGTCGTACTAAACCATATTTTGGGAATTGAAAATGGTCCCCCAAAATCACTATTTGCTAGTATCATTTGTAAAATCCTACAAAGGAGAAAAAAAACATTTAGTGTGTGATTAATATTTGGAAAAAAGATGTCTACGGTTTTAATGTTTGACTTGTATATTAGTTAAAATAGCTCAACATGTTGTTTGTCCGAATTTTGAATTTTAGAAACTATATAATGGTTTTTTATATTTCAGTCTAGATTATTGAACATCTAAAAAATCAAGGGTATAAAAGTATAAAAATCTTGTCTGAACATTTCCGGTCATAGAATATGTAGCCCTAGCCACCCCAATCTCTATATCTTCTCTATTATTATAAAAATCAAAGATATTTCTGCTGAAATTTTGATACGTCATCCGTGTTTGAGTTGGTTTTAGTTTCGTACGTCATCTGTGTTTGCGTTGATTTTTAGTTGGTTCACTACAAGAAATAAATATGACCTTCTGTGACGAATTCCTCGTGACGTCGGAGCTATTCATCACTAGCACATTCCATTTTATGACGATTAATTAGTATGAGATGTGGTCGCTTAGTGACGAAAAAAGGATGTTCGTCGTTAATACTACCTAGAAATCGTCATAAAGTATTTCACTGGGACATCGTGACAAATATTAATTTTTCATAAGGGGCACAAAGCAAACGTCATAAATTTATATAATGCATTTATGGAAAAATATATTAAAAGCTAAAGCAATTTAATCAAGTGAATTAATGAGGAAACTAAATTTTTCCTTCAAAAATCATGGCCGGAAATATTTTTTTAATATTCTACGTGGTCTAAATAATTCTCTGAAATTTTCTGTGAATTTTCGGTGCTCAATAACTATTTTTAATTCCACAAAGTTTATTTTACCAATTAAAATAAATGGAAAACAAATTAAAATTCCTCTCTCTGTCCTTGGGCTTTTTTCGGCCCAAGTATTACTCTCTCCCTCCCTTAGCCCGCAGCCTCTCTCTCTCTCGCTCTCCCTCTTCGGGCTGCCGGCCCAGCCCTTTTGTTCCTCCTTCGCCATGAAGTCTAATTTTCCTCCCTCTTCTTAATTCAAATAATTTTTCGGATAGTAAATGATTTCAAATGAAAAAAAAATACCAACAACAAAGTTGTATATTTTACCAACAACAAAGTTACGTCGCTCGTATCCAATTCGACATGAGTTTAAAATAACTATTATACGCCTCCCTCCTAGCCCAACCCAACCCAATCGGCCACACCATCCTGCGAGCTTCCACTTGAAGCTGCACGTACCCCTCCCCACGTTTTTTTTGCTCTTTTTTTCCTTTTCTCCTTTTCTTTTGCCCTGGTCTTTCTGACCCTCTCCTCTCCTTCCAATCTCCTTTATTTTTGCATCCTTTTCTGTTTCGCTATTGGTATCTATACTATTATAAAAATTGAAGATGTTTCCCCTGATATTTTGGTACGTTGTTCGTATTTGAGGTAGTTTTAAAGTTCATTCGCTTTTTGGAAATACAAAAGGAGTCATATAAGAAATCCTTTTAAAAATCCTGCGTGCTAAGTTAGGACGAGAGTCGGACTCCTAATTGTCAGAATTCTCGCCAGGCCATAATAAAGCAATGTATATGATGTGACCGTCATCTCAATAAAGATTCCAAATTAGATATCAATACTATCAAAATAAAAATCCCATATACTTTTTACTTTTTAGAAAAAAAATCTAACAATAATAAGGTTAAAATAGTCTTCACCCGTTACAATGCATGGGTATTTTTTTAGTATAAATAAATAGATAAAACACCCTAATTGGAGGCCCAAACATTTTAATTTAAAGCCCACGTCGATGTAAAGATAGACCCAGGTAAGCTCACAGTGGGCCATAAAGGCCCAAAATGGCCAGCCTACGAGGACGCCACAATAAGGAAAAAGTACACCGAAGATCCCTCAACTTGTCATCGAGTTACAAAATCGTCCCCTAACCACAAAGCCGGATACAACGCATCCCCCAATTTACAAAACCAGTGTAGATTAGGTCCCTCGGTGGTTTTGCACCCGGTTTTGTCCAACGTGGCGGCTGAATCAGCGTGGGATCCACATGTCAGGATGCCACTTCAGCAGGCTGGCCTCTCCCTTCCTCTCCTTCTTCTCTCTCTTTCTCTCTCTCACTCCTCTCTGGACTTGGCAGGCCGGTCGACGGTGGGGAGGAGCCGAGGAGGTCGCCGGCGATGCGGCGGCGGAGACACGGGAGAATGGGAGGGCGGCGGCAGGGCGAGGCGGCGTCGGCGAGCGAGCGCGGTGGCGGAGAGGAGGCGGTGGCGGCTGCGACGCGGGAAGCCGAAGGCGACGGCGTGGGCGAGCATGGAGGCAAAGTGAAGAAAGCTCACCTCCTCTTGGATCTAGGCACGCCGCCTGGCACCTGCCTCGCGGCCGCCAGCTTCGCCTTCGCCGGAGAGGCCGTCGTCGGGGCTGGCAGATTCTCCTACACCACCACCACCACTGGTTTCTGCTGCTCTGGCTGCGGCTGCGTTGGCGGCGGCGTAGGCGTCGGTAGAGACGACGACGACGAAGAAGAAGGAAAGGCAGCGCAGAACGCCTTGAGAAGCTCGTCGGCGTAGGAGAATCTGCCAGCCCCGCGTCTCTGGACTGGGCAGGGCTCTACGAGTTTAGGTCCAGCAGCTCGATGTATAGCTACAATGAGAATTGTACTGGAGTATGAGAGAGTCAATCCGTGATGAGATAAATGATAGCTCACTAGTAGCTGCATTCAATCACCTCCATCAACACCTCCACCTCCTAGCATTCGTTCATTAGCAGCATTAACCTGAGAAATATGAATAACTGTCATCTTCTTCATCGTCATACCCAAATAGTTAAGAGTTAGAGATTATTGCTTTAACAATTTTGCAAATATTTCTAGAAAGATTGCCAAATCCACACGAGCAGCATCAGATTCGAAACGCACCATAGCCACGAACACAAGCATCGGCAAGGATCGAGGAAGGGAACGAATTAACAAGGAAGGAAGGACGTACGATGGCGACAGTGGCGCCGTCGACGGACCAGAGGGTGATGTCGCCCTTGTGCAGCTTGAGCGCGCCCGCGCCCGCATCCGCCGACAGCCGGAACGCCTCGCCGCTGCTGAGCCCAGGTGCCACCGCCATGGCGAACGATGCCCTCGTCGCGCCGCTGCTCGGTGGCCGCCGCCGCCGCTGCTTGGGGAGGAGTGGGAGAGGGAGTGGGAGCCGCGACGGCGTCGTCGCCGCCACCGCGCTCGCCTGCCGACGCCGCCTCGCCCTGCCACTGCCCTCCCATTCTCCCGTGTCTCCGCCGCCGCATCGCCGGCCGACCGTCGGACCTCCTCACCCGGCGACCTCCTCCCCACCGTCGGCCTCCCTGCCCAGTCCAGAGAGGAGTGAGAGAGAGAGGAGGAGGAAAAGGAGAGGAAGGGTGAGGCTAGCCTACTGATGTGGTATCCTGACACGTGGGGTTCACGTGGGTCTCACGCTGAATCAGCCGTCACGTCGGACAAAACCGAGTGCAAAACCACCGAGGGATCTAATCTACGCTGGTTTTGTAAGTTGGGGATGCGTTATATCCGGTTTTATGGTTAGGGGACGATTTTGTAACTCGAAAACAAGTTGAGGGACCTTAGGTGTACTTTTTCCCCACAATAAGTCTCAATCCCGTTCTTGGGCCTCACATAAGCGAAATTCCGTTCCGGCCGAAAATTGTTCAGGCCGCACGTAACTTACAAGGAATAAGTTCATTCGAGGTCTCTTAACTTGTCAACGAATCCAATTTTCGTCCTTCAACCGGAAAACCAGATACAACGGGTCCCTTAACTATCAAAACCAGTGCAGATGAGGTCCCTTGGCAGTTTTGATGGCGGTTTTGGCTGACGTGGCACCTATTTGGCTAATTTAACTTGGTCTTTATCTGATGTGGCATTGACGTGGCGTGCTTACGTGGCAATTCGATCCAGAAAAATAATAAACTTCGTGGGACCACATGTCAGTTTCACACAACTTTTAAAAAAGGTGAGCCCATGTGGACCCACATGTCAGGTAAAAAAATAAAGATGGTGGGGCCCACGTGGGCCCCACAAGTCCCTCTCGGAGCTCTCCCTCTTCTTCCTCTCGGCTCTCCCTCGTCCAGTCGTCCTCGCGGCGGAGAAGCGGCAGGAGCGGAGGGGCAGAGTGTAGCGGCGGCGGCGGCAGGCCGCAGGCGGCGGAGATGGCCGGAGGAGGAGGAGGCAGAGCAGGAGGTCGTCGGCGAGCGCGACAGCTCCACTCCGTCGGCCGCTCCGCCCCGCCCCTCCGCCGCGATGCTCTCTCTCGAGCGACGCGAGCACAACAGCGACGGCCGACGGAGGATGGCGGCGGAGGGAGATCATCTATCAACTCCGGCGGAGGGAGCTCCTCGCCTGGCCGCCGCGCCGCAACCGAAGCGCCACCACTCTACTGAGGAGGCAGCAGCCATGGCGCATTGGCGCCAGTGCCACGAAGCAGACGCTGCACGCCGCGTTGTCGTGGTCGACTTCGTCGTAGTGGCGGAATATTTGTGTCTTGGCGCTGCGTTCGGGCGTCACGCCGGCAATGGTTGTGCTGCTGCTGCTGGCTCGCTTGAGGGACGAGACGAGCTACCTCAACAAGCTGCCAGGATGGAGCCTGAGGAGGAGGTTCCCCGGTGCGTTCACGGGTTCGGGGGCGACTGCATCCAACGCACCAACAAAACACCACACGAATGAACAAACCCAGTAACCACCAAGCAACCTAACACATAAATACATAATCAAGAGAGTAGAGAGAGCACGTATGGTGAATTGGTGACTCCGGATCTCTCTTCCATCGCCGGCAGGCACGCCTGCATGTATGCACCAACAAAAACTAATCCATAGAACGGATTATGCACCATTCCTCAATAGCGCAACAAAAACTAATCCGTCTTCCGCCTTGCGCTCCCCCACGCCACGGCCGCCGTCGTGTCGTCGTCACGCGGCGGTGGCGGAGGCGCGAGCAGGAGGAGGGAGTACGCGTGCTCACCCACCACGCACCCGGGCTTCTTCCGGTGCGCGCTGCAATGGAGCGGCGCGTCGCCGTCGCGTCCCTCCTCGCCCGGCGGAGAGGACAGATGAGAGGGGAGAGAGATGAACACACGGAGTTGGGGGGGGGGGGGGAGAGAGGAGGAAGATGATGAGGGTGAGAATGACATGTGGGGCCTACGTGGGTCTTAACATTTTTAATTTATATTTTTTGCAAACTAGCATGTGGCCCACAATTTTTAATATTTTTCAAATCAAATTGCCACGTAAGCGCCACGTCATTGCCATGTCATGTAAAGTCCGAGTCAAATAGCCACGTAGGCGCCACGTCAGCGAAAACCGCCATCCAAATCGCTATGGGACCTATATTGTATCTGTTTTGACAGTTGAGGGACCCGTTATATCTGGTTTTCTGGTTAAGGACGAAAATCGGATTCGTTGACAAGTTAAGGGACCTCAGATGAACTTATTCCAACCTACAATATCATGGGCCTCACCTAACAAAGATGGGCCATGATCCGGCCCAAGTAAAATGGGCCGCACGCAAGTCGAATCGCTTTCCGGCCCATGAAACGGGAGAGCCGAGAGCCCGAGATGTATAGCTGGTCACCTCTGCTTCGGTGCTTCGTGCATGTTTGGTGAGATCTTTTTTCTGGATTTCTGTGTCTTTTTGAACCAGTGGCGTGCAGTTCCATGAACACCTAGTGGAATTTGATCTCTGAATCGATGTCTTACATGCAGAGATGGAATGGAAGCTTGTTGTGAGTGAGCAAGATCAGAATCAGAAGCAGACCCCACGAAATCTGCACTTCCATCAACAATCTGCACCTTTGCAGCCTTGTTTCTATTTGCCAGGGGTAATTTCAGCTACGATAGAGCCGATATTGTTGTGTCTTACATATTGCTAAGTGGAGCTTTCATTCTAGAGATACTCTCTGTTTTTATTGTTGTCTCATCATTCTGGGCATACTTCATGGCAACTATATCTGATTTCCTTTGTACTAGATGTCATGATGTGATCTTCAGCATCGTCAAGCTTGTCCATCCAGAGAGCAAACCACAATGGTCCCAAAAGTTGGCACAGTACAACCTCATCATCGGATGTATAAAGCAGAAGAGAGCAGCAGCTGGCAGTTGTTTACTGAAATGCATGAAGCGTGTGATCGGCATCCAGCCCAGCACTATGACTCATGTTGACATCTCCCATGAGCTGAGGAAGCTCGTCCTTGATAAACTACTACAGGTTGGAAGCAGATTGCATCCAGATGATGTGTGGGACATCAGCAAATTCACCGGCCAATGGGCAAAGTTGGAGCTCAGGAGCAAACTGCACATTGAAAGTTCATCAAGAGCTCGGCTGCAGGTGCTGATCAGCGATAGCATTCAGCGTGCCGGTTTCATGTCTGCTGTCCTTGCTTGGCATATTGCGACGGACATATCCTTCTTCCATGAAGATGAGCTAGGCTGCAGCTCTCCATCCAGAGGTCCAAGCAGAGAACTATCTAACTATGTCATGTACCTTTCTGCAAAGCATGGCATCCTATCTGGCAATGATGGGCACATGCGGCTTAAAAATGCTCAGGAATTCATCGTTGAATGTCTGGAAGACCGCCAGGAAGCTCTAGATCAAGATGCTGTTGTCAGAAGTGTAGCTGCAAAGATAGATAATCTAACTGAGGATTTCGAGCACCCAAGAATACTGACGGCAGTTGAGCCTGTGTTAATCCAAAGTGGCCAACTTGCCAAGGAGCTGCTTAAGATGAAAGAAGCAAATGATCGATGGGATATCATCATGAATGTTTGGATGGAGATGCTTTGCTACATGGCATTTCACTGCGGACCTGGTTTCCACATTAAGCAGGTAAGCAAGGGTGGAGAGTTCATCAGCCATGCATGTGAAGGTTGTGATATATAATCTAGGCTTTCCATATTCAACATATTCACCTGAAACCGAAGAACCCGCTGCAGGCCATTCTTGACAAGCTTCTCACTCGATGTTTGGCTGGGGCATATATTCCTTTCAGAAGCCAATATCAGTGCTACCGTTCTACTATTATGTTTGATCTCTCTCTCTCAATGTATATATGCTGAACAATATAATTCAGAGTGGGATGTGAAACTCTGAAGATATCTGCAGCAGGACGGAGAGCAAGGGTAGAATGGAGTGAACTGAAACAGGAGTTTTGTGGGGTTCAGACTTCAGAGGGGCACAACAAGATCTGTTTGACTGTTTTTTGCAAAGAAAACACTTCAAAACCATCAAAGATCAGTACTAGCCAGCAGTATCCTACACTACATATACTACCTCTGCTCCATAGGACCATAATAATAAGTTCATTTTTAGCTAAAAAAAAATTCATTTTTAAAGTAACCTTTGTATTGTAGTTTGTGAAAGTAGAGAATAATTGTATTGGAAGTAGATAAAGTAAGAAATAATTACATGGGGATTTGATAAAGTAGAGATATTTTAATCTTTTAGGTTTTGTATCAGTATGTATGGGATAGGTGAAAGATGAACTTATTTTGGAATGGAGGTAGTAATATACATGAGCTCATATTTGAAGATTTGACATTCGTTAATTTCAACCAACATGTAAGCTAAGTAGTAAGTACGTCTAGATTGCTGTGATCAGTGTAGATTCTCGGTTCATCTCACGTCTTGTTTGTGAGGAGTAACATATTCCTTTTTCCCCGAAAAATAAAATGTAGATTCTCGGTTGGGTTTGTCCATCGTTGCCCATGAGCACGATTGTCGAAACCATTAAACGGTGTTGATTTTTCATGAAAAAAATTTATATATAGAAGTTCTCCTACAAAACCAAATAAGTCCAAACGGAACTGGAAGTAACACAAAAGTAATACCACTGTATTCATATTTCAATGGAAAAAAACATATTTTACAAGGCAAAAATATTCCCAAAGTTTAACATATACATATATAGAAGACCTAATAATTGAAATACAGTCACGCTTCATTAGAAGAAAACTAATTAAACAGAGAGGATGTAGATGGAGTGTATTGTATCCTTGAGCGAACTTGGATGAGTGTATGCATCTTGGTCGTCCTTGTAGAGGAAATCCAGCACGCGTGTGGCGTTGACGACGGCCTCCAGCAGCGGCGGCGGCTGCGCCGCCGCCGGCCGGAGACACTCCCCGGCGATGTCCATCCATGACTCCTCCACGAGCTCCCTCAGCTTCGCGTAGGCTTCCTCTTTCGTGATGCCGCCGTGCTCCCTCATGCAGGCTTCCACCGTCGACGACGACGACGAAGACCCTTGCTCTCTCTTCAATAATAAGGAAATTAATTGGCCGATCCAAGTTAGCGAACAGATTAATTAAGAGAAATATTTAGCAACTAATTAACTACTCCATTCGTCCTAAAATATAACAACTTAGAATCGAATGTGACATTTCCTATTATTCAGATTCATAGTACTAGAAAATGTCACATCCGAACATAAGTTCTTATATTTTGGGGACAAAATGAGTAATTAATTAGCAGATACTATATAGAACTTGTTTTTTTTTTCATTGATTCAATCATGTCTCTTCGGCTTATAAGCTGTAAAAAAGTTTCAAAAAAGAGAAATTTACGATCTTTAAGAAAGTACCTCGAGGTACCTAAATTTACATCAAAATTTCCGATACCTTAAATATTACTCCCTTTGTCCTAAAATATAACACCTTTTAGCTCTCAAGATTTGTCCCAAAATATAACAACTTCTCCACCAACATTCTCTTCCCAACCAATAACAACTCTCCACCATTCACTTTTCCCACCTACCTTCACTATTCAACCAATTACAACCCTCCACCATTCACTTCTACTTGCTTTCTTAATAAGCGTGTCTAACTCTAAAAATGCTTATATTTTGGGACGGAGGGAGTAAGTATCTAGAGGTACCAATACATAAAAAATATGATACCTCCTGGTAAGATGGTAAAATTACCCAAAAAAAACACTCAAACATACCTCATGTGAAGCTATGTCATTGACTAATCGGCCAACGATGCAGGAAGATGTGATGATCTTGGGGTAGGCCATGCCCCAGTTGATAGCATCATCGGTTGTGACATCGTTTCCCATGGCGACGAAGGCGTAGACAGGGACGTGCATGCAGCAGCTGCTTGGCACTGAAATCTTGAGGTGCTCCTCCACCGTAGCAGCTGCCTGATCTGCACCTTCAGAGCGCCATTTCACCTCGTTGTAATAGCATCTCGTAGCGTCGATTAACTGCAAGATTAACCAAGCAGTTAAAGTTGTGATCAATGAGATCAGCTGCCTGCCTGCCTGCAGGTAGTTGATGAGACTAGCTACTTACTAGGTTTTTGACATAGTCGACATGCTTGTTCCCTTGGAGTTTAAGATCAGTTTCTATGGATTTCATGGTGGTCAGTACTTTCTTGTAGAAGAACTTCATGTAGCCTGGAAGTTCTTCAGCGGCTTCCTCATCCCATCTATTATATTTTTATGGTTCAATCATTGATAAAAATTAAATTCAAGTTAAAGACAAGAATTTTGGCTCCATGCAGCTTCTTTGAAACAAATTAAGTTCGGAATGAATTTCATTATTAAAAGAAGAAACTTAATCAATTGACCTTTCAATTGCTTCTGTGAACAGCTTGCTTTCTTCCAAGGTGCTGTAGTTGTCGTAGATGTCATCGAAAATCGAGACAAAGATGAACAATTTAGTGAGCATGGTTCTCCCATATGAGTACTGAGGCTCGAAGAGAACTCCAAGCATCCAAAAGTGCATCTCCACCATCCTATCTCGCGCAAAGCTTAGATGATCCTGGAGTTGAAGCTCTTTCCACCACCTTCACCACACCGAAATAATAAATAAAAATTCACATTCTAGGTCCAGTTCTTGTATGTACATGCATTAAATTGGACATCTATATAGATATATAGGTGAATTTTGGTAACTCCCAATACCTTGGCAAGGACAGTAAAATTGAGCCTATGCATGTTTTGAATTTTAGGGTTGGTTCAGGTATTATAGCTAGCACGAAAAGATAATAAGGTATTCTCTTGTGGTGTAGATGAAGATGAAGATTAAGTGTTTTACATAAAACAAGATGGTATTAATGTATAATTAATTGAGTTTTAATTATTATAAATTTTAAAAATAGATTTATCTGATATTTTAGAACAACTTCCATATAGAAAGTTTTCGCACGAAACATATTGTTTAGTAGTTTGAAAAGCATGCCACCAAGATGATAATTTTCATCCAATTCCTATAGCAGAAACGATAATTGGACCTAATGTAGTGATTTTTAGAACATACATGGTGAGGATATTGAGCTCCTCGCAATACAGAGATTGCAAGATCCCAAAGTCGAGCTTGGCGAACTCCAAAATGGTCTCATTTCGTGTGGGCAACTTGTCGTAAACTGAGATGTAGTGCCTTGCTTCAACTCTTCTTGGCCTCCTGAAAAGAGGGGTCCTAAGTGCACTGCACACCTCGTCCGCCATTGGCGACTGCAGATGTTTTACCACAGACTGCAAATAGTTCCTAGTGAAGACGATAGCATCGTCGAGTATCTCCTCCCCATGAATCCTGAGATGGGCAGCATTGTACAAGCTCAGCATGCTTCTTGTGCCGTTATTGTTATCATCGCATGTGAAATTTCCTTCCTCGTCCCTGAACCTCTGGAACACATCTACAACGAACATATTTCATTGCATATATTCAATTACCTCCGTTTCAGATTATAAGTTATTGTGTACTTTGGTCAAAATCAAACTGTTCTAAATGTAATTGAGTTTGTAGAAAAAAGTAGTAACATTTTTAACCCAAGACAGATATATTATGAAAATGTATTCAATTTTAGATTTAATGAAACTAATTTGGTATTATAAATAGATATTACTATATTTGACTACAAACTTGGTCAAATAAAGAGCAATTTAAGTTTGACCAAACTCAAAACGACTTATAATCTAAAACTAAGGGAGAGTATTAGTTCATGCTAAAAATATGGTATATCATCGTCAATTACACACACCTGGAGAGGCATAGTATCCATGCTTCCTGAGCAGATAGAACCGGAGAGCTGTAGTGTGGAGGTCATAGTGATTGTCGGTATCGTCTTCTTCCTCATGAACCCGGCGCAACACATTTTCAATCTCCTTCTCGTAGTGGTAGTCAATGCAAAGACGTTCTAAGGTGTCGATGAGCTCAAGTTTTACGTGCAAATTGGGGCCAGAAGAACACTCAAGTATCATCCTTCTCACTTGTTCCTCGGAAACATGAGCTTTTCTCTTCATATTCAGAAGCTACATATACATATACATGCGAGGACGATTATGCTACGAAGTAATTAATTATTTGTTAGGCATATTTATATGTACTATACGTACTATATATCTCTAAATGAAGAATAAAAGATAGATAGGCAAATTGCATATGGGTAGTAGTAAATTATATATAATTTACTGATTTAATTGTGCTGTTTTACCATTGATGGAGTGCAGGGTGAGAAGGTAAGAAAGTAATCGCCCCAGACATTAGGATGGTGATCAAAGTGGGGTTTACAGTGCAGCAGATCTCCTCCTTCTACTGGTGAGACTAGCATATCAGTGCAGGTAGGCACAGGTAGTAGTAGTACACTCGGAACAGAGGTTGCCATACTTCAACTCCCTCTTGCTCTGCAAGCTCTAGGATGAGTTGTTGCTGAGCTACAAACTAACTTGGTCTTTCCCTAACTTACTTGGCTGCTATATATAGAGATAGGAATCTTATAAACCGACGTGGCACCACAAATAAAGCTCCGTTCGGCTAGAGAAGCGTGCCACATATTCGTACAAAATTACATATCTACCATGGATT
Source organism: Oryza glaberrima (assembly GCF_000147395.1). Lineage (NCBI taxonomy): Eukaryota > Viridiplantae > Streptophyta > Magnoliopsida > Poales > Poaceae > Oryza > Oryza glaberrima. Next base: position 1,849,867 of record NC_068333.1, read on the forward strand.
CGCTAAAATGCCATTAATCAATCTACGCTAGAATGTTATCCTCGACCAATTTACCTCTGACCTTCTTCTTTCTCCCTCCCACCCCTCATTTTCCATCATCGTTTAGTTCCCACACAAAAATTTTACACCATGTTACATTGAATGTTTGAATACCTGTATAAAGTATTGAATATAAGCTTAAAAAATAACTAATTGCACAGATTGCGACTAATTTATGAGATAATTTGACAATGTAGTGCTACGGTAAATATTTGCTAATGACGGATTAATTAGGCTTAATAAATTCATCTCACTGTTTATTGAGGGATTATGTAATTAGATACCGACGTGACACGCTAAAACTTTACATTCCTATACCTAACCACCCCCTTAATCCCTTAATCTTCATGTTTAGAAGATTCGAACGGGGGATCCAGTCTCCAACTTGGCACGCACACGTCTCAATCTGCCTCTCTATCAATAGCCAAACAAGCTGTGTGGCTTTTCTCTTGCAACTTGCAGCTGTGCTGATGTTGCTGCATTCTGGTGAACTAGGCTAAAAGGCATTTTGTGGTCAGGCCCTGTTTAGTTTTACAGTGAAAAGTTTTAGCGTGTCACATCGGATATACGGACACACATTTAAAGTATTAAATATAGTCTAATAACAAAACAAATTACATATTCCGTCTGTAAATTGCGAGACAAATTTATTAAGCCTAATTAATACTTCATCAGTAAATATTTACTGTAGCACCACATTATCAAATCATGGCGCAATTAGGCTTAAAAGATTCGTCTTACAATTTACACGCAATCTGTGTAATTAGTTTTTTTATTTATATTTAATACTAAATACATGTGTCCAAATATTCGATGTGATATGATGAAAAGTTTTTGCGTGAAAACTAAACAGGACCTCATCCACATTGCCATGGATGCATATCATTCATGCCATGGCTAGCTACCTCTTGATAATAGTAGAATTCATTGACGAGAAAATCCGGTCGGCCGGTCGGTCATACTTGATGTGTACCTAGACGTGTTTTTCACGTTTTTGTTGCAATTAGGAAGTGTCGTGCGGTCATACTTGATGTGTACCTAGACATTTGATGTGTTTTTCACGTTTTTGTTGCAATTAGGAAGTGTCGTGCTCGGCAGCGGCGTAGCCAGGAATTTTTTTGTTGCAATTAGGAAATATCGTACTCGGCAGTGGTGTAGCCAGAAATTTTTTCTTGGGCAGTACTAGTTCACATCACATACTAAAAGTTTCTTACACCATAGAGCCTATATACAAGCCAAATTTAGTAAAAATGTGATATGAATAACATCTTACAACATTGTATAGGAACTTCATCATCAACTGTAGGAACTTGTGGTGGTGGTTCTCCAGGTTCAGGAGCTTCATTACCAATGACCTCATCCGAAGATAAGCAACATGCGGTCCTGTTCGTTTCTTCTACAGAGGTTGGTACAATAGTTAGGAAGTAAAATGGTCTTTTTATTAGGGAAAGAGGGACTTGACTTGAACCCTCAAAATTTATAAAGTCGACGGATTTTGAGCATTTTGAAAATCAATTTTGATAAAAGTGGCACGCTTTTTAAATTGCTAAACGGTTCGTTTCGTGTAAAAACTTTCTATATGAAAGTTGTTCTAAAATATCAGATTAATCTATTTTTCAACTTTGTAACAATTAAAACTCAATTAATCACATGTTATTACCACCTCGCTTTGTTTGAAACACTTAATCTTTATGTTCATCTTCATCTTTATGAGATCCAAACACCACCGCAATCTTCTTTGCTTTGCTTCATGGTTCCGAAATAGCGACGCAATATCTCCGCTCCTCTTCATGTTTTACCAATCCTAAAAACAACGGTCCACATTCACTTATCAGTAACAATTTATAAATTGCATATTAAGTTATTTACAGATTCACTAATCTCTAATCACAAATCGATTTAGGCACTAGGAAACTATTCTGTTGATCTGTTCACTCTTCGTTACCTGGGCTGAAGGGTGGACCGCCGGATCGGTGGAGGCATGGAGCAGCTGAGAAGGAATCCGGATGGGAACGGAGATGGGCAGACAGGAGAAGGCGGGCGGCAGCGTTGCGCCGCTGCGGGCCTGCGGCAGCGGCAAGCCGCCAAGCCGGCAACCGGCCGAGCGGCCGGCGTCCGGCGAGGCGGTTGTTGACGGTTGTTAAATATCAATTTTACACTATCAAATACCTGCATAAATATGAAAGTATAAAACATCCAGAATAGTGGTAGGGTTTATTTCTAATAATTTTCATGAGTGTTGATGTATATTTGGATGTATGTGACAAAACTACCAAAGTTGAGAAGAAATAAACATAAAGGGGAGGAAAAATTATATTCATAACCAAGCCTATGGAGTATTGGACCCATAAACCCAACAAAATACCTATAATTGGGCCCAATCACCGTGCCACTGGATTAAGAGCCCAATCACAAAATTTGGCAATTACCTTTAGTCAAGACTGAGTCAAAGAATGAATTAACGTCGTAATTATAGATGATTGGGTTGGTAAGTTTATTCAGGATGCGGTTTGGCACATGGTATTATATTGGCCCTTTGGCCGATTGGCCCCATGATCTAACCTTTTCATTTCTTTCTTGTTAGTTGTAGAATCAAATTAACTGGCACGTCCTAAATCGGATTGACAAGATCTGCACCAGAGCTAAGAAAATCATTGAGGCCTCGTGTGTATGACAAATTTTGTGTCAACACCGCCACGAGCAAGAAGACAACGGGGGCACGCGAACAGCTGTTAGCGGCCATAGCTTGCGATGGCCATGGGCGAGTTTTTCCTACATTGATGGGAGGAAGAAGAAGCCTAAGGACAAAATGGTCTTAAGATGGCATTCCAGCGAATACACCCTAGTTGAGTGGCATTTGATCAAATCCAATTTAAGTGATGGTATTCTAACAAAGCCAATTTCTATGGATGGCATATATGCAAATTTCTCATCAAAATAACAAAAGGTTAAACGTAGATATAAAGAGCAGCCCACGTATCACAACAGGCCCATCTAGGCCCAAAATGGCCGGCCCATGATAACGCTACAATACTACAGTATTCTACAGTATTACGGGGTGCTGAGCTCAGCTGGTCAGGAAAGAAAAACAAACAAAAGTAGTAGACGAGTAACTAGACGGACGCACATCTGTTGCAAAATAAGGCTTTATTTAGGCTGTGTTAAGTTCTCTTCAAACTTCTAAGAATTCTGTTACATCAAATGTTTAGACACATTAAATGTTTAGATATATGTATAAAACATTAAATGTGGACGAAAAAAAACCAACTGTATAGTTTGCATGTAAATTGCGAGACGATCTTTTGAGTCTAATTGCGTCATGATTTGATCATGTGGTGCTACGGTAAATATTTCCTAATGACGGATTAATTAGGCTTAATAAATTCGTCTCGTGGTTTACAGGCGAGTTATGAAATTAGTTTTTTCATTCGTGTTCGAAAATCCCTTCCACCATTCGATCAAACGGCCGATGTGACATCCCAAAGATTTTCTTTTCGCGAACTAATCAACGCCTAAGAGTGTTAAGAAGTTCTTGTGGTGTCGTATATAGCTCGCAACATAGCTACAGATGGATCAATACATGTAATTCAGCAAGATCAAGTTGTGGAATTTTAAACTTTGTACACAATCTACAAAGGCATCTTTGTACTGATTAACCATATACTACTGATTTAGCTAATTAATGGAAGTGTAAGACTGGTTTGGAAGTATTATTGGTGCCATCTTCAGAAAGAGTAACACAGTGACAGACGCAGGAATTTCTCCAGCCAAATCAAAGTCTCATGGGGTTGTTTCGATCAATAGAATTCTATTCTGAAATGAAATTATTAGGATTTGGTTCGAGTGATAGTGACTGCTTCTTCCTAAAATTCCGAGCCGAATTATATATATGTTCTAGACAGAGGGAAAAAGTCTCTTATTTTTCGTGTGCTTTTCAAACTACTAAATAGTAATGCCTTTCTTAAAAAAATTCTATAGAAAAGTTGTTTAAAAATCATATCATCCATTTTTCAAGTTTAAAATAGTTAATACTCAATTAATTGCACGTTAATAGTTTGTCTCGTTTTACGTATCTCCTCAATTTTCTCGTTTTCTGTTTTTTCAAACACTCTGCATCCACATGAATATCATTCAGAACAACACATCCACATGACGAATCAAATCATATAGCAGTAGAACATGAAGCAACTGACTTATTATTGACTATTCCCATGAATAATTAAGCATGATGATACACCTTTTAGTATTATATACGGTTAACAAAACAGCCCCTGCTTTTTTAGCTGCCACGGCAAATCAAGCAGTTGCAGCCGTGAAAATCACTGCACCAATAGTCTCGGACTTTCCCCTTCTTTATAAGACCTTCACCCCAGCAACTAAATTTGCATAACCTTTTGGTGCAGAACACTACCCAGCCAATGTCAATAATACAATCCTCTGTGAAAAAAAAGAGATTAACTACCACTTGTTATAATGCTTATCATCAATCAGACTATCACCATTCAGAACTTGCATGGAGAAGGAATCTGATCTATAATTTCACTGTTGAATATGCACAAAGCACTAGTTATAAACAGAGTAAATCACAACAAACATTGCAAGACACAACATACTCCCTCTCTCTAAAAAAGATTTGACTTCTGGCTATTTACTTGCCTCTATGCTTAGCCAGAAATCAAGTCTTTTTTTTTTAGATAGAGGCTACATGACAAGAAAAGGTATACCAATAACGTCAAAAAATAGTCGAGAAAGAACTCACCTGTCTAGGGGCAAATGTAGAATCCAAATTACCAGGTATCATACACAAGTACCTCTTAATCACACATATGCTACTTTATTTATGTGATAACATGATCAAATGCTAATGAATTTTTCAGAACTTACCCTGTGTGGTGTGCACCACTTGAGCTCTGTGTGGATCCACCCTTGCACCTGCAAATGTTGGATTCAGAAGTAGAACAAGAACCAAGATGAAGCGAAGATCTAGAGATGTTGCTTCCATCTTTGAGAAAGGGAATGTGGTTCCCTGGTACTTCTTTCCCCCTATATATAAGAAGAACAAAGGGCAGACCTGATACAACTGTTTTCCATTTCACTAATTCTCGCTGCACTTATTATTTGGCTAAAAAACAAAATAAATTAAATGCTTCCAGGACATAAGCAATAACTCAAGAAGATGTCACCATTTGACTACCAGCCCATCTCTATGGTAGATGACACCCTTCAATAGCTCCTCGAGATTTACATGTACCTATATATCAGTAAGGCCATTCCTTGCAGACTGGAGGCTTCATTAGTATGTTTTCAAGTGACATATAAACAAGATATTTAAGAAATTTAATTGATGGTTAAAATAACTCACACAATGTATTGTTTCATTTTTGCTATTTCATAGGCAACACATGCATAGACGAGACATATTGGAAATAATGTATATATGGTTTAATCTAGATGAAACTCATTTCATTTCTATCTCCATTAATTCCTTACCACATCATAAAAATGTTGACATAACACCATATTTAATGAAGAGTGAAATATATGGTCAGTCCCTAAACTTGTGTGGTGGTGTCACTTAGGTCCGTGAACTTGAAAATTGCACGTTTAGATCTGTGAACCTGGTTTAATGTATCACCCCCAGTCCAAACGTCATTTACCTATGGTTGACCGCTAACATGGCATGTCACGTAGGCAACACTTTTGCTCTTAGCCCCCTCCACATCACAACACGTCGCATATATCTCTTTTTAGCTATATAGTGACATCAGAATCCTAAAAAAATTTCTCAAATCGTTCTTCCCTTTCATTCTTCTCCTTGCATGTATAGAAAATGTGGTCCCGATTAGCAATTGCCATTGCTCTATGCTCCAAAATGACCTTATCCTTGCACAACGGGCAATCAACAACACCTTCTTCCGGCGATTTCAAGACGAGGACGAGCTTGGAGAATCCATGGGAATGCCTATCGTGCAAACTGCATTGCGCTACCTCCCACCGCTAATCCGGCCGCACTGTGCCACCACTAACCTTGCTGCACTGCGCTGCCTCTTGCTGCTAATCTCACCGCCAAGGCCACCACAGCCGCTACCTCTCGGCTTCCTTTCACTAACCTCACCGTCAAAATCTTAGCCGATTTAGGAATATTTTGGGGGATTTAGGTTGAAATGCACTAGTCAGGGCAATTTATGTGCGAATGTATATTTGGAGGGGGCTGAGCACAAAAGTGTTGCCTACGTGGCATGCTATGTTGGGGGTCAAACGTGGTCAAATAACGATTGGACCGGGAGTGGTACATTAAAACCAAGTTCACGGACCTAAACGTGTAATTTTCAAGTTCACGGATCTAAATAATATTACTCTGCAAGTTTAAGTACCGGCTATGTATCTCACTCTTTAATGAAAATGAATCTCCTATTAATTAGGAGAGGCCTAAGAAAACAAAAGGTAGGACATGTTTGAATATGGGAGATGCCTCAATAATGATTACATGTATCTATGTTGTGAATTAAATTTAAAAATATACTATTCATTTAATTTTTTCTCAGAAATATTCGGGATGCAAAATTTTTTACAGAAATATACCGTCGGTCTCGCACAACCGTTACGCGAAAGTGATATGGGAATAACATTACGGATGGTATCGCGCGGGAAAAGCGCGAGACAGCACGGTCTTGCTCGGCAGCAGCGTGAGACCGCGCGGTCTGGTGGATAGCGCTCTCGCTCATGCATGAGCCGTTCAATGCCAATTTAGTTAGCGATTAATTATCATGATTAGTGATTAATTAATCAGTAATCATGATAATTAATTACTAAATTATTATTAGTTAATTGTTAATTAAGTAATTAATCACTAATTAAATTGAGCTGTTAGACAGTCTCGCTATTTGATTTTGCGAGACCGCTTCCCTCGTGCGACACCGCCTGCAACGTCACGCACACATCATTTTCACGCAACAGTTGTGCGAGATCGATGATATATTTTTGTAAAAAGTTTTGCATCCCGACTATTCTTAAGAAAAAAAATTGAATGAATAGTATATTTTCAAATTTAATTCTCTATGTTGTTGCACATCATGCAATATTAAAAACAATGTCAATAATTTGCATCCAAATTAAAACTTTGCTAGGCATGGATAAAAAAGCAAATTGTATTTGGGAAACCTATACTTTCAATTTATCTCGTCACACTAAAATTGATAAAAAAAAATTGATGGCCCCATGTGGAGCCTACATGTCATCCTCCTCTCATTCCTCCTTTCTCCTTCCTGATCTCCTGCTTTCTCCTCGCCACACCGACACAGCGTCGGGCGGAGCGGGCGAGCTCGCCGGCCCTCCTCCCTCTCCGTCTTCATTCCTCCTTTCTTATCTTCCAGCCGATGAACTCCGACGAGCTGCACCAAGACGCCATCGGCATCGATCCGGGAGCATGCAGCAGCCGGCCGCGGCAATGGCGACATTGGAGCCGAGCACATGCCGTGGTTGCTCAGTTCCTCGAACATGATGACGAAGGCATAATTAATTGGAGAAAGGACTGCAAGCATCCCCCGTGCTATTGGGCATCTTGTGGCAGGTACCAGTACAAGACATGGCCCTTGCTTGTTTTGTGTACGTTGTTGGTCAGCATGATCGAGCAGCCCATCACCATGCCGTCGAAGATGAAGGTTTGTGCTGGTGAACTCGTTTAAGATTAACTGCTCTTTGGCCGCTGCCGCGGGGCAAAGTACACCGAGGACTAGGAAGAAAATCAGGACAAGGAGCGGCATTTCTGAATTTCTGGCTTGGGAAGGACCATGCCCTTGGCGTTCCTGGCAGAGGACGGTGTGGTCAAGGTGCTCAACCTAAAAGAGGGCCTCGCCTTCACCACCACCAGCATCGGAGAGATATTATGCTCAAGGCACTCTGAAGTCTGAACGAACAACACAAGCCATCCGCCGTCTCACCGTCAAATCGCCATGGATTGGTTCGTCAGCCCTCCTCCCCCACCGTGCCAGCACTCCTCTCCTGCCGGCTGTGCTCCTCGAGATGACTAGAGGAGAGGGTCCTCGATCCTCCGGTCGCCGCCGCCACCGTCGTCTTCGCCCCGGACATCCGACCCAGGCACAGCGCCCTGCTCCCGCGTTGCAGCCACCGCCACCTCGTCGCCGACCGCCGGACCTCCTCCTCTCCCGCCTTACCCCTGGTGACCTCCTCCCCATCCGCCGGCCAGCTTGCCCAGAGGAGAAAAATGTGTGAGAAAGAGAGAAGAGGAAGGGAGAGGGTGATGACGTGGCATCATGATACGTGGGCCTCACGTTGACTCAGCTGCCACGTTAGACAAAACTAGGATCAAAACCACCGAAAGACCTAAAGTGAACGGTTTTGTAAATTGAAGGATATAATATATCTGATTTTGTGGTTAGGGGACGATTTCGTAACTGGATGATAAGATGAGGGAGGGTGTTCCTACTCGGCGTGTGTGCGCCGAGCCACAGAAGCAGCGCGCACGCGGCCGCTTCCTTCTAGGCTAATTACCTAATCAATACTAATTATAGTAAATTAGGGCTAATTATGGTAATTAGCATTAAATATTTAAAAAACATAAATATTTAGTTAAAAGTTTTAAAAAGAATAGTTGAAAATTTTAAATTTGAGTTGAAAGCTTTTTATTTTTCAATTGAAAGTTTTTGAATTTTGGATTGAAAGTTTTCAAATTTTGAGTTGAAAGTTTTCAGATTTAAGATGAAAGTTTTCAAATTTGAGTTGAAAGTTTTTAAATTTTGAGTTCAAAGTTTTCAAATTTGAGTTCAAAGTTTTCAAATTTTGAAATGAAAGTTTTTAAAATTGTGTTGAAAGTTTTTAATTTTTTATTTGATTTTTTTTTCAAATTTTTAATTTGAATAGTTTCAATCTGAGTTAAAAATTTAAATTTAGAGTTGAAAGTTTTTAAATTAGTGTTGAAAGTTTAAAATTTTCAATTCAAAATTTAAAAACTTTCAACTCAAATTTAAAAACTTTCGACTAAAGATTTGAAACTTTTAACTCGTATTTGAAAACTTTCATCTCAAAATTAAAATCATACAACTTAAATTATAAAAACTTTCAAACTTATAATTCAAAAACTTTTAATTAAAATTTTAAAAACTTTTGATTGAAACGTGCGCATGTGGTTTAAAAAATTCACAACAAAACATGTGAAAAAATCACGAAAAATAAAATCGTGCGCATATTATTTAGAAAATCGCAAAAAAATATTCACGGTGATTCGACTTCCCACGGCGCAGGAAAAAAAAAAGCGAAAAAGGGAAAAAGCAATGGGGCAGAAAAGAAAAACACCAAAAACAAAAAAACTGTTGGTGGGCGACGGCGCGCGTGTCGCACGCGTGGGCCGGGTGGGCCGGAGTGCATGCCTGCGGTGTGTATGCGCGAATTAGCAAACTCTGATGAGGGATCTTGTGTACTTTTTCCTTGGAATAAGTTCACTTTAGGTCCCTCTATTTGTCGCCCAGTCTGATTTTCATCCATGCAGCACAAAACCGGATACAACGCATCCCCAACTTACAAAACCGTACAAAGAAGGTCCCTCGGCGGTATAGTCGCTGGTTTTGGCTGACGTGGCGCCTATGTGGCGCTCCTTTGACTAGGTCTTCGTCTAATGTGGCATTGACGTGGCAATTCGATAAAAAAAAATCAAACCCGTGGGACCCACATGTCAGTTACATAAATAATAAAAAATGGTGGGGCCCACAGTCACAATTGGCCTCATCTATTATCTCTATCCTCTCTCTAAACACATGCCAACTCGCCAGAGCAAGGCGGACAGGCGAGGCGACGGCGGGCGAAGCTCGCTGGCAGGAGGGCGGAGCGGCGGCGGCCGGCGGAGCCAAGCGGGGGGCGACGCGCGAAGCCGATAGGAGGAGGTTGAGTAGCGGCTGGAGCGGGCTACGAGCGGGGTGCAGCGGCCGGCCGGCGGAGCAGGTTGGGCAGTGGCCGGAGCGGGCTACGAGTAGGACGGCGCCTCGTCGCCGTCGTTCGCGGCCCGCACAAAGCGTTAGGTACATCGCGGAATCGACCAATCAATCAAGAAATCAAGAATCATCCAAGAACCGATTTGATTTGATCCGTGTGATGGACAGACGGATGATGTCATCAACGACATGGTGCTCTGATTCGTGTCGATGACGCGAGACCCACCGCTGATCACCGGCGACGCCCTGGCGCTACACCCGATTGACGTCTGCCACCGGAGCCTCCTCCACGGGACGCTGCCACCGCCTCCGCCGAGCACCGGTCGCAAGAGGCAGCGGGAGAACGAGTTCGTCCCGACGGTGACGGAGCTGGAGCAGGCGGGCGTCCACTTTAGCCGCAGCCCGACGCGGAGCCTCCGAGACATCAGCTTCTGGCCCGACGACGACGTGCGGCTGCTCAGCGACGGCGTGGTGTCAAATGGGCTGGGCAGCGACAAGGCGGTGGCGAGGATGTTCAACCGGCTGGCGAAAAACGCAGTGCTGGACCGGCGGAGCCCGCTACGCGGCGTGCAGGGGCAGGTGAACGACCACCGGGAGAACGCGTGGAACGAATGGTGGGCCACGGCCGGAGCTGAGGGCGGAGCAGCTACGGGCCGCGGGAAGCTCCTCTCCTCCAGCCGGTCAGCGCCCCGCGCCCCTCCGTCCATGGCCGCGACTTCTCCCCCGCCGGCCGGCCGCTCCGTCCCTCTGCTCCGGCCACGACGCACCGCCGGTCCTCTTCTCCACGGGCTGCCGACCAGCCGCTCCGTCCACAAGTTGTGGGCCACAACACGCCGCCGCTCCGGCCACCGACCCGCCGCTGCCCGCCTCGCTTCGCCTCTCGCCTCCGCCCTCTGCTCTGCCGCTGCTCCAGCCGCCGCCCACCCCGCTCCGCCAGCTGGAGAGAGAGATGAGGGTAGTGAGGATGACGTATGGGCCCCACCACTTTTTATTATTTTTGTAAAACTAACATGTGGTCCCATGGGTTTTATTATTTTTTTCGGATCGGATTGCCACGTAGGTGCCACGTTGGATGAAGACCTACTCAAATGAGCGCCACGTACGCGCCAAGTCAGCCAAAACCAGCGACTATACTGCCGAGGGACCTTGTTTGCATGGTTTCGTAAGTTGGAGGATGCGTTGTATCCGGTTTTGTACTGTAGGGACGAAAATCGGACTGAGCGACAAATAGAGGGACCTGAAGTGAACTTATTCCTTTTTCCTTTGCAAGGACAAATAACGTAGCCTGGGCCATGTTGAGAAAAGCCCTTCCATGGGATCAGACCCCACACCATTATTTAAACTGGGCCCAATTTACATTTATGGGCCATAGGCCCGTAGCCTCTCAAAAAGGTCCAACGTGATATGGGCTGGTTGACCATCTCGGCTGGACCATATCGCGTTTGATGCCTAAACTTTTAAATGTTTATCTGTGACCGCACTGGGGAGCGACATCTTGAACATTAATTAGTTCCAAGCTTAATTGTATCCATTTCAATAACTATGTCCTCTCGGCCATTATTTATAAATTCAAAAAAACACTTTTACCATAATGGAATAAAGAAGGAATTTATAAAAACTAGGCAGACATGTCATACTCACCCCCCTTTGCTCAATACATATTACGTGGCAATGCATAATTAGCTGCCATGGACGTTGACAGATATATAATGATTCTTTTTAAAGGAAATATCGATCATTCTTTCTACAATATGCACAATCAGCCAGCTAGAGTATTTGTGTACTCGATTAATAATAATTAATCTCTTGTTTGCCTCTTGTTTGCTTGTACTCGCATGCTATTTTCTCACTCGGCCATTATTTTACCCACGTTCGCCAATTATTATCACCGAATACTGTTTATATTTAATATTTAAGCTTTGACTCTTCTTTTTTTTTTAAAAAAGATATCATGCATAAACATTTGAAAATATTTTAAATTATTGAAGCGTGTTGTATCCTGAAATATAAAAATTAAGATTTCGTTAATAAGCTTTCTTTAATATTAAATATTAGTATAATCATTTAAAAATTATTAGCCGTGGAAGTTAAAACCATACTTTACCAGACAACACATCGACCCACAAGTATAGAACGGGGAGGTAATAAAATGCATGGTTAGCTTGAGGAATATGTTCTACCAGGACAAAATTAAATTAATTAACCCGATCAAATCGAAATTACTATATATTCATAAGCTATTCTAGGTAGGTAGCTAGAAGGCAAAGTCGCAAGAGATTTTTTACCTTTTTTATCTTTGCGCGTGAATGAATGCCCGGTCAAAAGTCAAGACAATATATAATTAACGTTCAGTTCCAGACATATTGGTCATTCCATTACCAGTTTCATGTACTATACCATATACTATATACTCCTATATGCTTTAATTAATTACTCAAACAGATCGATCAAGAGAGAGAGAGAGAGAGGAAAGCTAGCCGAAAAGCTAGAGTTCATATTCACCAACCAAGTTCAACACATGCGTCGTTCTATTCTATAGCTAGTTTAAGTACAGATTAGCTTGCGTAAACAGTTCTAGAGAGAGAGAAGCTGAACAAAGGTAGCAGAAAGTGTACGGCATTTCATGGCAGAAGTTGTCGTCGTTTTCAGTTATACTAGGATCATCAACATCGACCTTGCATTTGTTGGTAGGTATGACCAAGAAGCAGTAAAACAACAAACGGCATTTTTTTTCATATTGCATGACGAGTTTTGGAGACCTCCTCTGAATCGAAAAGTATACTCTCCTCCTGTCTGCACGGCGACTTGACTGGGTCCAGAAAATGAAATTAATAAACTTGTATCATCTTTTTTGCTTCTTATTTTTCTTCCTCTTAATTAATCTGCAGATATATACTACGTATGTATATGTACCTGAAATGTTGTGACAAGTCCTGGTGTTGCTGTCGCGTGCAAACTCTTTTTAATCCAACGGTCTCGATTTCACCGACGAATATAGATTATATTCCTGACAGGCACTTAGCTCACGGGAAAAATATGTTTAGACTCTATGAGTTGTTAGCTATTGCACAGTCCGTCAGTCCATCATGTCAAAAATTACTATGCAATGCAAATTGTAAATGGAGGATTTTGCAACCATCGATGAATGTTGCAGGCTAGCACATTATTGCACGTGGTGGATTTCCCCAACAATCCTATCCGTCGTCCAAAGCCCCATACAAGGACTCAGTTAGTGCATCTTAATTTGCTCATGATATGTAATTTCTTCACTGAGTGCGCTAGAGGCCATTGAAGACTTTGCAAATCATTAGCCGACATATAAAGTGACGGCATTTACATGCATGGATCACCTTTTACCGACAGATGAAATCTTCCTAACAGCTCAGAAATTTGCTGACAGATTGAACCTCTTACTGAAAGCTTGGTTACTGTTAGCTTCTGTTTAATTAGCAAGTCGCCTTATTCTGTTCTTTTTTTTTTCCTTTTGTCATCCTTGAGACGAGATCATATTGCAATAAACATGTGTCCACTGTACTAGTTAATTACTCCCTCCGTCCCAAAATAAGTGTAGTTTTGTGCTATTTATGTCCAACATTTGACCGTTCGTTTTATTTGAAATTTTTTTGTGATGAGTATTTTTATTGTTATTAGATGATAAAACATGAATAATACTTTATGGGTGTCTATTTTTTTAATTTTTTTATAAATTTTTCAAATAAGACAAACGGTCAAACGCTGGACACGGTTCCTCACGACTGCACTTATTTTGGGACGGAGGTACGTAGTATCCATCGTAACGCGTAAATTAATATACTACTACTTGTCAAATGAAACTAATGTCTCGATTCCTGACATGTTGGAATTATAATATTGTTATGGTCCTTATTGTTATATACTAGTATATGCTAGCTGACCAAGCAACATCCCGCCCAATAGGTTTCCTGCATAAACTGAACATTACACCAGTAACACGTATATAACTAGTGACGAACTGATGATTTCATTCAATTATCATGACATTGCCCAACCGATGGTATATATTATACTATATGATACTCGTCCGGTATTCTAAAGTATTTTAGTTTTGTTATAAGCTAAATTTATCTAACTTTGACGACCAGGAGTATATGACAAAATGAAGATGCATGTGCTTTATGATAGAATTAGCCAATGTTTATGTACAATTAATAATTTGATATTGTCTATGGCGCCATTGGTACAATTAATAATTACGGGTCCATGGATCTCCCCTGGTAGGATATTATTTCGATAGAAACATACACTTTTTCAATTAATAAAATTAATTTTATTCAAATTTAACCAAAATTTGTTCAAATTTTAACTTAGTTCAATTCGGTCCGAAATTTATAGAACTTCCCAAAATTCCGTTTCTAGAATTGTGCATTATATTCCGCAATATATACAATACCTACAAAATGAAAAGCAAAAAACATATCGTTGAAGAAATTATAGACTATTAATTCTAGCTAGCTTGACATATAAGCACATGCATACGCTGATACATATATGCACATGCGTGAATCACAATATATGCGCATAAATGCCGGGTAAACGCAAACGTTTTATTTGTTGGATCTTCCCGTAGACAGTACGATTGCTAGCTATTGCCGGTCAACTGAACAAGCCGAAAATTTCACTGCAGAAAATTGAAAAAACATTGCAACCGAAACACCCGTGCGGCTCCGGTTTGACGCGTGCACCTGATCGATTATGATCGATGGAGAAACAGAATCCTGATCTGATGCTGCCGTGCACGCGTTCCTACTGGTCAATTGGATTGATACGTACTCCATCCGTTTAAAAAAAAAAATCCCCAACTGAAACTTAGATCGTACTAAAAAAACCACAACTGAAACTTGGATGGGACATAATCTAATACAATGAATCTAGACATGCTAGGTTTTTATAGACGGCCGGATGGAGTATATGAATCTGGACAGAATAATCTATGTCTAAATTTGTAGTATTATGATGGGTTAACATCGGATACTAAATTGCTTTTTCGTGGGATGGAGGAGAGTACTATTAATTATTTAATTACTCCCTCCGTTTCACAATATAAGACTTTCTAGATTCATTAGCATATATATAAATGTGGATAATGCTAGAAAGTGTTACATTATGAAACGGAGATAGTTAATTAGTTAATCAGATTGATAATATAATATCGTTTGCACTTTGCGCCGCGGAAACTAAAGTTTGCAAGCTTAATTAGATATAGGTAGACTTGACTGCAAATTTTAGATGCATGCATGTACGTATGTATGACGCACTCACAAGAATGGACGTATAAGAGCAAGATAATAATATAGCCCACTTCTTACTATTAGCCCATCCTAAAGTCAACACATATAATAGATTAGCTATAAGATTAGCTATAATTTTCTTCTCCTATCTCTATCTCACTTATACATTTAATGTATTTGTCTTGGAGCTTATGTTAAGCTAGCTTTTGCATGAGAGCCAACACCCTTCTCTTTTGTTTACCTCTCTCCTCCACATAAATTTATAATAGGCTTATAACTCACTATTATACTTGCTCTAAAGGCTTCAACGGAACGAAATGGCTGGATGAAGAAATTATTTAGACGGTCAATTCAACTCGCTTGACAATTGCCTAGAAAATTGTGTATGCCGGTTCTGGGTTTTACTTTATTTTACACCCTAATTAAACTGTCCAGTATAGAAATTGATCTCTTTAATTTATTATCTTCTCTATATTTCCCCGTATATTCCCATGTTATTCTCCAAGGCTTCTATGCTTGGCAGGTACGCGATACTTTGCATGTATAAGATCGTTTGAAGTAATTAATATATATTTAGATGGGAAACTGTACCCAAATTTGGGTAGCACATATAATTGGAATAAGTTCACTTTGTGACCCTCAAAAGTGATTGAAATATAATCCGTGACCCTAAACTACAAAACCGGATATCTCGACCCCACAACTCTTAAAATCGGTGTAATTTAACTCCCTAGCTAGACGGTTTTAGAGGACGGTTTCGCTGACGTGGCGCCTACGTGGTAGTATTGACTCGGTCTTCTTTCCACGTGGCATTGATCGACGTGACGCTTAGGTGGCATTAGAAATAAAAAAAATTATGTGGGATCCATTTGTCATTCACACACAAAAATATATTGTAGAACCCACTGACATGTGGGGCCGTCCACATGTCATCCTCTACCTCTTTCTCTTCCCTTCACAAGCGGCGGCGGTCGAGGGAGTCAAGGGAGGCAGGTAGGCGACACTAGGGCAAGCGGCAGCAACAGGCAGGTCACACTAGGGCGGCGACGGCGGTGGTCGAGGGAGTGGTCGATGGCGGTCAGGGCGGCGGCAGGGCCATATCTTCCTCCTCCCTCTCTCTCTCCATCATCTCTTTCTCCCCCGTTTCTCTTCACGGGAGCATCGGCGACGGGCAAGGGCCGGGTTGTCGACGGTGCCGGACGAGGGCCAGAGCAGTGGCGGCGGTGGACGGGGGCTGGAGTGGCGGCAGTGGCCCACCGGGACCCACTGGGAGACCGCCATGAAGCACGTCGCAGAGCGCGGCGGTGGCAGCCGCGACAGCAGCGCGGCGGCGGCAGGGGAGCTCGAGGGAGTAGGGCGGTGGAGCGGTAGCGCGACAGTAGGGCGACGGTAGGGGAGCTCTTAATATGTTTATTTTGTGTTGAAAATACTACTATATTTTTCTGTAAATTTGGTCAAACACAAAGAAATTTACTTAGAAAAAATGTTAAACGACTTATAATATGAAACGGAGGAGAGTATATAATTTACATTATTGTATATACATGCATGCAACAAGCTGATTGACGGTGTGCTTTTACGTTACGTGTTAGCTGCCGGGCCTGAGCGCTCTTCGATGGGGAACAGTGCTATGTATGCATGTACGTATGCATACGTATAGATAGAATATTATTCCTCACAGCAACCAAAAAGTCATCGTCGTCATGGATCAATCCAAATTTATAATTTCACCGTACGTACGTACGTTTATATCAGTCGATGAGACGAACGACCTAGCTAGCAGCCAGCCCTTAGCCGCCGCCGGATACGTACAGTAATTAACTTTTGCTACGATCGATATAGTATACGTACAGTAATTAATTAAGTATGCACATTTACAAAAAAAAATAATAATAATAACCACACAGAAAAAAAAAGTACAGCTTAACTTAAGTTTTGCACAGTTAAAAACTGATCGAAAACTATGCGAAGATCGATATCGATCAGCTGCTGTATATGTTCCCATGCAGGCCAGTACGTATACCGCGTTGTAATAATCAATCAATTGATTTATTGATCATCATATCAGCATGCACACAAAACATGTGTTATAATTGAAGTAGCTAGCTTGTTAATTAGCAGAATAGATATACTTTTCCACGTTTTAGAAATGGTAGCCGGCTGGCCGGGGGGTGTGAGAGAGACGGGACGACCGGTCGTTTAATTAATCAATGTGCATGCGTAATTCAGACGTCGTTTTCTCTCTGAGAAGAGGCGAATTGTGCACGTAGTACATCCCTGGACCATAATCCGACTACACAGTTTTTTTTTCCTCACCAACCACACTTATTTTCTTATTTAGATAATACCAACCACACTTAATATACTCCCTCCTTCCCTAAATATTCGACGCCGTTGACTTTTTTACGCATGTTTGAACGTTCGTCTTATTAAAAAAAAATTCTTTTCCTATCATTTGATTCTTTGTTAAATATATTTTTATGTATACATATAGTTTTACACATTTCAACAAAAGTTTCTGAATAAGATGAACGGTTAAACATATTTAAAAAAGTCAATGGCGTTAAATATTTAGAGACAGAGGGACTATATAACAGTCTAACACCAAGCTAGCTTAATTCCCTGTGGCTTGACACCACCATCTGATGATCTGAACATGCATGAAGGGCAAATATATGCGGCAATATCTAACTTTTTTTTTTTTGAGAACGAGCAATATATCTTAACTTGCTGTGATAATAAGTACGTACTTACATGTCTGGATGAGAATTTTTCTTATTTTTCAGACTTTTATAAATTCAAAATTTTAAAATAAACTCTCACAAATTTATTCTTTTTTAAAAAAAGGAACCTTCCAGTCACGCCATAATAGCAAGAAAATGTTGCCACACCATGAACAGTGGTTTATTTCTTTCTGGCGTGGAAAAAATTATTTTAAAATCAAGTTTTGGGAGGGTTTATGTGTTTGAAACAATCTAATAAAGTGGTTTAAATAATAAAAATAATATCTCTGGATGAACTGGGAAAAAAAATGAAGTAGCAATGTGTCCTAGTAGTTATATATTTGACACACTGCATGGGGCAACTAATATATATAAACACTCTATTTTTTTATTAAATAAGTCATTTAATTTGGATATTGATGTGGGAGCCAGCTAGCTTGGGCATTTTCACGGCTGCAGTTTGTAAACAATAGACTGTAGCCAAAGATATAGCCAGCAAATAAATAATTTTAAGATAAAACCTTTACAGTTGTATTTTTAGTGTCCAAAAGCCAATTAATGAGATGCGCATATATATGCTTGTATGTTATTGTGTATTTAAGATGACAGTGTTGACTGCCCGTGTATATTTTTATGGATCCATATCTATTCACATATACAGTAAATTATTCGTCCTAAAATATAAAATTTATCAATAGATAGGACATATTTTAGAACTATGAATCTAACATGATTATGTTTAGATTCATAGTCCTATGATATATTCTATCCAATATGATTCTAGGTTTTTATATTTTAGTACTGTCGGAGAATGAACTCCTCCACCACGGAACCGTGAGGCCCCCCTTTGTGAGTTCGGCCAGAAGCAGCGGGTGAGATTCAAGAATTTGGTGAGCAAAACTGTGTGGTCTTGAGGGGGTCAAATCCCCCAAAGACGATGAGACAGAAGGGGTTTATACAAGTTCGGGCAGCTGAGAAGCGTAATACCCTACTCCTGTGTTTGGGATTATGGATGAGTGTTACAAGGATTCCTTCCCTCCAGAGAGCTCTTTCGCCCTACTTCTCCTAGAGTTCAGGTTTTCTTCGAGTCGTCCTCTTTTTTCTCGGTGGGCAATGTCCTTCTTTTATAGTTCAAGGGGATACCACATAGGCCCAACAACCTAACTTCCTCGAGAAGTATTACCATCTTTGCATTAAATGCATGTCTTGTTCCTTAACTTGGAAGCCGCATACACGTCGCCTCGGTCGTGGGGCCTACCACACCATACCGCCTGACACGGGGGGCACCCATGTCATTCACCATTTAATAGGTGAAGACTTCTGGGCTCCTATTACATTGGGAAACGGGAGCCTAGCTTTGACCAGAGCGGGAGGACCGACTCCGGCTGGGATAAGAGGATGAGAACCTCTCACCATCATTATTTGATGGGACATGTCAGGCTGCACGCCGCCTGACACACGAGCAGCGAACAGGCGCACTAGCCAGTTCCATCGGTCATTCGACCGGTCACAGACCGGTTGAGTACACTGCACGCCGCATTAAATGCGGCGTGGCGCGACCGCTTGGGTCGCCATAAATGCGGGTAGGTGGGCACCTGTACGTGGTGACCTAGAGAGGGGGTCAGGGGAGCCCGACCCCTAGTCACGGGAGGGGGCTGCCGCCGCCCGACCTCGGGCCCGATCCCCCCTCGGGGGAGGGCCACGCGGCGCCTGGGGCAGTCTTCTCCCTCTAGTCTCGGCCAGGGAGTGTCCGCCACCCTATCTCGGGCCTGACTCCCCTTGGGGAGGGCCACGTGGCATTGGGGGGTGGCCTCCTCCGACTAGTCTTTGGGAAGGAGTGGCCGCCACCCCACCTCGGGCCTGACTCCCCTTGGGGGAGGGCCACGTGGCATTGGGGGGCAGCCTCCTCGGACTAGTTTTTGGGAAGGAGTGGCCGCCACCCCACCTCGGGCCTGACTCCCCTTGGGGGAGGGCCACGTGGCATTGGGGGGTGGCCTCCTCCGACTAGTCTTTGGGAAGGAGTGGCCGCCACCCCACCTCGGGCCTGACTCCCCTTGGGGGAGGGCCACGTGGCATTGGGGGGTAGCCTCCTCTCTCTAAACATGATACCCCCGGGCCCATATCACCGACAGTAGCCCCCGGCGTTAGCCCTGGCCAAAACCTTTCCTAGGTGGTCAGGGTTGACGCCAATCTGCTAGTCAGTTGACATGCGGGCCCGATCTTCTGTCCTATCATTCTCGGAGTTGGGCGGTGGGAGTTTAGTCACGTTCATACGTCGCCTTAACTTCCCACTTTCCTCCCGGTCTCCAAGGCGCTGCGGGCTCGGGAGTTTAGCCCGTACCTTAGGTCGTGAACTTATTTCCTGTATATACTCAGCAAATGTTGTTAGACTCTCTCGGGCCCGTGACCTTACGCCGCGTACCTCGCTTGCCCTTGCCTCTTGTTAACCTCTGTTCGTGTTCTACTTCATCTATTCAAACGATTAATTTTGCGTGAGCGTGGGGACTGAACTTTCCATTGTCAACAATCTTTACCCGCGATCAAGCCAGGCTGGACGCCGTACCCAGCCGGTGGGGCCAAAGCTAGCTGCTATGGAAGAGCCAGCACAGGGGGCCCCGGGCGTCGACGGCGACCAGAGCTCGACGCAGGGCTAGGATAGAGCTAGGAATCGTAGCCCCCACACTTCTAGCAATGAATCGTTTGAATGGATGAGGTGAATACAAACTTTTTGTTACCAAGGGAGGCAAGCCAGCGCGCGACACGTGGGTACCGCGGGACCTCGAGGAAGAGATGGGCGAGAGATAAACATAAGCAATAATAATTCTATGCAAACGATCATCTTTGCGCGAGTGCGAGGACTAAATTTTCCATAGCCAACAATCTTCACCCACGATCAAGCCAAGCTGCGCGCTGTAGCCAGCCGACGGGGCCAAAGCCAGCCGCTACGGAAGAGCCAGCACAGGGGGTCCCAGACGTCGACGGCGCCCAGAGCTCGACGCAGGGCTAGGATAGAGCTAGGAATCGTAGCCCCCACACTTTTAGCAAAGAATCGTTTGTATGAATGAAGCAAACACAAACCTTGCTTGCATGTCGTGACCTTTCAAACCTTTAGCTTGAAGAGGGCCTCCCTCCATGGGTCCCTAACCACTTTGGGAAGCCTGCGACCACTTAGCAAACGAGGTCAGGTTCCCACAAGCCTGTGTCCCCACGCTACACATTCTGTTTGATTTTTCTTTTCGGTGGCCTCCTTCCAATATCTCTCCCTTCTACACAGACGACTACTTTCGCCGGAGTGTGAGAGCCGAAAAACTCTAGAGCCAGCGATCCCCGTCCACAGTCGAGCCAGTCCGGGCACCGTAGCCAACCGGCGGGACCAAAGCTAGCCGCTATGGAAGAGCCAGCACAGGGGGTCCCAGGCTTCGACGGCACCCGGCGCTCAACTTAAGGCTAGAATAGGGCTAGAAAACTTAGCCCCCACACCTAGCGAGGAAACGTTCATGTAGATGGGAGAGAGGTTGGGCTTTTACCACCGAGGGAGCAAACAAATGCGCAACACGCGAGCGTCACAGGGCCATGAGAAAAGAACGGGGGAAAAATAAATATAAGACTCCAAGCTGTATTAAGCTGATGAATTGAAAAATTGAAAATACTTGAAACTTGAAAGGACGATTAGTTGAGCCGGGCCGGGCACCGTAGCCAGCCGACGAGACCAAAGCTAGCCGCTGCGGAAGAGCCAGCACAGGGGGTTCCGGGCTTCGACGGCACCCAGAGCTCAACTGTAAGAGTCCTCCCAGGAGTAGACCGAGGCAGGCAGTAGGTTCATGAGCCAACCCCGCGCTTGGCCCCTGAGGGCCATGGGGAAGAAGCTCGCCATGACCTGATCATCACCCCCCGCCGCCTCTATGATCGTCGTGCAGATCTGGAGGGACTCGGAGGGGTTGACGCCGCCGTCGTACTTCTCAGTGAGGCTGGGTCGGAACTTTGGGGGCCATCGGACATTCCGAAGACTCACCTCAAAGGCCTGGTAGCCAAGCTTAACTGGTAGGGATGTGGGGGCCTTGCCCCCTGCCTGGGGTGGCGCGACACTCCTGAGGATGCTGCGCCTTCCCCCGTAGCGGCGGCGCGACACTCACCACGCCGGCGCTCGATAGAACCTCAAAAATCACGAACGCCCCCCTACCTAGCGCGCCAGATGTCGGAGAATGAACTCCTCCACCAGGGAACCGTGAGGCCCCCCTTTGTGAGTTCGGCCGGGGGCAGCGGGTGAGATTCGAGGATTTGGTGAGCGAAACTGTGTGGTCTTGAGAGGGTTAGATCCCCCAAAGAGGATGAGACAAAAGGGGTTTATACAGGTTCGGGCAGCTGAGAAGCGTAATACCCTACTCCTGTGTTTGGGATTATGGATGAGTGTTACAAGGATTCCTTCCCTCCAGAGAGCTCTTTCGCCCTACTTCTCCTAGAGTTCAGGTTTTCTTAGAGTCGTCCTCTTTTTTTTCGGTGGGCAAGGTCCTCCTTTTATAGTTCAAGGGGATACCACATAGGCCCAACAACCTAACTTCCTCGAGAAGTATTACCATCTTTGCATTAAATGCATGTCTTGTTCCTTAACTTGGAAGCCGCATACACGTCGCCTCGGTTGTGGGGCCTACCACACCATGCCGCCTGACAAGGGGGGTGCCTATGTTATTCACCATTTAATGGGTGAAGACTTTTGGGCTCCCATTACATTGGGAAACGGGAGCCTAGCTTTAAACAGAGCGGGAGGACCGACTCCGGTTGGGATAAGAGGATGAGAACCTCTCACCATCATTATTTGATGGGACATGTCAGGCTGCACGCCACCTGACACACGAGCAGCGAACAGGCGCACTAGCCAGTTCCATCGGTCATTCGACCGGTTGAGTACACTGCACGCGGCGCGACCGCTCGGGTCGCCATAAATGTGGGTAGGTGGGCACCTGTACGTGGTGACCTAGAGAGGGGGTCGGGGGAGCCCGACCCCTAGTCATGGGAGGGGGCCGCTACTGCCCGACCTCGGGCCCGATCTCCCCTCGGGGGAGGGCCACGTGGCGCCTGGGGCAGCCTTCTCCCTCTAGTCTCGGCCAGGGAGTGGCCGCCACCGTACCTCGGGCCTGACTCCCCTTGGGGGAGGGCCACGTGGCATTGGGGGGGGCGGCTTCCTCTGACTAGTCTTTGGGAAGGAGTGGCCGCCACCCACCTCGGGCCTGACTCCCCTTGGGGGAGGGCCACGTGGCATTGGGGGGCGGCCTCCTCTGACTAGTTTTTGGAAGGAGTGGCTGCCACCCCACCTCGGGTCTGACTCCCCTTGGGGGAGGGCTACATGGCATTGGGGGGCGGCCTCCTTTGACTAGTTTTTGGGAAGGAGTGGCCGCCACCCCACCTCGGGCCTAACTCCCCTTGGGGGAGGGCCACGTGGCATTGGGGGCAGCCTCT
Source organism: Oryza glaberrima (assembly GCF_000147395.1). Classification (NCBI taxonomy): domain Eukaryota; kingdom Viridiplantae; phylum Streptophyta; class Magnoliopsida; order Poales; family Poaceae; genus Oryza; species Oryza glaberrima. Next base: position 1,873,294 of record NC_068333.1, read on the forward strand.
TCTCTCTAAACATGATACCTTCGGGTCCATATCACCGACAAGTACGAAGTTAATATCTAGGTTTTTATACTTTTGTACGAAGTTAATAGTAGTCACTAGTAACGACATTAATTGTTATAAAGAAGATGTCATATTTAGTCATGTCAGTGAGATATCAGCTAGGAGTACCAAGATTAATGTTTCCCAGGAAAGAACTTTAAAATCCTGCTGCAACGGGTGCTGCAACGGGTACGTAGGACATCCTACCAATAGTAGTGAAGTGATTGTCACCTTAATTTAGAGTCTATCTGGGGAGTTTAAAATTTTAAAAAGCAGCTGATTGGTAACCATTTTCTGAGAATCTGAAGAAGCTGGTATCCAAGTTTCTAACTTCTAGTTTATTTTTTAATTTTTACAACTATAATTTCGCAGAATCTGATCGAAATGTTGGACTGTTTAGTGGAGCTTTTGATTTTACGAGAAGCTATAGCAGCCAGAAGCAGCTCCCCGAAACAAGCCGTACACACACTCGACTTCTTAAAGCGCTTTATTAAAAATCACTTTATTTAGGAATGTAAATAGTTGGAAACTGTATCTATCATTACTATTTCTTTGGAAAATTCTCGATTAGTTGAGAATTTATATATTTATCAATTTACTTATTTAGTGGTGACTGCAATCCATGGCAGAAAGAAACTAGAAAACTCACACTGAAAAAAACTAGAAAACTCAAATTTTAATTATATATACACTTGTCTAAAATTAGAAATTGTAGAAACGGTACCACCTCTATAAAAATAATGTTAGGTTCATTGAGAAATTTTCATCAACGATTTCACCCGTAACTTTATTATTACTCCCACTAGTATACTCCCTCGGTCCCTCGTTAGTCCTGGGGGCAGTACTGGACCAAGTCCCAAGCCATTTGAGCCATAGCGCGGGGTGGAAGTAAAAAAACCCACCCTGTAGTAATTTTTTAGTGGACCAGATTATCCTGTAGAGTACAAAAGCTAGCCGAGCTTTTATCCCCAAGGTGTATGGAGAGGCATTTTCATCTCTCAGGGACATCCCTATCACCTAAATAGTCACTAAAAAAATTAAAACATTTGATAACATAGATCAATATATCACTCACAAACATTTAAGACCACATTCGACTTCTTCAAGTTGAAAAAAAAACAAAGTAAACTAAAAATAGTTAACTTACATTATGGATTAATTGCAATTTCAGTTCGAAATTTCGGACCCTCCCAGCAAGTGATTATCCCAGCCAAAATTTTAAGTTTTCCTAAAAATTTTGCAAATTTGGTCAAAATTTAGTCAAATTCAGTTAAATTATGCTAAAATTTCAAAAAAAAAAAAATCGGTCCAACAAGTGCCGAAAATCTAATGAGCGAAATTTTGGACAAAATCGAAATTGAAAACCCTGACATACATTAGCAATTACTTTTTTTATTTTTCTACAGAATAAATTACACCCACGGTACAACAACTTGACAGGTAGATATGATGTAGTGCAAGAATTTGAGAATTGAATGTCCGAATGCAACAACTTGGTAAGTGGGTACGTTCTAGCTAGTATTAGAACTTGACAATTTAGTATTTTGGTGCATCAACTTGGCTAAGCATGTGCTAAGTAAGGTTTTTTTCATGATGTCAATATGCCATCACATGGCAATTCTATGGATATTACCTTATAATATTGAATTTATTCTTTAAGAATTACAT